>NW_028227257.1:99351599-99951599 GCF_978045245.1 Mus caroli | reverse complement strand
TGTCATGTTTTGATTTATGTACTTAAAAGATAACATGAGTGTTTTTAATTTTAGAAAAGTATTTGGGAAGAGCAAATAAATTCCAGAGATGCAAAAACTATTGCTGCCTTAATTTATGGAAAATTGGAAACGCTCCAAAGCCAAGTAAAAAGAAATAAGGTAAGACCAAGCCTACAAGTGACAGGCAGGTTGCCAAGATGTGTTCATGGTGTGCATGCCACTCAGAAATGAATATTCAAAGACATACTCACTTTGGAGAACTACAACAGCCGACATTATAGACTCTAGATGATGAAATGCTCAGAAATTTGTATGCTCATCAGTTAACAAAAATTATCAAGTTTCTTTCATTTAAAAAAAAAAAAAACTGGGACTCCAATGTATATAGCAACATCACTCATACAACAAAATAGGGAAAGACAGCCAGCCTCCAACGAAGTGGATAGGCAAAATGTGGCACATTGATGCTGCCTGCAGAGTCTTTAAGGTAAAAAATGAAGAATGCATCCATACTTCATGATAAATTTTTGAAGAAAAAAAAAAATGATTAGTAAACCAGGTAGTGGTGGCCCGCGCCTCTAACCCCAGCACTTGGAATGTGAAGGCAGGTGGGTGTCTGAGAGTTGGGAGATGCATAGATCTGATACACCCTGGTCTATAGAGCAAGTTTCAGGACAGCCAGGGCTGTTGCACTGAGAAACCCAGTCTCTGAAGAAAAAAAGAAAGAATGGATGGATGGATAGATGGGTGGGTGGGTAGCTTGGTCCTATATATGTAAAATGTTCACAGAGCAGATTAATGGCTGCCGAGACAGGGTGAGAGTAGAAATTGCAATGACTACTTGAGAGTGTGAAGGAATCTGGCTCTGAAGTGCAGGAAGTGTTTGGAAAGTGGTTGTATAGCTCTGAGTATACCCTGGACTTCATTGCAGATTTTCTATTTTTAATGTGACATACACAAGCTGGGTTTGGTGGTGCACATCTGTAATCTCAACGCTTAGAGGTAGAGATAGGCAGATCTCTGCTAGGTAGGAGTCCCATCTCCGAAACATTTTAAATATATATATTAATATATATATATGGTAATGTTATTTATAATAGTGATATGGTTAATAGTTATTTAAATGTTGTTTAGTGTAAATAAAATACTGAATTATTAGTAGTAAATATTCTAGAACCTGAACATATTTTGGAAAGCAAAGTTTCCTTTGTGCTTGGTATAAGTGGACTGTGTTTAAACCTGAATCCCGTTGTTCCTTAATTTTTATCTGTCCATCCTCACTGCAGGCTCCTTCCTGTTGCTCTTCTGTAGCCAATTCGTTTGATCTCTCTTAAGTCTGCTCTCAGCCTGCAGAGGAGCAGACTCCAGGAGTGTGGGAGCTGCTGCATAGAATTTAATGCAGTCAGCATAGCACAGTCTCTGCAGAGTCTCGGGCTTTCTAGAACCTACTTGTGTATAGCAGTGAAGGGGAGCCCTAAGTGGGGAAAGGCTTATGGCCTATTTCCCAAACATTTGTCCACGGCTAAGGGGTAGAGGAGATGGGAATCCATGTCTTCTTAGCGAGTAGATTTTTCTAGTGTTTGAGTTATTTTAATTTTTTCAAGTTATTTTAGAACTTACGGTTTTACCTAAGCTAAATATTTTAAAGTGTGTTACTACTCATAAACCAAAATACTACAACTGAAATTAAGATAAAGAACATATCATATTACCACTTAGTGTCTTAATACCCTTTCTGTCGCTGTGTAAAATATTCTGACAGAAGCAACTCAAGATAAAAATGGTTCTGACTCACAGTTCGAGAGCACAGCGCATTCACCTAGCGAGGAAGTCGAGAGGCAGGTGCTTGAAGGGGCTGGTGACGTCACCCAGTCAGGAAGCTTGAGCGCGTGCTGCTGCTCAGTGCCCTCCTCCATCTTACAGTCCGCCCCTGCTAGGAAGTGGCACCGTCTCCCCAGCTCACGCCCCACAGGAATTCCCAGAGAGCCCGTCAAGGTGACAGTAGAAACCATCTCACACGGACGACACACCAGTAGGTGTGACAATACCTACTGTGTGCAGGTGAAAACTGGCACATCAACTGTTATTGAGCAAAGAGTGTTTGTGTGATATTCTCTTCAGTAAGAACATTGAGTATGTGTAAGAAAGTAAAATATTGATTAGCTTATAATACCTTTCTCTTTTGATCACCTTTACATGAATGCAGGATGAACTTTGATGGTGTTGAAGAAAAAAAACCATGTAAGGAAAAGAATCTGGAAAATGGCATCAGAAGATCCCTTTCCCAAGTAAAGATGCTCTTGAGGAAGCAGATGCACGTGCCCTGGGCCTCGCAGTTGCCTGTGTAGACAGAGCTCCTCTGTGGCGCTGCGGGCTGCAGATACTTCCTGGGGAGCCAGGCAGCGCCATCTGAGACTGCAGTCCACATAAGGTTCTTTGTTGTGTCTTTGTTGTTGTTGTTAATCCTTTTAGAAAAACAAACATCAGTCTTAGCTCAGGGCCATATAGAAATACTCCACAGGCCAAGTCCAGCCCAGGGACTAGTTTGCTGACCCCAGCACTGATGTTTGGACACCTGGCCCTGCACGTGAGTCTGTTACCTTCATACTGTACAAAGTAGACTTGGGTTTTCACTTGTAATTTTCTGATGCGCTTGAAAAGAACTGACTTGCTTTTCAGTCACCTCTTCTAAATTCTGTCCATGACCATATATTTTATTTTGACTATTTTCACAACATGGGAAAATAAAAATTACCCATTTTTCCTACAATGTACTACTGTATAGACAGAGGTTTTCTTGTAAGAGTTGAACAGTTCTTAATTTATCACAACAACAGTAAGTGTAAAAATCCTGTAAACTGCAGTCCCAGGAACAAGGTAAGAGGAAGTATTTGCAGCAGTTGATAGCTGTGTGGCTGTCACAGGTCTAAGCCTGCGTTTAGTATGTACACCTTCATTTATTTGCTTTCATAAATGTTCCTGCTGATGGTTTTGTTTGTTTTGTTTCACGTGTCTTCCTGATATTGACATATTTCCCTTCTGGGTTCTCTGTTTTGATCACTCATGTTGATTATTTTTTCCCCTGTAGCCGTGGTTTTCCTTCTGTCCAATATTCACTATTCCAATAGGAACAGTAATTTTAGATTTATTTTAATTAACTCATGATGATGCTGTTATTCAATTATTATCTTTTTCAGTAAAGTATTGCCATAACAACTGAAGGACTTTTTACTAAAATCAAGCACACAATGGACTCTTCCCATTTCTCAGTTGTTTAGACTCAGAGGGTCACAGGTCTCTGCTGCAACTCCAAAAACAGAGTGACCTCTAGTTCAGTTCTCTCCCGGTGTGTGGGATGGTCAGAGGATGCCAGTGAATAAAGTCAAATTATTTTTTCTAAAACTCTTTTGAAGATGATTGTTGTGTTTGGAAGATTTCATCACTTTCCCTGCTCCCTAGTCTTGTCTTCATAAAGGCTATGCCATAGGTTTGTGTTAGGGAAAGCAGTGTGCACTATTTTCCTTTCTACCTCATTCAGATTCTCCTGTGTTTTATTACATTTTAAATCCCTGACTCAGGCTCACATGGGCCTTACCATTCCTGACGAACTCTGAACCATGACAGGTAACAGCAAAAGCCTTTCATTTATTAAACTTTGAAAGCCTAGAAATTCCTTTAAAACTAGCTTGTTTATGCAGATTTCCACAAGTGGAATGCCCTAAGAAGTCTTACTTAGTAAAAGTATACTAATTTAGTGAACTAGTTACTTGCACACTTCTGAACTGGGTAACGGAGGGGTGCACGAAGGGAGCCTACAGACTACCCTCCTGGCACAAAGTCATAAATAGTGGATAGCTAGCTACTCAGTGTCTACCTATAATTCCTTCCTGTACTTTGCTGGTGAACATTTTTCAGGCAGTACATTAAACAGTAGGTATTAGTTTTACTTAAGCTGTATGTCTATAGAATGTTCGCTGAACATAGGCCCTGCTGCTGGACATGGGGTTATACAGTCAGTAGCTGACCTCAGGTTCATGCTGTGCATTCACAGCAGATGGCTGGCAGGTTGATATTTAAATGGGGACACCTCTAAGGACTATCACGTGTACACTGAAGCAATGCTATTTCGGTGTGCAGCTCCTCCTAGCAGACCAGAGCAAATCCTAGGAGACAGGCTGTGTACAGCCAATTAGAACTTGTTTTGGATACTTGGTTCCTTAGAATCTTTTTAGTCAAAAGTATACTGCTATAGGGGCTGGGGAGATGGTTCATTGGGTGAAGCACTTGGCCATGCAAGCTTAAGGATCTGAGAAGTCAGCTAAAGCCACGTGAGATGGTAGTGTACTTATGTCCCTGTTCTTTCTGTGCTCTGCCCGCCCTCCAGCCATGCCTTTACAATTCCTGCCATATCAAAGCTTAGAGCCTGGCGTTATGCACTGCTGTATGTGTATATTTTAATTAACTGCAAGTGTATTCTAATTTTAATTCAAACTTCTGTGCTAATAATTTATGGTAAGAATTATTGAGTGAATTATAATTTCATATGAGATGGTCCAAATAGAAATACTTCATCATAAAAATAGAAGTAAAACCCCTAAAATACATGTCACACTGAGAAGTGGGGGAACCCAGAATAACCAGAGTGACTTGGTGAGAGAAGAAACTGGAAAATACCACAAAACCAGACTTCAAAATATACTATTAAGTCACAGTAACGAGAACAGCATTCTACCAACATTAAAAACTGTCAGGTCATTGGAAGAGAGGTCCCTGAAATTAAACTATACTCATATGGACAACTGGTTTTCAGCCAAGACTCTGAGAGCATACAGTGGAGAGAAGACTGTCTCCAGTATGTCCTAGCAAAACTGAATACACATGCAGAAGTAGCCTTGGATTTTGTAATTACTATAAGGAAATATAGAGGGAACACTTCAAGATAGTAGTATAGCAATGACTTTTTAAATAAAGACACCAAAGGCATGGGCACAAATAGATGAAATTATATTCTACTAAAAAGCTGTATAGCAAAGGAAATAATTCAGAGAAAACAGTATAGCATATGGAAGTGCAAACCTTATCTGTGAAGTACTTCATTAATGTTCAGATTGTAAAGAAAAATTCAAAGTAGGATGAAAAGATGACCTGTCTGTGTAGTCAACAGTAAGAACTGCTCAGCATCACTACTGAAATGCAACCCAAAACCAGGGATCACAGTGGCACAAAGCGTCTCCCTGTTCCAGTGGCTGTCATCACCAAGGAATATAAGTGTCATGGCACAGGACAGAACATCATTCGGCTGTTTGAAAGCAACATGCGGAGAAGTGGAGTTCACTCTACTAAGTGAAGTAAGCCAGGCACAGAGAAATACCACATCTGTCTTTCTTATGAAAAGTAAGGCCTCTAGAAGAGCAGAAGTGGCCACTGTGCCCCCTCAAACCAAGGAGAAGAAGAAGCAGAAGTGGCCACTGTGCCACTGCAAACCAAAGGGAGGGAGACAAAGAGAAGTAAAAAAGAACGGCCGGTCAAATAGTGTTTGTTTTGGTTCCTTGGCAGTGATGTGGATAAAGTGCCCTAAATGAGAGCAGGTGTGGTGGTTTTGAGGAGTTAAAGGCACCTGCTTTGAATCTATCCCCCACCCCCCCAGCTCCCCATCCCTGCCCCAACAACCTGAGTTCAATCCCCAGGACCCACGTGGTAGAAGGAAAGAACTGACTCTTACGGTGACTTCTGGCCTCCCCGTGTGTGTCATGGCAAGTGCATGCCCACACACAAACACAAAGTAAATAGTCTTTTTGTAAAGTCTGCAGTACACTTCAGTGGACTAAAGGGCAAGAAACCGACACACGAAATGAGAAGCTTACTGCTTGGACAGGAGAATGGAGCACTGTAGACCACATATATAATTGCCGTGCCGTGCCATGCCCAGAAACGTGCAAATGCCACCAAAAAAATATATATATATCACTGATGGTTGCTGTTTAATTAGTACCCCCTCACAATGCCGAACAGTATTGTAATCGGTGTTTTAAGGTGTTTATTAGAAAATTGAATGTATCTTTGCCTATGAAGCCACACCTACTCCTTTGAAAAACACTTTCTCCATTTTCCTAACCTTTTTTCCTTCCTCCAACAGGCTTCCCTGTGGGTTTTTATTAGAAACATCAGGCTCCAGTAGGTGGCAGTGAAAAACAAGAAGAGACTTCATTCCACCCATGGGGCGGGGTGGGGGGTGGGGGGGGTGTCTTTTCTACTTCAGGCAGTTCTGTGGAGTCAGTCCTCTCGTTTGCATTGTTTTCTAGCTAAAAGGATCCTGAATATCAGATAGTGTTGACTGTGAAATTGTAAACAAGCTGACGTTTGTGATCTGGTGTAACACGACTAACATGTAACAGCACACAGGCACACCGCTACTGTAGCGTGCTCCGCCCTGTCCGTGCCCTGAAGCAAAGCAGACTCCCATTGACGAGGATCGAGGCCACATTAACATCTGTCACTTCCCAAGATTTACAACAGTCATCAAATTGTACTGATGCTTTTTTTTTTCAAAATTCTCAGAATTTTCTATGCTTCCTAATGTTCTTTTAAACTCATGACAGTCTTGTTCTCAGTTATGAAGGACTGTTGCTCTAAAAATGAAGTTCCTGTCTTGTGACCCAGTTCCTTAGTGAGTTTGCTAATTTTGCTTACTTTATCTGTCTGTACCACAACTACTTAATTTACTAAGTAGAAAAAATATATAGCAGGAAAAAAAAATGTTCTGCCAACTTTATCAGCTAGTCGTATAGATAAAATACATGGTTTTTTTTTAAATGTGCAGACAAAAACCAAAATGGAAAAAAATTTATGAAACAAAAGGATTTTTTATCATATCATCCAAATATACTATGTATACTTCTTGGGTCTGGTTTGCACACACACACACACACACACACACACACACACACACACACATACAGAGAACTGGGCTGCAGATATAGCACAGTGGTAGATTTTTTTGGTTTTTTTTTGTTGTTGTTGTTTTGGTTTGGTTTGGTTTGGTTTTTCAAGACAGGGTTTCTCTGTGTAGCCCTGGCTGTCCTGGAACTCACTCTGTAGACCAGCCTGGCCTCCAATTCAGAAAACCGCCTGCCTCTGCCTCCCAAATGCTGGGATTAAAGGCGTGAGCCACCTGAGCAGGCACAAGGCCCTGGGATAGACCTACTCTCCACCCCACCCCCCCAAAAAAAGTGGGAGGTGGCAGGGGCGGGAGGGGAAGAAACAAAATTGTAATGGATATTTATAAGGGTATCTTGTTTTTCAGTAGGTTGATTTTTTTTATGATAACAATGTCCAAGATTTGCTTCAAAATAGAATACAAAGGAAACAAAAATGGGTATGGGTGAGTGTCTTAGTTCAGGTTTTATTGCTGTGAACAGACAGCATGACCAAGACAACTCTTATAAGGACAACATTTAATTGGGGCTGGCTTACAGGTTCAGAGGTTCACTCCATTATCATCAAGGGAGGAACATGGCATCATCCAGCCAGGTATGGTACAGGAGGAGTTGAGAGTTCTACATCTTTATCTGAAGGCTGCTAGAATACTGGCTTCCAGGCAGCTACAATTGAGGGTCTTAAAGCCCACGCCCACATGGCACACCTACTCCAACAGGGCCACACCTTTTAATAGTGCCACTCCCTGAGCCGAGCATCTACAGATCATCACAATGAGTCAGATAGGGATTGACGCACTGCTTTGAAATATTCCACGACAAGGATTTTGCATTACCCAAATCCAGTGGCCTGGAAGTACTTAAATGTTCAACATCCTCAGTTATCAGGGAAGTGCAGATCAAAATAACTCTGAGATTCTATCTCACACTCCAGCAGAATGGCTAAGATCAAAAACTCAAGTGACAGCACATGCTGGGGAGGATGTGGAATGAGGGGAACACTCCTCCATTGCTGGTCAGAGTGCAAACTTGTACAACCACTCTGGAAATCAATCTGGTGGTTTCTTAAAAAACTAGAAGTAGTTCTACCTCAAGACCCAGCTATACCACTCCTAGGCATATGTCCAGAAGATGTTCCACCATACCACAAGGACATATGCTCCACTCTGTTCATGGAGCTTTATAAGTAATAGCCAGAAACTGGAAACAACCCAGATGTCCCTCAACCAAATAATAGATATGTACATTTACAATACTTCTCAGCTATTACAAAGACATGAATTTTGCAGGCAAATGAATAGAACTTGAAAATATCCTGAGTGAGGTAACCCAGGCCCAAAAAGACACCTGTGATATGTACTCACAAGTGGATATTAATCATAAACTACAGGATACCCATTGTACACTCCAAAGACCCAAGAAACTAAACAAGAAGGAAGACCCACAGGGCCATTCTTGAATCTCACTTAGAAAGGGGAATAAAATTGTCATGAGAGGCAGATGGAGGTAGGGAATGGAGTGGGAGAGGGGTTGGGGAGAGAAATAGGGGGAAGTCCACGATCATGTGTGGGGAGAGATAGGAGAGAGGGTCAGGAGAATGAATGGAAATCTACAGCTAAGCAAGTAAGAGACCTGTATGACAAGAACTTTGTCTCTGAAGGAAGAAATTGAAGATACCAGAAGGTGAAAAGATCTCCTATGCTCGTGGATCAGTAGAATTAACAGTAAAAATGGCCATCTTACCAAAAGCAATCTGTTTTCAAAGTAATTCCCATCAAAATTCCAACACAATTCACAGACCTTGAGAGAACAATTCTTAATTTCATATGGAAAAACAACCCAGGATAGCTAAAATGATCCTGAGCAATAAAAGAACTTCAGAAAGGAATCACCACCCCTGACCTCAAGCTGTGCCACAGAGCAGTAGTGACAAAAATTAAAGCATGGTATTGGTATAGGGGCAGGTGGATCAATGGATTGAATCATAGATCAGAAATAAACCCACATAACTATGGACACTTGATTTTTGACAAAGAAGCTAAATCATAGTGGAAAAGGGTGCTTCAACTAATGGTGCTGCACTAACTGGATATCTGCAAGTAGAAGATTGCAAATAGATTCATATTTATTACCCTGCACAATACTCAAGTATAAATGAATCAAAAACCTCAATGTAAAACTAGACCCATATAATCGGATAGAACAGAAAGTTGGAAATGGCCTTGAATTCATTGGACAACTTCCTAAACAGAACACCAATGGCTCAGGCACTAAGGCCAAGAATCAATACACAGGACCTCATGAGACTGAAAAGCTACTGTGAATCAGAGATCACTGTCATTGGGACAAAGCAACAGCCTACAGAGGGCTAATGTCCAAAATATATAAAGAACTCAAGAAGCTAGACACCAACAATCCAAACAGCCCAATTAAAAAATGGGATACATATTAGGAGGTGGGGTTTGGAGAGGTGACTAGTTCATGATGTAGAATGAGAATGCTAGCCTAAACCCAGCTAGAAGGTCCTATATATGATACAAACCAGGAAATGGATCCACATCAGATACTAAGCCTGCCCATACCTTGATCTTGGGCATCTTGTCTTCCAAAACTCAGAAACACCAGCTTGCTGCTTATAAGCCTGTGGTCTGTGCTTATTACAGCATCTTAAACCGACTAACACTACAGTGAGAGTGTTCCAGGTTAGATGGAGAGCAGCAGGCTCTGAGCAGACACAGTGGGGAGGCTAGAATAAGCAAGCAGTTGGCCCTAGAGACCCATGACTTGAAGGTTTGTTTGATAACTTCAATTTTATCTGGTCACATGTTCCCCTCTGCAAAACAGTGATTGATACACATGTGAGAAATTTTCTTTCATTTTTTTTCTTTCACTAAAAGAGTATTTTAATCTGTTTGAATCATCTCTAATTTCCTGAGAATACAGATAATACATGAACATAGGCTTGTTACAATATTCAACACAGGCGGATTGGAGAGTACCCAGGTTCAATTCGCAGCACCTACACGGCAGCTCACATCTGTCTGTAACTCCAGTCCCTTAGGAACCAACACTCTATTTTAGCCTCTGCATAACATTCAAGATGCAATGCAAAACATTCATATAGGCAAAATGCCCATGCACATAAAATAAAAGTAAACTCTAAAACAAACAAACAATTAATACATAGATGTAAAGTAACCCAAGAGGCCCTCAGTTCTCAGATTACTATCTATAACCTAAAACATAGGCAAGTCTCTCTTTACATACATACAGTAATTACAAAGATTAACTGCCTTGAAGAAACACTGAGAAATGGTTTGGTTTGGTTTGGTTTGGTTTGGTTTGGTTTGGTCTTTTTCTGAACGTATGGTTTATGCCAAGAATCCCAGCTCTTGGAAGGAAATTGGCTCCAGATAGAGGCCAGGCTGGGTGACAATGGTTTTTAGGCCAATTTGGGCTTCTGTGTGAAAATCTGTCTCACATAATCAAAACAAGTAAAATGTAACCTTTGTAACTTGAATCATCATCTAACATGGTGTCTTGGGGGCTCCAAATCACTACTACCTAAAACCTGAACTTTTCTCCGACTGCTCTATAATATTTTAATAACATCGTATAAAGTGAAGCTAAAATATATAAGTATTTATTAGTAAACATTTAGATTGGGTTTTTTCTCTCTGAAAAAGCTATGAATATCATATTCAGTGTTCAAATATGTACCATGCTGTGTGTGCTATAATGAGGTATGGTGTGTGTGTGTGTGTGTATGTGTATTATGAGGTATGGTGTGTGTGTGTGTGTGTGTGTGTGTGTGTGTGTATTATGTAAGTATCCTTCAAACAGATCTGCATTTATTCCTGGAACAGTCCATACTGTAACAACATTTCTTACTCATTCAATGTCATAGACTCAGAGTACTAATATCTTCTTCCACATTGCCCATTGTACTGCTCAAACTATTTCAATGATCCTTCCATTTGTCAATCATTCCGTATATTTACTAGTCATTACCCTTTCTTCTGTGAATGGCCTGGATTTGTTCCCAGTTTTTCTATTCACCTACTAATATGCTACATTAACATCGTAATCCTAAAGCCTTCATGCCTTCCCACAGTGAGACTTTACTTCTCCTTCATCGTGCATGACCAGAGTGAGTCACCCAGACAGAGCCAGGGACAGGGGTGACTCAGAAAAGTCAGCAGGAAAGGTGGGAGAACCACATCTGGCTTCCTGAAGCAGCAAACGTGCCTTGCAGAAGTTCTCTTGTTTACACTAACAGTAGGGGTAGAAGAGTACAAACCTCTCTGGAATATTTGCTAAATGTCACTGTCTCTGACACATTTTGGAGTATTTGTTATTTTGTTGACAGATATTGATTTTACATGGATATGAATTTGTTTGGTACATTTGAAATGTATAATGTTGAACTTCACAGACAAAAGAATTATCTTGAAAAAGAACACTGGAAAAAAATACCAGCTAGGAACAGCTAGGATCAGAGTGAATAGCATGGCTCTCTTCGCTTAGACATTGATGTCTCCTTCCACTGCATGTATTCCATGAAGTCAATTTTAGCTCACCTGATCACATGGCTATGGTGCAAGAGACATCTTTTTGCTGATACCATGGACTTGGTGAGCTGTACCTGCCAAGCCCATGCTCCTTGTCACAGCCTCTGTTTCTTCAGGCTCTGGGATGTGTGTGTAAGAAAGAGAGTGCTGGGCCTGGAGAGATGGCTCAGTGGTTAAGACCACTTGTTCTCACCGAGGACCTGGGCTCAGTTCCTAGCTCTTAACATGGTGGCTCAAACCATCTACACCTCCACTTCTAGGGAATTCAACACCCTTTTAGGACCTCTGTGGACACCAGGCACATACATCAAATAAGTGTGCGTGTGTGGATCATATGATATTAGTCTATTCATCTGTTGGTTGAGACCCTTGGGTACTACAGTTGGCTCATGTTTGAGCCACAGTTGATAATGTTGCTGTGAACAAGGGAGTACAGACTCTCTTTGAGACCTTATTTACAGTTCTTTGGGACATATTTATGGGAGTGAAATTGCTGCACTAGAGAATAATTGTTTTTTAATGTTAGGAGGAACCACCATACTATTTTCCACATAGCTGCACTATTTCACAGTTCCATTAACCAGGTAACAGAATCCCAAATTATCCGAATCCTCACCCACTTGGTGGATTTTGGGGTTGCTGATAATAACTATCCCATGAGCCCATTCCTATGGACATCTATTTAGGGCTGACCACTTGAGATTGAATAACATCAAGAGAGCTTGTGTTTGGAGAAAACTGCTCTGGACAGCCAGTGACTACATAAGCTCTTCATCTAGAAATCAGATATGCATCGTTTTGGTTTCTATTGTTTGCTAAAGCACCATGACAAAAAGCAACTTGGCGAGGAGTTTACTTGGCTTATGTATCCTGGTTACAGACTATTATTGAGAGAAGCCAAGGCAGTAATGGAAGCAGGGAAGAATCTTGGAGGCAGGAGCTAATACAAAGGCCACAGAGGAGTGCTGCTTACTGGCTTGCTCAGTCTTCTTCTCTATAGTGTCAAGGAACACAGCCCATTGGTGTCCCAGTCACAATGGACTGAGTCCTTCCCCATCAATCACTAATTAGGAAAATTCCCTTACAAGCTTGTCTGCCTACAGCCTAGTCTTACAGACGCATCTTCTTAATTGAGGTCCCCTCCTCTCAAATAACTCTAGCTCTGTCAAGATGACATAAAGCTAGCCAGGAGACGGACCTTATGGAATTTTCCCCACCTGGGCTGGCATTCCATCCATGTGGTCATTTTGCAGGTCTTGTTTACGCAACTATATTCCTGAGATTTTATGGGTGCCACTTTACCATCATGCCTAGAGGACACTGTCTTGCCATCTTAACCTTCAGACTCTTCCAGTCTTTTACACACACACACCCCTCCCACAGGGTACTCCAAGCCTTATGTACAGAGGATCCATTGTCAACGTACAAATTGGATCTGAGTATCCGACAGTCACCTAGTTTCTGCATTTTGTGGATCATGAGAACTACACTTAGCTGTGGGTATAAGGGTAAGAATTTAGGATAAATAGTTAGGAATGATATTGGCTCAGGAAGATAGCAGTAGTAGTTTCTCCTCTAGAGTCTATGAGCTTTCCAGCCTTGAGTTTGCATCAGTCCCTTCATGTTAAGCTGTATTCAAGTCTGTCTTAGTCAGGGTTTCTATTCCTGCACAAACATCATAACCAAGAAGCAAGGGGGGAGGAAAGGATTTACTCAGCTTACATTTCCACATTGCTGTTCATCACCAAAGGAAGTCAGGACTGGAACTCAAGCAGGTTAGGAAGCAGGAGCTGATGCAGAGGCCATGGAGGGATGTTACTTACTTGCTTGCTTCCCCTGACTTGCTCAGCTTGCTTTCTTATAGAACCCAAGTCTACCAGCCCAGGGATGGCACCACCCACAATGGGCCCTCCCCGCTTGATCACTAATTGAGGAAATGCCTTACAGCTGGATCTCATGGAGGCATTTCCTCAAGGGAGGCTCCTTTCTCTGTGATAACCCCAGCTGGTGTCAAGTTGACATACAACTTGTATACACAGCCAGTACAAAGTCTAATAGACAACTGCTGGTTACTCCTAACATGGAAGTACCACTATTGTGTCACTGAGAACACCTTTCTAGGCTGGTCATTGTTGTGGTTAGTAGAGTTTGCAGCTGGATTGAACTTCTAATGGATTTTTCTCCCTTATCAGCTTTCACGGCACCTTCAGGTGCTACAAGAGCTAGCTAGTCTTCAGGGATGAGGCTTCTAGATCTGTTTAAACTTCATTCCTCCAAATCCTGTGTCCAAAACATGTGGTGTCTTCAATAGTAGGATATTGTCAACAGCAACAGGTCTTACCAAGGTGACTAAGGGCACTGGCCATAGCCTATATTGTTTTAGGAGTCTCTTGACTGCTCTCTGACCGACAACTGGAAAGGCCTGGCACTGTGGTTTGGTTACATAGTCTATCTTGTGGGGGCTTTTTGTTTTGTTTTGTTTTCACTTTTGCTTTGAGAAAGAATCTCACTGTGCAAGCACAGGCTGGCTTTAAGTTCATAACCAGCCTCAGCTCCCAAGTAACAGGGACTACGGGTCTGTGTTTACCCAGTCTAGCTTAGATTGTCTTTTAATCATTTTTCCATATCAAATATTTTAGGACTTTGCATTTTATACCTTGCTTCACATCATTCTGTGTGGATGCTGTTCATCCTGTACCTGACTCAAACTCCAAACTGCATCTTCTACTGGAGAGCCTTCATTGTTTTTACTTAGCCTACAGTGATCTGTGAGCTTCTAAAGACTTAACTCTCAACCATGTGATTTAGTAATCTCTCTCTCTCTCTCTCTCTCTGTGTCTCTCTCTGTCTCTCTCTGTCTCTCTCTCTCTCTCTCTCTCTCTCTCTCTCTCTCTCTCTCTCTCACACACACACACACACACACACTTTTATTCAGTCTTGTGTTAGCCCCTGATTTTCACACACATCATTTTCTCTCAAGCTAGACTGGTAGATCTTCAAGAATAGGAGAATTTTGTTTTATAGAGACAGACTGTTGCTGGGGTCATCTATAAAACATTCTCATTTCATTTACATGGCAGAAGGCAAAAAATTGAGACCTTTACATTTTGTTAATGCAGATCTGAACAATACTTAGATGTGCTTAAATCTACTAGATAAAATGTGGCAAGAGGTGCTGGCTTTTGCCATCTCTTTTCTCTTTACTTGAAGACGACAGAAGCCTACCATCCAGTACAGAAGTCGGGCACTTCAGGACATCGCTCATCAGTTTCACTGCAGCTAAGGGCACATGTTTTCTGAGACCATCCTTGTTTTGTGTTGTCTTAGTTTCCCAACCTCCAGGCTCCCTTCCCCCCAACCCCCACTCTTTCTGCCTTTGTTCATTCTTCTGATAATTAAGCTTGATGACGTAGTTTCAAGTAAACACTTTAATAGTTCTTCATTTACGATAAACTATGAACTATATAAATTCATAGGATAAATACCCGCACAGAGATTTACCCTACATGAAATGTGTTCCCTCAGAAGTAGGGCAATTCATCCATTACAGGCTTGAGCCATAAAATTGGAATCCAAGCAATAATTCTCCAATTAAAGAAACTCTAGAGCCTGGGATTTGGTTCTCCTGAATCATAACTAGTTGGCAACAAAGCTATCCTGCCTTGGTGTGAATAAGCCTTAACATAAAAACTCATCACCCAGCCTGAAAAGTTAGAAATTAAGGGAGAAATATATTCAGGCAGACATTTATACACAGCATTTTGCATACCATTTTGGTCAAATTAGTCTCAAATGAGTTACTGTAAAGTGAAATTTAGAAAAGAAAAAAAAAAAACATATAAACATTTTGAACTTTAACAGCTCAGCCCTCCTAAAAGTCAGTGTGTCTTCTGATACAAGCTGGGAAATCGATTTGTCCACGATGATTATACAGCTGCTCATAAAATATTGTCCATACCTACAACAGTCCTATGCCTTGTCTTCCAAATATTCTCCACAATGGCCTCCTCTATGGAATCCAGCTACAATGATGCTTTCTTACTGTGCCTCTCACTTTTCTTTAAGAAATCTAGCATTCTGCCGGGTGTGGTGGTGCACGCCTTTAATCCCAGCACTTGGGAGGCAGAGGCAGGCGGTTTTCTGAGTTCGAGGCCAGGCTGGTCTACAAAGTGAGTTCCAGGACAGTTAGGGCTACACAGAGAAACCCTGTCTCGAAAAACCAAAACAAACAAAACAAAAACATAAACAAAAAAGAAATTTAGCATTCTGGTGTATGAACTGTACAAAATGTGTCAAAGCACACAGTCAAATGTTGATAAGATGAAAAAACAACCCCAGGAATTTTGTGGTTTCTAATATTTTAAAGGTTTCTACTTAGAATTAGTTG
This sequence comes from Mus caroli, assembly GCF_978045245.1. NCBI lineage: Eukaryota > Metazoa > Chordata > Mammalia > Rodentia > Muridae > Mus > Mus caroli. The sequence continues at coordinate 99,935,706 of NW_028227257.1, read as the reverse complement.
TTTTTTAAATTTGTTCCATCAGGAATATTGAATTAATGCTAAAATATCAAACTTGTATTTCAAAAAATGAACACTTAAAGACTTTGTAAATTACATTTGTGTTCTATAAAGTACTGAGCATATGAGTTTTAAATTGAATTCTAAACAATAGAACATTCAAGGGAATCAGAGAACCAGATGCTAAAACTTTTCTAACTTCCAGCCTGGTAACTTGCCTGGTTCCCCTGCCCCAGACCGCATGAAATTTGAAAGCTGGATGCTGTCTTCTTCACTTTCTAGGCTATGGATTCAAAGCTTAATATACTTTAGGAAAATGCATGAATGAAAGAAAAAATAGGTATACAAAGCAATAGCCTCCCAAATGCATGTACAGCATCGTGTTCATTTATGCTGTAACCATGCACAGGTTGCTGTGGACCGAAAGGCATCAGCTGAACAACACATTGAATTTGAATCAAGTCGGACTACACCAGTGCAGTGGGTTCTCTTTATGAAATGTTCCAGGGTTTGTGGAATGGAATACGATTTTGAACTCAAAGAATAATGTAAAAATTCTATTCAGTCTCTTTCTTACCAGGAAGCTTTTTATTATATTTGCCAAAGAACTTAATAAAATCAAGTGATTTCATTTACGGCTACCCATTTGGTTCCTCATGTTAATGCCACCAAAGTGTCAGTCCAAAGATTTATTGTTTAACTTAACTCATTCCTACTAACAAATTCCAGGCCTCTTGCACATAATTTACCTAAATAAAATACCAGTTTCTTACTGTCTAGTGTTTGTTTGTTTGTTTGTTTTCTTTTTTGAGACAGGGTTTCTCTGTATAGCCCTGGCTGTCCTGGGACTCACTCTGTACATGCCTGCCTCTGCCTTCCAAGTGCTTGGATTAAAGGTGTGCACCACCACTACCTAACCCGTCTAGTACTTTTTAATCCCTTGCTCTTTTGTCCACTTGAAGTCTCATGAATGTGGCCAAGAGTCCAAAGCAACAGCATCAAATCCCATTGATATATGGGACCTAGAAAAGATCTCTGTGGTCCAAAACCTCAATCAGAGTATTATTGATGCCATAGTCCCCAGGATTGGTGATGCACATCTTATATGGCTGGAGAAAGTCTACCCCATCCCATAATTCCAAAACAGAAGGAAAGGTACAAAAACCCACATGACCTTCCAAAACAATACCACCTGAGGGCAACCAAATTCAAACTCCTGTACCTTTCATATCCAAACCACAATGGTTAGGAAAGCAAAAATGGCACGTAAGACTGTATCAAGTGTAAAAGAGTCTGCGCATCAAAGGAAATAAACACAAAATTAACTAACAACCCAACGGAAGGACTAAAATACATCCAAGCTTTCCATCTGACAAGAAATTCATATCCAAAATATAAACTGAACAGTAAAACCCAACTAATCCCATTTCAAAATGAGCTGCAAATCTGAATATACGTTCCTCCAAAGAAGGCATAGAAGCAGTACATGGGGAATTGTCCAGTCTCACAAATCATTAGGGAAATGTGACTCTGAATCACAATATCCCACCCCAGCTACAATGGCTCTTATCATAAAAACAAAACCTAAATGCTGAATAGGATGTAGATAAAATGAAGCTGTTTTGATGTAGTTAAAAACAAAAAACAAAAAACCAAAAAAAAAAAACAGTATGGCAATGCCTCAAAAATGAAATCTCTGGGCAATCACAGAGACCGAGATGAGGAATAGCTCACTTTTTGGACTGGACTTCCTTGACGCACTACTGTTGTCTGTGATGCCATTGAATATGTGAGTCAGTGGTCTAAATGCAACCAAGGACCAGATTAATGTCTGAGGTCCAGGTCACCACCTGCCACCATCCAGATGTTGTGGCCTCTTTCTCTGCCTGAGGCCATACTGCCACCAGGGCCATATGGACATGAGTGACCTGCACTGCCACCTGGGGCCATGGCGATGTCCAGAGTCCAGGCAACCTCTGAGGGTCTTGTCTAGGTCTGTGGTCCTACTGCAGCTGGGTGACTTGTCCTCAGTCTGTGCTATCATCGGAAACCATGTGGAAGCCCTTGATCTCTGCTCCCACTGATCAGAAAGAGCAAGGTTTGGCAGTGAGATTGCTGACTGAGATAGAGGGACACAGAAGGCTTCTATGACAACTCTACCCCCTCAACACCCCCTCCCAAACAGCCTACTTGGGAAGCCACTGAAGAGAAGTCTTTAAGAGTGTGATAAGGGGGCTGAAGTGTAACGCTCCACAGTTGGTGGCTTTTGGCAAGCGTGCAGAAGAAAGACTCAATTCTGATTAAGGGGCAAGCCACTTGGAGTTTGACCGTGCTCCAATGAATATATAGATAACACAAATTGGACTTTATTGATTTTTATTTTTATTTTTATTGGGTGGAGGTTTATTAAGTGGTAGTGGAGTCACAAGGGTAGTAATTGATAAATCATTAATATGGTTGGGATATATGATATGAAATTTCTAAATATATAAAACTATTATTTTGAAAAAACCCAGCTGCCTATGTTTCTAGCAATTCCACCAATGGATTCATATAAGCACAGGAGATGAAATGAATATGCCAAAAGATATATTCCTATGTTTATTACAGCATTACTTACAGATGAAGTAGCCTAGCAGCCCAGGAGTGAATGAAGAAAATGTGGCATATGTATATCTTACTCAGCCATAGGAAAGATTGAAGTCCTGTCATCTGCAGAACCATGGATAGAACATGTCATTGGGTTACGTGAAATAAGTCACATACAGAAGAAGACCACATTTTTCCGTCATTTGTTTGAGGAAACGAAAAGGTTAATCTCATGGAATAGTGGAAGAGAGGTCCTCACACACTGGACAAGAGAGGCAGAAAGAAGTGATATATTTTAAAATGACCAGGAAAAGGGTGAAATACCACATAAAAATGATTCGTGTTTGATTTAAGGGCATTACAAGGTTGTATTCCTAAATGCCTGTTTACCACTCTACAGGTGATGGGACCCGGGAGAATGGAGCCAATAAATGAGGCAGACTAAAGTCTCTTGCAATAGCCAACTTTATCCAGAGCACCAGGCAGTTTTTACTCTGAGGGTTAAGTAGTGACATTAGTAAAGTGTCCAATCACAAAACCAAGCCACACATAGTAGACAAACCATACCCAGAAAAAAACCCAAACAAACATGTTTTCCCATAGAATCATATAAACAAAAAACAGTATCCAGTTGTAACGGATAATCTGAAGTAAACTCGGTCCTATCTGCTACACCTGGGAGGAGCACCAAAACACATTCCAAGAACAAGTCTGTGTTTTGAAAAAGCTGAGGTCACAAGACTCTTGTTTTCTTGGAGTTTTCTCACAAGCACTCAGAATTCTCCTCACAGGACTCCATTCTAACACAGTGTTCTGACACTAATTACCCTGATTTGACCTTAAAATCTTTTACATCTAAGCACGCTTTTGTGTGTATGTGGTGTGCATGTGAGTGTGTATGTATAATAGTGCACACATATGGAGCTTAGAGGATACCTCATGGGAGTTGATTCTCTTCTTCTGCTCTGTGGGTCTTGGGGTATAAGCTCAGATCCTCAGGCTTGGCAGTCAGCACCTTTGCCCACTGAGCCGTTTCACCTATTATTTCATCCTGATTAATTCACATTGTACTTATGTACACCCCATAGAATGAACAGAATTATACATATATATATATATATACACATATATATATGTACATATGTATATATGTGTCTGTATATATAAAGAAAATCATCTATCATTTCCTACCTCAGCTCACTGTTAAAGCTGAAACTGCCATGAGCACAGAGCTTTGCCTCTGGCGGGGAAACAACCTCCAATTCACTGCCACTCACATTTTCACGAAGCGCGGTTGAGAGGAAGGATTCTGGACCAGAGGACTGCAGGACCCACAGTCCATTCTAGTCTCTAAATAGCCTAAAATGTTTTCCCAGATGAAGCGAGACCAGCCAAGCACCACAAACTAGACCACATCTTCTGCAGGCCCCACCACCACTGCAGAGCCTTTCACTGAATTTGGCCTGGGCGTTTGTTATACGTTATGAAACAGTGTGGGATGTTATTAAAAACGGGCCTGTGAAAATCTGTCAGATTTATTGGAAAATAGTGTCCTCTGTATCACATAGTAACTTCTTTGTGGGGTTCACGGAGAAATTTCTTCCTGGTCCCCTAACCAGAAATAACTATGCTTCTCTTGAGGCTTGTCTTTATCTCCTGAACACTGGGAATCGTGTTGTGGATCATTCTCCCTTCTCAGCTTTGTCTGCCAAGAATCTTAAAGGCAAATTTGTGGTCAATCTCTAGCAAAACCACAGGACCTTAGAGTTTCTACTCTGTGGATTACCCTTCCTTCCAGATTCATTGTTGAGGCAGAAAAGTGTCAGAGCCAACAGGCCTGAGTTTCGAGCCTAAGGTCTCTAATACCTAAAAGTTGTGTGGTCATTATCACGAACCCATGCTCAGTTTGCCTATTTCTATAATGAAAATAATAACATCTACTAGATAAATTCATACACACAAGAAGCTTAAAACAGGGCCTACCATGCAGCAAGCAAAGAATTTATGTTTTGAGATTATTCTCAGCTATTTTTATATTTCATTTTTTTACATTACCCTCCTCTGAGCATCCATATAGTGGCTTATACAACAATCCATAACTCCATTTCCAGGACCAGCACTCTCTTCTGATCTTCACATGCATCAGGCATGTACATGGTACACATACATACAGCGGGCATAAAATAAAAATAGTTAATTCTTTTCTGCTTCTATTCTCTTTTCCCAAAATAATACTTTTATTGGTTATATGGACATTTCACACTAGGCACCCTGATCACACTCACTTCTCAGTCCTAACAGGTTTTCCCCGACAATTCTTTAAAAAACAAAACAAAACAAACAAACAAACAAACAAAAACTTCCAGCATAGCCACATTATTTAGATCAGCAGATTTCAACCTGTGAGTTGTAACCTTTTTTGGGTCAAATGACCCTTTCACAGGGATCACCTTTCAAAGACCATCAGAAAACATAGATATTTGCATTACAATTCCTAACAGTAGCAAAATTACAGTTATGAAATAGCAACAAAAATAATTCTATGGTTGGGGGTCACCACAACATGAAGAACTGTACTAAACGGTTGAAGCATTAGGAAGGCTGAGAACCACTGGCCTAGGTGGGCCTGAATAAGATACTGCATTCTCTCAGGGATACTGGAAGTCTCACTGTGCTCTGATTTGCTTTAATTATAATCTATTCTGATGGCAAGTTCTATGAGGAAAGTCCTTTGTACCATGTGACTGTTCCAAAAGCACCTCTAGGAGGTGCCGCTGAAAATCACCTCAGAAAACAAGGTCAGCATTTCAGGAAAGCTGCTTGTTTCTCTCTCTTTTCTGTCCAAAGAGTCCACATCTCTGAGAAATCTTCCCTCTGGTTGCTTGACTAAAAGGACAATGCCCCCTTTGCTTGTGTGTGGAAATCATTGGCTCAGATAAAAATGAGGGTTAGATATCCATCCTAAAGAAAGCACATGAGACAGGAAAGGCTGTTATACAAAGGCATGGAAAGGTTTTACTCCTAATGTAGAATACAATGTGACCAAAGGGGGACACTGTGTTTTACCATGACATAGACAATGGCTGCTTCTTCTTTTCTTCTTCTTCTTCTTCTTCTTTTCTCTTCTTTCTTCTTTTGAGACAGGGTCTCTCTGTGTAGCCTTGGATGTCCTGGAACTCACTTTGTAGACCAGGCTGGCCTCGACCTCAGAAATCCACCTACCTCTGCCTCCCGTGTACTGGGATTAAAGGTGTGCACCACCACGCCCGGCTAGACAGGGATTCTTATGTATGTCTTCCATTTCCTACTTTGGTCGTTGTTGAAAAGGTTTATCATGCTCTTAGGTATGAAATCCAAGGAAATCTTTGCTATGTAAAAATACTTTTTCCAAGATACCTGCCAGCTATATCATCTGAAAGAGGATTAGTACCTCAAATATACAAAGAACTTTAAAAACTAAACTCAGAAAAACTACCCAACTTAAAAATGGAATATAGACCTGATCAGCGGGGGTTTTTTTTTTTAATTCAAATACACCGAGATTTTACTTTCTCTATATAGGAATCATAATTAATAAAAAAAATACAACATGTTGTCAAAGACTATCCAATTACTATAACATTTCTTTTCTTAGAAGGCTCTGAGGAGAAACTTAGAATACCCAAGATATAAGATACAATTTGCAAAACACATGAAACTCAAGAAGAAGGAAGGCCAAAGTCTGGATACTTTGTTCCTTCCAAGAATGGGGAACAAAATACCCATTGAAGGAGTTACAAAGATAAAGATCAGAGCTGAGACCAGACTGCCCCACCCGGGGATCCATCCCATATACAACCACCAAACCCAGACACTATTGCATATGCTAGCAAGATTTTGCTGAAAGGACTCTGATATAGCTGTCTCTTGTGAGGCTATGCCAGTGCCTGGCAAATACAGAAATGGATGCTCACAGTCATCTATTGGATTGAACACAGGGACCCTAAAGAAGGAGCTAGAGAAAATATCCAAGGAGCTAAAGGGGTCAGCAACCCTATAGGAGGATCAACAATATGAACTAACCAGTACCCCCCTCCCTCCGCCACCGAGAACTGTGTCTCTAGCTGCATATGTAGCAGAGGATGGCTTAGTCAGCCATCAATGGGAGGAGAGGCCCTTGGTCTTGTGAAGATCATATGCCCCAGTACAGGGGAATGCCAGGGCCAAGAAGCAGGAGTGGGTGGGTTGGGGAGCAGGGTGGGGGGAGGGAATATGGGGCTTTTGGGATAGCATTTGAAATGTAAATGAAGAAAATATCTAATAAAAAAAAGAGTAGGAACTCAAATAGGGTCTGTGAACATGTATGTTTACCGCAGAGACAGAAAGCTGAAAGAAATGAGACCACCCATGTTTCATTAACAGCTGAACTGATAATAAGATGTGACCTGAACAGGCATTGAAATATCCTGACACTCTTTAAAAAGAAAAAAGAAAGGAAAAAGTCCAACATGTAACTGGAAGTTGATGAGTATGAGGATCCTAAGCTGTGGTAAAATAAGGCAGAGGTGAATGGCATGAGATAAATAGTAGGTGGGTGTGGTTGCCTAATGCATGGAGACCTGGAAATACCCTCTAGACAGAAAGCAGCATAGTGGTTCCCCAAATGACTGGTAACTGCTGGAAATTATGATGGGTAGCTTTTGGTTTTGTTTTTCATGTGCAATGAATTTTGATTTATGTCTTGAAAAAAAAAAAGAAAGATCTTTAAAAAAAAAAGGCTCTGGGGAAAGATTTTTGAAGCAATAAGGTCATGGCAGAAAATGCTCTTGAATTACAGTTAACATGGTATAGAAATGGCTATTGCTTTTTATATAATGGCAGGTATAAAATATGTTTGTATTTCTTAAAGTACACCCTTATGCCACAGAAATTATTAGATATGATTTCAAATTCCAATTTATGTGACAAAATGAATTTAGTGACAAGTATTTTAATTCTGTCCAATAAAACTATTTAAAAGGTTGTATCATAATTATACTATAAGCAAAGTGACATTTGAGCTACAGATACATTTCTGGTAAGATATAATTTTTACAAATTTTCAACCACTTTCCTTGAAGTTACTTAGCATGGGCATGCTGAAAGTGGCTGGTTCGTGGGCTCTTTCTGAACAGGGTCCTCAAAAGAAGAAATATGAACGATTCATAAACACTTTTTAAAAGTGTTCAACCTTGTTAGCCTCCAGGGAAATGAAAACTACTTGAGATTCCATCTCAACCTCTTCAGAATGGTTATTGTCAAGCATAGCGCAGATGCTAGTGTGGACATGAGAGAGAGGAACCCTTATCCAGTGTTGGTAGTACAAAGTAGTAAGGCCACTGTGGCCATCAGTCTCAGAGATTCCACAAAGAAACTAAATATAGAAATACCACATAAACCAGCTCTATTGTCCAAAGGATTTTATATTCCCCTATAGAGATACTCCTATGTCTATGTCCATTGCTGCTCTACTCTCAATAGTTAGGAACTGGAATCACCCTAAATGTCTACGTACTGATAAAGGAATAATGAAAACATGACACAAATACACAATAGAATTCTGTGTGCTGTAAAGAAAAGTGAAAATCTTCAATTTACCTCACTTCACCAAGTGAGGTAAAACTAGCCCAGAAAGTCAAATGTGGTGCATTTGTCCTCATGTGTGGATAATAGCTTCAATTTTTGTATTTGTTTGTTTAACTTGGAATTCCATATATATTTTTTTTCCTTTTTAAATTTTTATTTTATTGGATATTTTATTTTATTTACATTTCAAATGTTATCCCCTTTCCTGGTTTTCCCTCTGGAAACCCCCATCCCATCATCCCTCCCCCTGCTTCTATGAGGGTACTCACCCACCCACCCACCCACTCCTGCCTCCCTGCCTTGGCATTCCTCTACACTGGGACATCAAGCCTTCACAGGACCAAGGGCTTCTTCTTCCATTGATGTTCCACAAGCAATCCTCTACTACATATGCAGCTGGAGCTATGGGTCCCTCCATGTGTACTCTTTGGTTGGTGGTTTATTTCCGGGGAGCTCTGGGGGATCTGGTTGTTTGATGTTCTTTCTATGGGGTTGCAAATCCCTTCAGCTCCTTCAGTCCTTTATCTAACTCCTCCATTGGGGAATCCCATGCTCAAACCAATGGTTGGCATTTCTATAGAGGCCTATAAGTGAGAAAGGGGCTATGAATACGGAAGCTCTTCTAGCAAAATACTTGTGGCAAGGGTTAAACAGGAGTAGGTATAGGGATACAGAGAAATAGTTAAGAAAAACTAAGAATGTATGGAGCAGCCATGTGGAAGCCTACTTTTCTATAAACTAATTTTAAAATATAACCTTAAAAAGAGTTTGAACAGAGCAGATCCCAGAAGCCATGGGTTATTCAACAAAAGTCTTAGTGCCAGCTGAGGCTTGGTGAGCAACTACTAGGGAAGTATCCCACAGCTGGCACTAAGCCCCAGAGAGCCCCAAAACTATGCATACTATGAGCACAGCCCCAATGGCTGCCCATCAGAACTGTATGGTGAAACCCTATTGCTGAGGAAGCCATACACCTTGTCTACAGAGCATAGCGAAGCCATGCTAAAGCTGAGCTGGAAGCTTCCTCCCTGCTGGATAGCTTCCATAGTGCCAGAGAGATGCTAGTGGGCAGCTGGGGGGAAAAGTCATCTTCCCCAGCTTTGGTGCTTCCATGTTACAATGCAAACTATACACACACATGTGCATACACACACACACACACACACACACATACTTACTAGGACAATAGTGGCACAGCTGTTGTAGAAGAAATCAACTGATGTCTGATTGGTTCTAAAGACTTTTCTGAAGAAGAAAGCTCATCTCTGGTGTTGTTGACTTAGTCAAAGGCCCATGACTGGAAAACCATAGACTGTTCTTGGAGTGAACCTACCACTTTTATTTTTCTAAATGAACGTGTTGCCAAACTGCCTCCTACAGATTTGTTTATGCCAATAGAATAAGTCGGTCCTTAGTAATGAACAAAGTCTTCTCTTTGCAATGAACAGCACTCAATGAAAACTCATGGCTGGCCAAGGTGTTGAGAACCGGTGATTGGTGTGTGTTTGGCCTTAAAAGGAGCACCCATATCACCTACTCCAAGGAGTACCATGGAAGAGGGAAGGAGAAGAAAGGATCTAAGGACCATGTGTTAGGGAAGAGAGCCATGGAACACTATCTCGTGAGCACAAAATGGCCATGGTACTCATGAGCTCATTGCAGCTGTGGTTGGCCTCCACAAAACTGAGACCATAAACAGTATCATAGAAGGGTGGGGGGCTCATGGCACCCCACCGGAGTGCTTGAGGGAGAGGAAGTCATTGTCCTCAAAATATAGCCATGTGAGGTTACTCATGTGCCAGTGGGTAGCTTCACAGTCTTCCCACAGGGCAGCCCTGGTTCAACTCAGGCCACAAAGCAAAACTCATGAATGTGATGGGGACTTGGTAGGAGGAGGTCGGGCTTGGGAGGGGGAGCAGGGAGATGATCAGGATGTGATATACACACATATAAAATTGTCAAAGAATAAATTAACATACAAATTACTTTCTCCAAATTTTAATTGGTTTAAATTGGAGCTTTATTCTGTGGGTTTCAGTAAGAGCAGGTTTTTCCTATGATAATGGAACTATTCTTTTTTTTTTTTTTTAATCTCATTAGGTTTCTAATGAAAATTAGGTTTGTAAAAGGAAGGATTTAGAGACTGGCGAGATGGTTCAGTGGTTAAGAGTACTTGCTGTCCTTGCAGAGAATCCAGGTTCATTTGGTCCCCACGACCACCATGCCCCTGCCCACGTTGGATGGCTCACAGTTTGTAACTTCAGCTCCATGGATCTGTTAGGTCTCAAACCCAGAAAAAAATGGCTGAGGTGCCTATTTAACATATCAAAGCAGATCTGTCCAGCAGGTTCTCCCAGCATGCCCTAGTTCTTACCTGTTACAGGGTATGGCTGGTACGCCACACTCCCTACCCTAAACTAATCCAGCCCAGGGGTTGGACTGATTTCTCCAGTTGCCCTTCCCTATATAATCCAACCATTTTGATTGCTAAGTCTTTTTGTCTCCCCCCTCCTCTCCCCTCTCCCCTCTCCCCTCTCCCCTCTCTCCCCTTTTTCCTTCTTGCTCTCCTCCCATGGCCCAGCTCTGAGTCACATTCACTCTAGACTTTCCCAGACATAGCTGCCTCTGGCTATGCTCTCTTTTTTATCACAATAAACCTTCTCCACAATACTCAAGAGCAGTCATGCCCTCCCTTCCATTTTTATTTCTTCTTCTTTTTATTTTTTTTATCCAGGATCCAACACCCTCTTAAAACCTCCTGAACGCATGTACACATACATAAATATGCATAGACATGCACACACATATACATATGTAAAAATATGTTGTTTTCAAAAACAGGGCTTTAGTCAAGAACGATTTACTACTTGCTACTACTCTTTACTACAAAGATAAAGTAAAATGAATTTTCCTCTGATGAAAAACACAGAGGAGGGACCCAGGAATAACAATGTGTCTGCTGATGGGAGACACAAGCCGGGCGTGGTGGCGCACGCCTTTAATCCCAGCACTCTGGAGGCAGAGGCAGGCGGCTTTGTGTGGCTGGAGTCACCGCTTGGAAAGGGGATCAGGGGAGACCACACTGATGAGAAAGGGGATATGGCAAGAGGGCTGTGTGGAGGACATGTCTGCACCGAGGTGAAGAAAGGGACCAGCCCAGCAAAGGGTGAGCAGGTCCCTGGGTTCACTTTGCTGGCTGCTGGCCATGAATCCAGTCCAGATTCCTAATCTTGGCTCCATCAGCTCCCTGCCCTGCTTGACCCCATCTCTCCCAAGAAGGTAACAGTGTCTGTCCTGTCTGTCCTGTCTGTCCGCCAAGGCTGCCAAAGCTTGGCTTTATACTCAGAGCATATTTTGAGCCCTACGGGCCAGAGCAAAGAACATGAGGAAAACATAAAGTACAATTACGTGACTTTTCTCCCATATTTTCGCCTGTCTTTTCCCATTTTGGCTGTGATTTTATTAAAAACAAATAAACAATCCTGGTGGCTTATCCCTCCCTCTCATTAAGCTAGCCTCATTGGCCATTTTAGACACATCTGCATCAGGGGTAGTCCTAAGACTATCCTCTACATTGAAAGTCAAGGTCAACATGAAAGTAATGGCCTACCATTCTACAAAATATCTCAGTTATTCTTGCTAGACTACTAAAGGGGTTTGTGAGTCAAATTTACTCTCAGAAAAACAAAAGGCAGACCATCTTAGAGTCTTTGAGGCGAGGAGGAAAGATGCACAGACAAGGTTCTGATAGGAGGGTGAATAAAAACCCAGAGGAAAATGTACTTTTTCTGGGTCCACAGAATTCAGTCTCCTTTCTTAACCCATGCGCTTTAGTCTAACTTCAGTCTGTTCTAGTTTAGCTACAGTACTAAGTTATGGTAAATGTGGAGAAAACAGGATGACTAAGGAAAATTAACCAACCTGATTACTACTGACCTGGGCTGGAAAACATGGAAAACATGCAGAACGAAGTTCAAATCTCTCCACAGTTTACAGGCGACTCTGCTATGGGACATAATAAACGTAACTTCAAAATAAAGAGCACCCGTTTGGTTTCAGGTGCTGGGAATCAAACTCCAGACTTTGTGCACAGGGAGTGTTTGCTCTATCCCTATGTCCACTCCTGAGAAGATGGTGTGACAAGCCCCGGGCAGAAGTCATGTGACTTGAACAGCTTGCAATTCATTGCCAATTTGTCTCCCCAATGTCCTGACCCAAATGCCTGTACCTCCCTGGATTCTTTTTTAAGTTAATCCAACTATCCCACTGATCCAACAGGAAGTGCAGCTGACTTTCTACTCCCAACACCAACTGAGAACTGGCAGGTACTACTAATTCATTGCTCCTAAGGAAGAGGAAGGGACATGTCACTACAAACCTCTGATCATAATTTTGTCAACTGGTCTGTCCATACATAACCTTGTTCTATGTGTATTTCTGCTTTAAAACACATGACTTAATATATTGCCCATTTATTAACATCAAATACATGGCCAGCAACATTGTAACTCATGCCTATTTGAAGCTTCTTAATTGATGTGTATTCTTATTTTTTTAAGACTTAGTTTATGAACATGAGTGCACTGTCACTGTCTTCAGACACACCAGAAGAAGCCATCAGATCCTATAACAAATATGTGGTTGCTGGGGATTGAACTCAGGTCCTCTGGAAGAGCAGCCAGTGCTCTTAACCACCGAGCCATCTCTCCGGTTCCCAGGACATGTGTGTTCTTAACAGGCAAAAGAGTTTTGTACTTGGGAAAAGCCACAGTTCTATGCATGAGAAAAAGTGTAACATGCACAAACATATGAGAAACATAGTGAAGTAGACCAAGAGGAGGAGGTTTTCTTCCCTCTGTTTTTATCATTGAGAACTGAAATGAGGTAGGGTCAGGTGTCGTGGCCACATCTTTAATCCCAGTACTTGGAAGGCAGAGGCAGGTGGCGTTTGAGGCTAGCCTGGTCTACAAAGCAAGTTCCAGGATAGCCAGCCTACACAGGCTACTGTCTTGGAAAGTGGAGGAATAAAGAACAAAGAAAAGAAGAAGAAACAAGAAGAGAGAGTGTCACCTGATGTCCTCTCAGCTGCACTATTTTCTTCAGGCAACTCACCTTTCCACCACCTTGTAATTATCTAGCAAAGCAGCCTTCCCAGTTTGGGGGTTACTGATGCATTTTCATGCGCTAGCAAACACAGAACGTGAACCCAATAACAGTACAGATCAGTTGTATTGTGACATGGATTCCACATAAAGGCTGTTTTTTATTGATATAACCATAATATTGGTTTTTTAAACAAAATTAGATTAAACTTTTCATTACATTTATTTATAGCCTGCGTGCACATGCATGTATGCATGAATTTACACACGTATATGGAGGTCGGATGACAACTTGGAGGAGTTCCATTCTCTCCATCCATCATGTGACTCTCAGGAGTGAACTCAGGTCCTGGGGCGTGGCAGCAAGTGTTCTCACTCACTGAGCCATCTCGCTGACCCCTAGACTCTTCAGTGTGAGTAACTTTAAATGGCTTTGCCATTCAGACATTGTCTGCTGCATGCCTTTAAGTGTTGATTGTGCCTGCAGTGGGTTAAGGAAAGCTGTGAGTGACTGCAAGTGTCCTACTGCTAGTAGTTCGGAAATGGAAAGTACTTTTAAAAGTCTATAAAACTTTTTCCATTGTGTCAACATGTCGAAAAAAAAAAAGTCTGTGTTGTCCTAACATGACTCCGCCGCGCGATATTGTTGAGATGAGAAAATTGACTCTTCCTACCCTCGGATAGCTGTTAGCGGTCCAGCTCCTCACTGTGCTGTTGACAGTTTTACTTCCATTTTTTATATTAAACTGTCTTAATAGACATTTTGTTGCTTAGTGTTTGCTTAGCAAATACCTAGTAATGGCATCTCATCTCACAATAAAACTAATCCTCCACAACTGGAGGCTTAAAAATTTTTTTAGAGCTGTAAATTCTGCTAATTTCTCAAGCCCTTGGCCCTTCTCACTCTCCACTTTCCAGTCACTCGAATGACTCTTCGGTGGATCTCCCAAAACACCTTCTCTGTCATTGGGCCTTTGAGCTTTCTGTCCCCTCTGCTTTGAGTGTTTGTTCTCCAAATGGGGATATGCTTGACTTTTTGTCATTCAAATTGAGATTTGAATTTTTAAAAATTAGCACTCAACGTAGCAATTTTTATGTAGCATTTTTTTTTCTCAGTTCAGCTTTTACCATAGGAGCTAGTGCTTGAAAAGTCTTCTGCTCCTTATATTTTGGTGTGTGATTTGGGTGATTGCGCATTGAGTTTCTCCAAAAGAAGAAGAAACAACCGAAGAGGGAGCTGTTTGAGAAAGAATCAGTTCAGTGTAGGGCCTGAGAAAGCTGAGAGAGAATCCGTTGCTTAGCTGAACTGAGGAAACCAGACCCAGCAAAGAGATATCAGAAAACAGCAAACGCAAAGAGGGCTGAAGATATGGGAATAAAGTTCCAAGGTTCATGAGGCTGCTCCCTAGGGTTACACAGGCAGTGAGCAAAACGACATGATAAAACAAACGGGACTTTGCTTTAGGAATTGGGAAGCCACAGGGGACCAAGACTAGAGTTTCCAGCCCAAATGCAACAGCTCCACTAAAATACGATGCCTGTCATCATTAGCAGAGTATAGCCCTCTGGAAAGCAAAACCCAATTCTTCTAGTCTCTTTATGTTTGTGTGAACTCAGGGTGGTACTTTACACATGGTAGATTCTCCTCCCAAAGGCATATGACCAGTGAAGGAGAAGATGAGGGCAGGAGAGGACAACAGTGACTAGAGAAGGCAGGAAAGAAGAAGAAAGGAGAGAGAAGTAGAGAAATGGAGGAAGGAAACAAAAGGGAAACAGAAGGCAAGATCCAACCTTCTGTAGGCATGACTCAGTTGTTTTCAGAGTGGAAAGGAGCAGATTGGTGGGGGGAGGCAAAAGTAACACAAAAGAGAGACATAGCTAAAGACAAGGTCCTGTGTGATGACCTTGTTATATAGTGATGTACACATGATGATTTTGTTACATAGTCATCCCTTCTAATTTAAACATCCTTTCCTGGAGGTATGGGGAGACTTACAAGTCTCTAGAAGCTAACAAAACTTAGGGCTCCAGGAAACTCACAAAACTTAGAACACTCAGGAAGCCCATAAAGTTACAAGATTCATGAGGCTGTTCCCAAGGTTATGAAAGCAGCAAACAGATGGGAGCCACTTAAGTGAAGCTGCCTGCAACTTGGACAGCTTCATGAGTCACTGACCCAGCACGACTGGGCTTTTTGCTGATATGGCCAGCTTGAGATCCTCCTGTTCCTGTCTTGCGTTTTCCATGCACCAGTAAGTAATTCTAGTAAGTTCACGGACTCACCAAGGTAGGCTTAGGTGGTGAACAGATATTTGTTGATATCCCCCCCAAAAAAATTATACAACAGCTGTGAAATGAGGAACTATCAAAAAGAATTATATTAATTCAATGAAAACTGAATTTTGTAAGAGAGAAGGTCAGGTCAGGAATTGCTTATTACTGATGATTTGAAATGTCATGATCCTATACCATTTTTTAATTGGTTTAATATTACAGCTAAGTGAAGTAGCTAATATTTGGGCTGGTGAGATGGCTCGGCAGGTTCAGGTAATTTCCCACCAAGAATGATGACCTGAGTTCAATCCACAGGACCTGCAGAGTGTATTGAGAGAACCAACTCCTGCAAGTTGTCCTCTGACCTTCACAAGCATGCTATACCATACACATGCATGTGTACAGGGACACACACACACACACCTGCGGACACACACACACCTGCATGCTTATACACACAAACAGAAATAAAATAGGTAAATTTTAACTTAATTTTATAATTTCAATTACATTCTAGTAGTTTTAAACTGTTGTCTTTGTTCCCTATGAAGTCTCCTTTGGAAGAACTTTGCACATTAGAAATAAAACAGATTACTTCTGAGGTTGGAGTAGAAATAGGGCGAAGAATGAGACTAAATGTCGCTCTCACATAGATACATGACTGATTTACTGGCATCAAAATTGATAAGGATTATTAAAATAAAGGGAAACTCATAATCTAAGATTGCAAACTAAATTTTGTCTATATTCTCTATATCCTTTGATGAGTGTAAGCATCTCTACACGACCTAAAAATGTAGGAAAAGTCATATTTTCCTGAAAAAAAAAATCAAAAACAAAACGAAAACAAACTCTAAGTCAGTGGTTCTCAACCTTCCTAATGCTGTGACCATTTGCTACAGTTCCTCATGTCGTGGTGACCATTTGCTACAGTTCCTCATGTCGTGGTGACCACAGCCTTATAATTATTTTCATTGTTACTTTGTAACTGTAATTTTGCTGCTGTTATGAATTGTTGTAGCGGAAGTTGGTCAGTTGGATCTAAAACTCTAATCTCCCCTGTGGTGCTGGGGCACAAGTTCCTCACTACCTGCCCAATGTTCTGAATCCTTGAATGAAAGATACACATATTTATATTTAATCTGCCTTAGTCAGCTCAATGGCTGGGCCACTCCTAAACTTCCATGTTGCTAACACATCCCCTCCAATACTCCTGAGTTATTACTTGCTAAAATCTACATTCTATCTTTATTGTCCTAGACCCAATTGGGGGCACCCTGGGGCTGCTCTTCCCAGGCTCTTACAAGTTGGCTGTCTCTCTGTCCTGCACTCCAGCTCTCCCCCTCCCCAGCTCCCACATGGTGGTTCTGTCCTTCTTCTTCTCTTGATCCCCTTTCTCTACAAAACCTAAAGTACTGACTCTGTCTCCCTGCCCAGCCATTGGCCACCAACAATTTTGTTTACCAATCAAAACCAACTGGGGTAGGGACCATCAGTATCTTATATATAGACATGTGAATTCCTGTGTAATTTTGGGAACCCAATTAACATAATACAAACAATAAACCAAATCCATAACAAATTGTAAGGTAAATAACTGTGTTTTCCAGTGGTCTTTGGTGACCCATGTGAAGGGTCATTCAACCACTAGGTTGAGAACTGCTGTCCTGAGTCTAAAGGTCTTTTGCTAATGTTGCCAAAATTACTTGTTTGCCCAAATTGATCTGTGTGTAATATTTGTTTTGTATGTTCCTTCCTTGAAGAAAAGGTCCTCCTGATTCCTCATGCTATTTTAAAATCTTTTGGCCCCTTCCCAAACTCAAGAAAACAACTCTTTAGTTTTACCTAATTAAAATCTTAGTCAAAGACAGACAGTTCTGTTCCTTAAAAACCCAGGTTCAAAGCGTCACCCATTACCAGAGTCTGTGTCTCTGTTTTATGTGATATTGGTCAGACCCAAGTTCCCGCATGACCATTGTTCCTGGAAGATAGACACCAACTAGGGGAATGGGTTTTCATCTTCTACTGTGAGGGTCCCAGGGATCACACTGGAGTGAGCAGGCTGGGTAGCAAGGCACATTCATCTGCTTACAGATCTTGCCCTTCCCCCCTTTTAACGTCTTCAAGGCTGTTAGAGATTTCCTTAGCCTATCTAAGGTTTTCCCAGAAAACGTCTCTGCCAGCTTGGACTTTTAAAGCTCGGATCTCATTTTTCCTTCATGCTTACCCATCACACCTTACCTAAACTTTTTCCCTGCGACCTCCTTCCTGTGCCCCAGTCCCTTGGCACTAACTCGGATCCCCTTCTCCAAAACTGTATAAATCCCAGTAAGAACTCAGACCATTTCCTAGGCCTAAGAATACCTTGGCAGGTACAGAGAAAGAACTCTGGATTCCTTTCACGGCCTCGTTCTCAGTATGTGGAGCTGGACGCAGGAGCAGCAGCAGGCGCTGGAGCTAGGACGGAGAGCCCTGACCCACAGAGTCGGCCTATGGGAATGAGGACCCGTAGGTGTCTTCAAAAGCACTCTGGGAGCTTCCTGGATTCAGTTAAAGCTTGAGGGTGCTGTAGCCTATAGCTCCGTGTGTTTCTTTTACTCTCACTGCTTGCCAGCTCGGCTGGGGAGAATTTAGACGTTCGGGTTGGTTTTGGCTGGACTGAAAAAGGACCCCCAACTTTCTAGGCACTTTATTTTAGCTCCAGGTGTTAAACACCGCACTACCTTAAAATAGGAACTACACGCACATAGCATTTTTTTCCTATCATGGAGGGTTAACTGAGGGTTGCCGAGTGTGTGTAAATGGTACTATTTTCCTGGTTTGTTTAAACTATCTTCATAGCATGACTAAATTAGTCATGGACACATACACAGAGCAAGTCTGCATATTTAAGTCTTGCCACCACCTTCATTGAAACATATAAATGGAGAAACTCCGCGTGGCGTGGGGCCTTATTCCCAGCAACGTGGACATCTAGATTAGTGGCTGTATTTGTGGTTCAGCGATGCCTGGCTGGGTGCCTTCTGCCTTAACAAATTTAGCAACCCTCTAGGTTAGTGCCCTGGACAAGCAGCCTCCTCCCAGCCACCACCCCCCGAGTCCTCTGGAACCCGACTACAACCCTGCTAATGTCTTCAGACAAAGGCATCATTTTGCTCAGAGTTATTAATAGCAGCAAGTGTTAGAGACTCGGCAGACCGAATCCTGTGGGGAGAAAAGTCCGGGCCGGGTGTGGATTTAAGCATTACCATCACCTCATCAGGCCGTGTTTCTATTTTCTTTTCATAAGAACCAAAATAGATAATGGAAAATACATGAATTACATCTTTTTCTCATAAAAATGAGACACTGCTCTGGGGTTTAACCAGTGAAGTTTATCTTGGATGAAATAATATAAACAGCTATCTTTTGTGGCTGAATCTTCTACTTGCTGCTGCCTGATGATTCCACTTAGAAGATTTTTTTTTTCTTTCAAACATGAATAATCATATAACATGTCATTGCTCACAGAACCTACTTTTAAGAAAATTAAGGGTTTAACTATAACAAGTTTCCGTACTTTTTTTTATCTTATTTGGAAGAATTATCATGACTTTCATCTAAACAAATTAGCCCCAAATCCATAGTTTTGTCATTACCTAGGACTGCTACAGTTCAGGAAGAGTCACTTGAAGACCAGCCTGTCTCCACTGCTAAGTAACAGTAAACAGATATCCGCTCTGTGCTATGCGGGCACTACAGTAACTGAGCATGAAAGGAGGATGGAAGAGCCAGATGGTCGTCCTCAAAGAGAACACACATCTGCTGTTTTTGCTCATGATGTTCTAGAGAGCTCTGGAATGGACATCCACCATAAACCTCTCTGCTGAGAGTTCCAGGAGTGCTTCAGTTTTGCCTTGGTACTTGTACACAAAACCCCAGGTAAACAAAGTTGATGGAGATACTAGAAAGGCAATGTGAGGACTGGCTGCAGACATTTAACGTATCTCTTAAAGTGCCAGTGTAGTGAGGGTGCTGGGGTGGTTAGCCGTGCAATGCAATTCTCAGAAATGGGCCTAGAACTCTACTCCCACAAGCTCCTGACCTGCAGAGCCCAGAAGCTGCTAGGGAGAAGGTGGACACACTTGCAGGAAGTTTCAAGTGATTGACACCTATCAGCAGACTCAGCTGACACATGAATGCGGAACCAGGGGTAGGAAAAGGCGAGGCCTGGATTTCAAATCTCCTATAGTGTGCAAGTGTAGAGGCCCAAACTGCTGTTACTGCTCATTTAAAGTAAATATTACAAGAAGACCTACAGAGTCAACTAGCCTGAGCTCATGGGGGCTCCCAGAGACTGAACCACCAACCAAGGAGCATGCAGGGGCTGGATGTGTAACAAACACATGTGTAACAAACGTGCAGCTTGGTCTTCATGTGGGTCCCCTAACAATTTAAGGGTAGGGGGCTGTCTCTGATGCTGTTGCCTGCCTTTGGATCCCTTTACCCTAGCTGGGCTGCCTTGTCTGGCCTCAGTGGAAGAAGATGCGCTTAGTCCTGCTGAGACATGATGTGCCAGGGTGGGTTAGTACCCACAGGGGGCTTCCCCTTCTCTGAGGAGAAAGGGAAGAGGCAATGGGGGGAGGAGGGTTGTTAGAGTGGGAGTGGAAGGAGAGGAAGGAGGAGAGGTTGTAATCCAGATATAAAGTGAATAAATAAATTAATGAAAAAAAAATAAAGTAAGCAGTAACGAGACTGTTTGAGGTGTTAGCATTTGGAAGTTAAAGCTGCTCTTTGAGAATCTGCATCCTCTTCCAGTCCCCTAACTTCTTGCTTGCAGGATATCAAGGAGAGGCTCACATTAGGAGAGGAGTCCTCCTTGTACCTAGTTTGACCACCTGGAGCAGTATACGTCACCGCAGCCCCTTCTAAAGCATGGGACCTGTCCTGGTTTACTAGTAACTCTCGGATCTTAACGTTAGCAGATAATCTTACACAGAAGGACCGGTACTTATCTCAACTATTTGCTGGACCTTCGTTTGGCAGGAAGCTGGATGTCATGCAGATAAACCGTTTACTCAGAAGACTATATCGACTGTCTGCCAGGATCGCAACTCCTTGCAGATCAGAATTCACGTCTTAAAATTAGAGCACTCCATTGGGAGCTCATATTCAGGACGATAATGGGGTCTCATTGCAGGGATGAAAAATGTAGTAAGACGCGTGTTAACTATGAGACGACCAACGATTACCTGTGGAAGGAATTACTGCTCTGTTTCTCAACAGGCTAACTGAGGCTTTCAGGAAATTCACCAATATGGATCCCTCTCCACTTCAGGACCATCATTGGCTAGCTAGTTGAGCCCCTCATCCACAGAGGCTCAGATGAACCTCAGAGCATAGAGACTAAGGTGTTGAACGCCGGCTTCTTGTTGTTCAACATCCAATCTCTGAAAAACTCAGAGAAGCAGGGAAACCGACCTATGGGTACCACTGAGGAAGCTCAGCCACCAGGGGACTCCTAGGTAAGTCTCAGACATCAAAATATAGACACCAGATCAAAGCCCTAGGCCACCGGACACACTGAGGCACCAAATCCCACCCAAGAGCCAATGTGTAAGAAACCAGAGGCGTAGCATTGGAAGGTGGACTTTCCCTCTTCCCAGAAAAAGAAGGGACACACCCTGCCATTACCACTTTATAAAACAGAAGATGAGCAATGAGGCACACTAGGAGACATAAGAGCAAAAGGCAGCCTTCTGGCGCCCTAAGAAGTAATTTTGTCTCTTTTAAAGATATTTACCTAAATATCTAAAGATATGTTTTCCACTTTGTTTTACTAGGTATATATTGACTTAGTATGGTTGTGTTAAATGGATTCATAAGAATTGTTTTCATGTAACTATATGTCCCTGTGTCTAAGAAAGCATGGGATAAATGCATACTGCTTTATAAACTTAGGTACTCTTCTTAAAATCTAGTAAGATTATTGGGGCTATTAAATGTGCCTTATAAATCCTTGAAATGCTACTTGATTTTTAGAAATAACATTTACAGAATCATAAAAGTTTTATTAAGCTACAAATTTTAAGATTGTCTACATCAATTTTATAAGAATTTTCTTCAAAAACAGATTTTAGAACAAAATTAAAATTTTATTTCAATTTTTTAGTCAAGGTAATAAAAATAAAAGGACATAAAATACTTTGTTAATCAAAATACTACTAAATAATGTACCTTAAAAAAATCACAGGAATTCACAGATGAACTACTGTGAATTTGGTTTCCATATTTTAATGCAAAATGTAAATTTAAGATTTTTAAATATTTATTTTTTGATTATGTAACTTAATTAGATGGGGCAGGCATTATTCACACCTGGGTATAGAATGTAAGATTGTTATGAAGTTTGTGATCTATGTGAAATAGTGTATGTAGGTGGAGGGGGAGTTTGCAAAGTTTCTGTTAAATTTCCTTTTCACAGTGAAATTGCAGGGGTACAATCTCAACAAGCAGTAGCATTCAGAATTCTGGCCAACCTATCTGTATGTAAGGGGAGGGAGTTCTGGTCAACCTATCTGTATATAAGGGGAGGGAGTTCTGGTCAACCTATCTGTATGTAAGGGGAGGGAGTAGATATAGTAGTGTCTTAACAAAAAGAAAATAACTAATATGTCACAACTAGGATAATTTTTTAAATAGCAATTGTGTCACTAAGTATGAGTCATTGCCTGCATGTGTCTGATTTCATCAAAAGTATGAGAAGGAACAAGATCATTTTAAACCAAGCTGTTAACACCTGTTCAACCTGCATAGACCCTTCTCAGTAATTAGGCTGGCTACTGTGTTTTTAAGACACAAATATTTTTCGTTTATTTATGTGGAGTCATATCTTTTGTGTTTTCAAACTGCCTTCTAAATACTTACACACACAGGTTAGTGCTGTTTCAACCTTTAACAGAGAAGCTCCTTTTTTCGTGTGCTCCAGTCAGTTCAGAAACTCAGAATGGGTCAAATGCCAAGAGTAAGTGACTAATGAGTGTTCAGCCCTAGGTAAGACATTTACATCAACCCACTCAAGGCTCCGGGACATCATGGAAGAAGAGGCAGGAAGAAGCATGAGAGCAGGAAGAGTCAGGGTGGGGTGAAAAGCTGTCTTCTAGGTGTGACACCGCTGCCACACTCAGGAACTCACTACAGCTGTAGCACATAAGCTCAAGACCTTCAATAATTACAGCATGGATTGGGGTAGAATCTCAGGAGTCTGCCCCTATCTGACCAGCTATTGGCAATTGATGGCTGCTGGTGGAGGTATTTTTCTTTAGGGATGTGTTTGCTGGTAGGTTGCTTATGTGCATACAGTGGGAGGTAGTGGGATCTCAGACATCCTAAGTTAGCTTTTAAATTTGGCATTTGGAGATTTGGACTCCATGGGAAGAGAGAGAGGAGAAACTGAGGGAGAGAGAGAGAGAGAGAGAGAGAGAGAGAGAGAGAGAGAGAGAGAGAACACTGAGAAGGTTATGACAGTGCTCCAGAGGCGCACATGTCTGGGGAATCCAAAGGAAGTCCGGGAAGGGTGTGTTAAAAGTGAATATGATTGGGCTGGAGAGATGGCCCAGCTCAGCAGTTAAGAGCACTAGTTGCTCTTCCAGAGTTTAATTCCTAGCAACCACATGGTGGCTCACAACCATCTCTAATGGGTCCAACTTTCTCTTCTGGTGTGTCTGAAGACAGTGACAGTATACTCATATACATAAAATTAAAATAAAAATTAAAAAGTGGATATGTTCAAGATACAGTGTATTGGGGATGCAAAGATGGCTTAGTGGTTAAGAGCATTTGATGATATTCCAAAGGACTGGAGTTTGGTTCCTAGCATCGAAACTTGGTGGCATGAAAATCTAGATCCAGATCTTTACACACACACACACACACACACACACACTCACACTCTCACACATATATACATACACATTAGTAAATCTAAAAATGACACATTGTATGTATATGAATTTGTCAAAGAATAGATTAAAATATTTCTCAATTATGTCTTTCAGGTACAGATTTTGGGTTAAGGATTATTAAAACTCGGGGGGGAGGGGATTATCAGACCAATGGTTACTTAAAATGGTGAGGCTAAGTAAAAACTACAAAATTTGTGCTTTTTAAATGTATCTTGATAGTCTACATGGGTCTATGCTTTTTATCTTGTTTACATGATACCAAATTGACTTACAGGTGAATAGTCACAGAAATTAAAACAGTTAAGTTAGCCAGTGAGGTCATTGTGTAACCTGAATTTTAAAACAAATAGTCTTGGCTCTGGCAGCCCAGTCTACATAGGCTTCTAGTCCCAATATGCCAATTATAGAGATAGTAATGATCACAGGGCAAAGGAAAGAAATGAAAACAGAAGATCAGAGTCAACATGCTACCTGATGGACCCGTTGTTTCAGCTCTGTCTCTACAAGTGTTCTACGGGAATCCTGTTGCTCTAAGGGAATAAACTGGCTGGCAGGCCATGATGGCTTCTGCTCCAGTCTATAGCCTGGCCCCATGGATGATTAACCATAATATGTCCTGGGAGGCTTGAGTTCCTGGAACCCAAGTGGGTTACTCGGTCCCCAATTGGTGGTACTGTTTGGAAAGATTTGGGAGGTGTGGCCCTGTTGGAGGAAGTAAGTCACTGGAGGTGGACTTTAAAGGGTTTAAAAACTTGTGCCATTTCCAGTTCACTCTCTGCCTTGTGCTTGTAGTTCGAGATGTAAGCCCTCCGAGTTCTGCTCCTATAAACTTACCTATGGCTTACCTCAATGCTTCCCAAAGTATTGGACTCCTAGCCTTCTGGAACTGTACTCCAAAATAAGCCTTTTAATTTCAAGTTGCCTTGGTCATGGTGTTCTATCATGGCAACAGAGTAACTAATACTGAGACAGATAACCCAAATTAGACAAAAATGCCAGAATTTGATGGTCCTTTCTCTTTGCCTTGCAGGCACACGTGAGAGATAAATCCATTAAAATAAACAAAGACAGTTTCCAAGTGCCTCTTGTAGTAGAACTCAAATTCTTAACCAATCGGTCAATGCAAATTTGTTGGGAAGATAAAACAGAAATATTTTCTGTAATTAACAGTTTTTTCTTCTGCATGTATAGTTGTTAGATGTTTAAGATACAATGTCTATGTTTTGCGAGTTTCTGAAATATTTCTTAGGTTCTCATTGGAATACAACTATTTTATTTTGTAAATGTTTTCCAAAGTTTTTAAAGAGAAATATAGAATGAAACCATCAAGTAGGAAAAGAAGATATAAAAGTTGCTGATAAAAAAATATATCTTTGATAAGATTTTTTAAAGGTAATTTTCTTCTGATGAGGAAGAATTTAGATGGTAGTTTTGCCCTAAGAAGTTGTTCTAAATGGAAGGGGAAAGAATTTAGGGGACTAGAGAGATGGGTCAGCCATTGAGAGGACTGGCTGCTCTTCTGGAAGAACCTAGTTCAATTCCCAGTACCCACATGATGTCTCACAACTGTATGTAATTCCAGTCCCAGAGACCTTGTGTCCTCTTATTAATTCTGCAGTTACCAAACATGAAATCCATGCACAGACAGAGCTGCAGACAAAATGTTCATACACATAAAACTAACAATGATTTTTAATTAATTAATTGGTTTCTTTGTGCTTTTTTTGATACAGGGTCTTCCTATGTAAACCAGGTTGGCTCTGAACTCTCAGAGATACTCAACTCTGCTTGCATAAATTTTAAAATTTAAGGACAAAAAAGAGAGAAGTGAGAACAAAACCAGAGAGGCTAAGCATATCACAGAAAGTCCAAGTGAGTCACAGAAAGACATAGGACATAAAAGGTAGTGGTGGTATGTGACATAGTTAGGGTTTCCATGGCTTAATAAAACACCATGACAAAAACAACCTGGGTTTTATTTTACCTTATAATTCTCAGGTCATGCTGCAGCACTGAGGGAATTCAGGGCAGGAACTCAAACAGGAAGTGAAGTGGAGACCATGGAGGAACACTGATTACTGGCTTGTCCAGTCTACTTTCTTATCCACCTCAGGACCACCTGCCCAAGAGTGGCACTGCCCACAGAGAACTGGGGCCTCCAAATCAATCATCAATTAAGAAAATACACTGCAAACTTACCTACAGGCAAACTGATGGGGCATTTTCTCTATTTAGGTTTGTCAAGTTGACCAAAAAAGACAAAACAAACAAAAGAAACCCACCCGGACAGAACAGCATGTAAGGAGCATGAGACGGCTCCCTCTGTGAGTGCTAAGAAAACAGATATTGCCCTTTCTGCTGAGGAAGATTGCTATAATGGATGATGCCCTATGCTCCCAACAGAGGATGAGCTTTTAGCCCAAGTGATGGCTTACCTTAAAGACTAATGCTCTCCAATGTTCCCTTGCTAAAGCCCACTCAAGAGACCTCAGGTAGTCAGCACCGTACCTTTCGTGATACACAGGTAAAGATGCCAATTGCTTTCCCAATAACAAGCTTTGGGAATAATAACTTAGAACCCCTCACTAAGAGGACTTGTGTTGTAATCAGTGTTGATGGGAATCCCAAAAGCCAGTTATGGTCAGTCTCTGCTTTGGTAGTTGCTCTATACATGGCCTAGTAACATCGGGAGTGTGGGAGTATTTGCCCAACAGTTGAGGATAATCCTCAGCCTATAGTCTCCAGCTAAAATATGCAACATGTGAATATCGAGAACAGGTATGAGTTATAACAGCTAAAGTAATGCTGGTGGATGAGTTGTTTGAATATGTTGTTTGCTGTTCCTTCGCAGGATGACCCCAAAGCTAGCCTCTAAAATAGACCTTGACCCTTCTGAGTTTTTGAAGCCTTGAAAATACGCTAAGGAACTGGAGAGTTGGCTTCAAGGTTAAGAGAAATTGTTGCTCTTCTAGAAGATTCAGGTTCAATTCCCTACACCCACCCACATGATAGCTCAGAACCGTCCTGTATCTCTAATTCCAGGGGACCTGGCACCATCTTCGAGCTTCTATGGGTACCAGGTATGCATGTGGTGCACATACGTAGATGTAAAACCCTCTTACAAATAAAATAATATTTTAAAAAGAGGATTGCAAATATGTCATTTATACCTTAAAAACTGCTACTAGGCAAAAATAAAAACAAACAACAACAATTTAAAAAATCCTTAAAACTTCTCTTCAAACAAGAAAAAGATAGATAGCATCTTAAATACAAGGATAAGCCCTATCTTAAATCTATGAGTAGTTGTAACCTCGCTCTTTGTTGTTACGCAGTGATTACAACCTCACATTATTCTTTTTCATCTACTCTATTATTTGATTCCTACCTAAAACCCTGTTTCTGCATTTTGTCACAGTCTCAATATATAATCATCGGTTTGCTTTGGGGTTCTGTTTTGTTGTTGCTGAGCTTGTTTGTTTGTTTGGTTTTGGTTTTCACTGTCCAAGGAATCAAACCCCTGGGAACAGCTTTACATAAGGATGGTTCTGCTGGGAAAAGCATAGCCATGACTCTTCTGTATCCTGGCCTTTCTGATCCATTGGTTCCCATAATCTCATTTAGCCCTTGTATTTTGAATATGTAAAATTTGTATCTTCTAGAATATATGACGATTTCAAACTAAATTCTTTATGATGCAGGGATTCCAGCCAATTACAGGGAATTGAAAGTGTCCTCTCCAACTTATGTCCAACATAAGAAAGAGTTTTGTGGCTTCTTTTAGGCCAGGTCTATACCCTTCATCAGAATGGAGGACATTATGCAAGACTGGTCATTATCCTTCCATTTACAAGGCACAGTTGTGGCAGGAGAATAAGGCAGAAGGTACCAATGTAAGACCCCCTTTCAGGGACCCCCACTCTAGTCTTGGGAGAGAGAGTGCACCCAAAGAAACACGAGAATCCTTCTTGCTGTAAACACACAAGGTAGTTTAATGACGGAGCACTGGGTCAAAATGTATCTCACGCAGGAGACAGTGGATTTGACCCTGAGGCTCGAAAGCTAGGGGTTTTTATGAGGTAAAGGGCTTAGGGGTGGGAAATTCAGAATAGCGACACACTATTGGCTTATTCAAACATCAGCAAAAGAATACATGCAGGTCAGGGTGTCAGAGTTCTGTGAGTTGTTGACTCAGTTCAGATAGCCCTGTTATGTCCTCACATTCCTCTTTATCTTTATGGTCAAGCTGTTCCCAGGAATGCCTGGGTTTGTTTTTCTTTGTTCTCAGCCCCAGGCAGCCTCTAGGCTCACAAACAACCAGCAATTTCTGAGTACTTTGTATGACTTACAGGTCTTGAAATTTCATCTTTTTTTCACCAACATCACCCCATAAATGAAACCAAGAACAGAAAAAGACTAGAAACACCCACACAGTGGCTGTGCAAGGGAGAGTCATTACACAAAGAGAACCTGTGATCTCCACACGGAAAAGAAGCCAGGTACTCTGAAACGATGCATAAAGATGCCATAACTCTCATGGTCCAGGACCATCCAGCTCTCAGACCTATTCCCATCCCTAGCTGTGCTCACTTAACAAACTTCTGTGTGTATCATTTCCCATGTGGCCCTGGTCCAATTCTTCGTTCCAGGAACAGAAAAACCCAGAGATGTGTTCCAGACTTTGGTTCAGGCCTATGATAATTTGTGCTCACAAAAATCACTTTTAAAGTATTCATTACCTATTATATTCAAAAATTAAAATTTACAGACTACAGGAAACATTAGAAAAACACCAAGTGTAGGACAAGAGTGATGGCTCACTGTGCAAAAGGTGATGATGACTTGGGTTCAGTATCTGGGACCCACATAGTTGGAAAAGAGAACCATTACTTGCAAGTTGTCTCTGACCTTTGCATATATGTATCACGGCATGCACACATTACATATGTATATTACATAGCATGGAATCATATATTACAAATAATGATGCTCATGATGATGATGATGATGATAGCAATAATGAAAAAATTTAAGCACAAAGTATAGACATTGTAAAAGATAAAACTGGGTGACAACTATTGAGTTTTCAGTCATCGCCAAATGGGGTGTTCTGTGCTTTCTAAGCATTACCTTGCTTGCTTGTATAATAGTCCCTCTCAAAAGGTCATTACTCCTACTTTGTAGATCAGAACACTGAAAGCAGCAGATTTATGGCATGCTCCTGAGTTTAGCCTCCAGACCACGCAGTGATTATACAGCCTTGTCTTAATTGCCTCGCCAGAGATAACTCTGATGTTTGCATCCCCGGACTGCTTCTCAGACCTGCACTGAGGGAATTACTTTCTTGGCACAAGTTGTGAAAATGAATGTGTGGGATCTCGGGCCTCTCTTTTGGTGGGCACTTTATTTACTTTATTTATTCTGGTTTTAATACATTTAAATACACTTCCTCCCTATGACTTTCCCGTATCATATTCAGATGACTAAATGCAATTCTTTAACCAACATGTGGATTCATAGAAGTGTATGTGTGTGTGTACATGTGTTCTATAGGATTTTTAAAGCTGGAATCATTGTACATACAGCTTTGAGCCCTGTTTTGTTCATTTCTATTCTATCAAAAACTCTTCGCACATATATTTTCATAAAAATTAAAAAGTTAATACTTTTCCATCAAATGGCTAAATAACAGGTCTTTTCATCTGTGATGTAGTATAAAGCAAAATTTTAAATATGTGGGTCAATCCTGCCTTCTCAATCTATAAACTAATCAGTAGATGTACTCTGAGCTGGTACCTAAGGGCTATTGCAATCAGTAAATTATATAGCATGTCACACTTCATCAATTTTTACCATATTAACGGTGATTACATGAGTCTTAAGTTTCACGGGGAAATCAAATAATTGACCGCAGCTGGCAATATTTTATTTTACATGGAACACCACTGCTGGGGAATTTCAGCCTAACCTTTAACAGGACTTTAATTGATGACAAACATCCAGGGGTAATGCCTTGGGCTGGCTGTTTTTCTGTCCTCTGCTAACTTCATTTTGCCTCTGCATAT
The DNA here is from genome assembly GCF_978045245.1 of Mus caroli. NCBI lineage: Eukaryota > Metazoa > Chordata > Mammalia > Rodentia > Muridae > Mus > Mus caroli. Next base: position 99,906,132 of record NW_028227257.1, on the reverse strand, counting down.
TTTCAGAAGTACTTGCTAGTATTACACAGCCTTCACTGAGGTCTAAGAGGACCCAGAAATGCAACCAGCTTTGTTCTGACATGAAAAGCAAACCTTTGACCATGCACGATACCACACGGGCATTTTCCATGTCAGGGATGCTTTGAAATGAATTTGATCTCTCAGCTTTTATGGCTACTCCAAATCATGAAGTGGGAACAGTAACATCAAAGAGCAAGTTTTGAATGTCATGTGATCTTGCCACAATGTTTTTTATAAGGAAGGATGAAATCAAAATGATTTGTGTAAAAGAGAAGTAAAAATGTTTTTTACTAGTTAAGCTTATAATCTCCTACTGGGTCAGTGTGTTTTACTGGGATCAAATGATTAAATACAGAAGTACTCCGCTGAGTGTAAGTCACAGTGCAGTTTGGTTTCTATGTTTATCCATTCTGTGGGAATAAGAAGATGTGGTTGCAATCATTTTGGCATTGGAAAGAAAACTGCAATCCATTTTGTTGGCACAGTCCCCTAATTTAAATCAGCAGGTTGTATGATATAGACTTGAATTAGGCTAAAAAATAATTAGTTTTCACTGAACACTATAAGAAGAAGAAAATAAATAGCCAGGCATATTCATGATTTACCTAAAACAGAGACACTGAAGCTCTCATTAGAGCTGCTTTTTACTTGTCAGAACAAAGGATGTTGCTGTCTGTGGCAAAGGCACCGAAGGTCGTTGCCTGAGGGAGCACAAATAATCCTTCAAGACTTAGATGACTGTACCATGTCATTCCAGATTCTCAAAATATAATTGAACTGAAGTCAAGTGAATAAAAATATTTTCACTTCTAAGAAATAACATATGTACATGTGCATACATATACACTCTCCACAAATTCTAGCTTCTATAAAATAATGTAATTTTTAAAACTCTGTTCATCAAACAGGCTACAGTTTGCGGTGCCTGTGTCCATATATATGACATGATAAAAATCATAGTAAATTGTTTTCAAGTTTACAATGTCCACTTTTTTGAGAAATAACTTTTAAAATAACTGTTCTATTTTTTAGTAGCAGTTTTTACTTTCAGTATTTTCTGTATCTTATTTTCAAGAAATATTGACTGGCAACTTTAAATAAACTTTTCAATTTTGTAGGCAATTTTTCGTGATCTGTCCTGAGTTAACCCAGAATCTGTTGCACACACTCAACCACCAGTGATCAATGTTAGAAGTGTAAGAAATCTCATAGGTAAGTTATCCCCTGAATTATTTCAATAACACTTAAAAGTAAGGTGTCCTTCAGAGCCTAGAATAGTCTATAATTTTGTAAAGTAATAAAGTACAGGTCAAAATTATAAGCTATTAGCAACAACAGAATAATTATGTCTTCTGAACCGGTAACTTAAGTTCATGTAGTGACGGCACAGGCAATTGTGAGCCAGTGTCGATTTTATTTTATTTTTTTAACCTAGTTTAAATGTAGGCAGTCTGGCAGCCCTTCCGATCTTCTGGTGTCCCACCGGAGCTGTAACATTAGCAAAGTATCTTTTGTGCCCTCACATGTGGGAACTTAGTAACCTTTCCGCCACCACAATTAGAACAAAGCCCTATGTATTCATTCAGTATAGTTCTTCATAAACAGTCGGCCCAGGACTGGAGGAGTCATTAGGCTTGTTCCTATCTGGTTCATTGTATTTCTGCCTCGGTAAATAAGCCTGAAGCCAGAGTTCTCAAGCTTAAGGCTAGACACCAGTTTATAGAGCAAAAGGCAGCAGGGCCATTTAACTTTTGGCTAAGTGCTTTTCTATTAGCTGGGTCACACATTCTTAATAAGCACCACTGCACAGAGTTTGGTCCTGAGAAGATCTGCCAGCCTTTTGTGTGTCTTTTGTGAGTTCCGACATACAGCTTACCATTGATTTAGCAGACTGCCTTTCTACAAGACCTCTCTTAATTGTTTTGCATGCTTAGTTGAGAGAAACAGCAGGCAGCTTTGAAGGGAAAGGTTGGGGGCCCCAAAAGGTAGCTTTAAGTGCCTCCTTTCCTGTGTTTACTGTTGACAATTCAATTAGCAGACCAAAGCAAATATGCACTACAGAGCAGGTCAACAAGACTTCACATGCAATTAATTTTAACAGAGAAGCAAAATTAGCTGTGATGCGTTTATCTTACACATACTACAGAGCACAAAAGACAGAAATCTGAATCGTTTCCCCAAATTTCAGTTCATCTTGTGGCAACTAGCAAACTTAAGCCGTTTATTTTTCATGTGTAGCGAATGAAAATTTGTTAATGTTCTCGCTCTTACAAGCTTTAACAATAGCTAAAATGGCAACAATGAGATAAAGACCTTAGGCTGGCTAGATGGCTCAGAGAGTAGAGATAGTTACCTCCAAGCCTGGAAAGTTTGAGCCGGTTGGTAGCCAGGCATATGATAGAAGGAGAAGAAGGATTCCAAGGTGGAGTCCTTTAGTGTTGCTGATTTCTAAGGTACAAATATGCACTTTTAATTGACTTAGAATTTGGACAACATAGAAGATGCATACAGGCTGGAGGCAGACACAATACAGGATGTCACCTCAGTAGTAGTTGACAGAGAAGCGGCTGTCTATCTGCCTGACCTGTTTAGCTCACACATCTAAGAGTCTAAATTTAAGTCTAATTCTAAGACATCTTAATTCAGGCCCAATTTAAAAGCTTTGTTGCTTTTCTTTCCAATGCTGTTAATGTCTCTTGAACCACTTTATTTTAAACCTGTCACAGTGATAACTTCCCTTGTCTTTCCCTAAATTTTTTATTACCATTACCATGTAATTGCAATATTAAAAAATGTTAAAGTTGGTTTCCTTCTGGAGCTGACATTAACTTGCCTGCTCTGCATGTATGTCTTATCTTTTTTTTTTCCCTACATTTCTCATTCTTATTTTTTTTTTCCTGGACTAAACATCAAGTCAAATCCTACTAGGCTTCAAAATAAACATTTCAGGAGTTGGGGGCGGGGGGCAGTGGGTGGCAGGAATTGTACAAAGATAAGATACAAAAACCCACAGATGGAGCTGGAGAGATGGCTCTATGGGCGAAGGAGCTTGCTGAACAAGCTGGTAACTCAAGTTCAATCTTCAGAACCCATGAGAAGAGGGAAGAGGAAACCAACACAATGTCCTCAGATCTCCACAATTGTACCATGGTGTGAATTCAACACACACACACACACATACCATATATCATGCACATATGATAACTTTTTTTTGAAACTCATAGATGACTAACTCATCAAAGAATAGAAAAGAATCAGAAGAAAGGAGTTTTTAACCAGGACATAATATAATGCATGGGTAGACATTTTGTAGTATTGAATGCCAAGCTGAGCAACCTAGCATCTCTTGTTGCACTTACAGGTGGCATCCCCAGATCCTTGAACAGGCAGCCACAAGATTTCCTTCCTATCCTAATTCTTCAATAAAAGTCCAGCAAAGATGGACAGAGGATGGGCCCGGTCTTGGTGCTCACCAGCTGATGGAGAGAGGATGGACCCGGTCTTGGTGATCACCAGCTGATGGACAGAGGATGGACCCGGTCTTGGTGATCACCAGCTGATGGACAGAGGATGGACCCGGTCTTGGTGCTCACCAGCTGATGGACAGAGGATGGACCCGGTCTTGGTGCTCACCAGCTGATGGAGAGAGGACGGACCCGGTCTTGGTGCTCACCAGCTGATGGACAGAGGATGGACCCGGTCTTGGTGCTCACCAGCTGATGGACAGAGGATGGACCCGGTCTTGGTGCTCACCAGCTGATGGAGAGAGGACGGACCCGGTCTTGGTGCTCACCAGCTGATGGACAGAGGACGGACCCGGTCTTGGTGCTCACCAGCTGATGGAGAGAGGATGGACCCGGTCTTGGTGCTCACCAGCTGATGGACAGAGGATGGACCCGGTCTTGGTGCTCACCAGCTGATGGAGAGAGGATGGACCCAGTCTTGGTGCTCACCAGCTGATGGAGAGAGGATGGACCCGGTCTTGGTGCTCACCAGCTGATGGAGAGAGGATGGACCCGGTCTTGGTGCTCACCAGCTGATGGAGAGAAGATGGACCCGGTCTTGGTGCTCACCAGCTGATGGACAGAGGATGGACCCGGTCTTGGTGCTCACCAGCTGATGGACAGAGGATGGGCCCGGTCTTGGTGCTCACCAGCTGATGGAGAGAGGATGGAAATGTGGTACAGATACATCATGGAATTTTCCTCAGTTACAAAGAAAATGCAAATTACAGGGAAATGGGTAGACTTAGAAAGTATAACACAAAGCAAAGTGTTCTATTATATTAAATTACTCAAATTCAAAAAAAAAAAAAAAATAAAAGTCCAGCAAAGACATTGTTTTCAAATATACACCTTTTGATTGCATTTGCAAATAGAAGCTGTGTGCATTGATCTGTGTTCCCCTGGGAAACCTACACAGGACTTTTGATTTTAGATTCTGGAGTACAGCATACTAGACTTCTCTTTCCTTATGTATAATATTTTCATTCTGCACATTGGCACCATCACTAACCCTCTATGCTCTCCCCCAGGCATGTGTCAGAATTCCCTACCCCCAGACGCTGTTTGTTTACACATGATAACTTTCAGTCAGACTTGAAAGCAACTAGACTTCAAGATTAGTCTGTGTGTTTCTTACTTGTTTATGTACAATAACAATAATAAGACTTTAACTCCAGGGAAACATTTCCCAGCTGAAACTTTGGAACATCAAAGCATTAACCTGGACACACATGTTGGTCACATCTTATGTATGCTTGACAAACCAATCTGTTTGTTGACTGGAACAATTCAGTGTTAGCTACATATTTGTTTCTTCAGGCCACTCAGATCATAAAGGTGAAGTCTGTTATGTTACGATAGCTGTGTGTCCACATCTCACATACCTAACTCATCCCTGCACACTCAAGTGGGATTAAACGATGCAGAGTCACCTCTAAACCCCTAATCCTGTTGTGGATCTTTCAAAGAGATGCCACTGATATATTTGCATATAAATCCACATCAAAATAATATTAGTGAGTGCCCTCATAGATGTTCCCAGAGCAACTTCATCCTGATTATGATAAGCCCTGATTATGCCCAACCCCCATCATCTTTCAAGAATCCCGTAGTTCCGCTGAAATTCCTCTCCAGTTCAGTCTGCTCTCTCCAGTCTGTGGGCATTGTTCTGACTCAAAACTATTGGGTGAGACTCTGAGAGTAAGATAAGTAAAACCTGTATATATTTTACAAATGCTGACTGCTTGGCTTCTGAAGTTTTGCAGTTTCCAAGTTGTAGCTTTGTGTATCTGATCGCCTACACCTATCCCTGCAGAATAACTATGTCTTTCAAAGTTATCACAAACACATCAGAATTTTTCAGTTAAACTTGAAGGAAGATAGGAAGGCAGACGTTTCCCCTTCCCTGCACAGGGCTCAAGGGTTTTCTTTCTCTAGGTCATCCTCACTACTGTCAGCCCAATAGAGGTGACACTGCAGTCAGCCCAATGTCTCACATCTGGTCACTTGAAACATCTTTGACTCTTTCCACTTCCCAACAGGTTACACAACCCATCAGTGAGTCCTCCGATCCCAGTCTACTCTCTGACTTACACCTGTCCATCTCCCCCCACACCACTCCTGCTAGCCAAGCCTGCCACCACCACCTCTCCCTTGAAATACCACAACAGACTCCTTTATCTAATCATGCCTTCACCCCACAGTGAGGCTCCCTGTAAAAGTCTAGATAAGCTTGTAAAAACATAAATCTGATCCCATCTTTCTGCAGCCAAGATCACTGGACCCCATTTTGACATAAAAAGCAACTCCCTAACACAGCTAGTGTGGCCCTTTATGCCTGTCACTGTCTCTCTCTCCCCTGTCCCATCTTCTCTACAGCTCTTCCAAGTAGCTAGCTAGAGCCTGACGTTTCTTGAGGAGACAAGAATAAAGGTCTTTGCAACTCAGATAAGGCACCAGTTACAGACCAAAGAAACTGTTTCATTTCAGTCAAGTTTGGTGAACCATTGAGATTATTGGAGTCACTGACATGGGCATGGATCTGAGGATTATCCTCATGGTTGTCTTTGCTGGGTTTAGAGTCCTCATGGAGACATACCTCTTATCATGTCTTTGAGGGTATTTTCAGGAAGGTATTCCTGATGAGGGAAAGTCTACTTTAGACATCTCTACCACCCTTCACACAAAATGCTACTAGGCTAATCTAACCCACCATTTCTCCCTGTCCACTAAACCTCTCACATTTATCACAAACAAATCAGAATTTTCTGTTAGCTGTGAAAGAAATTAGAGGCAAAATACACTTATACTGGCACAGGCCCATTGGCTATGGTCTTGGGAGGAATAAAAAAAGGGAAGAGGAGGGAGAGAACAGAACACCAGAATTCACCTGCTCTGATTCCTGAATGAGATAGGTCACCTCAGGTCACCTCAGGTCACCTCAGGTCACCTCAGGTCACCTCAGGTCACCTCAGGTTCCCAGCTCACATCTTCCCTGCAGGAGAGACTGCAGCCTCTTAAAACTGTGAAACAAGGGAAATCTCCTGCCTTAAATTGTATCTTGTTGGGTATCTGTCATAGGATTTAAAAAGTAACTAATACAATTGGAGATGGGTTCCCGTGGAGCCTGCAGCTCAAACGCACCTGCAGCACCTGCATCGACCAAGCCCACGCCAGCATCCAGGACAACTCCTGAACAATTTGCATACAGTTTTTCCCAGGAATATCCTTATCCTAGTGATTCTTCTCAAGTTGTAGCACCTTGGGGAGGAGCCTGGGGGGCAGGGGCATAAGTGTCAGAGCTCCCTAAGTCTCATGAGCCTCCCTACTATTCCCACTAAGAAGAAACATTTCAATCAAGAGGAAACAGCTCAGTATAACATCCCACCCCTTCCTCTAGTTCTAGCATTTTTTCCATCCTCTCTCCCATATTTTCTGAGCATTGGAAGGAGTAATACAAGTATTTGATTGTTTCCCATTTGTGATTGATCCTTGGGCCTCAGGAGAGTCACTCACTCTCAGCTGTTTGGATGATTTAAATGTCCATAGTAACTAGCACCCAATGCAATCTATGGGTGTTTAGAAGGCAATGTGTTACATTGTAGCATTCTACAATGTAAGCATGTGACATGTTACAATGTAAACATCTTTTCTGTTTAGCAACATGAAAATAATAGTGTCTCCACGAGGGCCTAAGACAGACCCAGTCATAGGTTTCTGCCCTGACTTACAGCATGAAACTAAGAATTTCGCCTGTGGAGCAAGTCTTTATTAAAGTCAATCAGAAAACAAACAATCACACTCAATAATTATGACGCTATTGTGTCACCAATCTTACCAGGCACATCAGTAGTGTGGAAGGTAGGATAAATGTTGTAAAGTTCTCATCACTTATATCAGTTATACCATCACCAAAGCAATTGTTAGACTCAGTGGCATCAGCAGGATATACCACGTTACCCAGCCATTTGTAATCCATAGTCATTTCCATGAGTCATCCTGCTTCCTCATCGTAGGGTGTGGCTGTGGGGGTCTCTATCTATTTCCCCACCCCTGACAGGCTTGATGGGCCCAGCTCACACTGCTCAGAGCATTTCAGGGATGGCAGAGTATGGGGCTATACTCTACCTGCATTCCCACTGTTCAGATTGGTTTCTTGGTTCTGACAGGTTCCAGGACAGGCAACATCTTCTGCAAGTAATCTCGACTTCCAACATCTCCATATAACTAATACAATAATAAACCTCCGTGCCCCACCACGGCACTCAGCAAAGCCACGAAAGGCCCATACCAGACCTGAGGTCCCTGCTAAATTAACTTCTTTCTTAACTCAGTCTAGCTGACCTATCAGGACTGATAAACTGGTTTGAAACATGCCTGTTCATTTGGAATTCTCTCAGTAGAAGAAGAGTAGAAATTCAATGTCAACCTCAAGTTTAAGGCTAGCCCAGGCTGCATGAAACCCTATGTCAAAAAAAGGAAAGAAAAGAAGCGAAGAGGAAAGAAAAGAAGAGAAAAGAAAAGAAAAGAAAAGAAAAGAAAAGAAAAGAAGAGAAAAGAGAAAGACAAAAGGAACCCCAAATAAAGACAATATTTTTTTTTCTCTCGGCACTTAGGAAGTTGAGGCAGGGGGATCACAAGTTTGAGTACAGCCTGAGCTACACAGTGAGCATCTGTCTCAAAAACAACAAAAGCAACAACAACAACAAAATTTAACTTTTGTCACCTCGGAAATTTTTTTTTCATGTAGTTTTGCATTTTCTTGCACTAAAACCTGAAGTCTGTATTGTTCATGGCAGGGATTGTTACTGCATTCTAGCATTAGCTGCAGTTGATAATCATTATTTCCATCCTGCCCTTGCCCAGTGGGACAGATAACCTCTGCTTCTATCGTCTATATGTTTGGTTAACTTGAAAGAGAAGACTTAGTAGTGTTTGAGGCCAAGCATGCTACAAAAATCCTACTGACTATTTGTCAAAACCTTTAACAAAAACAATTATAAACTCAGGTTCTTTTGTATTTGTCTGCACAGAACGCATTTTATTATAGAGTGGTTCAGGATTTCTACCATTTATTTATTTGTGACAAGGTAAACAGTCTGCCAAAGTGTGTATTTTATGGTTAAGTTAACCTGAGCTAGGTGAATTAGAGCAGCACTGAACCTCAGTCCTACCCCTGGCAGACTGAAGCTTAGAAAGACCATATTTAACTCTGAGCTACAGTATATCAAACACAAACTTCTGATTGGAAGCTGTTTCAGGATCAATTTACATCCAAATAAAAGGGCACTCCAGCGAGAGCAAATTAAGATGCTTAAATTACAGGGCATGTGGGATCCATCAAGCAAGAACGGCAGTTGTAAATCAAGTTCACCAGTGAATGGGTTAAACACACAGAGGGGTGTAATGCTCCAGGGACTTCCTACATTCTCTTTTAAACTTCAGCAACTTTAAAGAAGGGCAGAGAGCAAGCAAGCGAGCAAAAGACGTTTTTTAAAAACTGACAACTCCCAGCACGTAGGAGAACCTGGGTTTAATTTCCTGCACTACAAAAACAAAAAACAAAATAATGAGGGGAAAAAAAAACCCTTACATAACTATTATCATTTTTTTCACTATCCCTGACAAGCCAGCTTTTAAAATGAGTAGTGGGGGCTAGGTTCTGTGGATAAGAGTGCAGGAGGACCAAGCTCAGATCTTATGGCCACATGAGAGATTGCAACATTACTGCCCTGGAGGAAAGAGACAAGAGCTTGCCGACCAACAGGCTATCTTTGGGCTGAGGTAGAGACCCTGCCTTAAGAGAATAGAGCAGACAGTGATAACTCAGGTTGCCTCTGGCTTCTGTAAGCAGTGATGCGCACACCTGTACACACATGCATTCATACACAAACACCAATCAACATAAGACACTAGGTGCCAGATGTCAATCAAACTAGAGCAAATGGGAGGGGGCCGTGAATGAAAGGAAAGCAAGAACTTTAGGGATTTACAAAAGCAGCTTTACCCTCTCTCTGTTCCTGACTCTTGTGTAGACACCAGCATCTGCTACCCTATGTGGAACTCCGGACATGAGTCTTGCTGCAGTTAACACTTTATCCCTAAAGAATGTGCTTTCTGTGTAGGGTTTGGCTCAATGATTGGGTCTTGCCTAGCCTAGATGGGACCACCCCCATGCACTGCAAACAAAAACAAAGAAGTAGTTTACCCCCAGGGACAAAATACAATTGGATGGCAAATGGTTATTAGGAATAATTGCTTAAGCAAGGTGTGGGGGGGTGTTCTTTCCTTCAATCTCATTTTTTCTTTTCCAGAAACCGAATACTCTAGGGAAAACGATTCTTCCAGCCACTTCCTTAGTAAGACAATGATACAAATGAAACAATGAGTTGGAACATCCACAGACCCTCCACACATCTGTGATGTGAACCCAAAACTGAATCTATAATTCAGTTCTATCTATAATTCAGTTCAGATCTATAAGTCTGATCTAACTTTTTTTCAGTAGCAATGTTTTTTTATGCCTTCCAAACTATTGATTTCATTAAATCCAAAGAATAATAATTCTCAGAGCATTTGACTAGACCCACAAAGGAAACAAAATCAAAACTAGTCTGCTAAATCCTGGCCCCTGACATTTTTGAAAATAAATTTTATTGGACCACAGCCTTGCTTGTTCATGCTTTGGTTACCAGTGTGTCTGTTTTTTGACACACAGCAGACCCGATGACCTACAAAAACCTTCAGTATTTTGTATGGGACTTTTATAGAAAAATTTGTCACCCCCTAGATTAGGCTGTTCCTTTTTCAGCTCACTGTTCAGTTGTCATCTGTTTTTCCAATAGAGACTAGTTCAATTCCTTTGTGAGTTAGTTTTATTTTCCAGTGCAGTAAAAGCTGCCTGTGTTTAGAGACCCTTCTTCAAGTGTGTAGCCCAGAATGCAGAGTCTGCACTTTTTTGGGACATAAACACTTTGTCTCAATATACTCTTAGTACTCCTGCAACTGCCTAGCAAATGAAAAACATCTAGAAGCAACTCTAACAAAAAGTTCAGCTCTTGTTGGAAACGTGTATCTTTCTTTCTAAATGGTCTCTGCTGGTTGCCCCAGGGTACAGGCTCTCCGAGAAAGCCAAACTTTTACAATAACATTGAGAAAGTGGTTTTGTTGATTGTCTTATTAGGGTTTCTATTGCTGTGGTGCAAGACCATGACCAAAAGCAACTTGGAGAGGAAAAAACTTAATTGAAAGATAAAATTATTTCTCTGAGTCGCTGTTCATTGAGGGAAAGGAAGGCAGGAACTCAAACCTAGAGGCAGGAGCTGACACAGAGATTATGGCTGAGTGCTGACCACTGGCTTAATCAGCCTGCTTTCTTATTGAACCCAGGACCTCCTGCCGGAGGCAGTACTACTTACCCCTTGGTAAAGGATGGGTTTGCTGCTCCATCACTCAGTAAGAAAATGCCTGACAGGCTTGCCCAGAACCCAATTTTATGGAGGCAATTTATCAACTGAGGATCCCTCTCCTCATGATTTGTGTCAACAATGTAAACTAGCCTGCATCCTTGTTTGTTTGTTTGTTTGTTTTGAGAGTTTAAAAAATGTATACATATGTGTGTGAGTCTTTATAAGTTTCTGTGCCCCCTATGCAAACAGGGACCTCCTAAGGCCAGAAGAGTATGTCTGACACACTGAAACTGGAGTTCTAGAGATTGTGAACTGCCTTGTGGGTAAATGGAACTAAACCTGAGTCCTCTGTAAGAACGGTAGGCAACCCTACCCATGAGACCATCTATCCAGCTCTGTATTCACACACTCTCCTCCTACAGCTTTTTTTTCCCTCTTTCTTTGAAGCCCTGGCTGCCCTCGAACTCCCTATCTAGACCAGACTGGCCTTGAACTCAGAACTGGCCTCCACCTGCCTCTACTTCCTGTGTGCTTGGATTAAGGCATGCACCACCATCGTCAGGCTTATCGTTGCTTTTTTTTTTTTTTTTTGATTTATTTATTATATATAAGTACACTGTAGCTGTCTTCAGACACTCCAGAAGAGGGCGCCAGATCTCGTTGTGGATGGTTGTGAGCCACCATGTGGTTGCTGGGATTTGAACTCTGGACCTTCGGAAGAGCAGTCGGGTGCTCTTACCAACTGAGCCATCTCACCAGCCCTTATCGTTGCTTTTTAAGAACATCTTCCTGGCAGGGAGGAAAGGAGAATACATTTAGTGATCAGCTAGAGAATGAATTGAGAAGGATTTGTTTTAAAAGTCTGGCATCTAAAGATGTAGGAGAGAATAACTGGATAATATCTCCCAGGCAATTTTGTTCTCTTCCAATCATTGCTAGAGCCCTGTTCAGGCTTTGTGAACCTCTCAGAGTATTTGGGAGTCACAGACAGAATAATCTCAATATTTACTAAGCAACTGCAATGTTCTGCTCAGCCTCGTCCAATCCTGATTCACAAGCCCTTGATGTAGCTTGATGATAACAAACTAGAACCTTAAATCTAGGTACCTGACTCCAAAGCTTTCTTAGTTGTTCTATAAAGGTCTTGATGGCATGTCTTCAAGTGCTCTCTCCAAGGAAAGAGGAGGGTTGGCAGTTTTCGTTCTCGAACTGTGTAGACAAGATCAGACACAGACTACTTAATCTGGGAATCTAAAGAATTTAAATGAACTAGGTGACTACTAATCAATGAATTTAAAGAATATTAGTTTTAAATATTTGCTTCGTAGTTGATATCTCAGCAGTTCTTAACATATTGATGTAGCCATTTGTTTGACTTTATCAACCAAGTAATAGGTGAATAAGCAGGAGGGTGGCCTGGCAGGGAGTGGCTGACCAGACGATGTAGTCTCCATTGGTATGCTGTTGTTTCCTTCAAATTCTACGTCCTAGGGAAGTATTTCTAGCTGAGATATTGTTCGGGTTTGTTTCCTCTCTTGCTGAGTTCTTCTAGAATTCTTTTTTTTTTTAACCTCAAATACTGTTTTTTCAGCTATTGTTTAAATACAAAATGTTCCCCCAACACATTCCTGTAGCTCCTGTCCTAGCTGAGGACAACATTTTGGGACAGTCTGGAAACTTCAGGAGGTTGGAGGTAGCTGGAAGAGGTGAGTCACTAGAGGTGTGCCTTTGATGGTAATACTCTATGTATTACCTGACTACTATGAAATGAACAGCCTTACCCCTCACACGATCCCACCACGTTCTGCCTCACCGTGGACCCAGAGTCAAGGAAGCCAAGAACAGAGACTGAATGTCTAAAAAGGAGCTAACATAAATCCTTATTCCTATTCAACTGTTCTTTCACGAATTCTGGATACAGTTACACCAACACAGAGGTGGAACCTCCAAGAAGCGATGGTTTCCATAGAAACACCCAAATGATGTAGAAATAGGCATTAGAATGAATCCAATCCAATTTATTTCTGAGCTTTATCTACCATTCAGTGTGATGGACTATTACTCTCTTCCCACCGAGCTATCCCATGCTTCCCACCTCACTCATCTTGCAAAATCACAAAGCCCAGACCTAAGTGGTAACATCCACTCCACATCTATGCAAACATCTGACTACAGTGCCACTGCATAGTGGGTGATGTCTTTCCTTCCTGTACCTGGGGTTGGTGCAAAATCTTTATCCTCACGTCACTTCATTTCTGCATCAGCCTCCTCAACACTCCACACTTCCTTTCCTTTTTAGACAAATTGGCCTGAAGTATCGCACCCTTTCCTTTGTCGGCCAACAGTTCAAGCTTGTAACGCCCACCAAGCAGAAACCTGATGTTTGCAATTTATCCAGAGAAAAACATCTTTGTTTTACAGTGACATGTTGACTCTGTCATAATAAAAATGCTTCAGGAATGACAAGCTGGGAAAGTAGGCCATGTGGAACAGTTTCTTTTTAGACTATGGCAGCCCTAGCTGTTCAAGGGATGAAGGTAATGAGCTGCCTAGGATGTGACAGTCCCTCCCTTTTGGAAAACAGCTGTTGAGTTTTCTATGTAGCAACCACCTTCCTCGACTTTGGCCTACCTCCAAACCTTCCCAAAGGCTTGGAACTTCAGACCTTTTCCAAATTCAAAAGAAGACAGAAAAAATAACCATTTCCCAACTCAAAATCAAGCTACCAATATCAAAAAGAATCACTTGACTTGTTTATAAAGGACTAGAACACTCCCACTAAGATTCTGACTTCGGGGTAGGGTGTGGGGGACACCAGAATAGGCACAATGACAGTATTTAGGGGCAATGTTAGGATGACACAGTGTAGACTTTCTGACAGTGTCAGGTGATCTTCCACTTGCCTTGCACTGTGCTTTTGGAAAACAATATTAAGGTGCAGTTACATTTTTATTGCAGCAGAAAACGTACAACTTGGGAAATAAGACGAAGAGATTCTAAAGCCCCTCTCGGCCACTTACAGTGTCTGAAGAGCCAAATCTTCAATTCATCTATGAAGTGGGAATCACACTATAAAGTTTTAAGGCACCAACAGGACATGTGTAAGTGTTTTGTATGACTTTTAGCCACCGCTAGACAGGACGCAGAGGAGATCCCCATCAAAGGTATGCGTACATTATTTTCGTTATTTGGTAACTTGGATGCAGCTGGGAGCCATATGCTTGCATTTCAGTGACACACTACTAAAAGTCTGGGCTTGGATTTTACCTTCTTCCTTAGTGCTTTCTTTATTCTGTATTAAAACGTTAAAATCCATAGGGCTGAACAATTACCAGCCTTGAAATGCTTTTTAAGGAGTCATTTTACTGTTGAAATGTAATAGCAAATAATTTCTTGCAGAAGGCAGTAAGCAGAGCTATTTACTCACAGTGATTGTAACTCTTGTATTTGACTTGGTAATAGGTTCCAGATGGGGAAAGACATGGGATTGTCCCACCCCACCCCCAATGCTCAGTGGACTGTGTGGCACCGGGTCAGATTACTACACACAACACAGTCACATACTCATGGATCCATGAAAAAGAGGATACATGCTTGCTGCTCGTGTTTTCGATGGTTCATTCACCGTGCACACGACTGTTTTGCTGCTGTGCTGGGTGAGAAAACTAAAATCCTGAAGGTGAGCAAAATTGTCTTAAGAAAATTTCAATTGATTTCAAAGGCCTCAAGGTTTACTAACAGGCATGCATGTTAAATTTGTAGTGGCTTTTTGTTTTGGTTTTGTTTGTTTGTTTGTTTGTTTGTTTTTCAACAAGAGGTTTCTCTGTGTTACCCTGTCTATCTTGGAACTCAATCTGTAGAGCTAGCCTCAAGCTCAGAGATCTGCCTGCCTCTGCCTCCCCAGTGCTGAGATGAAATGAATGTACTACCAACTCAGCTTTTAGTGGCTTTCAAGGAGAGCATAAAGGACCTGCAGAGAGGCACTGGTGAGACTTATATGACCATAGTGGAGTGTAAATGGTTTTGCAGTGTGCACAGAAACCTGCATGTCATGATGAAATCATGCCTCCCTCCAAGATATCTGCACAGTTTATTAGGGAAGATGTTGCAGCTACCAAACTGAGAAACAGCCAGGCACTTAGTTCACAGGTGTTGTCCCATTCAAAATGTTCAAAGAAATGACGAGTCTCATACAGACAAACAAGACGATTGAAATGGAAGGGAGTAGAAATTCTGCTTCATCTCAGAGACTGCCCCCATTATCTATGAGTGCAATTGTGCAGGAATTACATCTCTTATGTGAGAAATTCCTACACTGAAAACAAATATGTTTTCCCATCTATCCACCTAAACAAAGCACCTACATATAGGTTCTTGTTTATGTAAAGATATTTCATCACTGGCTGAGTAGCTTGATGTAGGTAAATACAGATGGCAATGTAGATAGAACACCTATCTAGCATTCATAGGGCCAGGTTCTATCTTCAGGACCATAAAAAAGGAAATAAATATACCGTAAAACCTTCATCACTTAAAATAGCTTCATCACTTAAAATAGCTTCAAGTACACCCTAGAAACACTGATGGCATGTTAGGGACTCCAGATGCCAGATCCTTTAAGGCTCCTGTCACCAAGTCCTGCCCTTTCTGCAGGGTCGCTGTGGAAGCCCTGAGGAAACAGAATAGGATGGGTGTGTTCATCCTGGGAGCCCAAAGCCGAGACAGATACCCTGGGAGAGGTTGGAGACCAGCATCCTTAGTGCTGCACTTCCCTCCCCCAGCCCCCTACCTCGGCATCCCCAGAGCAGTACTCCCCAATACCCAGGGACACAAAATTCACCTTGAAAGTATAATAGTAACACCTAGGAAAAGATACCCCTGTGTGAGAACACACAGTACAAGGTACCAGAAAGTGACCACATAGTAGATTGAAGCCTGTGCTGTCCTCCTAGGGGCAAAGATGGGAGTATGGTTCTAGAATTGGGGGAATTTTTGGCGTTTAGGGCTCATTGGAAAGTGAGGATGGTTTTTTGCTTCTAAAAGAAAGAATTTAGAGAAGTTGCCAAGATAGAAAACGTCCGCTTGGGAATGAACTTCATCCTTGCATGGCTGTTCTCAAAGAAGGAAACACAGCACCATTTGCTTCATACCTGTTTTATTTTTCAGCACACTGTAACTTAGGAATCTGGACCTACTACTACCACATGTGTAAATTTCAGGGAATGAGACTTTCAGGTGATGGGCACATCCCTGCTGCAGGGAAGGAAGAAAAGGCATCGTGGGTCCCCATATGGGCTGTTGGGGGTCTCACTGCAGCACACACAAGAAAAACATTTTTGTTGTTGTTGTCATCTCTGCTGACCACCATATTCCTTTTATTAGACATCTTGATGGAGCATTAAACAACACAAATTCAAATCATAATGTCTAGGCCAATGAGCCTAGTCTACTCTAATTGAGTTCAACTTGAATGGGCAATGGTTTAAACCTACCCACCCCCCAAAATACAGACATAAACACACCAAAAACCAAAAGCACAAGCCCAAAGCAAATGAAGAAAAAAAGTAAACAAATGTGCACATTTCACTGTCCTGTAAATTATAGTCTTTTATAGAGCTACATACCTCTGTTAAATAACACCCTGGTGCACACGCATGCATACGTTAATACTTTCTTTTCCTGGCCAATACAGCAAGCCAAATTTATTTATGAATGGAGAGGGAGCATCCAACAATGGGTTTGATTTAGAAGGAAGCAGAGCTATAGTGATTACAACCAATGTCTAGCTATAAGTTCATCTCTAATGCCCATGAATACATTTATGAACAAATCAAAAACTTTGCCAGAAGAACACTGCTGTTAATGGCTCAAGGGCTACTGATTCCACTGTGCCCCTTAACCAGGCAAAATATTCTTTTCTTGGCTCCCAACACTATTTATTTTGCTGCCTGCCAATCTTGAAAATAAGTCATGCTGTGTGGCGCTTCCTCATAAATGCTTCCTGGTGTTGGGCTGCTCTGCTTGTGCAGTGTCTGATTTCAAAATGCCGTTCTACCTTTATAAACATGTATAACTTTCACAGCGTGAGGGAAATGGCCAAAGGCAGACAAACACAAGACTATAAGCACAGCAGCAGAGGCTGTCTTACAGCAATATCTAGTTCTTGAGATATGACCAGGATTCTCTCTTTACATGAAACATCGCGTTCGCAATCGGGGTACAGAACACCAAATTAAACCCAGGGAGTCCAGTACAGAAACCTTAGCATCAACATATTTACTATTCTGGTTGCAAAAGAACAGTTCCCACGTGATTGATGAAATAGAATATATAACATATTAAAGGATCTAACCCCAGGCCATTAAGAAGCAGGAGAAGGGGGACCGGCAGTAACTTCGGTAGCCACGCGGTGTCTGTGGTAAACAATCGGTCACGAGCACAACTGTGCAGTTTTCCTTTGCTAGTCCAGTAGCCCCAGTCTTAGAAAGGAGTCCGTGGGTGTGGCCTTTTACATTTCAGGACTTAGCTGCGTGCTGGCCGGGGATTAGAGTTCCTGCCAGACTTCGGATTCTGAGTGGAATCGCTAGCATCAGTTTTACCCAGTCCAAGGTGTCGGAGTTTCATATCCCAGCGCTGCGAAATGTACAAGAGAGAACAGTCACGTGACACATCGCCTGGGGTGTTATTTTTATGATGCTATCAACCGAGGGAGAATCCAGGGTCAGATCTCTAAAGGGTTTTGCTACTTTTCCAAAAGTACAAAATCTCTATCCAGCGATAACAATGACACTGTATAAACACAATGCTCTGATTCCAAAAACCACAGCAGAAACCATCTCATCTATAAGATATTCAAGGATGCCATCGTACCAAAACATAGAACTAAAATTCCATGTCTGTAAATGATACAAAAGTCAACAGTATCTATACCTTCAGAATTTATATTTAAGTGGAAGATTTATGTTGGCAGTTTGAAAGAAGGGCTTCTTTTCTCATCATTTTCTTAAGACTAAAATAACATAACTTTTTAAACACTGGTTGAGGGGTTAGGGAGATGGCACATGTGCAAGAACCTGATGTTCTCAGTCCTGAGAGAGCGGCAAGCCAGGGGGCGAAGACAGGCAGGTCCTAGAGGTCCATAGTCAGTGAGTCTAGCTTATGAGTGAGAATCAGTTTCGGGGAAAGACCTTGCCTGGAAAAGTAGGGCAGAGAGCAATTGAGGAAGACCCCCTAGCAGTGACTTCCAGCCATCATATGCACATTCGCCAGCACTTGCAAGTGCATATGTATGAACATGTACATACACATATACACAAAATAAGCTGATCTAAATAGTGAAAATATAAAGGGAAAATGGTGTCTCTAAAATATTTAATTACAACAATCAATTACAGTAAAACCACAAGATCCTTCCCTGCCACAGGCTTTACAATGCATGCATGGGGGGGGGGTGTTAATTGTTGTTGCATGCATCTTTTTAAATAAGAAAAGTCACATCGACCTGTATTTCATATGAATGATGTCAATAGTGCTTATTTGTGATATAAGAAATTGAATGGAAGTTACATGGTGAAAGTGTACGAAATGATAAGAGCATCTGTACTCCACAAACTTCAGCAAACATAGAAACCAGAGGCCCGTGCTGAGAACAGACTCCTGTTTATCAGCTCTGAATGCAGTCCATGATTTCCACAGGTCAGGAGCTCCCAGATGATCTGTGGGCTGCTGGTTCAGTGACCTCATTTTAAGTAGCAAAAAGCTAATGGCAGGTGGCCCAAATCCTGATTCTAACTCACTGATTAACCGTACAAAGCTTCTGAACTGATCGACATTTTTATTGTTTCTATATTGGGATTAATAACTAATAATAGGATTATTCTGAAGATTGAAAAATTGCAAAGTGCATAGCATATAATAGGTTATTTATTACTAGTTTTTCTATTAAAGTACATCTTCATCTTGGCTGACTTTATTGCATAGTAATATTGCTTTCGTATTTAGAAAATAATCTGATTCTTAACTCTCTCCAAGATAATTCAAATATCTTGAACAATTGGCTGTCGTGAAACAGAGACAAATAATCATTTACATAGGAGAATGATAAACGATCTTTTTAACTGGCCTACTCTTAAGAGAAAGATCAGCACCAGATGTGGTGGCGCACACCTTTAATCCCAGCATTTGGGAGGCAGAGGCAGGCGGATTTCTGAGTTCCAGGACAGCCAGGGCTATACAGAGAAACCCTGTCTTGAAAAAAAAAAAAAAAAAAAAGAGAGAGAGAGAGAGGAAGATCAGCTCTAAAGAGCAACTTTGATTGAATTTAAAAATAATATCCTCCATAAGAGTCTTTTAAACATTCCTGAGTTAACTGAAAAGCTATAGTAAGTATGCTAATAATTCCAACCAGAACTGATTTTTCTCCCCAAACTTCTGACTCAGAGCATAAACATGCATTAAAATGGCACACTGGGCCTGGAGAGATAGCTTAGCAGTTATGAACACTTGCTGGAAATGGTCGGTGGCAGCGGTGGCACACACCTTTAGTCCCAGAACTTGGGAAGCAGAGACAGGCAGATCTCCGAGTTTGAGGGCAGCTTGGTCTACAGAGCGAGTTCTAGGACAGCCAAGGCTACACAGAACTGTTTAAAACCAACCAACCAACCAACCAAAACCAAAAACACTTGCTGATCTAGCAGAGAATCAGAGGTTCCCAGCACCCAGGTGACAGCTCACATTTGTAACTCCAGTTCCTAAGGATCCCGCACCCTCTCCTGGCCTTCTTGGGCACGAGGAACTCATGCATAGACATAAACACAGACAATACACATACATATGAAATAAAAATTTAAGAATCTTTTTTAAAAAGAAGAACCTCAGAAGAGAATTGGGAGCAGTGATAAATTACTACAATAAAAACAGCAGCAGTACAGGAGGACGACAGAGTTTGAGGCCAGCCTATGCTACATTACAAGTACAAGTCCAGCCTATGCTACATCGTAGGTACTAGTCCAGCCTGTGCTGAATCGAAAGTATCACTCCAGCCAGAGCTGCATAGCAAGACAGTCTCAAAACAGCAAAGATTAATTAGTTATTCAAGTCACTGGTTCATTGTTTCTCATTAGTGTGTTTAAATTCAATCTGAGAACATCAGTGATCCCATAAGAACTATGATTTCCCTGAAGGGAATATATTCACCATGCTACAAAACAGGACAAGCCATGCCTCCCAGTGGAAACATAACCGGCGAGGCTTGTTACACACAGCAGCAGAGGTGCTGAAGTTCTCCCAACTGGTACAGGAATTTAGGACAAATTCCTGTTCTGCACTTGGAAGCGGAAAACAGACTTGAAAAGCTGAAAGGACATCCCAGTGTTCTGAAGAAGAGCCACTTCTCCTCTAGTAATTAAACACCAGGTTAATTGGCGAGAGATGTGAACAAAAAACACTCACAATCAGCATCTGAAATGCACCTCACTTCTGACAAAAACTCTAGAGACAGAAGGAACTTAGTAGCAGTAGTTTCTAGCTATGAAACCATGCCCTCCACATTTCTGTAGGTCACTTCGACTCAGGTGTGTCTGCCACCCACGCTGGGTGCCATGTGTACAAGGTCAACTGCCTCAGGGGTTTAACTTTCCCTGGAAATGCTACCCACACCCTCCAGCTCTCAGAAGAGGATGTATGTTTGGTAGTTTCCACTCCCAACCCCTTCCCCAGCACACACCCTAGACGAGTCTTCTGCCTCCTATGCATTCCCCCCTCCCACTCGTTCTTCTTTTTGAGAAAGATGTGCTAGTGTAGTAATAAGAAACACAAAACCATTTCTACTGAGTAATGTACTACTTGATATACATACATACATACATACATACATACATGCATACATGCATATATATGGTCTAGGGTCTTAATATAAAATATT
Source organism: Mus caroli (assembly GCF_978045245.1). Lineage (NCBI taxonomy): Eukaryota > Metazoa > Chordata > Mammalia > Rodentia > Muridae > Mus > Mus caroli. The sequence continues at coordinate 99,885,277 of NW_028227257.1, read as the reverse complement.
AAAGCCACATCATTGTTTTAAGCACCCACTTTGGTGACATCTCTTCAACTATTTAGCTTATGTGAGAGATGGTTTTCTACGGATTATATTATCAGACAGAATTTTTCTTCTGGTGCTGGGGACTGAACCTGGAGCGTGCTTGCTAGGTAAGCATTCTACCACAGAGCTAAGTCCCAGCCCCAGTACTCCTTTGAACATAAAATCCAAGCTTACCTTGACTTTCTTACCAAGCCGATCCTTCCACTTCTCAGCTATAGAGCCTTCTACCAAGAGTAACCTGCATTTTTAAAATCAAATGATTTTGAAAAACCAAAGTATATAATTGAAAAATTCAAGGAATTGGTGGCAAGAAAAACTAAGTATGTTCATCCTAGAATCCGATGCCAGAGAGCTGAACTGAGAAGAGTCTTAACCATTTAGGAATCGTGGATTCCTTTTAGAAATAAATGAACTATGATCCCTCTTTCCAGGAAAATCTATACCCATAAGCTATGCTCATATCCCTTTTCTATCCAATATATAAAATATATAACCATAGTTCCCAAGAAAGTAGAAAGAGCCTAAGACAAGAAAAGCCCAGCAAGATGTGGAAGGAAAGCCAATTCCCCTGCATCCTTCGGGGGAGGGTTACCTGGACCGTTCCTCGTCTTCATAGCCCATGATGACATATTCCTCATTGACAGTAAGTGGAGGGCAGAGGCAGCCAGAGGTGGTGTAAAGATTGACGGTGTCCCTTGGAATGTTTACCAGTGATGCCTTTAGAATTTCCTTCACTTCCACAATGGCGGTCACATCATGACATTTCATCTTTACCTCTTTAACTTTAGCCCGGATGACTGAATAAAAGACAGTAAATTTGATTTATATGATGACACACAGTAGGTACACCCTTAAAAAAAAAAAGAGCCAGTAGGCCTCTTTCTAGCCAATTCCTCTCAATTTCATGATCAATGGTTAGAAAGGAAATGACAGGCAGACATTTTTCTTTAGAGAAACTAAATGCCATACTGCCATACTGGCCTTCTTGCTCAGCCCTGATTCCCTGCCAATTTGTGTATGTATTTGTGTATGCAGACATTGGTGATTATATACGCATGTGTGTATACACGTTTGATTTTCACGAACCCACTTAGGTAATCATAGTTGATTGAGTAATCTATTATAATTCCCCTACACGGCCTCACTTTGGATGTGTGGCTATGTGTGTGTGTGGTACCAATGGCTGCTGAAAGGTATTAACTTAAACTAATTTTACCCCATGTTAGGGCCTAGACTCAACTCGATGCTTTGTTTCTTCATCAGAACTATTCAGTTGATCAGTTTTCTCAAGGCAGGCTTTCTTCCCAGCTACAACTCAGTCTTGTTTACTGGTGTTCCCCAACCAACTCCTTGGACATTCACCTCCTTCACCACATCTTGCCATTCTGACATTGGTACTTTCCTTCCTTCATACCAATGTTATGTGGTTTTAGGGTTTTTTTTTTTTCAATTTATTTATTTTATTTATATGAGTACAATGTCACTGTAGTCAGACACACCAGAAGAGGGTATCTCATTATAGATGGTTGTGAGCCACCATGTGGTTGCTGGGAATTGAACTCAGGATCTCTGGAAGAGCAGAAAGTGTTCTTAACCACTGAGCCATCTCTCCAGCCCCCAGTGTTATGGTTTGTATCTCCTTTAGGTATGCTGAACTTTCTTCGTGAGCAAAAGTTGTCCGTTAGACCTTGTCTCCTCCATCTGCCTTCCACTCAGCCACGCTGCTACCCCATGACCCTGCTATGTTGGGGACAATGTTTTAGCATGCTGATTGCATCAATCCTCTTCCCCCAATGCAAGTAATGACCCCAGCACTCCCTACAGGTATCAGCTTCACTTTTCAACACAAAGACAAACTGTCCTCTGTCTGCAGAGTCAAATGAGGTGACTCAGAACCTAGAAGCTATGTTTCTTCTATTCCTTCCGTGTGTGTGTGTGTGTGTGTGTGTGTGTGTGTGTCTCTCTCTCTCTCTTTTTTTTTTTTTGAAGAGCCACGTTGTGTAGGGATCTGCTTCTGGTAAGTATGCATTTGTACAGGAAAGTTTTACATTTATTAAAAAGAAAGAATCGAACTTGTTATTTAATAAAAAGCCAACAGTAATTGCTCAGGAAGCTCTGTCATATTAATACAACGTCCACAAAGGAAATACAATATATGCAAGAGAATCCACCTTGGAGGAGCTCTGTAGGTAGGAGTGTACAAACTGCCACTGGCAGATTCTCCCAGGTATTTTAGGTGTTCAGGATTATACAGGATTGATTAAAAAAAAAAATCCCTCCACCAAAACATAAAACCACCTGATAATCCATTCTCCACTATCGACCTAACTTTATATGGTGACTCAATGGTCTACAGGTATGACAATCTACTGGACAGAGACTCAGTTACCAAAGTTTGTAAGCTTTGTTCATGAGTATTTCAATCTTCAGAGAATTTGTTGCAACACAAGTGTGAGAGTTTGTTGCAGACAAAGTCTAACTGCCCAGCTGGCCCTGCCTGGCTTGATTGGCAACTGGAGGCCCTTTCTTTGCCTGTTCTCTCGGCCCTGTATTTTGACAAGAGATAACGTTTTTTCCCTCCAGACGGTAAGTTCCCAAGACCAGCTAGCAGACATGTTTGTGTGAGTCCTGGCTTAAATGAATGTGCTTCCCAGTATCCGTGAACCATTAGCGATTAGGGAGCTGGGCGAAGGTTGTCAAGCCAATGATTGATTTATTTTCTCGGCGCATCCACTATTTTCATTAGGAATTTTTAGCACATGTACTGCCTCCAAAAAAAATACCTCTCTACAACACCTACTTCATTATTCAAGTAATTTTGCTAAAGCTCACATTTTTTACTGACTCAGTCAGGAATGAGGCAGAGATTTCATATGAATTAGCAGTTGTTCCTGTCTCAACAGAAACATGCAAATGCATACAATAGTGAAAATCAATTATTTTGAAACAAAAATATTTTCTTTCCATTAGTTTGCCTTCTAACCAAGTGTTAGAGGGGCTATTTTCTCCTAAGAATCTGTTAGTCCCACCCAAAAACCAATCTTTAAATCATTGGTGGCTATAGTGTCTGGCTATGACAGAATAATTTCTCCCCTCCCCTCTTTCTTTCTTTTTCTTCCTTTCTTCCTTTCTTTCTTCCTTTCTTTCTTTCTTTCTTTCTTTCTTTCTTCCTTTCTTTCTTTCTCTCTCTCTCTCTCTCTCTTTCTTCCTTTCTTCCTTCTTTCCTTCTCTTCTCTTCTCTTCTCTTCTCTTCTCTTCTCTTCTCTTCTCTTCTCTTCTCTTTTTTCTCAATAGCGACTGAGGAAACCTAGGCTGACCTTGAACTTGCAATGCAGTCTCAACTGGCCTTGAACTCCTGATCCTTTTGTGTTATGGATAGCCCTGGGGCTAATTATATTTGATGTTAATTCCATTCTCCTGTGAATAGTTTCGAACAAGGAATGAGTCAGCACTCCGGTGATTTCCTGTAAACCTGCTTCCCACCTTAATTTGTAAAATAAAGAAGAGTTGATGATTGGGCAGACAAAAGGGAAGGTGGAGCAGAAGGTGGAGAGGGAGAAGAAGGAGAAAATGGAAGAGGGAGAGGACACAGAGGAGGAGGAGGAAGAAGAAAAGTGGAGCAAAAGCACATGGCCTGGAGAAACCGCAAGTTCTAAGGGGTCTCACAAGATGTGAAAGATGGTAGTGTAGCAGTACATCTGCCCAGTCTAGGCGCACAGCATGTATTCATATTAACTGAGTTGTGTTTTCATTGCCGGGGCATATTTGGGTTGGAGATTTACTGCAACAATCTTGACCTTATTCGTAAGTGCTTGGAGGGACTACAGATAGGGTACCATACAAAGCTCCTCCTTGTTATCAATTGTTGTAATACTCAGCTACCTTCTCTAAAATGATTTGTAATGATTAGTATTTTAACTTTTAATTTTACCGCCAGCTATTGTGTTAACAAGGAAGCTGGGCAAAGTTGTAAAAAAAGTTGTAACTTTACTTAAAAGTTGTAAGTAAAGATAAATAAAAATAACTCATAATTTTGAAATAATTTTTATTGTTACTGTTTTCAGTGTCTGTGTGTGTGTGTGTGTGTGTGTGTGTGTGTCTGCTTGGAGACAGGTTCTCATGTATCCCAGGCTGGCCTACAACTTGCTATGTATCAAAGAATAATATTGAACAACACAACCGATTTTATGTGATGCTGAAGATCTAATCCAGAGTTCCATGAATGCCAGGCAAGGCCTCCACCACCACTACCAGACCCCTGATATGAAATTATGGTTTTGCTTTTTATGATAACTATATTTAAAAGTTCACATGGACTTTATAAGTCTTAAAAAGCTGGCCTTCTGAAACGGAAGGCCTCCCTATCCCTGCAGTCAGGGCAGTTTGCATAAGGAGAAGTAGATAAGGAACCAGGCTTTTGATTCTTAGTTGAACTAAACCCTTCACCCAGGGACATTTGTCCCTCCCTGGGATGTCTGTCTGTTCCTCTCTAACCAAGAGTGGCTAAGATCCTCTTAAGATAAGCACCAGGGACTGCCTGTGTCACATAACAATGACTGACATTCACTGAAGCATAAAAGTACCCAAACAAACGTACATTATACATGATGAAAGAAAGGGCAGCTTTGGCTCAGTCATCATCACTCATAAAGCCAGGAAGAGAAGGGTGCTCATGAGAATCCAAATGAGATAGTCCACGGAAAGCGCCTGAAGTTGTCCCCGGGAGAGATAACATCCTCCCATTATGTCAGTCAGCTCTGCTTGTACAGGAGGCTCTGCAGTTAGCACTTAGCTTATTAAAATGTTACATTTGGTCAAGTTAAATAGCAAAGGATTCCCTCAGATGAATAGCAACAACTATTAAATGTTGCTTCCCAGTGTCCTTTGGGTGTTTCTTGTGGAGCACAATTGGGATCCAGGTACTAACCCAGAGACAAGAACTTCTACTTGGAAACTGATCTTAAGGTACTCAATGCTATGGTTTTAATTAATGAATTAATAAAACCGATGCTCTCACAATCACACACTTGAGAAGAACTTTGTCACTATGATACATGAAACTGGAAACAACACTTGTAAGTGTCCTTTGTTTCTAAGCCTTTTTTATTTATTTTTTTTCCAAGACAGAGTTTCTCTGTGTAGCCCTGGCTGTCCTGGAACTCACTCTGTAGACCAGGCTGGCCTTGAACTCAGAAATCCGCCTGCCTCTGCCTCCCAAGTGCTGGGATTAAAGGCGTGTGCCACCACCGCCCGGTTTACTTTTAAAATGCTCGTGCAAGCATGCGCATGTCATACACACAGGTTTCCCAACACACAGCAATCTATAAGCAGACGGTAATGGCATTCTTACCATAGTTGTAGTTGTTCCGGAAATAGGTCTTCTGTGTAGCTCTGACGGGCTTACATTTGCAACGTTCTGAAAGATATGAAATGATAAGTGACTTTTCTCTATTAGCAGGTCTTTCATTCACCCGTGTGCTTTAAGGAAGACTCAATATGAACTTAGTGGTGAGAGATCTCTGGGTTTCTGTGTCTGATCTTTTTCTCCTGGAACTATCTTTCTGTTGCTTCCGTCTTCACACCTGTTCCTCTGCATCCGTAGGCTCTGAAGAGCGTTCCCAATCTCTCCCACCCAAAACCTGCAGCAACACTGCTCATCGTCCTGCTTGAGCTTCTCAGGACCCCAGACTCCGGAACGAGGGGCACTTAGTGTTTTCAGAAGTAAAAATGTCAGCTCACTGAGAGGCGCTTAAGCTCTAGTGCGGCCCTGTGGAAGACCACTTGCTGTATATACATTTATAGATTACACGGCATTTCTCCACTTATTAGTTCCTGGATCAGAAAGCCACTCCAGGAGATAAACTGGAAGTGCTTTAAGCCAGTGAGCCCCTTCCACTGGTAAAACAGCTGCCATCACACAAAATGGTATATCTGTGTTTGTTGGAGACAAACTTTGTCTTTTGTAAACATAAATACCATATATAAAAATATCTGCAAATAATTAGCACTGAAATAATATGCATATGAGAAATATTATATAGACTGATTGTAGTTCTATATCTAGGAATATATGTATGTGTGATGTTATAAGTCATTTTATATATATATATATATATATATGACAACAATTAAAGAAAAAGAGACCATGAATTTGAGAAAGAATAAAGGAAGTATATATATATTATATAAGTATATGAGAGGGGTTGGAGGGAGAAAAGAGAAGGGGGAAGGTGATGCTAATTTTAAAAAATTATTAATAGTGAAAATAAATGGTAAAAAGGTATTTGTGAGTGGTGCCCTGAACACACTTTACCTAGTAGAGGTGTATGTCATAAAATCTCTGATTATCTCAAAATCTTTCATTTGCAGACAAGTTGACATCTTCAAGAGTGTATTTTTTTAAAACTTCTATGGAAACATTATACTTCCAAAATTACTTAGCTGAGAAACTGGAGTTGGAGATGTACCTCCGTTATAATGTATCTGCTTATCTGGCAGTTTGAATAGGAGTGGCCCCCTAAGACTCAGGCGTTTGAATGCTTGGCCATAGGGAGCAGCACCATTAGAAAGTGTGACCCTATTGGAGTAGGCGTGGCCTTATTGGAGGAATGTGCCACTGTGGAGGAGGGCTTTGAAGTCTTGTATGTTCAAGCTATGCCCAGAGTGGCTCACAGTTTCATCCCAGGTGCCTTCAGATCATGATGTAGAACTCTCAATTCTTTCTCCAGCACCATAGCCTCCCTGTATGCTGCCATGCCTCCTGAATGACAATAGTGGACTAAACTTCTGAAAATAAGACACACACACACACACACACACACATTCACATATGGTAAGCATTGTAAACTGCCAGTAAAGTCTATATAAAAAGAAAGAACACAATTTCCTTAGAAGATATTTGATTAGTAAAGGATTCTTCAAGTTAGTACCCCTGAGAAGGCTCCCCTACAAAGTAAATAATGAGTGTTTTCCATATGGTGACATGGAGCACAGGAATTAGAGAAAGCAAGCTAATTTCTTGTTGTTCTGTTTAAAAATTGTCTTACGTTAGTATGGGGACCAATTAAAGCAAACTTCTGTGTTGACCATTTGCTATTATATTAATTTATGTGCATAGGTATTTTGCCTGCATATCTGTCTGTCTATCTGTGCACCACATCTGCACAGTGCTTTTGGAGGCACTGGATTCTCTGGAGCCGAAATTACAAATGGTTGGGAGCTGCTGTGTAGATGTGGAAAAAAATCAAACCTGGGTCCGTTGGAAGAACATCTCTTAGTGTGGAGCCATCTCTCCAGCCCCACATTTTACATTCTTAATTACATATGTATTTGTTCTGAGTGCATGCATGTGTGCATATGTGTATTGTGGGAGTGCACACATGCCACAGTTTGTGAATGTAGGTCAAAGGAAAACTTGCAGGAGTCTCTCTCTACTAGGTAGGGCCTGGGATCAAACTCAAGTCATAAGACCTGGCAGCTGGAGTCTTTGCCTGATACACCATCTTGCCAGCCCTTATATTTTCTAATCAAAATTAATTTTACTTTAATTAAACTTGCACATGAGCATCAGCAGTTCACAGGCTAGATGGACCCTACCTGCCAGCTTTCATAGATGTAAGCATCTCTCCTATCAGTCACTGTTGTAATTGTTTCTGTCATGGTGGTAATGGGAAAGTCTCAACACTGCACATGGCATTGCCCTTTCTTTGCTCTGCAAGTAATTTTCAGCAGATTTCTGTAGGAGCTCAGTCTAGTAAACAATGGATATTATCAGTGTCTGTGGACACTTTGAAGAGGACCACTCCATGGTTGACAAGATGACTCAGCAAGCAAAGTGGCTGAGTTCAATGCTTGGAACCCACAAAAAGGTGGAAGGAAAAGAAAAAAAAAAAAAAAACAATCCCCAAGGTTGCCCTCCTTCACACATATCACATCACATATCACACACACACATACACACACACACACACACACACAGAGACAGAGACAGACAGATAGAGGGAGGGAGAGGAAGGGAGAGGGAGAGAAACAGAGAGAGAGAGAAACACACACACACAGAACAATAGGATTTTATAAAGACAACTACTTCAAAAATAATGCTCCTATTATTAAAATGTTTGTATTACCTTTTAAAGAAAATTAAGTTACCTAGGTCTTACCTTGTTAGCTGTATGATTTTTTTCTAATATGTTGTAATATTGTACATTTTATAAAGGTCTCCTAAATATGAGAATATTTCTGAAGAAAAAAAATGCTATGGACTGGCGAGATGGCTCAGTAGGTAAGAGCATTGACTGCTCTTCCGAAGGTCCTGAGTTCAAATGCTCACAACCACCCATAATGAGATCTGACGCCCTCTTCTGGTATGTCTGAAGACAGCTAAAGTATACTTAAGTATAATAATACATAAATCTTTGGGCTGGAGCGAACAGGGATTGAGCGAGCAGGGTTGACCAGAGTGAGTAGGGCCAACTGGAGTGAGCGGGGTTGACTGGAGGAAGCAGAGGTCCTAAAAATTCAATTCCCAACAACCGCATCAAGGCTCACAACCATCTGTACAGCTACAGTGTACTCACATACACAAAATAAATAAATCTTTTTTAAAAATGCTGTAGCTTGAATTTACAAATTATCCTCATAAAAATACATTTGTTATTTCTCTACTTAGAAGTACATGAGTGTCACCAAAATGCCTGCAAGGACTAAGATTTTAGCTGAGCACTAGACTGCTTAACAAGCTGGAAAGTGTCTTGGATTTGGTCCCCAGCATTGCAAAAATAACGTTAAAATAATACATGTCCATAAGTTAGTTATGCATTTCTAATCTTCAGAAACTGCTTATGCTCTAATTATTAAAAATTCAGTCAAAAACTATCTACCAAGTGCCACTGAATCGAATCTAATTTGATAGTGTTATCCATGTAACTTTGCCTGAAGCATAAACAAATACATGACATCAAACTTACAAGGCAGAGGTACTTCTTAATTGCATTGTAAAATGACTTAGGAATATCTCAGGAGGACATTTACGTAGTGCTGTGTACAGTTGCCTCTGCAGAAATTATTGCCTAAAATCTAATGAGCTAGGCAAATATGGCCTTGGGGCCAGAGGTTGTTCTTCTGCAACATACTCATTACTCTTACTGGTCACAAAAGGAATTTTATCACACTGCATAAAAATATGACCTAATTTTCTGCCCTAATTCTTAGCTTCTGGTATAAGCAAATACCTATCTAATTTGACTAATAGTTCAATATATTATCAACAGTGTAAGTAGAATTTTACCTCCACCAAGTACAAATGTATCATTTCCTTCCACTTACTTAAAATCATTTAATCCAAATGTATTCATACCTTACATTAATAGAGCCAAAGTATTATCTCTGTCCTAAATCATACAAACACATACTCACACACACACACACACTCATGCACACACATTTGCATGCGCATACTCACACTTACATCCACAAAGCCTAGGGGAAAAAAAGCCATGGAAAGAGAACCTGCATGCATCATCTTTTGCAATTTTTTGTGTCCACCACCATAAATAAAGCTGTGACCATTTATTTTTTTCTATCAGCAGTTTGATTTCTTTATTCTTGGACTTTTTATTGAGCCAGTAGGATTACCATTCCTATTGATGTAACTGTTAGTGTTCTTCCCCTCCCAGCTTCCGGTGAGACCAGAACTTAAAGTCTTGGGTTCTTTGATGACAAAATGAAATATAATACTGGTCTTTGCATAAAAACATTACATATCAAGAGTGAAATCTTATAAAAGAATTCACTCTTGATATGTAATGTTGGAGCTGCTCAGAGGGGCTGGAGAGATGGCTCAGAGGTTAAGAGCACTGACTGCTCTGCCAGAGGTCCTGAGTTCAATTCCCAGCAACCACATGGTGGCTCACAAACATCTGTAATAAGATCCGATGCCCTCTTCTGGTGTGTCTGAAGACAGTTAGTGTATTCATAGATATATGAATAAAGATTCATATATATATATATATATATATATATATATATATAATTATAGGCTGCCTTGGTGGTTTATTTTATGGAAGGAAACTTTTCATTAAGGTGCTAATTTTACTTTTTCTAACTGAAGTGATAAGAAAGTCTTTGTAGTGGTTTGAATAGGTCTGGCCCTCATAGATTCATGTGTTTGAATGCTTGGTCATAAGAAGTGGCACTTTTAGAAGATGTGGCCTTATTGGGGTAGGTGTGGCCTTGTTGGAGAAAGTGTGTCAGTGTGGAGACATGGGCTTGAGATTTCCTATGTTCAAGCTCCGTGAAATGTGGAATCAGAATCCCCCCAGTATCCTCCGGCACCATGTCTGCCTGCATGTTGCCATGTTTCCCGCCATGATGATAATGGACTAAACCTCTGACACTGTAGGCCAGCCTCAATTAAAGTTTGCTTTTATAAAAGTTGTCCTGGTCATGGTGTCCCTTCACAGCAATAAAACCCAAATTAAGACAATCTTCAAAAGTTTTGATGTTAGAAGTTTGTTCCCTTCACTGTCTAGCATTAAACGCAATACCCTGAACTGTGAGACAGAGAGTAGCACTCATCCATGAGTGGCCATGACTAGGGCTCTGCCTCAGGCTACTCTTTATATTCTCTCAGTTGTTCATCCATCTCTTCCAGCCCAGCTGCTAGGAATATTGTTGATTATGCTATTATGAGCAAGAGTGTATCACTCTTATACAAACAAGAAAGCCAAACATGTCCAACACCCCTCAGAATCAAATATGCGAGCTCAGAGGCAGAGCTAGCATAAGCAAGGCCCTGGATTCCATCCCCAGCACTGAGATGCCCCAAGTTACTCAGCAGTGTTTGAACTAATGCACTGTCTACTATGACTACAGTGAGACTTCTGGCGCACATAAGCCACTTTGATCATGACAGCAGCCTCACTTATTAGAAACACAGAGAATATAATTTTTATATGGGTTTAAAAGATCTAAACAATTCCAAAGGACTGATACAATTATAAAATTTGTTACTGGCTGGGTTATTGCTGTTTAGTACAGCCTTGTCTGAGACCAAGCTTAAGTGTGATACAACTTTCTAACTCGTCCTGACCTTTGTTTGAACTCATTTTGATCTCATGCACAGCTGTAAGACTATAATTAACCTCACTGGATGTCAACAGCCCATAAACCAATTATGGCTTTGGAAGAGTCTACCTTTGAGTAGATATTTATCTAATTTTACTAAGAAAGTATCTCCGGTCTATACTTTGGACTTATGGTCAAAGGATGTGGAAAAAAAGATCCACTTGTCTCCTCCCTTCTACTCTAAAACACTTCGGAGGAAACCACAACAAACTTTTAAATTCATACAACGTGAAGACCTGTAGCCTCAATTCTGCCCTTCATATATTTTCAACTGCCTCAAAATAGTGGTCGTGACTCTGTCCTTAAGTAGTTTTAGACATCTAAAAATATCTACCACACCATGACTGTGCCTTCCTGCTGTAGAAAAGACAGTGTCCTCTACTTCAGACCCCTGGGTCAGCCATACCTCCCTAGACATGAAGTGGAACAAGGAAATGGAACATCTACTGAAGTCTTTCAGCCACTGGTATGTCCACTAATTTGCTGTGCTAATATTTACTTGGCATGTCACATTCTAGGCTCTGTCCCTTGACTACAGGACACCTGATGGGCAACACTGCCAGGGCAGAAGGTACAAAATAACAACACAGAAGACAATCTGCAACTCTGTGTGTGATATGAAAAAGAATCACATTATGTGTGTGCAATGCAGGACCTAAATCTAGAAAGGTGAGTTACAATAAGCAAGCCATGAAATACTTCTCACTAATTTGAAAAGAAAGAGAGGCGGGGTGGGGGAAAGGAAGGAAGGAGGAAGGAGAAAGAAGGGAAAGAGGAAGGAAGGAAGGAAGGAAGGAAGGAAGGAAGGAAGAAAGAGAGAGAGAGAGAGGAAGAAGAAAGAGAGAGAGAGAGAGGGAGGAAGGGAGGGAGGGAGGGAGGGAGGGAGGGAGACTGAGGAGAAGCATCATCAAGAGACATCAAGAGATGTGGGAGCAAACACAAGAGGGGATGGAGTCCCAAAAGCTGGAAAAACAGGAATCCTAAGGGGGAAAGAGGGCAATCTCTTTGACACTCACAGCTGAAGTTAGTTAACAAATAAAAGGGTCCATTGAATGTAATTGGCAAGGAGATAACAGGGCGGTGGAAAGAAAAAAAAAGGAGAACAGGGCTTTGAAAGCCAGACACTTGTTCACCACACAGGAGGTAAGGACAGGGGGTATTGACAGAGACTGAATGATGAATGGGGGGCGGGTGTCTGTGTGTGTGTGTGTGTGTGTGTGTGTGTGAGAGAGAGAGAGAGAGAGAGAGAGAGAGAGAGAGAGAGAGAGAGAGAGAGAGAGAGAGAGAGAAAGAGAGAGAGAGAGAGAGAGAGAGAGAGAGAGAGAGAGAGAGAGCAGTCCCTTCAACAGCTTTTACTCTCTCCTTGAAAGATGGAATGATGTTGTCAGCTGTGCAGCATGAAGATGAGGGACACAGCTTGTGGGGAACAAGGAGAAAGCATGGAACTGATGTTTTAAATGAAGGACAATCTGTGTAGTAGATAAAACCGGCACTCAAATTGCTTCTTCAATAAAGTTTCTTTCCTGACATGTGTCACCAATTTGAGTGATTCACTCCATTGAATCTGTTAAGAATTTGAGACCAAGCCGGGCGTGGTGGTGCACACCTTTAATTCCAGCACTCGGGAGGCAGAGGCAGGCAGATTTCTGAGTTCAAGGCCAGCCTGGTCTACAAAGTGAGTTCCAGGACAGCCAAGGCTATACAGAGAAACCCTGTCTCGAAAAAAAAAAAAAAAAAAAAAGAGAGAGAGAGATGGGGGAAATAAAAGAATTGAAGAAATTTTCAAGGAAACCATTCTCATAAACAGTAAAATCTCACTTAAATAAAGAAGTCAGAGACTGGACAGATAGTAAGTACAACTGATGGGCAGGCAGTGACAAAGGAGTAAGAAAAACCAGCAGCTACAGCTTCAGAACCAATCATCAGGAAGAAGGGGTAAATTACTGAAGAGTGGAATGCTTGAGATTAAGATTACAAAGTCAGAACCATGACTACATGGCAGAGCAAAGCCTGCCTGTGAAAGAGAATGGCCACCGTGGAACGTGGCTCTAGGGGAGTGGGTAAAAGATTCTGGCTCTTCAACTCAGTCACAAACCATCCAAACAGAACAGGACGGATGTCAGACTTGTTAGGGCAGCTTTCTGACAGAGAATGGCCTAGAAATAATTTGCACTTCAGAGGGTTCATCCCACTAGCCTTCTAGAAACAAGGAGACTGGAAGACATCAGAGAGTCTACCCTCATGGCCAAGCACACCCCCTCACCCTGATGTTACTCGTCATCAAAAGAATACTTGATGGAAAAATCTCTAGAGTCTTCTTGTTCCTAGGACATTAAAAACAAAATCCATCTGAATCCTCGTTGTCTGGTCTCAGTAATAAAGCAGGAAGTGAGAGGAGAGAGTTTGAGAGGGTGTTATGATAACAGTTCCTGCAGAATCAGAAACCAGTAACTCCATCAAGCTGGGCGCAATAGTTAAATGGCTAGTAGCTCCTAATTTTACTGGTGTCATACCATTTGAAGGTGCGCTATACATTGGAAACAATGAAACACAACTGAGTAGGTAAATCTCTCAAGCATTATAGGAAGCAAAAGCTGCCAAGGGCATAAGATACATCTGGACTGTTGATCTGTGTGCAGAGAGCTGAAGATGTAATGGTTCTAATCTATGGTAGTGAAAACTAGAACCCTGCTAGTCTAGAATGGGAAATCTCTAATGCTGACAAGAATGTTCTTAATCCCAGACTCAGTGATGGCTGCATGGGTGCAATGTCAAAACTCAGGGCAGCACACACTAGACATTGGTTCATTTTACTCTAAGTAAACTAGATCTTAGAAAATACCACTAACTAGAAATTCACAGAACATCTCATTTTTCCACAAAATGAAGTGACATATATATATATGTATATATATATGTATATATATGTATATATATATATATACATATATCTTTATTTTGAGTTAGAGAAAAACATTATGAAATTGACTGCTGAGCCTAGGTAACAAAAAAATTTTGAAAAACAAAAGTAGCATAGGGTCAAACTCAGCTATGAAGACAAACCTGGAATTGTGTAATAAAGGACTCAGTTCATAGTGATTTGTGCTCTGTAAGAGGAAATTGCTTAAGATTGCAAGGACTAACAATGCGTCACTAAGAAGAGGAAATTCCATTTATTTCTTCAAGATTAGATTTTCGGAAATATTTAAATAAATGGCTCTTCACAAGGATTTTGGCTCTAAGAGTCATTCAAATTCTCAAAAATATGAGTCAATTCAACTTTGTTTTCCCTTCAACTGTTTTATAATGTCCTTAAAGTTAAAGAATGAAAGGACGAAACAGACCTCACCGCCATGACAGGGTCATGTCTGCTCAGTGCCAAGTCCATACAAGAGGGACAGGAATGAGGAAAGGCAGTCCACTGACCACATTATCTCATGCCCTGATATGTGGTGGGTCTGGGAGAAACAAGTTTCCATTACTTTTTTTTTTTTTGAGGAATAGGAGGATGAATGGACTAAACCAATGCTGACACTCTCCTGCAGGGAGAACACTTCTCCTCCTGGGAAGAAGATGACGCCACATCCTTCAAGGTAGAAGGTTTTTTTTTGTTTTTTGTTTTTTTATTAAAAGGTTACTGTTCTTGGGGCAGTGGTGGTGCACACCTTTAATCCCAGCACTTGGGAGGCAGAGGCAGGCGGATTTCTGAGTTCGAGGCCAGCCTGGTCTACAGAGTGAGTTCCAGGACAGCCAGGGCTACACAGAGAAACCCTGTCTTGAAAACAAACAAACAAACAAAAAAGGTTACTGTTATTGTTGTTGAATCAATTATGTTTGAAATATAAATAGGATAGGTGGATAGGAAATAGAAATATGCCATTCTTCCTGGGCGAGTGAACAGAAGCCCAGTCAGAGATATCACTAAGAACCTCTGTAGGCAGATGACTTCTAAGAGGAAGACACCCTCGTGAAGAGAGAGAAGAGGCCAGGATGAGATCCTTTGGAGTGCCTGTGCCTGGGACACAGAAGCACTAAGACAATCTTGCTGACAGTTCAAGGAAGAGAATGGGAAAGAAAGAAAATTGGTTTGAAGTGGCAGCTCCCATGTGTGACAGGTAGGTTGGAGAAAGACCTATGATTGTAAACTGCAGTACAGTCACAAAAAGTACTAATTTCCCCTAGTTGTGACTGGTTAATTTAGTCTCTGAAGTCAGCAAGTGTTTGTAGAAAGGAGACTAGAGGAACAAGGGGAGGGGAGAGGAGAGGGGGCTTCTGGGGGGTGGGGTGCAATTAGGAAAGGGGATAACATTTAAAATGTAAATAAATAAGATATCCAATTTTTTAAAAAGAGAGATAAAAGAAAGGAGAGTAGAGGCTAACACAAGCTGATATTCATATTGGGGATGACCGTGAAGTCATTTGGTCATGTACACACAGTACATCAGAATTTGTCAGCTGTTGCCTCCTGGGGGTGAGGGTGGGGGTGAGGAGATGTGTATTTTTTTAAATGTAAATGCTCATAAATTGGTTGTCATCACACACGCAAAACTAGAATTATTTTTGGTTTATTTCCAAAGACCAACACATTGGCCTGCGACTGTAGCTTGGTTGTTAGGGTGCTTGGTAGCATGCACGGAGGCCTGACTTCCTCTCCAGCAGTGCTTAAACCAAGTGTGGTGGCGTCAGCTGTCATGTCAGAGCTTGGGAAGTGGAGGCAGCAGGATCAGAAGCCTGTGCTCATCTTCAGAAGAGTCAGGAGTTCGAGGCCAGCCTGGGTTGCACAGACCCTACCTCAAAAAAAACAAACAAAATTAAACTAAAACACAAATGAACAAAATCCATACCCTTTCCCTGAAGGAGTTAAACATCCCTCCTAATTTTCTATGTTGGTTTGATGTGATTTACACCCCATGTGGTGTAATACAGGACATCTATTTATTTTATGATGGTAGATTTACGACAGTAAAATACACTCACAAATTGGACGCTGTTCAGAGTCATTATCTCCGAAACAGAAGAAGGAAAAAAAAAAATTAAGTGTTAAGGCAACAAAGAAACTAATTGGAGGGAAAGAATGTCTTCCCCAAATTCCAGACACAAACAGCTTGACATTTTGGAAAGGGGTCAGGATGGCGGGTATGATGGTTTGGGGCCTTCCTCATTTCCTGTTTTATCGTGAGCCTTTTCAGCTGCGACCTTTCTCCAAAAGATAAAATCCCGACTCTGAGCAAACTACTCCTACTTCTGAAACATGTGACTGTGTCAACGTGCCCCCCCCTCCCCCATAAACAGAATGGACGCTCATTTCTCTCTGTTCCCCTTGCCCCCATTATACCAGCCAACAGAAAAACATTTTTAGAAACAGGAAACTCTGATTCCAGGAACACTCCACACACTCCGAGGTTTTCCAAGTGGAGCTAGTTTTGGGTGGTTGTTGTTGTTGTTGTTTGTGGGTGTTTGTATGTTTGGGTTTTTGTTCTTAGTTTTGAGACAAGGTTTCTCTGTTTAGCCCTGAGTCTCCTGGAACCCACTCTGCAGACCAGGCTGGTCTTGAACTCAGAGATTTCATTTGGCTCTGGCTCTAGAGCGCTGTCTCTGTCTCTAGACACCTGAAATTAAAGGTGTGCACCACCGTGCCCTGCTCCAAGTGGACCCATTTCTGTATATTGTTTGTTATCGATGCCTTTGCCCACTGACACACTGAAACTGTAACCATAACTTTCAGGAAAAAAATTGACAATTCACACACATACTTGACAAGAAATTCTGACTGGCCAACTGTATTAGTGAACAATTCGTGAGCTTTTTTAGTTTGCTGTACACAGATACAACAGAAGGAGTGGTCCTCAGAGTAGCACAGACACCAAGGATGTCTACTCTGTGTGACAGAAGATGTTTCTCACTGCATCACCAGAACTTAAGATATTCTAAATAAGCATCAGGAATGAGCATCCTCTAGAAAGCAAGATGTGGGTGGTCATGGGTCCTTATGGGGCATCTGCAGGCCAGCTGCCTTAGCAGGATGGAAACCGGGTTTGTCATGGAATCTGCGGTGGGTGTGGGTGGGGTACTCCTGAGTACCTTTTCCTGTCTCAGGATCAGGGTGAGGGGTTGCAAGATGGTGTGAGGCACTGGGAAATCATGATACCGTGGTGGCACCTTGGGCTCAGCTATGGCCATTGAAATGAGCGTACAATGCTAATCAGGGCAATGGCTGCCGACTCCACTTATATTCTCCCACCCCATGCTCTGCATTCTGTATAATTTGAATTTAGATACTAAAATGAAAGTTTCATCTTCAAAAATTCTAAATAATTTTTAAATCAGTTCCTTTTACATAAATAAGGTAAGTGGTTTTTAGGGCTGCTTTTGATGGGCCGTACCTAACGTCAGATACTTGCCAACTTAATGATAATACTCAATGGATGTGGCCAGTTCCGTGAAAATCTTTATTCCTAACTTATTCATACATTGACAAATACATTTCCCTTTCACTTATGAGGTACTGGACAAACTGTAGCGTACTGACCAAAATCAGTGAAAACAACTAGGTAGAAACTGAGCCGCATTTAGACACAGTAACAGAAATAGGAAACAATCCTAATATGTAGTAACAACAGGAAGAACTGTACCTGGTATATTTAGTGATGGACAGCGTTATCAATGAAACCTAAAACTGTAACGTGTATAAAGAAGAGCAAAGAAAGCTCTTGTGCACACAGAGGAAAAGCTGAGGATTTATTCACGCAAACTTCAAGAACAGGCAAAACTAATCGGCAATTGTTAGAGCCCTGACGAGAAGCCACGTTGTAAAGACATGTAAAAGTGGCAGTGACTCACAGAATCTAGATCACGCTAACATCAAATATCCTGCTGTGTGGTCTTTACAAGGCAGTGCTTAAAAAAGAAAAATTGCACCAGCTTATTTGGTTTTGTTCTTTTTGCACTTTATTAAAAGGTTTACTGTGTGGTGGATGGAATAATTAGACCTATTCTTTCTCTCTCACTGAACGTAGCCTGAGCAGAAGGCATGAAGCAGTTACTTGGGAATGCTCAAGCATAAACAACAGCAAGATTAGGAAAGGAAACCTTGTCTCAAGGCAAAACAAAAACACATATGTGACTTTTCGGGTTTGCACTACCAACACACAACGATTGTGGGCTTTTCTGTACTCTCAACAGTGTTCAGATTCAACCCAGGCATGCCCTTAAGGTGATGCATAATCCATAGTTAATTCTTCAGTCTGTGGGACATTGTTTAGTCAAATTAACACACAGCCAGGGGTGAGTCTAGCAGTTTGCAATCATGCATGCAAGATCACTTCCCAAGCGTCTCTCTCTGTGTGTCTCTGTCTCTGTCTGTCTCTCTGTCTCTGTCTCTCTGTCTCTCTCTCTCAAAATCCCCAGTACTATTTAATTCCTTAGAGCACCCCACTTTGATCCTTGATAGAAAGCTAGGACGTTATCTCTCCCATTCTGCAATTCATTTCTGGTGATGGCTACTGCATCTGGGGCCAAGAAGTGGGTGGTTACGAACCAACCAACAGGATCTGCCTGGTCTCTTAGCACCACTGGTTCCCTAGTCAGAGAGAAGGGTCTCCTTTGTGGGGATTTTAGGCTACTTGGCATAGCTATTACTATTAGCATTGCTTTGGGATGGCTAGAGGGATGGGTTGCAAGAGACAGGAGCAGCTGGAGATTCTGTACTCTTGGAGCCAGATCTATAGTGCCCACTTCCAGGTTGCAGGCTGTATGGAAATAGATTGGCAGATCGAAAGATTATATACTCTACCACTGAAGCTACATCCCTAGATTCCATCTATGTGACAATTCCTACAGGACATTATAGTGCCAGAGAACAGCTAGTGCTTAAAAGCAGGTGAAACTTCTGATTATAAAAGATTATACGGGCTGGTGAGATGGCTCAGTGGGTAAGGGCACCCGACTGCTCTTCCGAAGGTCCGGAGTTCAAATCCCAGCAACCACATGGTGGCTTACAACCATCCGTAATGAGATCTGACTCCCTCTTCTGGAGTGTCTGAAGACAGCTACAGTGTACTTACATATAATAAATAAATAAATCTTAAAAAAAAAAGATTATACATGGAGGAGTATGGGAAGAGATGACAGAATTATTCTGTATCCTGCAAGGCTGTGGTTACATGAATCTATGTGTTCATTAGCATTTTTTGTAAACCAAACTTTAAGCCAAGAGGTTGATTTTAATATACTAACACAAAAAATAAAGTCAGCATAAATGCAGAATTCATTTTTTATGTTTTTTTTAAAACAGGACACAAGTATCTGCAAATAAAACTTAAGTATGAAGACCATATCAAAAATTATCTGCACCACAAATGAAAGGCAAGAATAGCTGTTCACTCACCGCTGCTTGCCCCTCTGCAGTGTCCAGTACTCGAATCCATAGGAAAATCTGGAAGGCGACAGAATAAAGAAAGAATGATGACAGAGTGGTTACCTCAGGACGCCACCTATACAGCTAGACTTGGTGAAGAATCAGTTGTCTCCAGGAAATGGTCCCTTATTAGGGCTGTGAGGCTGCCCCACTATTGGGGATTGAATAAGGAGGAGGTCCTTTCTCAGATGTGATTGACAGTTGCTGCTCATGAGTCAGCATCATGTATGAGTAAAATTTTAGCACTTAATAAATAACGTGTTCTTGAGTTTCATAAATGCTGTAAATGAATGTTGTATCCCAGCAAAGGCCATACAAATATGAGGCACTGGCCCAATGTGTGTGACTTTGTGACCGATAGAACCAAACACACCTTGTCAATGAATGGCTGTGTCATACTCTCCTGGCACAGTGTCTATGGGAAATCCAGAAAGAACTCCAGGCCCTCTGTTGAATGCAGACTAAAGAGTTCAGCACAAAGGAAGCCTAGCGCCTGTAGATCTCTCTAGCCAGTACAATTCAGAGATGTGGCAATAATTGGGATTCAGCATGGGTCCTTCTCACGATGCTGTAATCCCAGAAAATGGTAATGATAATGGCCTTCTGTGTTCTAATTAGGAGAGCAGCCTCTAATGAATTGCGCTGTGTACCCCCGCTGAGAGACAAAGTAACTAACCATGGATTCTTGCTGGTCCTCAACTCACACTTTCATCCAAGAGTGGTATAGTTGTATTAACACTTAAGGCTAAACGAGCTCAATGCCTCTACTTAACCTAACAAACCGGCAGTCTGTCTCTTTATATGTCGTTATACGTCATATAAAACATAAATGAGGAAGGACTCCAGGGGTTGTGTATTGAACCCAGGGCTTCGTGCATGCGAGACATGGCCTCTACCACTGAGCTACATATGTGGCTGTCAGCTAACACTATATATAATAATATATATATATATATATTAGAGGTCTCTAAATAGATGAAAAATAACAAATACAAGTTGAGTTTACAAGCACTTGACTCAACTTAAACATAAACCATTAACTTCGATGACTTTTATCCTACTCAGACTTTATTCATGATAAACGTCTCCAAATTTTAAAGCAAAAATGCAATGTTTCCATTCCTGAAGAATGATGAGATAAAGATGCACATGGCTTATATTAAATAATCTCCCTCAAGATTAATAAATTATATTAGTCCACGTTTAAAACACCAAGCAGTTAAGGTTTATATGAAATAAAAAATAGATAAATAAAGCCTCTTGGGGGGAAAAAAGAATTCCTTTGAAACAGTGTAGCCACAGAGGAGGTTTTCCTTGTTCCCTGTGCTTGTTACCAGAGATGTTTCTTTTTTTTCTTTTTTTTTTTTTTTTTTTTTTTTTTGGTTTTTCAAGACAGGGTTTCTCTGTATAGCCCTGGCTGTCCTGGAACTCACTCTGTAGACCAGGCTGGCCTTGAACTCAGAAATCTGCCTGCCTCTGCCTCCCAAGTGCTGGGATTAAAGGCATGCGCCACCACGCCCAGCTGGAGATGAGATGTTTCTTTTTAAACACTGAGTATTCAATTGTTAAAATTGTGTAAGAGGAATGCAAAGGTTTCCAATCTTTTTTTACATAGTTAAAATCTGAAATTCTACCATCAAAATTGTTCTGGATGGAAGTGGTAGATAGTGGTAATGTGTGATGGCTAGATGCTATATCTCAAGTGTTTGTAGTGACATCAAGGAGATTTCAGGAAGAGCCTGTGTGACAACTGCTCTGCAGAGGGCCCTGCATGTCCTCCTGCTTGGCTAGAACAGAGATGGGACAGGCAAAGAGTGAACTTACTGAGAGCGGGGGAGGAGAGTGGGTCTGAAGGATGTAAGCAATAGATACACTATTTCCAAACAACCATCTCGCCAGGACAGGGAAGAGGAACACTGAGGACAAAGAGCCAGCCAATCATGCTCTGTCATAATCCTTGTGGGGTGCAGAGAGCCCAAAGAGAATCACAGAAAAAAGTACTAGCACTTGATACCTACTAACCACCAGGGATGAGAACATCATTTTAACATTTTCAACTGTTAATATTCAACAGACAGAATAATTACTTTAAGATATATTTCGTTGTTATGTCTCCCTTCTCATTTCTGATTTTATTAATTTGGATACTGTCTCTGTACCTCTGGTTCATCTGGCTAAGAGTTTATCTATCTTGTTGATGTTCTCAAAGAACCAGCTCCTGGTTTTGTTGATTTTTTTTTTTAAGATTTATTTATTTTTATTTATATGAGTACATTGTAGCTGTCTTCAGACACCCCAGAAGAGGGCATCAGATTTCATTAGAGCCACCATGTGGTTGCTAGGAATTGAACTCAGGTCCTCTGGAAGAGCAGTCAGTGCTCTTAAGTTCTGTGCCATCTCTCCAGCCCCTTGTTGATTCTTTGTATGGTTCTTTTTGTCTCTGTTTGGTTGATTTCAGTCCTGAGTTTGATTATTTCCTGCAGTCTATTCCTCTTGGGTGTATTTGCTTCTTTTTGTTCTAGAGCTTTCAGGTGCAGCAGGGATGAGAAAAGAGAAAGAATCAGGCAGGCTCCTAAGTCTGGATAACTGCGGTATCAAAGCCTTGCAACCACTAAAAGCATGCTAGAGAAGAGCAGGCAGCTCTAGGGCATGCTGAGCCTGAGGGCCCTTCGTTGGATGAATCTGGAAAAGGCATTCTCTCCTATCTCAGCAGTGCAACCAAACAGCCATTCCTTATCTCTTGGAGCCCATTGTCCAGGGTGCTCTTTTATTCTTTTTAAGCCAAGGGGTCAACACAATGAAAATACATTGCTCCTTTAACTTTAACCAAATGAACAAAAGGCACAGATTCTTCAAATAGATCAAAATCCCTTTTCTTAGCAAAGGAAGGTGGGTAGTGTAGACCAGACTCTGGTCTGAACCCTTGTCTTCTCACACACTGAGTTAACTTGACGAGTCACTTCTCTGTGTGCCTTTTTTCCATTCTTTGCTGTAAATAGGAGTAACAACACGTACCATGTAGCTGTGATGAGAACTCATGTGTATACCACACAGGGCAATACCTAGAGCACAGTATGTGTTGTGAGCTTTTATTCTATCAACACTAAGGACCCTGGCCCTAAGGCTGAAGGTCTTCTCTCCCTGGTGTGGTTGCTGTTGAGCTGTGGGGCATGTGCTTTACCAACTATCAATCATTCACTGCCCTTGGCATACACCAATACTGGCCAGTGCCAATGTCAAGTGGCTAAAAATACAAAGTGAATGACAAAACCAACTAAGGGCTTGCAGCTCTGAAGCTGTAACTGGCCCTAAGTTTATATGCTGAAGTTAATGTTCCACTATTCAAAATTGCGCGACTACCCAGTGGCTGTGTCCCTTTAAACACCTAGCAGAAAGACAAAGACCAGAGATAGCGTGGTCAAATTTGCTCTTCAAATAATTATTTCAAAGTTCGGTAAAAAGAAGACAAAAGGTGACTGATTAAAATAATAACCTAGGGGCAGTCTAAGATTTCACAAGCACTGACAACTAGATTGTCTTCTAAATAAAATCAATAACACAGATTCTCTGCCCAAGACAGGCAGGCTGCTTTTTGGTATGGACATGCTGAGAGAGCCTTAGAATCCTGGTTTTCTCTTAACTTCAAATTTTCACTTCTCCTTTCCATCACATGTTCTTGTTCAGACCTTTCCTCCTTGGTATTTGGCCCCTTCAAATATTTGTAGACCAGGGCTAACACTAAAGAAAAGGCTGCCTGTTCCTTGGAGAGTGGAGAGATGATTAAATAGCCATTTCTGCATGTGAAAGGTAGCAGGATTCTGCCAGGCCAGAGGCTGAAGAATATGTTGTGCAAGAGCCTGGTAGGTGCGGGAGATATTAGTACAAACTGGAAGCCAGCAATAACAGGGTGATTATAGAGCCCTTACTGCAAGCTGCAGGAGTCTCAGAAACAGCTGTGAAACACCCTATCATCTGTCTTCCACAGTCAATATTTTTTAAATTAAAAAAAAATACTGATTCCCCCCCCCCTTTTTTTTCTTTTTGATGAACCAGTGAGAGAAGATGGGGCCACTTACCAGTGGCCCCACTAGTGAAGAAAATGTATCTCTCTCCCTTGCCTGCAACCACAACCTGCAATAATAAAGGACAGGTGGAACCCCCAGATCCACCTCCACCCCTCACCCCTACCCTTGCCCCCATTAACTGCTTGTAAGTCCTCAGGAAGAGGTGGAGGCTTGTGAGTCTCTTCCCCTAATAAACTATTTCTAGTTAACAGACATCAAACTCACTCTTTCTCTTATTCCTGTAGGAGTAAACTCCTAAACCTGAGTTCTAGTTTGATTTGTATGAAATAAAATACTAATTTTCTGTATCTGAGAGAAATTACACTTGCTTCACCAGTTAAATCCAAGTGTTGAATCTTGCTCTCCAGGGATGAAGTAATAAGAGTATGAGGCTGTGTCTGCTGTATTTAGCAAGTTAAAAATGAGCAAATAGACAAAAAATAAAAATAAAAAGGAAAAGTTAGTTAAGTTGATAAAGCAACATTAAAAATAGGAAAATAGGGCTGGTGAGATGGCTCAGTGGTTAAGAGCACCGACTGCTCTTCAGACGGTCCTGAGTTCAAATCCCAGCAACCCCATGGTGGCTCAACAGCCATCCATAATGAGATCTGACATCCTCTTCTGGTGAGTCTGAAGACAGCTACACTGTGCTTACATACTATAATAAAAAAAATTTAACAAAAGGGAAAATAATATCGGTGATTTGTTCTGTGATGGCTCTGCCCCAGGTTTGACTCAGCCAGTTCACATACCATGTAGTCTTCACCACGCCATTAGGATACAAACACTTTTGCCTTTATTCCCAGGTAAGGGTTGAAGAGGTTATATCATTCCCCTATAGCTGGAGTAGGCATGGGCTCATGTAGAAATTCAGCACCCGGTTCAGTACTACGAATTTGCCCAAGAGTCTCAACTAACTGGCAAAATGGCCAAATTGAGCTGTTCCCAAATAGTAGTGCTCAAAGCCACACTTTACAGTAAATACAAAATACACAATAAACTTAATATGAAATTACTAGTGATGGTCAAGGCTTCACATGTTCTTCATAAAAATATGTTCATTCACAGTGTTTCAGAAGTTAAAAATCGTCTGGCGCATCGGTGTGTTTCATTGAGACGGCTCTGTTAAATGCGCTAAGCTTATGTGCCGAGTCACAGTATATTAGGTGCAAACAGATAACTGTGAATGGGATGAATGAACTAAAATCCTCTTGAATGTGAACGGTTGTACCACTCTTTAAGAAGAGATTTCATTTTCATATCTGGCTAAATAGAATGCAGTACCAAAACACCAGAATTCTGCTTATATCCGAAGGAGAAACAAACAGGCAAATAAGCTCTGTTTTGAAAACTATTATAGCCCAATAAACCAAAGAATAAATGAATTAAAATGGTGATATGTGGTATGTATATGGGTGTTTTGTCTGCTTGTATGTCTGTACACCACATGTATGCAGTGCCCATGGAGTATGCGTAGCGATTCACCATCTGGTTCTGCACTCTAAGTTTGGGTGTGTTTATCTGTGCACCAGAGGTGTGTAGTACTGATGGAGGCCAGAAGAGGGAAGCAAAGCTCCCAGAATGAGCGTTACAGAGGTTATTAATCTCCCTTGTGTGCACCAGGAATCAAACCAAGGTCCTCTAGAAGAGTGGTTAAGAGCGCTCTTAACCACTGAACCATCTCTCCAGCCCCAGGTCACCATATAAAGTAATTCCAGGTGTCTGGCAGTTTCACCGAACAGGGGGAATGTGTAATTTTTCAAAAGACTGTAAGCCTGGCGACCTCTCAGGCCAACCCCATCTTTAGCTCATGGTTTCTGTTTCCTACGAAACCGTGGAGTGTCAGCATACTGATTATCTCCTGCCGGCAGGTGCTTTGCTTCAGTAAAACAAATCCTCCGGGACTCCTGAGCCGCTCAGCAATCAGGGAGTGCCAACTGTCTGTCGGGTGCGCATGTCTCTTTCAGTGCTTCGGTGAGACAGTTGTGCCATGTTCAGCCCATGGGGATAGGTAACTCGGGACTCTCAATGAAATTGCTTCCCATCCACAGTGACTGTGGCCTTTGAGAGCCCTGAGCCTTGTCAGACCTCACTCTTTCCCCGGTCCTCCTCTAGGCTTAGGCTTAGGAGCAGTTTGTCTTCTAAGGGAAGTATGCATTTCAGAGTGAAATGCGTTACTTCTAGTGCTTGGCCAGAGAGGCGTGCTAGCATTTGGCTGACTTTAACAGTGTCTGTCAAGCCAGGCTAGCAACCACATTGAGCTGTAAGAGCAATGTCTGCAGGGCCTGGGATGTTAGTTAGTCAGTACAAGGGCTCAGAGTTCCCTTTGACCCAACAGCGAAAAGAATGTATTTCTTTCAGATTGTCTTATAAAACTAGCTTTTGATTCATCATTGATATTAAGAAGACAGTACCTTTATTCGTGGTGATTTGCTAAGGAAATTGACCATGAGAAAGATGTGAGATCTTTCTGTTCAGTCTTGGTTTTCAACTAGTCCTGCCTTCCCTTTACCCTCTCTTAGTTAATGAGCGTAATTTTTCTGAATCGGCCCTGTTGATTCGTTAACTATGGACTGAGGACATGAGCCTAGTTTGAGCAAACTGAGAAACAGAACGAAATGAGCAGAGATGGACCAACCAAGTGATGCTCACTTAACAGCAGTTGATCCTGGGAGAGACTGAAAGATGATCGATGGTTTGTTTGTTCAAGCGTTCTCTTTAAAGAACATGAAGGATAAAATCCAAGTCTTGGGTTACCTAGTAGGAAAATGATGAGTTTACTGAAAATATTCCATTTGAACTGGATTGAGTTGGGGGCCAGGGGGTGAGGGTGGTGTTGAAGTTATGAATGTCACAATTAGAACAAATATCTGTGAGAAAACAAGCTCTGATTAAACCCATTAAACGTAGAGCTAAAATACAGTTTGATAGTGGGAAAGGGGGTGAACGTGTGGGTCATGTATACACACACAGTATGGGTGGAATAACCGGCAAGATTGAAAGCAAAGTTATATAAGGCTATGAAGATGACATATAACCCCAAATATAACTCCACTCACCCATATGCCATATACAAAATTACTTGAAGGCACGTGGGCATGTGAAAAGGGCCTGCTATTTTCGGTTCTCCAGCTATCTGATTGAAGTGAGCAACAGAAGTTAATTAGCAGGGCATAGCAATAATATCCCATAGCTGTTTCATTCTGGATTGGAATCACCATCTATTTTGTCAAGAGGAGGGGGAACTCTGTTGAAAGGCGATGGCAACCGACGAAAATGAGCTCTGGGCAAGCACATGTCACTAAGAGATCTCTGTATTAGAAGTTGATTTAGACTAAATTAGCACTTTTCATGATTAGAAGAAAATAGGGGTTTTCGTTTTTCTGATGTCTCCATACAATTGCAAGCCGCGAAAACACTAACGATCGAGATTGCAAAAGAATCCACCAAGACACAGAAGAAACTCAAATGTCGTTAAGAGTAAAGCAGCTAATTCCCACACGCAAAGAGTGGGGAGGGAAGAGGAGCTTTGGAGGTTGGGTGTGAAGAGTAGAGAACGGATGGATCGCTCAGATCACCTGTTGGAAGAGACTGCGTTTGTCTGGGAGAGTGATAAAAGTGAATTTTGTTTTGTTTTGTTTTGCTTTTAAGTAAAAGAATAGGATTCAGTAGAGGAGTGTGCTTAAGGGGAAAGGTAAGGGCTCAGCGCAGAAAGCAAGCTAGAGGATAAAGACAAATAACTAACTTCTCAGAGGTCGGGCAAAGTTCAGGACTCACCCGCTCCGTCCGCGGTGACGATGGCCTCAGGAGAGATGCACACGCCGCGGTCGTACACCGGCAGCTCCTCACAGGCCAAGCTTTCCGGCCACGAGTGGCGGTACTTGATGAGAATGGGCTCGCAGCCCTGTCGGGCGCGCTCACACACAGACTTGCAGGGCTTGATGGGCTCGTGCTGGAAGTCGATGGTGCAAATGGGTGCGTACATGGCACAGAGGAAGAAGAGAAGATCCGGGCTGCAGTGGGTGCCCAGCAGCCCTTCGAACTGTTCCATGGCCAGGATGGCGTTGGCCTGGGTGCTGTGGTGCAGGTGGTTAGGCATCTTGGTCATGTTCCAGGGAAGGGACTTGCACAGCGGGATGCGGACAGGCTCACAGGTTGCAGCCTGGGCTCCGGGCAACTGAAGCAGGCAGAGAGCAGCCAGGACTAGCAACCCGGCCCATCCTTGCAGCATCCGTCCCGGGCCGCAGCAGACCATAGTCCCAGCAGGATGGGGCAGGGCGCAGCCGGGCGACAGACGCGGGAGGCACGTTCGTTCCGAAGTCTCCCCCTGCGGTTCCGAGGGGTGAACACAACGACCTGGGGAGCTGCCCCCACCCCCGGGACAATCACAGTTCTCTTGGATCCAAGTCCTCCCAGGTCCGGTCCACTAGCTTGGCGGAGCCCGGTGCCTCGCTGCGCTGGCTGCTCTTCCCAAGCGTCTAAGCCTCTAGGCGAGGCAGCATCTATTTATTCCTCTCGCTCTGGCAGAGACATCAGCCTTCGCACATCAATCAGATGAGGGGGCAGGAGAGGAAGCCAGAGAGAAATAAAAACAAAAGTCAAATTCAGTTAAGGGACTCAGAGTTCTGGGGTGTTGCAAAAAGGTGTTGGAAGAAGCGATAAATTCTGCAAAGTGAGATGGATGGGGGACCCTGAGGGAGGAGATTTGGTGGGGGTGGGAGGACTAATGGGAGCGGAGGTGGGAGTTTGCCAAGTCCTGCAGGGTCGGGAAGATCCTGCGAGCGGCCGGAGGAGCTCAGAGGAGGTCAGCGCCTTGGCTCGCAGCTGCGCCTTCCCACCTCGGCCGACAAGAGCTCCGCCCCGCGGTCCCCTGCCCTCCGGCTCCTCCTTCCGGGAAGGCTGTGAGTTTTCAGGGGACTAGAGTGTGAGACCCTGTCTAGCTGTGATGCTGTAGCCCCAGACAGCTCCCGACAGGAGCCGCGCACCTTTCCCCACTCCACCCCCGGCTCCGGCTCCGGCTCCGGCTCCATAGAGAAGCCCATGGTCCCCACGGGAGAAACGGTCTCAACGCACCACAGAGATGCGCACCCCTGTATCCCGCCCCACGAGCCCACTCCGTCCCTCGTTGCCCGCAGCTATTTCCTCAGAGCAAACCCGAGCGCACCTCCGCCTGCAGAAAGTCAGACAGGAAGGCGCGAGCAAAGTCACTTTAAATGTCCACGTCGCAGAGATCGCAGCCTCCTGAGAGCAAAGGCAGGACTAATGACTTCGGGGAGTCTGTGATTGGAATACCCGTAGAGAAATTGACTTTCACAAAGGGAAAAAATGCAAGAGAACAAACAGACCCACAGAAACGTGGAAAGGGTGTGTTTCCTCCCTTTCCTCCTTCTTTTCTTTCCTTCCCTTCCTCCCTCCCTCCCTGCTTCCTTCTGAGTTTTTCTTTGCCCTGTAGAATTCGAACTTTTGAGTTTTTCTTTTTAAAACCGAAGCGTGGAGCCCACTTTAAAGCACTTGGATTCCGCCCCCCACCCCCAGAGTGTTCTCACTGAAAATTGCATTTATTATCTAACTCTTCCCACGGGCGGTTTCTTCTAACAGGGGAAATAAACGTGCAAGCAAAATACCCCACACAGGTAATGATAATAGTAAACAGGAAAACGGTTCCCATCCAGATGAGTTCAATACAGAGGAGAAAATAGAAAACAGATCCCTCCCAGGCTACGCCTTCCAGAAGTCTCCTGTTTCCACCCCGGCTGCCCCCTGGCTTTCAGAGCATTGTACGTGGGAAGTCCTGCCGAGGCCCAACCACTGAGCCCCTTCAGAGGAAAACCATTGAGCAGAGGGATTGCAGTGTCAGAAGACAGCGGGAGCACAGAGGCAAAACCTACAACAAAGCCGGACGTCACTAGAGCAGCCCTGATTTACCCAGCCTTCCGCACCGCCCACCCCCCTGCCGTCAATACAAGGCAGATAAAGTCTGTCTCTACTTCCCAGAGCACACAGTAGGATACGGCTTTAATCCCCTGCGCTGGCTCAATGGCACTTAGGGAATGTCAGTGGCTGACTTGAGTTTATGGAATTTTTATCTCTAAAATGATCATTACCAGGGGTTTGTGACTTCAATGTTTTCGGAAGGAAGTGTGTCTACTTCATAGGAAATCAACAACAGATGGTGGCTAGGGAGCCATTTAATTAATAAATAAACTCTGGCTGATTTACAATTATTTGGTGTCATATAAGAAAAGAAAGCCAAACATATAAATTAATTCAGTGAAAAATGACAAAGCACACACATGCACACACACACACAAACAGTCACTAAAAGAATATTTAGGAGCTTTATTAGGTAAAAGAAATAGGGATTTGTAAAAAATTCGAAGGTGAACGATGAACTCGAGAGGTTGTTAAACATATTTTGTGTTCATTTCACATTTTTTAGGAAGAAAGGAGCAGAGTGTTTGGTGGTCGCACAGCCACAGGTATGAATGAACTTTGTTTGCTTCAGAGATAGCTACCCACTTACCACCAAATCCTTTTACAAGCTCTCCTCCTCCACCAACCTCCCCCTCTCTGTTGTTTTGCTAAGTTTTGTTTTTGTTTTTGTTTTTGAAATAGCATCTAACTATGTAGCCCTGGCTGTCCTGGAACTCAGTATATAGACCCAGGTAGCCTGAAAGTCACAGAGATCAGCCTGCTTCTGCATCCTGAGTGCTAGGATCTAATGTGGGCACCATCACAACTGGGACTTGCAACTTTCCTTTAATCCAAATTAGTCTTTACTAAAACCAGAGATGGATTCACTTTCCTCCCAGAAGAGGATGTGTGCACCTGTCTGTCTGCTTCTGTGCCTTCTCTCTATTGTTTCTCATAAACATCTGTCATGTGTGCAAAATATTCTTCGGCATCTGCCAGTATATTAATTACCCTTTATATTTTTTGTTCTTTCTGCTTTCCTAAATGGCTTAGACAACTTTCAAAAGAAGACAGTCTATCCTCTGCTCCTTTTGAAGAAGCAGTGGGAAAACTGGCTGGTGGAAACGGAAGTGCAAATATCTTTTTTAAAGAGATAAACCACTTGAGAGGAGAGTTAATTCTCAAAAATTTGTGATAACAAAGAAAACACAAGTTCAAAAAAATGTGCATTTTCTACTAACAGGTGAGCTGTATCCCTAAAATAAGTACCTTCAACAAACCCAAAATTATGAACATTTCAAGAAAACTGAAACCTGGTTGGTATTTTAGAGAAATCAGAGCATTCATAATCAAAACAGCTTACATTTTTATTTTATATAGTGTTATTTAAATGTGCTTTAACTGACAGTAATCTTTCTATAAACATGGGGACCAGAGAAATGGCTCAGCAGTTAAGAACACTTGCTGTTCTTCCAGAGGACCAGGGTTTGGTTCATAGCACCTACATCAACAACTTTTAACTCCAGTTCCAAGGGAGCTGATTATTCTTCTGGACTCTGAGGGCCCTACACACACACACACACACACACACACACACACACACACACACACATATACATACACGCACATGCACACACACACACACACACACATATATACAAGCACGCACGCGCACACACGCACACACGCATGTACACACACGCACACACGCACGCACACACACATGCACACACACACAAACACACACACATATAAACGCACATGCACACACACATGCGTGCGCGTACATACACATGTTTAAAATGAAAACTGTTATCAGGACTACAAACAAGACAGCTGCATACTATAGACATTCCCTCACATCTTCTGAAACATTTTTATATTTTTAATTTAGTGTGTGTGCTCAACCATGCCATACATGTATGTGGAGGTCGGAGGACAGCTAACAGAAGTCAAGAGTCACATATGGAACCTGGCGACCAATCCGGTCACCCAGCTTTGCAGCAAGCACCATTACCCACTAAGCCATCTCATTAGCCCACCTCTTAATTATATCTACTTGCAAGCCATTTAAAACGGGCGGGTGGGGGGCCGGGAGAACTGAGTGTGGGTTTGTTGTTGCTGCTTTGATATTTGATAGACACAGGAATTCATACGGCAGAACTAAGGACACAAGTCAAAGTTGCATGCAATATATTTGGTGTTTTAAAAATATATATCAGTGTGTCGCATGCAAATTATCAATGTACCAGTACACCACTTTAAGACAAAACAAAACTTTTGTGGAAATCTGATTCTGGAATCTCTAAGGACTGTGCTAGGCACACTCCTTGGGAGTCTTCAAACCGTGAGGTCACCTGGACCTCTGAGACGCCTCCGTGCCTCCCGTACCTCATAGAACTCAAAAACTTCCTACTCCTCTTCCAAGTTGTAATGTAATGTTTTGTCAATAATTTAAGTAACGCTAAACAATTTTCAAAATTAGTGTTTTCATCTACTTGAAAAAAAATTTTTTTCGGGGGCTGGAGACACAGCTCAGCGGTTAAAACTACTGAGTGACTGCTCTTCCAGAGGTCCAGAGTTCAATTCCCAGCAACCACATGGTGGCTCACAACCATGTGTAATGGGATCTGATTCCCTCTTCTGATGTGTCTAAAGATAGCTACAGTGTACCCATATACATAAAATAAATAAATATTTTTAAAAATAAACTTTAAATTTACCCCATGTTTGTGTACATAGGACTAGCCATATCTTTCCTCTAAAAAGGGAAAAGAGATTGTCTCAATGATGGCTCAATGGTTAGGAGCACTGGCTGCTTTTCAGAGGACCCTGGTTTAAATGGAAGCGCCCACATAACAGCTCACGATTGTCTGAACCTCCAGCCCTGGGAGATCTAATGCCCTCTTCTGGCCTCTGTGTGGACCAGACACACAGGTGGTGTATAAACATACACGCAAGCAAAACACCTGCACTCACACAATACAATTTAAAGATTTAAGTGTTGTATATGAGGATGCAACTCGCGGTATAAGGGCTTGGGTTTGGTCCCTAGTGCTACTACCACCATGACCAAAAAAAAAAAAAAAAAGTCCAAAATAAAGTTTTTATTTATCAATTAAAACTAACGAAAAGGAAGAAAGAATTGTGCTGATACTCTTGCAAACATGAAAATAACTAGTAGTAGACTCCCCATGTGTTCACTTCCTATTGCTGTGACAAATACCTGAGATAACTTAAAAACAGGATACTTTGCCTCACAGTTACAGTGTTCTCAGGCACTTGTCTGTGTGGCAGAGACTATCATGACAGGTTCTCATGACAAAAGCCTGCTCATAGAGAAGACCAGCTGCCTAGAATAATCAGACACACCAGAAGAGGGCATTACAAATGGTTGTGAGCCACCATGTGGTTGCTGAGAATTGAACTCAGGATCTCTGGAAGAACAGTCAGTGCTTTAATTGCTGAACCATCTCGCTAGCCGGCCCAGAATAACCAGAGACAGGCTAGGCTGCCTAAGAAGGACACTCTCCAACACTGCAGGCTGTGCAGTGTACTTCAGGTTCCCAGGTTTCCTGATTTGTCACCCACGCTGGGATGGAGTTTGGTGATGCACCTCTCTTTGAGCCATTTTTGCTCCTAAAAGTAATTCCTCACCCACATTCCTGTAATCAGTGTCAATCAAGGTCATCGGCTCACTAGGTTAGACTGGTGATGTCCACACTTTGGTCACACTTTGGTCAGTTCTCTATGTGAGGTGACTTGGTATTCGTTTATGTCACTTTAGAAATAGTGTCCGACAATACAGCCTCCACCTGAGATGGTCTACAGAGTTACCAAGTCCTTTGAATCCACTTTAGGAAGGTTTGTTGGGGGTTGGTATGGTGCTACTATATAATCAAATGCTAAATACTGGTCCCCAAGATCTGGTTGTCCCAAGACAAATGAGCAAATTCCCATGTAGACTAGCTTTGGTTGTGAAAACTCTGCTCCTTGATTTAATACTATTGGTTAAATAATTACAACCAATTACTGGGGAGAAAAGAGAGAGCTGGAGTTCCCAGGCTGGGGGTTGCAGGTAGGGACCACTAGGGAGAAGGAGGGAGGGAGAGAGGGAGGAAGAAGGAAGAAGAGGAGGAAGAGGAAGGAGGAGGAGGACAGAGAGAAGGAGACTGAGAGAACAGGAGGTCTCCATTAGACATGATGGACCGACCGACCAACAGCACATTTGATTGAAATGATTTCCTAGGACACCAGTAATTATAAAAGCCAAATAACTAAACCACAATCTGAGTCTCATTCATCTGTAAGCTAGATGAAGATAAGCATAAATCAATTAATTTGCAAGGTCTTGGTCTTTTAATCAAAGCTCCCCACCTATTAGCCCCAGCAGTATTAAGTATTAAGGGAGTGACTCTCAACCCATGGATGAACCAGGATGCTCCAGAGGATCTCAGAAGACAGATCAGGATAGAGCAGGGCCCCTTCTAGGATTTCTGTAGAGTGGGTTGAGTTAGGGTGTGAGGATTGGCACTTTCTAAGCCCTTCTCAGGTGGTATTCATCCTGCTGCCCAGGGTGCTTAGAGGATCAGCATTTTAGGGCTGCAGTAACAGCTGGTTGGTAAAGTGCCGGCTGTACAAACATGAGGACCTGAGTTCTTATCTTTGGTACCACACAAAGCCAGGCTAGTACCCTATATGTCTGTAACTCCAACTCTGTGGTAAAGAGGTAGGAGGCTCCCCAGAGCTTACTGCCCAGCTGATCTAGCCAGTCAGTGAACTCTAGATTTAGTGAGAGACCTTGTCTCAAAAACTCATTCTGAAAGCAATTGAGAGAGACACATGACATTGACCTCTGACCTCCACATTGTACCTGCACATAAGTACACATACATGCACACAGGAACACATACCATGACAACATATACATACAAAAGAAAATAACCCTTTAAGCAAGCTACTAAGCTTTTATTTATCCTTAATTCTTTTTATCCTATTGAAATTTCATAGTAAATAAAGACACTTCATGATTTTTTACTTCTTTTTTTTTTAACTGAGAAATTGGAAATAAAAGTCATAAAGCAAGCTAAGAAAAATTATAAGGAAAGGTCTAGATATTTTGTCACTTTTTCAAAAGTCATAATAATATCACTTATTTGACTAAGTATTAAAATAACGATGCCCTCGGGTCTTAATGTACCTACCTAAGGGGGCATAGCACAAACCCTGCTTCCATTCCGTATTTTGGTGACTGAAACTTAACCAACAAGGCCACCCACCCTTCTCCCTAAAGTTCTGGCCCTCCATACCTGCAGGAAGAGAAGACACAAAGAAATTACAGTTCACAAATGAAAATAGTTCAGTATACATCCCAGTTAATATTCTCTTTATTCCATTCTGCTTTGGATGGAAAGTATGTGTGTGTTTCTACACACTCAGAAACACCAAGTACCACTAAATGTATCTGAAATCAAACATAGCAACACCCTGTACAATGTTTTAACATTATCCAAGCTTCCAAACAGTTCCAAAGGATTTGGAAGCTTGGGTACAACCCAGCCATGTTGGTGCCCCTAAGCCCAATGCCATCTGGAACCCAAAGCATCCTGATTGCTTCTCTTGGTCTTTCTGCCCTTCCTTCCTCTCTTTGTTTTTTGTTTGTTTGTTTGTTGTTTTTGGCTGTTGCTGCTGCTGCTTGTGTGTGTGTGTGTGTGTGTGTGTGTGTAGCAACCCACTGTGTAGCGAAGGTTGCACTTGAACACCTGATCCACAGGCCTCAGATTCTTGAGAGCTGGAATTTTGGTTATGCATTGTAATAAATAATCTGCAACCCCTTGACAAAATTACAGACAATCTCTGGCATGCTCTACATAGACCTACACACTTTGCTACCTCTTTCTTCCCACTTCTCTTTTTTGTTTGTTTGTTTGTTTGTTTGTTTGTTTTCGGGACAGGATTTCTCTGTGTAGCCTGGCTGTCCTGGAACTCACTCTATAGACCAGGCTGGCCTCGATCTCAGAAATCTGCCTGCCTCCTGCCTCCTGCCTCCTGCCTCCTGCCTCCTGCCTCCTGCCTCCTGCCTCCTGCCTCCTGCCTCCTGCCTCCTGCCTCCTGCCTCCTGCCTCCTGCCTCCTGCCTCCTGCCTCCTGCCTCCTGCCTCCTGCCTCCTGCCTCCTGCCTCCTGCCTCATCTTATAGTGGCAGAGGAGAAAGTCAGTAGCCTACAGCTTATTCTAACATGGGCTTTGGGGCTAAGTTATACTGTAAACAATTAACTGTGACTATAGTCAAATTAGAAAATAACCATAAAATCATTTCTGTATACTTTGAAATACACACACACACAATCACTACGGAGTAATAACCCAGCTGGTCTTCAGCCCCGTTGGGTTTATGATCCTGAAAGTGAATCATATCTGTGGACATATGAAAATGGAAACATAAATGTGCCTATTTTGAGCTTAACTTCAATACTAAGTCCAACAGAATATTTTTAATCTAGAAAATAAATATTTATAAATTCTCTTAAAAAATATATAAGCCCTCAGTTTTGA
The DNA here is from genome assembly GCF_978045245.1 of Mus caroli. NCBI lineage: Eukaryota > Metazoa > Chordata > Mammalia > Rodentia > Muridae > Mus > Mus caroli. The sequence continues at coordinate 99,849,168 of NW_028227257.1, read as the reverse complement.
AGAGGAAGCACTAAACATAGTGTTAGAAACGGCTATCGAATGGTTTCTGAGGTCAAAGTGAGAAACCTCAAGGTAAATTAGCCAATGCCACCAATGACCCAAATCTTAATAGGGATCCTCCTTATGCAGACAGAGCCTTTCCTGGGAGCAGGTTTCCTAGTTCCAGCATCTGAGAACCCTGATGGGTGGTCCTTGCTAAGCCCCACACATCTGTCATCTCACCAATCTGTTTTCCCCAGCATCCCTGTCCTTGAGCCTCTGGTTCTCAGAGTGGTTCTCAGCACTACCACTTTCCCATCACTGCCGCCGTGACTCCAGCTCTGGCTAGCACTCCTTCAGGCAGCCTTTCCACCCTTCCATCACAAGATGGAAGGACATCACTTCTTGCAGGCATCTCAGGACAGCAAGACACAGACACCTCCGCGCTAAGGTTGTCTGTTACACATCCATTTCTCCATTTAAAATCTTTCCTCCTTTTCTTGTGTGGTCGGTTACTCACTGATTTATTGTTTTGGAGTTGGAGTTCAGTCAACATCAGAAAGTTATGCTTTGAATTTGCTAACCTACAGAATAACATTTATGTCAACTACTTATGTGTCGTTTACTCTGCTTTAAGCCAGGCCCTGTGAAAGCTTTAATCATCGACTGAACCCTGTTATACAGCACCACAACTGTCATCTGTTTATAAACAAGGAAATTGTGCCACGAAATAAGTTCCCAAATGCCATGACTCCCTAAGAGCTCATGCCACAGTTGAAATCCAGACACTCCAGCTGATAAAGGGGAACTGGGTCCCCTGTTAGGATTCTCATTCTCGTTAATAAAACAATTTAAGAATGGATTCAGATGGAAGCACGGGCCAACTTTATTACAACTTAACAGAACAAGCATAGGCAGGCAAGCCATAAAATCTCTGAGGCCAAACACAGGGCTGAGAAAGAGCCATATGGGAGGGAGGGAGGGAGGGAGGGAGGGAGGGAGGGAGGGAGGGAGGGATCAAAGAGAGACTAGGGAATCCTAAAATGTCGACAGAAAAGCCCAAAGTGACATGTTTAGGAGAGAATTAAAGAAAGAGAGTAGCACCAGGCAGTGGTGACACATGCCTTTAATCCCAGAACTTGGGAAGTAGAGGCAGGCAGATTTCTGAGTTTGAGGCCAGCCTGGTCTACAGAGTGAATTGCAAGACCGCCAAGGCTATACAGAGAAACCCTGTCTTGAAAAACAAAAACGAAAGAAAAAAAGAAAGAGAGAGAGACAGAGAGAAAGAAAAAGAAAGAGAGAAAGAAGAAAGAAAGAAAGAAAGAAAGAAAGAAAGAAAGAAAGAAAGAAAGAAAGAAAGAAAGAAAGAAAGAAAGAAAGAAAGAAAGAAAAGAGGAGAGAAGAAAAAGAGCGTAGCTACCCTTTTCTGAGTAACTTTGACAAAGAGGCTAATGTAAGGACCCTACAGGGCTATGCAAGCTTCTGCTCAAGGGCTGAGGATTCTGGGAGAAAAGCACAGCACGCCCTTCCAGAACTAATTATCCCAACTGTCTCCTTAGCAATGGCTTAAGGTTGAGCCCACCTTAGCAGATTTAGCGTCTTAGCCAAAATGACTGAAGCAGCCCAGCTGCAGATTCTGTTCTCTGGACCTGGAGTTTGCTTCTACTCTGACACAGTTGCCTCTCCCGGTCCTTTTATTCCAGCACAGCATGCTTCTGAAGACAGGAATGCATTCCTCGCCCCATGACCCAGTGCCTTTAAGGCACAGTGTGATCTGCTTTCGCATAAGTAGCCAGACCCTCTGTGAGGATTCTCTCTGATGTCTGTGTTGTAAGTGGCAGCCTTAGTGAGGTGTCGGTTTCACACTCTTCAAAGTTTACAATTCAGCGGTTCAAAGCTTGCTCACACTTGTGAAGCAACAGCACAATCATTTTTAGGAGGCGTCCGGTTCTCTAAAACAGAGCGTCTGTGTAACACGTCTGTTCTGGATGCACATGTGTCTGTCTATGTGAGGAGGAGACTCATGCTGTCTGTCGTCTTTGCCACTGGCTTCTTTCACTTTGCACGGTGAATCTCTGGGCATGTGTCAGTATTTTATTCCTTTTTATAGCTGGTAGATACTCCCCTGTGTGTATATCTAGTAGCGTACATTTATCTATCAATTGGTGAGCAGTTGGTTGTTCCCAACTTTACCACTTAAAAGTAAGGCTGCTAGCCGGGCGTGGTGGCACACGCCTTTAATTCCAGCACTCGGGAGGCAGAGGCAGGCAGATTTCTGAGTTCGAGGCCAGCCTGGTCTACAAAGTGAGTGCCAGGACAGCCAGGGCTACACAGAGAAACCCTGTCTCGAAAAACTGAAAAAAAAAAAAAAAAAAAAGTAAGGCTGCTTTGAATAATTGCATGCTGTAACATCATGAGTTATTTTGAAGGAGAGACAGCAAGGTTACCGTCCTTCCTCATGACCTGATAGAAAATGTGATCGAGGCAACAATGTAAGCAAACAACACAGAGTGACCCCAAGAGAACATCTAGCTTCTCCTAATACAGGCTTTCTATCATTAAAATAGACGCTTTAAGGGCTGGAGAGATGGCTCAGTGGTTAAGAGCACTGACTGCTCTTCCAGAGGTCCAGAGTTCAATTCCCAGCAACCACATGGTGGTTTACAACCATCTGTCATGGGATCTGATGCGCTCTTCTGGTGTGTGTCTGAAGACAGCTACAGTGTACTCACATACATAAAATGAATAAATAATTCTTTTGAAAAATGGTTTGCATTTATTTACTGTGTGTGTATGTATCTTCATGGGCATGAGGAAGTCAGAGGACAATTTGTGGGAACAATTCTCTCCTTCTACCAGGTGGTCCTGGGGCTTGAACTCTGATTGTCAGTCTTAGCAGTAGGCATCTTTACCCACTGAGCCATCTCATCAGCTCAATATTTCTTTCTTTCTTCCTTTTTTTTTTTAAGATTTATTATTATACACAAGTACACTGTAGCTGTCCTCAGATGCACCAGAAGAGGGTGTCAGATCTCATTATGGGTGGTTGTGAACCACCATGTGGTTGCTGGGATTTGAACTCAGGACCTTCAGAAGAGGAGACAGTGCTCTTACCTGCTGAGCCATCTCACCAGCCCCCAGTTCAATATTTCTATAAGGTCTTCATTTCATCTGTCAAAGCTTCAAGTGTTGAAACATTTCACTAATAATCACCAATATCATATTAATTCAATATTCTGCAAGAGTATCATTCTTCTTGTCGGATTCCCGTTGCTCCCACTTTTAAAAGTAAAAACTTTTAATTTGCATGTGAAAATGAAATATGCTTTGAATGCAAATAGGTATCGGTTCCTGAGAAGGCCTTGGAGGGGAGCATCCATTAGAGATCATTTGTCATAGTGTTTGTGATAACGATGATGCCGTTAATCAACACAGCAGAGCACACATAGCTACTCAGATCTGCCATGCCGTGTCCAATAGGGTCAAAGTGGACAGAACACAGAGTAAGCGATAAAAGTTCTTTGGGAGACAAAGCAGAATAAACTTTCTGAAGAAGGTATCAAAAAAAATATTGTTGCCCTGAGAAAAAGAATCTATGCATTTCCAACCCCCAGCCTCCACGCACTGAGCCCTCAGTACATACTTTCTAAGTACCAGGCTGCATTGGGCTGTGGTCAATAATGCAAGAAGCAAATCAGGGTCCAGACCATCATAAAACCTAAATTCTAATAGGTTTTCTCTACAACATAGACAAACTGGTATAACAGCCAACCCTGTAGCTTTGCTGAGGGAAGATTAACTAAGCTATTGTTTATATTACAGTAAGATGTCATCAGCTGAAGAATCCAGGGAGACCCAGTCAAGTGTGTTCAAATGGAGAGTGTGGTCAACATTGTGCTGGCTAGTTTTACATCAGCTTGTCACAGCCATAATCATTTTGAAAGAGGGAAACTCAATTGAGAAAACGTCCAGAGGTTAGTCTGTGGGCAAGCCTGTGGAACATTTGATGTGGGAGGACCCAGCTCACTGTGTGTAGTGCCGTCCATCCCTGAGCTTGTGGTCCTGGGTACTATAAGAAAGCAGGCTGAGCAAGCCATGGGGAACAAACTAGTCCTCCTCCATGGCCTCTGCATCAGTTCCTACCTCCAGGTTCCCAAGCCTGATTTCCCAAAGCTCCTGCCCCAATTTCCCTGGATAATGAAGAATAAGATATAAGATAAAATAAGCCCTTTCCTCCCCAAGTTGATTTTAGTTGTGGTGATTTATCACAACAGACACCTTAACTAAGACAAGCATTGACCTGGATCCTTAAAAATTCAGTCATATAGGGCTGGAATGTCACTGTCAGAGCACGTGCTTAGCGCTCATGAAGCCTTGGGTTTGATCCTTAGCACCACCTAAACCAGGTGGTGGTACACACTTGTAACCCTAGCACCCAGGAGGTGGAGGAAAGAGAAAGGAACAGACATTCAAGGACATCTTTAGTGGCTTAGTGAGTCTGAGCCCAGCCTGGGCTACACGAGTTCTATTTCAATCAATCAATCAATCAATCAATCAATAAAATAAAACAAAACCATGTATAAACAACATTTTTTTTCAAGTGACTCAGATGAAGCTGCCCCACAAACCAGGCTGCATGCCTGTTTTCTTTGGTTAAGTTGTGAGAGTAATTGAAAGGTGAGATTTTGAAAGACTGGAGGATGGAAAATAATTAATAAGCCATTTTTTATTGTTATTTATTTACTTTACATCCCGATCAGAGCTTCCCCACCCTCCTCTCCTCCCATCTCCTCCGTCTCCACCCTCCCCACACCCACCCCTTTTCTCCTTCTCCTCAGGAAATTGGAATCCTCCCATGGATATCAACCAGCCTTGGCATATCAGGTTGCAGTAAGACTAGGTGCATCTCATCTATTGAGGCCAAACAAGGAAGCCCACTAACTGGGCATTTTTGATACATGCAGAAGCTGCTTTTGAGACCTTTACAATCCATGGCTGTTACAGTGATTGTATTTATTTCTTCCCTTTTAATGTACCAAGAGCTTCAGTGTGTACCTTTGAAATAATGTTTTGCTTGTGAGTGAAGTTTTGACATTTCATTTCACCACATTACGGGTCCATAGTTTCATTTTATCTCCCTTTTCTCATCAACAAGCACGTGTTTTGCAGGACATTTCATTTCCTCTTCTAGATCTAAAAGTTTTAGTTAGAAGTATCTTTGAGACCATAATTGCCAGGTTTGGGCAGAATGCAAGGAACTATGTCAGTCTGTGCCACATCACCAATTTCGTGAGTGTGACCTGTGGCTAAAAATGTCACTCACAACAAGAGGCCTGACGGGAATGCCATGATCTGTTACGTATCTTGCTTGCAAGTGTCTTTTGCTCGGAAGCACGTGGTCAAGCCAGTGAGTGGTAGGCTAAGACAGTCCATAAAGTCTTCAAGAACCAGGCAGAAATGCATATGATTACAACAGTTCACACAGTAAGCTATGATGAAACTTAGCAACTTCACAGACGAGTTAAGTTACCATTAGAGAGGAGAAACTTACCTCAGTGGGCCACTAACCAATGGCTTCTATTCAAGTATTGCTGTGCTGATGCAGTGGGTCGCAACCTGTGGGTCATGGCCCCTTTTGGGTTTGAAAGACCCTTTCACGGGGGTTGCCTATCAGATATCCTGCATATCAGATATTTACATTATGATTTATAACAGTAGCAAAACTACAGTTACGAAGTAGGAACAAAACTAAGCTTAAGGTTGTGGGGTCACCACAGCCTGGAGGATCTGTATCCAAGGGACACAGTAAATTAGGAAGGCTGAGAAACCCTACTCTAAGGAAAAAGAAATGTCTGGGTTCTGTTTATGAGTGAACTTGTCTTGTCTTGTTTTGTTTTGTTTTGTTTTGTTTTTTAAACAACTACAGTGTTCTTAAAGCATTTATGGACTTCATGTTTTCCACTTATCTAAATGACCTCTTCTCTCCTGAATACAGAGAACTAGAGGATTTTCTTTCCACTTCATCTACAGATCTAACGTATGTTAAGTGCTTCCATTTTGTATTTGTAAATTATTAGAGCTAATATTGCTATTTTATCACTAAGGCTACTGCCGCTCTCTGAAATAAATTCTTAGGAGAAATGAAGGAAACAAAGGTGGACGCTTTCACGTGTGCCTGACTTTTGTGTGTTCTCAACACCAGCTTCACCACAAGGAAATCTCCATCGTCTCTATTTTAAAAGGCTAGACATCGAAAAAGTAAATATTTGCTTAAATTTTTCAAGAAAAACAAGGTTTGAAGGCTGCCTGTGCTCAGCACAGCATGAAGCCGGCAAGCAGGGAAAGAAATACAGAAAGAATTCGAGAAGCTCTGAAGCTGAGGAAAGGTGCGTGAGCTCTGTGTCTGGAGGGAAAGTAAGAACCTATTTCCAGATAGAGAAAACACCCACCCATTCTTCCCCCGGGGAATAACAATACAGGAGCAGCCCAGACAGAAAAGCAACTTTTGTGAGTAAACGAAGGTCTCTGGACATTTTCCTTGGCACTCTGACTTCATCCAGCCCGGTGTCCTCACTTTGAGGAGCCTACAAAGGAAACCCAAAGGACCAGCACTCACAGACTCGGCCATGGTTCTCCAAGGAACTCGTATCAGTGACATCTCTGGTTTTCTCTGCTGAGACTCATTTCTCACTTGGGTTGTCAGTACGAAGGTTTCCAGAAAGTGGTTACATATTCAACCTGAAACCTGAAAGTCTGATTGACTGATTGATACTTACAGGACCCGTGGGCCTTTGTTGCAGACTCATAGCCTAGTTACAATGTATCTTGGGCTGGCTTTAGCCTTCTAAATAGCCATTCTGTTCTCATATCTGTGTGGGCCGTGACTAAAGGATAAGAGATTTCTGAATGTATTAGCAAATTTGTAGTCTCTACAAAGCAGAGAGCTAGGAGTCATCAGGACATGTATGAGGTCCACAGCTGAGAGTCCTCTGCTTCTGTGTAAGCACCTACAGTTTTCACTGATGTATTTGAAAAGCACCTTGACTTACAACTTTCTTTATTCTGTTACTACAAACATTTCATGAAACTGTTTCCACTTTGGGACTTGGAAGTGGGGTGAGTTTGGGTCAGCCTGACCTACATAGTATCTTCCTGGATAGTCAGAGTTACATAGTGAGACCCTGTCTCCAAACAAACAAACAAACAAACAAAAATAGGGGAGGGAGACAGAGAGATTGATTTGAAAAATATAATGAATTTTAAATTCCACAATACAGTTTCCTAGTGAAATGAGATCCAGCTCTCCAGTGGTGAGGGGACACAAACAGCTCTTGGAAATTACCCACTTTGACCTTCATATCAGAGCTCCAGGAAGGACCCAGCTCAGCAAGGTCCATCTGAGGCTCCAGCACAAAGATGCACCCAGAGTCCTGGTCAGCCTCCTCAGATTCATGTTCCTTGAAGAAGCATAAGAAGAAACCCTGGGGTGAGATTTACCTTTTAATATTTTTAGTAAAGTCCTTTAGGGGTTGTGCCAGGACTGTTTATGCCATGAACCATACTCCAACAATTTAGGCCATTCTCTTCTCACCAAGTGATGCCACCCTGTGGCATCTCCTTTCCACAGAGCCCACCCCTTGTTCTTTCCAAGTCAACACAAAACTATTTCTCAAGGGGCTGGTGAGATGGTTCTCCCGAAGGTCCTGAGTTCAAATCTAGCAACCATATGGTGGCTCACACCCTGATGCCCTCTTCTGGTGCATCGTAAGTCAGCTACAATGTACTTCTTTATAATAATAAATCTTTGGGCCTGAGGGAGCAGGACCGACTGGAACAAGCAGAGTTCCTAAAATTGAATTCCCAAAAACCAAACGAAAGTTCACAACCATTGATGTGACAACTAAGATCAACTTAGGGAAGTCCTTTCCTTATCCTGGTAGTTTACAGTGGCCTCCATTGGAGAACCACATTCTGTTTGTTTGTTGTTTGTTTGGTTTTGTTTGTTTGTTTTCGAGACAGGGTTTCTCTGTGTAGCCCTGGCTGTCCTGGAACTCACTCTGTTGATCAGGCTGGCCTCGAACTCAGAAATCCGCCTGCCCCTGCCTCCCAAGTGCTGGGATTAAAGGCATGTGCCAACACTGCCTGGCTGACTCTTGTTAAACAGGCCTGAATCAGCTTTCAGTGTGTCAAGATCAAAGGACATATCATAACTTTTTCTGTGTGTCACTAGTCCTTACAGTACGTGGTGCCTATCATCAATAACTCGCCATCCTGGTCTACTTGTGAATAGATATTTTTTTCCTAGTCTGTAAATTCTTCTATGGGCAAAGCCAAGTAGGTCAGGAGTAGCTGGCAGGGGGGTGGTTAGGGAATGTGGTGATGTGGTCATGAATGAGAAAATGTAAGAATACAGACATATACACGAGCCTAAGAACTTCCAAACTCTCAGAAAGCTTCCTTTCTTCCAAACTTACAGAAATGAACCCCCCGTACTCTGAGCAACACCATATCTGTTCCCTTCCTTGGTCTGCCGTTACTGTAGGTATCTGCTTACCTCCAAGGTCTCCATTGTTGCCAAAAACGTGTGCCTTGAATTTTCTTCTGCTACAGGTTTCATGGACTCAGCCACCATCTTTGACTTTCTTTTGACCTCAGGCTGAATTGCATCGCTATATCCAAAGATAAACTTCTGTAACCTTTCCCCCTTAAAATGTTGACAGGATACATTTTTACAAAGAATTCGAGAGGGTGACAGCACAGGCAACCAGCTGAAGTTCCGGAGCTTATAAACAGAGCAAGCATTGTATGCCTGTGACTCACTTCTGAAACAATCCCGAGGACCTCTATCTTCTCTGACTCAGCACTTTGTAGTGTAGTCCCTTCCCACAGTCGCCAATGGCAGCAATTCTCTGGGCCCATATCCCTGAGCAAATGTCTTAACCTTTCTTAGTCTTGATTCACTCACCTGTTGACATTATAACAGCCCTTGGTTACACATGGTTGTTACGAAAAATAAATTTAAATGTTTAGGCAATTACAGTAGTGCTTGATAAACCTTAATCCATGTTAGCAACTATGAGTGTTTGCCCTTGAAATCATCATTTCTCTCTCTTTCCATCTGAAAGAAAATTCTGCATCCTCTGGGTGGCTCAAAGCATTCCAGGTTTCATGGTATTTGCTGTATGGGGTCTCTTCTCTACTCAGACTCGCCTCTGCATTTCCCCACATTGCTTTTATAGCTTTTCATTAAAGAAATTGGATAGTAAATTACTGCCCATCCTTTTCTGTGTGAGAGCTTACAAGTACTCAAAAGCCAAGAAAGTAACTCACTCTCTCTCCACAGTTATTAGTCTAGGTGGCTGTCAGATGTGTCGACTTCTGACCTTCCATACTGGGGAGACCATCAATATGTGTTCTGCAAAAGGTGGGGATGGGGGGAGGGGGGAGACGTGCACAGCAAAGTGAAAACTTCTCTGAGCTTTTACTTTTCTGGTGGAAGGGGATGGGGGGAGTCGAACCTGTTGTGATCTGTGCCCCATCTCTATAGAAATCAAACTGATTCAATTCGAGAAAGGCTGAGTCAGCTCAATCCTTCCGGCTCTGTATTCCCATGCTGGGTGAAGAGAATTTCACATTTGCTTTTAAAAATATAGAAAACAAAGACAAAGTGACCTGTCTTTCTGAAAACTAAGAATCTGTTCATTCAGCAAATCCCTGGAAGCTATCGACCCTGCTCTAGGCATTGATTCAGACTCTGACAAGATTATAGCAATCAGCACAATGGCATGCTGATACTGGGCCTCACAGCAAGGAAGCTAAACCATTGGTTCACCTTCTGTTTCCAGCTTCCATTATATAGTGACTATGGAGTAAACTCTTAGCCCCACAATCCTCCACATTAAACATCTCCATCCCTTCTTTCTTCCCTGTCTTCCTTTACTGATTTCCATCCTTCCTCTCCCTCCTCCCTTCCCAAGTTACTTGCTTTTGGTCTCTCCTTAGCTCCATCTGCTGTAGCTGTCTGTCCTCATGAAGAATTCCCTTGGCTACTCTTCCTCATGCCCAACCTCATACCAAGCGTCCTCTTCTTCCTCCACCTGCCTCATGGCCCTTATTCTCCTCCTAGACCCTCACTTGCCTCATGGCCAACTCCCTTCCTCCTTGGCTGTTCCCTCTTGGATCTCTGGCTGGAAGTAGAAGTGCAGCCTTTCTATCTCTATCCTCTGCCCAGTCATTGGCTGTTCAGCCTTTTATTAACCAATCAGAGATAATTGGGGAGCACTCTTGACACCACATTGGCACAGGAGATTCTTCAGTATTCTTGACAGTGCCCATGTCTGGACTGTGACTAGATCTCAGGGCATAGAAAGCAGCATCTGAATACGCAGAGCACAGGACCCTTCCGCAACAAAAGTCCTCGCATATTTATTGCTATATAACAGTGCAGAAGCATCAGAAAGCCTGTACATTGCCCCAACCGTACCAATCATCTCACCTCAACCAGACAAAGCTCGGGTGATCTCAGTGCAGTACAAACACACACCATCACGTGTGCCAGCTCCTCACACACAGGGCCCTGTCCTCTATAGTCTCCTTGTAGCCTTATGCTTAATTTTATTGCTAGTTTTAATTTGAATGTGGAATAATTTTGATTTTGTTTCTTGGCATAAAGTCACATGATCATGAAGGTAGAATGGTGAGTAAAGGACTCAATAACAACAAAAATGGTGGGGACTGAGGGGGATGGGGGGAGCATGTTACTCGCTGAGTGAGAACAACATGTATACACAGCCTGGCCAGAAGTATATACTCCATTAACAAAGCAAAAAAAAAAAAAAAGCACATTGTGTGGTCAGTAAGTAAACTGTGCAGTTAGTTGGAGTAGATTATCTGGGATGTGGGGGTGAAACATGATCTGAATCCAGGCTGCATCTGTAACTTAAGTAAATCTTCTACCCAAGCTTTAAGTACTTAGGGACGGGGGAGGCAAGATGTTTTATCTTAATGGCTGGCACCAGGGTTCTTAGAAAAGAAACAGTATCTGTTTAGGAAACGCTTTCATAAACAACTCAGATGGGTGGAACTGAAGATCTGTAGCGGACCAGAAGTAAACATGGGTTTAGATGTCAGGGGGTAATGGGGTGGGGGGACAAGGAAAAGGGAAGGGAATCTGGGGGGCATGGGAACATCCAGTGAACAATTGTATCATAGGAGTAAGAGAGGCACTGGTGCTAACCACCCCGTGCTGGCGCGGCACGGTTCTGAGTGCTGTTCATCCTCCTTCACTTCCCCTCACCACCAGCCCACGATCACTCAGGGTCTTCCTACGGAAACCACTGGTCAGAAACGGCCAAAGTACTTTCAACACCAGGAAGAGCTAATGTTTCATCTTTATGTTGACTTATCTGTGGTAGAAATCTCTCGATTTTCCTGCAGCATCTCTGATGTTTTTCCACATGCAGACAAATGTCTTTGAGAGTAGTTTGTGTACCTATGGAAAAACTGGAAGAAAATCACATAGAGATGAATGGTTGAGGCAGCGCGATGTACACTATGTAGGAAAAGTCTCACGGGTGCTAAAAACATCCTGAAACAGTTTGTTAGGGATGAGACTGGACTGTCAGAAAATGAGACATTATCAACATGGGAACTTACAGAAATCTGAATAAAGGGTGATGGAGTGGCCTTTGTTTGCCTTTGCCTGTGGGGTCAGGGAGGGAGGGGTGGAATGTGGAGCCTCAGGCTTGCTAGGAAAGTTGTAGACAAGAGGTCTACCAGTGAGCTGCATCTCATCTCCAGCCCTAATGTTTGACTCTTCAGCAAGCCAAGCAATCACAGTACTCCCTAGTGGAGTTGACACTTTTAGCCGTGCCTCAAAGAACTGGCTATTCCCACATCCTATTAAGAAGAGTCAATAATTTCTCTTCCAACAAAGTGTGCTTCCTTCCCTGATTTCTGCTGGAGTGGGCTTTACAAGACAGTTGAGTGGAAACCTGAAGGCTTTGAAAGTGCCTTAGAGAGGAGAGTTCCAGACCAGGAAGCAAATAGGGCCTGAGGTGAGTGGATGTGTGCCAGATTGGAGGAATGGCAAGGAGGCCCTGTGGATGTGGGAGATGGTGGGGGCAGGCAGGTCACAGAAGTGACCCGAAATCCTCATGACTTAAGTTAAAGGGTTCATTAAAAACAATGACTACTTACAGAGAGTGTGTGCCTGTGTGTATTTCTGTGCCTGTGTGTATCTCTGTGCCTGTGTGTATCTCTGTGACGTCTGTGTGCGTGTGGTTTATGATTTGGTTGTTATTTTAAATCGTTCTGTAAATCCTTTACTCCAGGCTGCTCAAACCTACTATGTAGCTGAGACTGGCTGTAACTCTTGAATTCTCCTGCCTCTATTTACCCAGTGCCAGAATTACAGTCAAGAACCACCATACTCAGCAGAGGGTTTATTTGTTTGTTTTTGAAACAAGAAGAACAAAAAGGAGACCCAATAAGTTTTTATGTGGTACTCTGAGTTAATATCTTTCTCTTTCTTTCTTTCTTTCTTTCTTTCTTTCTTTCTTTCTTTCTTTCTTTCTTTCTTCTTTTCTTTCTCTCTCTCTCTCTTTCTCTCTTTCTTTCTCTCTCTCTTTCTCTGTCTCTCTCTCTTTCGTTCTTTCTTTCTTTCTATTTATTTATTTTTATTTTTTTCGAGACAGGGTTTCTCTGTATTGCTCTGGCTGTCCTGGAACTCACTCTGTAGACCAGGCTGGCCTCGAACTCAGAAATCCACCTGCCTCTGCCTCTCAAGTGCTGGGATTAAAGGCATGCACCACCACTGTCCAGCCTGGGTTAATATCTTTAGATACATTCTCATATTTAATATTCAAGAAAACACTGTATGTTGTAAGTCGGTCCAGTAATAAATACTGATTAAAAAAAAAACAGATCTAAATCTGCATTCAGGCTTTCGGGCATGTATATCAGTTCATTCAGATCTCCAACTCTAGGACTGGCTTCTTTCTACACCTACAGCTGAAGGACAGTGCTGCTGGCTAAGCGGTCAGAAAGTCCCCTACCTTTGTGTAGCCACATATTTACACCAAGGTTTATCTGGAGATAGTCAATATCAGGAGCCTTAGCTAGAAGGAGTCCCCCCTAATTTTCTTCTGCTGGTCCTATGTATGGCAGGCACCACTCAGGATGAGCAGGCTCCTGAGGGCCCCCTCTGCTCACCTCACTTAGTTAGTTAGGTCATTTCTTTCCAGGCTGTATTTCTATATACTGTTAATAGTCCACAAGAGTCCCATGTATATTATCCTATTTTACAGTAATTTCTAGAGAAAATACATGCTTAACTATACAGCATTAGTGTTGTATAGTTTATATATAACCCATTAGATGTAATTCCTCTTAGTTTTTAAAATAGCTTACCTTATTTGAAAAGAAAACTGCTTCCTCTTCCTCCTCCTCCTCCTCCTCCTCCTCCACTACTACTGCTGCTGCTGCTACTACTACTACTCCGACTCCTCCTCACACCAATATTTCTGGCTACCAAAAGTATGGAGATGTTCCCCATATCAAACAATTATCCAATTGTCTGCAAATAGCCACAGGGCTTTTATAATTCAGCTCAACTCTGACACTGACTGTCTGAATTTAGCTGAGATCTGTTAGGTAAAGGGGTTCTGTTCCACAAGACTGCTCTTCCTCCAACTTCAGATACCAATTACCAGTACTGGAGTGTTGGAGTGATGTTTTTGTACACTATATGAAGATGTCTCTCTGTCCTTCCTTGACTGCCTAAGGCACCTTCTGATTGGCTAAAATAAAAAATCCGTGTCCTATAACAAAAGGGGTGGGGTAGAAAGGTGGGACACCCAGTAGAAAGAGAGGAACTCTGGGAAAGAGAGACATGGAAGATTTGCCAAGCAGGATATAGAAGAGTATAATTGAGTTATGAGCTAGTTGGGGAGGAAGCCTTAGCTAAGGCCAAAAGCATTGTAAAAAAATATAAGCCACCATCATTAAAGGAACTGGGGCAGGTACAGAAAGGGCCACAGTTACACTGGGGTCTCAAGTTAGCCACAGATGCCACCTGACTTGACTATACATTGAGGTTCTTATGATCCTCTCAGATTTTGCCATTTGTTGGGATGGTTCACAGCTCAGGAAAATACAATGACTGCTTTGCAATATAAGCAGATGAAGAAGACAGAGGAAGAGACATAGAGGGTCTAATTTTAAAGATTCAAGGCCAGGAATACCCCATTAGCACTTGGAGGTGGCCAACCTGAGACCTCTTCACAGAACCTCATGCTTCAGAGGTGTTTGTGAAGACTTAACTATCTTGAGTCCCTCACCATTCCCATCCTCTGTGCCTTTCCCATTAGCACTGCAAATTGTAATCTTGGAATCATGGCTTGGTCTTTCAGTGTTCCAGCATTCATCCAGAAATACAGCTGTAGTAACCTAAACAAAGACCTTAAACACCCAGGTACTTTGCAAGCTCTGTGTCAGATAATGAAGTAAAAAACCATACATGTATATGTGTAAGTATTTGTGTATGTGTTTGTATTTATGTGTATATGTATATATATATATATGTATATATATATATATGTATTTCATTATTTTATGCAAATATAACAGAATTGGTAATATGTTCTGACTTGTACACTAAGCCAAAGCATAAGCTATTTTTAAATGTTTTGTTTTTAGCACGATGCACTTTCCAAAAGGCTGATACAATTCTCTAAAACCAATGAATATTATTAGAAAATTAAATCTGCACTTTTATAGCTTATACTCTATTCACAAATTCCATTTTAAAGGATTTTTGATATTAGAGAATATATCTTGGTTTTCCTTTACAAGGGTCTTTCAAGGGCATTTTACCCTGGTGACAGTAAATGGTCCTATACTAAACTCCCATATAGTCATATACTAGAATTTATTTTGGGGATGGATAAATAATGGCTCAGTGGTTAAGAGCACCAACTGCTCTTCCAGAGGTCCTGAATTCAATTCTCAGCAACCACATGGTGGCTCACAACCATCTGTAATAAGATCTGATGCCGGGCTGGTGAGATGGCTCAGTGGGTAAGAGCACCCGACTGCTCTTCCGAAGGTCCAGAGTTCAAATCCCAGCAACCACATGGTGGCTCACAACCATCCGCAACGAGATCTGGCACCCTCTTCTGGAATGTCTGAAGACAGCTACAGTGTACTTACATCTAATAAATAAATAAATCTTTAAAAAAAAAAAAAAAAAAAAAAGCCGGGCGTGGTGGCGCACGCCTTTAATCCCAGCACTCGGGAGGCAGAGGCAGGCGGATTTCTGAGTTCGAGGCCAGCCTGGTCTACAAAGTGAGTTCCAGGACAGCCAGGACTATACAGAGAAACCCTGTCTCGAAAAACCAAAAAAAAAAGATCTGATGCCCTCTTCTGGTGTGTCTGAAGACATCTACAGTGTACTCACATAAATAAAATAAATAAATAAATCTTAAAAAAAAAAGAATTTGTTTTGAAACTATAAATTGAAGAAAAGGTGAGCTATGTAACAAAATAAACCATGGCACTCTTAACTAAAATAATTGTTCTCTGCTGGTGTAGCTAACGGAGGAGTCAGCTATATGACCAGAGTAAAGAAACATAATTGGGAAGTCAGTTGACTGTATGTCTATTTTTGTTCTTCACTCAGCCTAATCTTAGTTTGTTACTTCAGCCAAATAATGAGGCCCTGCAATATGGTTTATTGGTAGCTTAAGGACCCGTGTTTCTCCTCTTCCTAACACTGAGAATGCGGTTAAGAGCATATCTGTGTGGTCCTTTGAGTTGTTCAGAGCCTATAAAACTTTACAATGTTTGGTATGCGGCAGGGAAGCAGGCTCTGTGAAATCCTGTTGGGGAAAAGGAAGTGGATTGTCTGCAGACCAAAGGGCCACGGAAGGACAGAAGTCTTCCCACTGTGACCTAGAATTTTGTTTCTGTAAATGCACACCGCTGAGGACTCGGAGGCTGGTACAGGCTGTATAAACATACGCCATTACTATGGTGTAGACTAACGAAAAGGAGAAGACATGGCATGGGGAAACGTTCACAATAAGTTAAAAAATTAAAGTTAG
Organism: Mus caroli; assembly: GCF_978045245.1. Classification (NCBI taxonomy): domain Eukaryota; kingdom Metazoa; phylum Chordata; class Mammalia; order Rodentia; family Muridae; genus Mus; species Mus caroli. The sequence goes on along the minus strand of NW_028227257.1, from coordinate 99,833,086 downwards.
CAAACAGGGAAGGATAGTGGTTAGTGTGAGGGCATTGATCTCCCACGAGCAAGGCCTTGCATCCCACTGCCTTTATCTCCATAAAGCACACACATGGAAGTATTACCTAACAGTGGCTGTTTCATGATGTTACGAAAGTGTATCATCATAATTACAGAGATAGATGATAGAGTATATTAGGATAGACGCATATTTGTGATGTAAGTGTAGATACATCTAAAGAAATACATATAGTTGTAATATATATATATATTATATATACTTGTGGATAGATATGAATTTTAAAGGCTTAATGTAGAGTTAACCATATAGTATGTCTTTACATATAGATATTAAAATGTCTAACAAAAACTTTCTGAGGAATGAAATTCAGGGTGATTTTGAGATCTGTGTTCTTTGGCTGGGTGTGGTGGCCTATGCCTATAATCCTAGCACTTGGGAAGCAGAGGCAGGCTGATTTCTGAGTTCAAGGACAGCCTGGTCTACAGAGTGAGTTCCAGGACAGCCAGGATGACACACAGAGAAACCCTGTCTAGAAAAACCAAGAAAAAAAAAGATTTGTGTTCTTTGATTATCTGTAAATTTCCTGGATTAATATGGGGTTCTTCAGTAAATGTGTAAATGTTCTTCAAGAAAGAAATATGACATTTGTGTTTGTTTGTTCGTTTTTGAGACAGGATTTCTTTGTGTATCCCTGACTGTCCTGGAACTTACTCTGTAGACCAGGCTGGCCTCGAACTCAGAAATCTGCCTGCATCTGCCTCCCAAGTGGTGGGATTAAAGGCATGCACCACCACTGCCCGGCTTAGAAATATGACTTTTAATGCTGAAAAATCATTTAAATGATATGCACTGTAAAAATTAAAATAGATCAACTAACTACCAGACTTCATCATATTCATTCTGAAGGAATACTATATTTTCTATGTTAATATTTCTTAAGTCCCAATGTTTCTTTTTCAAAAGATTTTTATTTAATGTGTGGGTGGGTTTATATGCATGAGGGTGCCTGCAGAGGCCGAAAGAAGACATTGGATTCCCTGAAGTTTGAGTTACAGGCGACCATAAGCTGTGTGATATGAGTGCTGCGAACCAAACTCAGGACCTGGGGAAGAGCAGCCAGCGCCCTTGATGACTGAGTTTCCTCTATGGATCTCCTCAATCTCCAGTTTTTCATGGCAGTGTTTTGTTCTGTGGGTTCTGTGCCGTCAGAGCTGTATATCCTAGGCCATGTGGGCTTGAGACTCTGTCCTCAGCCTCAAAAACGGGACAACTGTACGATTAACATTCATCTCAGGAGCTCCTGAGTTACAGATGACTTTTCACAGTTTTAAGATGCTAAACCACCCATTATTCGAAACATGATTTAAAGTCACTTAAAGTACTTTTTTGTGGACCATCTCAGATTTTCGAAGTGAAGAAAAATCCCAATCTATGTAAGATCTTCCTTACAGCACATGCATTGTGCATCAAACATTTCTAATTGGATTCTATGTTTTATTTTTCTTTCCTAGTTCAGAGTCATTGAAATGATTTTTCTGTGTTAACTTACCAGCCCAAATACTACTGGCTAAAAACTCAGGGAACAGGAAACTTGTTTTGGCATCCATTTTCTTCTTGCTTTATCAGTCAGGGGTTGTCTTCTCAGTCTAATACCGAAGGGACTGTGGCCCCCTCCGCAAGAGAATATCACCTGATCAATTCTCATAAAATACTGTCTATATGTCAACTTCCATGAAAAATATCTCTTTGTTAGCCTTGGAAGTTTAGGATTCTAACTGATGTACAGCAGAAGACCCGTCCTAGAATAGCTCAGGGAAACTACGGAAGAAACATGAGAAATTCTTCCTGGTTCTTCAATTTTCTTGGCTTTCACTTGTGGTCTAGAAAAAAAAATAGGACTTCCCTCCCCCTTTCTTACTTTTTAAAGAAAGTTGGCATCCTCGTGACAGTAATTACATGATATTTACTTTCTCTTGAGTGGCTAAACAGCTAGGGTAAGAATTCCCTTCAGAGCCTTGGGCATGCTATTCATACTTACTATCATATTCCTGAAAGATTTCAGTGTGTGTGCGTGTGTGTGTGTTTATGTATGTGTGTCTGTCTGTCTATGTGTGCAAGTGTGGTCTGGTGCACATCACCAGTGTTGCCTTTTTTTCCTTCTGCCTTGAAAAACTCTTTGCTGTTTCTTGGCCCATACAGCAGTCTGTGAGCCTCAGAGATTCTCATGTCTCCATCTCCATCCTGCAATAGGAGTACTAGAAGCAAAGATGCTGCTACTGCAGTTGGTATAGGCTCTGAGGATTCAAGCTCAGGGGTCCTTATGGTTGTGTGAGCCCCATCCTCTCACCTAACTTGTTTCCATTCAAACTACTGAGCTACAATATATCATCTTCTCATATACTCCCCAGAAATGTGGCTACTCATAACAGTTCACATGCCCAGTGTCAAAGGCCTGCTTTCTCTTCATTTCAGAATTATGTTTAATGAATTGCTACTTAGAGTGCAGACTGGGCAGTAGGAGTTTCTGGGATGGGTAAAGGTCATTGGCTGAAGGTTTAAGGTACTGAGCTGCCTCACTAGCATGGGGAAGCATTCCAGGAATCTCAGGTCCTAGCTGAATGCAGAAAGGAAGTTTAATCTGTAATCTTAACCAAGGCTTGTGGCATTCTGCATGTAGGGGTGTGTTGGGGTTAAGGTCAGAGAAGGGAAATCCCTGCTTGTAAAGGGAGTCCTCCATTTTGCTCCAAGCCCAGAAGGCTATCTGGACAATGGTAGACTTTGACCTTAATTAGCAGGACTTTCCCACAGGAAAATCACACACAAATATGAACAATGTGATGGTTGATCTTCTTGTCAACTTGACTAGATTTAGAACTGCATACCAGACATACCTCCAACTTTCTGCCTGGTATTTTCAGAGATGTTGAACTGAAAAGGGAACAACCACCTTAACTGTGATCAGCAGCACCACCCCTAGGCTGGAGTTTGAGACTGAATATAAAGACAAAGTAAGTTGAGTACAGCATTTATCTCTCTGTGTGATGTGACCTCTTAGTTATCAACTTGACTACATTGGGAATTAACTAAAAACCCAAGCACTGGGCATACTTGTAGGGGATTTTTAATTAACTGGTTCATTTAAGGTAGGAAGACCCACCTTAAATCCATATCATTTGAGGTCAGAAGATCCACCTTTGATTTATGGGCCACATATTCTCATGGCACTTTATTTAAAGGACAAGGAGGAAGGAATATTTTGTCCTTTGCCCGCTTGCTATTGCTAGCAAGTTCATTCCTTCACTGACATTAGAGCTTCTCTGGAATTCTGGCATATACTGAAAATCAAAATATATTGAAAGTCAACTTTGTGGACTGAACAACTACTGGATTTGTGGACTTCCCATTGGGAGACAGCCATTGTTGGAATAGTTAGGAACATCACATGTAAGCCACTCTGCTAAATCTTGTGTGTATATACATATAATATGTACTATATAACATATAATATATAACATATGTACTATTGATCACATATAACATATAACAAATGTTATATAATATTCAATATAGTAGAATATATAAAATAGAATAAATAATATGTGTTGTATAATATATGGTATATGATATGTGACATTATGACATATGACATATGTTATATGATATATTATATAATATATAATATAGTATATGACAAACCTGTGATATGTAATATATGATGTATAATGTATGATATGTGATATATAATATTTATGTATGTATAATCAGTTCTGTTTCTCTAAAGAACCCTAAGCATGGTGTTGTGCATTCAAACTGTGCACTCAAATAAACCTTTCATTTCTTATGTTGCTTTTGTATTATGCTGTGACTACAGGAAAAATAACTAATACAAGAACCTGTGCCATAACCCATTAGTGGAGCTCCAGGTCCCTGTCACCTGAGCACAGGTTTAGAGCCTCGTTATAGTTCCAGGTTGAGTGTCATTGGTTTGAGAAACTTACCACACTTCTGGGCTTTGCATAAGAAAGGAACTTAGTCTTAAGTCACCCAGTAAGGCACAGGGTCTGTGTCAGTGCAGGTACCAAGCTTCACCATCAGCTACATCCTACTCACCCATTGTGCTGCCCCTGAAAGGTGTGACAGTTCAGTCCTTAGAGAAAGAAGGCCCAATGCTGGGCTGGTGCCAGCATTTCTGACAGGCTGTAGTTCATGCTCTTTGCCAGTTCTCTGAGGAATGCAAGACCAGACAGCATAAGTATTCTCTGGTCATAAATTCTGTAAGCCCATTAGCCATTCAGAACCATGGCTGAACGTCTATAGCTGGGATTGGGAATTTACCAAATGCCAGCTCTATTATAAGCAAGACACCAGGCCTTCCTGAACTAGCTTTTTTCTCTTGTTTTCCATAGGGATGTAATTACAGTGAATGGAAGGCAATTAGCATGATGTGAAACTGTGAGCAACAGGATTTAATTGCATTTTCTGCTCTTCCAGGAGATCTAAGTGTAGTTTCCAGAACCCAAATCAAGTGGCTCACAAACACCCATATCTCCAGCTTCAGGGGATTTGACATCCCTGGCCTCTCATATACACATACCTACAAGCAAAACATAATAAGCTCTTAAAAGTAACGATTAAGACTGTAGAAGCTAGCTGTGTGTGGTAGTGCTTGTCTGTAATCCCAGCAGGGGCAGAGACAGGCAGATCTCTGTGGAGGCCAACTTGATCTACAAAGTGAGTTCCAGGACAGCCAAGACTGTTATATAGAAAAACTCTGCCTTGAAAAAAAACAAAACAAAACAAACTTCAACTAAACAAACAAACAAACAAACAAACAAACAAAAACTCTAGAAGCTCTAGAAATGACATTATTGTGTGACCCTATTCTTTGGGAAACATGATCAAACATCAACTCCCACAGATATGGAACAAATTTTAGAGCAAAGGAAAGATACCACAAAAGTCCAACTTGGGGAACCAGTGAGTTTTATTGGCATTACTTACAGGAATATGAGTGAGGGGTTACTTAGGGGAGCAGAAATGACTCAAAGACAGCTGCATCACCAAAGCTCACCCGGCATGAATGACAGCTCACAAGAGCGGGAGCACACTGCAGGAACTCAACAGGTAAGAGTGTCTATTCATCTCTTCCAGACAGCTCAGCTGGGCTGAGAGTGCCAAGTGCTTATGTGGTTGGCCAGGGAGGAGCCTAGTGAATCTGGTTGGTTTCAGGGACTGCTGAGGCCTTTATGTTGTCTACTTCCTGAGCTTAAAAAGTTTCTTTAAAGAATGGAAATTTAGAACTTCCTAAGCCTTGACCAGCTTCTCTCCAAAATAGAATGCTTTATTTAAAAGTTCTGTACGGCTAACTGTAAGAGTCAGGCAATTTTATATCTATATGTAATATAAACACCTAGGAAAAGAAAACAGTAGAATCCAGACTAGCCTGGGCGACAAAGTGAGACACTGCCAGGCACAAAACAAAATGTACCACAAAATTTGCTAATATCTATTTAAAATTCTTACTGCAGTGGCTTGGATGAGGAATGTCACCCATGTGTTCTGGTCTTTGAACACTTGGGGTCTCGTTGGTGGCTCTGTTTAGGAGGTTATACAACCATTACAAGGTGGTATACTGCTAGAGGCACACACCTTTAGTCCCAGAACTTGTGTGTTGGAGGTAGGATGATCAGAAGTTCAAAAAGGGGGTCAAGTGGGGTGTTGTCTGCAGAGATAGCTTATTGGGTAAAAGCCCTTGCTATGTAAGAGTGAGAACATGAGTTCAAGTCTTCAGAACCTGTTATTCTGGGAATGTCTAGAATCCCAGTGCCCCTCCAGCAAGATTTGAGGGGAAGAGAGAAGCATCCCTAGTAACTGACACACTAGCTAGTCTGCAGCAAAATGACAAAAGACAGTCTCAGACAGGATGGAGAGTTGGAGCACACCCAAGGTGAGGACCGTAGGCCAGTGAGGATCACACTTCTACACACATGCGCTTGCACTCACACTTTTACACACATGCGCTTGCACTCAGGCAGAGAGACAGAGACAAAGAGACAAAGAGGGGAAGAGCTTGACAGATCTAGCGAGAGCAGAAAGAAAGAACAGAGATGGAGAGATATTGATTTAGAAAGGAAGAAGAAAACTAGAAAGCAGAATGTTCACATGAACACCGAAAACTTGAAACTATTTCAAGATAATGCTACCTTTCAGTTCTACTGAAGAGAATAATGTAAATCTATAGAGTTTGAATTGTAAATGGGTCTAAGCTAAAATAAAGAACACTACTCAGAGAGGACTTCTCTTTTTTTAAACGTATACCCATGTGTATGTGTGTATGTATGTATGTATGTATGTATGTATGTTGTATGTATGTGTATATATGTATGCATATATATGATACATGTATGTATATATGTATATATACATACACACACATATATTCTCTCTCTCTCTCATACACACACCACACACACACACACACAAGTCCCTGTTGAAAATACACCCTGTCTCAAAAAACCAAAACCAAATGAAAACAAAACAAAACAAAACAAAAAGCTGGGCAGTGGTGGCGCACACCTTTGATCCCAGCACTTGGAAGGCAGAGACAGGCGGATTTCTGAGTTTGAGGCCAGCCTGGTCTACAGAGTGAGTTCCAGGACAGCCAGGGCTATACAGAGAAACCCTGTCTCAAAAAACCAAAACAAAATGAAAATACACAAGAAAAATATTTTAAATAATAAGTATAATTTAAAGATTCATTTAGTTACTTATTATTTTTAATTTTTATGTGTGTGTGTTTATATGTAGAACATGTGTGAAGTTGCCCACAGAAGCCAGACAGGGAATCATACATACATATCCCCTGGATCTAGAGTTACAGGTTATTGTGAATGCCTTACATGGGTGCTGGGAACTGAACTCAGGTCCTCTGCAAGAGCAGCAAGTGCTCTTGTGCCAAAGTGCTCTCTCTCCAGCCCCTGCAGGGTATTCCTTGTTTTTTATTGTAGCAAAAAGCACACAATACAAACTTCCCCTCTTCAACTCTTTCTAGACTTGTGTGTCTTCCACTGGCGTTACTCCCCATGCGATAACCTACTCCATCCCCACCCCCATCCCCACTGATAACTGCCTGTGACCTTCCATCTCTCAGTAGATCTTGACTCTTTACCCATTTCGCTACATGTATCCACTTCCCCCTGTAAGGCTGAATAAAATTCCATTGTGAGACACAGTTCCTCCATTCATCCATTGTGTTCCTCCATTCATCACCCTGTTGTTGGATATAGGTTTGACTGCCTTTTCGTGTTTGTTGTTTTAATTAAGTAAGCGAACATTTTTAAAGCCAAATTTTCCCCGGGGATATGTTCAGGACACAAAGTGGTAAACATACAAACAATTTGAATATTGAGTTCTCTGTGTTTTGAATTGTACATATTTATGAGAGGGTCTTATTCTGCAGCCCAGATAGGTCAGAAACTTAGTACAGGCCTGTACTGCTCTTAAACTCAGGCAAATCCTCTTCTCATCCATCTAAGTGATGGGCTTACTGGCAAGGACTACCATGCGCAGCTTGTGCTTGAGTTTGAACTTGGTTTATGATTCAGAATGGAGCTGAATGTTCGATATGTGCTGAGTTTCAACTATTAAATATGCTTAAGAAAGACCTTTGCTCCAGTAAAGAGGTTTATAATAGGTCCAAATATCCTCCTGGTCAAAATTCGCAAATTCTGATACATTCGGCTTTCGCAAACACGTAACCCTGTCCAATAAAACAAGTAGAGGGATGGGGGGGGGGGGGAATTCAGTGAAGGCCAAATGCAAAGGGAAGTGGTAGATTTAGGGTAGCTATAACAAAATATTTGAGGTTGGCTGATTTGTAGCTGTGAGAGCGGGGAGCGGACCTGAAGAAAATCACTTGTGCAAGAAAGGGGAGGTGCCAAGCTCACTTCGCAACAAACCTTTCTTGTGATGAGCAGTCTGCCGTGTGCGAGCAAGAATTCAACCCTTTAAAAAAAGTCTGAATCCTTCCCTTTAAGACCTCAACACCATTAAACTGAGGCCAAGCTTCAACCTGAGTGGGACCAAGGCATAGTCAATCTGCAGCAGGTCCCGAAGACAAACTTTCTCAGGAATTCTAGTGCTGAGCCCTAGCATCAAGAAGAAACAGTTTCTCCCCAAAGGTTGGCTACTTAGCTAGTTCAACTACGCTGCTGCCATGTAAATGCTCTGGAAGCCAAAACAAAAGCACCGTCATAATACGCTCTACGCTCTGTTTGGATCCAAGCAAATTCAGCAGGGCTAACCTTTGCCAACTACCGCCACCCTAAGCTGAGTACCGAGGAAGTTCGGTCCCTCATCATAGAGCTTGAGCAGCTGTGTCGCGTCCGCTCTCGACCAGCAAGAACCACACGACCACAAGTCCTTCTAACAGCATTTTATTTAGTCCTGTTTCTTCTTGTTTATATCTCCCCCGAACCCTGGGCCTCTCACTCTTATATACTCTCAGTTCCCATCCACTCACAGCAGGCCACGCCACCTCACCAGGCACGCAGCTTCAGCTAATCAGGGCAGCAGGGGCATATCTCCATCAGAATGGATTTACCAGTATCCTGGTACACCTGCGCAGCTCTCAAGATGTTTGTGGTTTATATGAGGAAGTCAGGTGCAAGTCATACGACTTAGCTGCAGTCCCTGGCGCCTTTGGGACTGCTGCCACACCTGCTCCCCACACAGCTGTCCTGCTCTAGTCAGATTGACACAGGCGCTCTGCAAGAGCAGCAGCACCCTGGAGCCAGAATGATGCTTGCATTTCTGTATCCAGGTGAATCCAAAGTTGTTTGGAAGGTGGGAAGAACAGAGGTTTGGGGATCTGAGCGACATGTGGGGGGAATGGGCATTGCAGTTTGGAGGTTTAGAGTCCCCATGATTCCCTTTCTATCCCGTAGCCTTGTGACTAACCTCCTCAGCCGCTATTGCTGCCACACATGCGTCCACCCCTGCTGCAGGGGTGTAACTTGTAACAAAGGCGCCACTGAATTGGAGTGCAGATTCCCCATCCATTAAAATGTGCAAGTGAGCGGGTCGGAGAGATGGCTCAGTGGTTAAGGGCACTCACTGATCCTCCAGAGGACCTGGGTTCAAATCCCAGGACCTACATTATAGCTCAGAACTATCCAATTCCAGGATCCAATGCCCTCATACAGACATACATGCAGGGAAAACACCAATGCACATTAAAAAAAAAGTTACAAAACTGTGCAAGTGAGCTTACTTTACCAATATTCAAGCTTGAAAGCTTTATGGGAATAATGGAAGGGAGATACAAGGCCTTGTGCATGGTAGGTAAATGCCTCTCACTAAAGCTTTCAGTCATCTACAAATGACCATCTTCACGATTAGGAGCTGGCAAAGTTACCAATTGGCAACACACCCCTACTTCATTCCTCCTCTTGTTCCTCCATTTACTTAAGATGTTATGCTGAAAAGCACCTACTTTTGTTCAGGGTGAAGGTCTATTGATGGAAATTATTAAAAAAAAAAAAAAAAGTCAGGAGAGAATGCCTCAGTGAACCCAATATGGCGCTGTTCTTCCATGCATTCAGCAGAGAGCAACCACTTCACTGATAGCCACTTGGATAGGCCTTTCGAGAACAGCTTTTGAATTATTTATGTATTTCCACAATAGACATTTCATGTCTTTGAATTCTTTTAGTGGAGCAGGATGTGCAAACCTTTTAGCAAATAGACTTAGCCCTGAAAAGCTGTGGCCAACTAAGTAGATATGGTATCAATTACATCATGGGGGGGGGGGAAGTCCACAGAAGTTCAGAAGGCATCTGCCCTACTTCTCAGCATATGATGGGCTGGAAAAGAAAACACAGACTTGTATTAAAGATCTTTTGGATGTTAGTTTTAAAAAATGGACATGAGTTTTGATGTGAGAAAAGTATGCCTTTAGGGCCAATCTGCCGCCCATCAGGCACTGATAAACTGGCTTCAACAAATACTTTCTTATCCAATGATGAAAATCCACCTACTAGAAACAGCCACCACAGTTCTGTTTCTGCCCGTGCCAAGAGATTTCTAAAAACCTTTCAGTTAAAAAGCCAGCAGGGATCAAAGAGTTTCCACCATGAGCTTCCTCGTGCCCTTGGAAGGCTGGGCTATCTTTTAGCATCTTATAATTCTGAGGTGCAGAATTACATGTTCAAGAAAGGCACCTTTCTCAGCAAAAAAAAAATGGGAAAATTATATAGTAGAAAAGGCACATTCAACAAGCTCACCGATGTTCTGTGACAGGAAAATGTGTCCCTTTCCTGTTGGGAAGAATCCACAATTGCAAGCACTTTGCTCTTTGGCATAACAAGGATTCCATTTGAATGCTAGAGCACAAATTGACAAAATGGCCTATTGCTATTTACTCACTGACACAAACAATAGTTTCAACATCTGTAGCATTCCACTTACTTTATTAAAAGGCAACCCTTCCCAAAACTAACATAAGTGCACTAGCAGGGTATAGTTACCATGTGGGCGGAGAGGGACGGAGGAATGGTAAAGTTGGATTTTGTTTACCAGTGAGAGGTAGTTTGCTAACTTTCAGAAGAATCCACCAGTGTGTTGGCCAGGATTAATAGCACCGAGGATTTCAGTCAAGTCCCTTCTGGGTTTCCACCCAGTCATGCCCAACAATCAGTCTTTATTTTGCTCTCTGCCTCCTGCATAAGTGAGAAGTGTTAAGGTTTGTGTCATGGGCAAAGTGAAATGTACAATTGTGACCGGACTTTTGGCTGCTTAATTGGGTTCTTTTTTCTACCATCCTTCTCTACCCTGGTCCCTTCCAACCCTCCAACACTAGGAAGGAAAGAAAGAAGGTTAGAGAGAAGGGGGCATCAATATCATTAAACCGCTTTCTGCAGATCAGGGGTACCAAATTCCTTGGGGGCAATGTTAATCTTCTTTATGAAGATATCTGGAACCAGCAACCAAAATTAACCAGTAGCAGTAACCAGCAACAAGCAACCAACAACCAGCAGCAGCAGCAGCAGCAGCAGGAGGAGGAGGAGGAGGAGGAGGAGGAGGAGGAGTGGCTGAGTCCCCAGAGTTCTAAATGGCTTATACTTGCAAAAACCTCTGTAGGTTCCAGAGCACAAGACAAATCCCAATCGGCTGCTATGGACAATCTGAAGCATTTCCCACATCTGGGATTAAAACAAAAACATATTTCCATAACGTTTCTGTGTTTTTAATGAAACCAAAATTCTCACCACTAATCTGTAGATTCTGTGATATAAGGGAACCATATCTGGTCCTTGTTGACATATTTGAGAAATAATGTGCCTGGATTAATTCATTCAACAAATAGTTATTGCAGATATTTTCTGCACAGAGCTCTTTGGTCACAAGACAAGTCTAATCAAATTAACTCAGATGAAAAAATAGTTTGACTTTTCTTCAACCCTCAGACTTCTTTTTAGGCATGTGGTGGTTTGAATGAGATTGTTCCTATAGGTTCATATATTTGGATACTTGGTCCTCATTAGTGGCACTGTCTGGGAGGTTTAGGAGGTGTGACCTGGTTAGAGGAAGCATGTCACTGGAGGAGGGCTTTCAGAGTTTAAAGGCAGTGTCATTTCTAGTTTGCTCTTTCTGCTTTGTGATTGCTCTTCAAGATGTGAGCTCTGTTTACTGCTTTCTGGAATCATAAGCCCAAATAAATTCTTGCATAAGTTGCCTTGATAAGGTGATTTATCACAGTAGAAACCTAATACAACTCCTTTGTCCCATTCTTGTTTCCTGATCAGTTTTCTGCAGGTCTCTGCTCTCATAACCTTCAAGCACAATTAATCTGCCAACCTCATGAGATGTTTTAGTTTGAGATGCCCCTCAAGTGCAATCTCTTCTGAATGAAACTGTGGGTAGAACGCACAACTACAGACAAATCTAGTTAGCTGTGCTTCTTGTTAGCGTTGCTCATATTTCACATCTGCCCCCCTGATTTTAGCACATAGTGGATATTTTTCATTGTAAAACTACTACATTTATTAAACTGATGCTGAGATATGCCTTACTATTTCTAGATTTTCCAAGTTATATGTTGGGGATTGCTTCTAATGCTTTGAGTTGAATCGGTTCCCTAATTGGGATCTGTGTGTACAGATGTTGAAAGTCCTTGTCCCCAGTTGGGTTTTGATCATCAATAAAGATGCCAGTGGCTAATGACTGTGCAAGGGAAGACAAGGTGGGAACCTTAGATTTGCTCAGGCTAGGATACAGAATGGAGGAGGAGACAAGGAATTGCCATGGAGTGGGGCAGGGATTGGGGACTAGCCAGGTGGAGACAGATGGACATAGCTGCGGGAGATAAAGCCAACCAGCCATATGCGATTCTGGGTAAGTGCCCACTGGCCACTTCCCCAATTGAGCCTAGGGTAGCAGGCAAAGGATTAGAAGTCCCAGCCTTTGAGATAGCCAAGATATTTTAAAATTAACTGACGCATGTATCTTCCATTTCACAGATACAGATAGCTCCTGGGAGAGTGTGTGTGCGACCCACTGGGAACCAAGGTGGTGTAGCCCAAACTAAACACTACAGTTATTTGTGACAGGAAGGAAAGCAAGAGGTAAAGTAGCTGGAGTTTTGACAGATTATCCAGCTCTGGACAGATTAATTTAACTGCTGCCCAGATGCATAAATATAAAGCTGGAAACTGATGTTTACCTTAGCTCTTAACATTGCTTGTAAATGGAACTTAACTAGTCATTTGTCGTGAGATAAATTAGTTTAAAGATCTGAAGATGTAGCTCAGTAGTAGAGTCTTTATCTTCCATGTACAGGTCATGGGTTCAATCCCCAGGACTGTGAAAAGAAATGCATAGTAACTATATATATATAATATATATATATATATATATATATATATATACACATATATACATACACATATATATACATACATATACATACACACATATAGTTATATTATAATGTATATATACATGTACATATGTATACATGTTGCAGGAACTATTAAAAATGTAATCCAGCAAACAATCAGCCTTTTTACTTGTGTATTTTTATAGAGGGCTTTTTTGCTGCTTGTCTCCTCTATTCTTTAAAGAAGGGGGTCTGGGACAGATGGGTCAGGGTATTTATCTCTGAGCGTGACTGTCAAGCCTTGTTCTGTGTCAACTTGACATCAGCTAGAGTCAACTCAAAGAAGGGAATCTCAATTGAGAAAATACCTTCATAACTTAAAAAAAAAAATGCAGGCCATTTTCTTAATTAGTGATTGACAGGGAAGGGCCCAGCCCATTGTGGATGGTTCTACCCCTGGGCTGGTGGTCCTGGGTTCTACAGGAAATCAGGCTTCGAAAGCCATGGGAGCAAGCCAGTAAGCAGCATGCTTCCCTGGTCTCTGCATGGAGGCTCCTGCCTCCAGGTTCCAAGCTCTCCTCCAGTTTCTGTCCAGCTTTTCCTCAGTGATGGACTTCAGTGAAGATGTGTAAGCCAAATAAACTTTTTCCTCCTCTACCTGCTTTCAGTCATGGTGTTTCATTGCAATGATAAAAACCCAAAGTCAATGACCTAAATCTAATCCCTGGGACCAAGATGATAGAAGGAGAGTACCAGCTCCCACAAGTAGTCTTCTGACCCCACATATATGCTATGGTGTACACACACACACACACACACACACACACACACACAGAGAGAGAGAGAGAGAGAGAGAGAGAGAGAGAGAGAGAGAGGTAATTTAAAATAAGTTTAAAGTCTGAGCTTGTAAAGGGTGGTGATCCAAGACCACATGTGATGATCTGAACTAGGAGTCTGATCTCACTGGTTGTCAGAGTCCTTTTGCCTGTCACCTGTACCTGGGTGCTTCTTCCAGGGCTCTCAGAACTCTCAAAACAAGTGGTTGAGCCCTACATAGAGTGTCACAACAGAGAAAAATAATATGGTTGACAGCTGAGGAGAATCTAGATCAGCTCTGCATTCTCCTTCAGAATGGAGAAGTGACACCAGTTCACTTGTTAGCAGCAGCTGGACCTATGACAGAGATAGCAGAGCTCGCTCCAGGCTCCAGAGGCCTTCAGCTGCCTCTTCTAGTCACTCACTTCTGGGTGCTGTGACCTGCAGCAGCCAGGGCAACCATTCTCCAACGTGGCTCTAAACCCTATGAGTTGCCACCATTCTCCCTGTGTGATCAGCTGCCAAAGCAGCGGATGGTGCAGTCTTGAGAAGAGCTGGGGTATTACACTGATAGGATAAAATGTCAAGGCTTATTAATCCCTTGCGCCCGGTGGCATCAGATCACCAGGCTAGCCTGAGTGCAGGAGGAATTTCAGCAGAGGGGTAAGATTACAGTTAAGTGGCACAGAGCTCCAGTGCTTTTTATGAAGTACTGGCTCTCGTTAGAGGTGAGTCACCAGAATAGAAAGATCATCTACTCAAGGGCAATTCCCTCCAACACTGCTTTTGTGATTCCTTTTTGGTTGTTCTTTGCTCTTCATTACTTTGCATTTCCAAATTTAAAGAATTTTTTTCTACAGGTAGGAAAATCTTTCCGGTATCTTGTCGATGCTCCCATCAGTAATCCTACACAACATACACAGATTCTGCCTCTTTCTCCAATCGCAGCTAGGCAAATTATTTTGCTGTAAGAAATAGAAGAAACCATGTTCCACTATGTTCATAGCAGCCCTATTTATAATAGCCAGAAGCTGGAAAGAACCCAGATGTCCCTCAACAGAGGAATGGATACAGAAATTATGGTACATTTACACAATGGAGTACTACTCAGCTATTAAAAAGAATGAATTTATGAAATTCCTAGCCAAATGGATGGACCTGGAGGGCATCATCTTGAGTGAAGTAACACAATCACAAAAGAACTCACACAATATGTATTCACTGATAAGTGGATATTAGCCCAAAACTTAGGATACCCAAGATATAAGATACAATTTGCTAAACGCATGAAACTCAAGAAGAATGAAGACCAAAGTGTGGACACTGTGCACCTTCTTAGAATTGGGAACAAAACACCCAGGGAAGGAGTTACAGAGACAAAGTTCGTAGCTGTGATGAAAGGATGGACCATTTAGAGACTGCCGTATCCAGGGATCCATCCCATAATCAACTTCTAAACGCTGACACCATTGCATACACTAGCAAGATTTTGCTGAAAGGACCCAAATATAACTGTCTCTTGTGAGACGATGCTGGGGCCTAGCAAACACAGGAGTGGATGTTCACAGTCAGCTATTGGATGTATCACAGGGCTCCCAATGGAGAAGCTAGAGAAAGTACCCAAGGAGCTAAAGGGATCTGCAACCCTATTGTTGGAACAACATGATGTACTAACCAGAACCCCGGAGCTCTTGTCTCTAGCTGCATATGTATCGAAAGATGGCCTAGTCAGCCATCAATGGAAAGAGAGGCCCATTGGACTCGCAAACTTTATATGCCCCAATATAGGGGAATGCCAGGGCCAAAAGAATGGGAATGGGTGGGTAGGGAAGTGGGGGGCGCTATGGGGGACTTTTGGGATAGCATTGGAAACGTAATTGAGGAAAATATGTAATAAAAATATTAAAAAAAAAAAAAAGAAATAGAAGAAACCATTTCTTTCTGTCATCATTGAAATTATCAGTATTCCAGTCACTGGAAATCCCCTAAACCCCTGTAAGTCATGATTCTTAGCATCCCACCAGAACCAAGAGAAATATAACCAATTACCTCTTTACCACATGAAGATAAGTGAAGGGCAGCTCTACCCAAGGAGATCTGTAGTGTCCTTCCAGCCACAAGTCTCACACCACAGTGTCTGAGCCATGAGTTTCTGGGTAGGAGATCGGGCCACAGAGATGAGTGAACTAAACAAACCCTGACCTCAAGAGATTCCCATAATGAGACAATGGCATGTATCAACCACATTATAATTCATTAAATTTTACTATAAAGGCAGTTGCAAGGTGGAAAAGAAACAGAGGATAGTGCATTAAGGAAAAAGGTTATTGATACTTGAACTCAATATCTAGATATGATCAGGAGTTTGATGTCCAGAATATAAGAAAACATTCCATCGCATTGGCAGGGGTCAACATACAGAAAAGGACGGGGCTTCCAAGGAACAACTGTCATAATTGTTTTGAATGTCACAGTGACACTTGAAGGTCTAAGTTCTATATCTTGTGCATTAAGTGTAGAATACATATATTTGTAATGTTATAAATGTATAATGTATAATATGCTACAGTGTAGTCTTAGAATTAATTTCAGCCTTGTAGATGTGCTAAAGTTAAGGTGACCATTTTTTTCTCAATTGAGATAATGTAGAATTTTCAGATCAGAGCTAGATATGAACATGCCACATCTCCATGAATGGAAAATGTGAGACTATACTGCTAAAAGGATGATAAAACTCCTTGAAGACAATTTCTGGAAAGCAAAAGAAAATTGTCGCCTTTCTGGTCAGCACAAGCACCGGGTTACCTGGGCACGGAGTCAGCGGACACTCAACAAGGTCCGTAAGGGACTCTCCACTTGATCTTAGGACCTCTGGAGGTGGAACACAACTTCTGTTCCAATCCAATCGAGCGGGACCTGAGACAGCATTAGGGAAGCAGAAAACCTGGCCTGACCAGGGTCACAAAACCCTTCTGGTCGGCGCCAGCACCAGGTCATCTGGGCGCGGAGTTGGTGGACACCTCCAAGGTCCCTAGAGGACAGCTTCCGAGGCAGACCCCGTTTCTGGCTCCAGACATCCGGGCACCTACCCTGCCAGAGGAGAGGTGTCCACCCTGCCTGGGACGGCCTGGGGGAGCCATCATGGTTCCTGGATCCCTCCAAGACTAGTCTGCGCTGGTGAGAGTGTGGACTACAGAAGCTAACAGCTTCTGAGACAGGCCCTTTTTGGGCCTTCATCTTCTGCCAGGAGGCAGGTCCGAATGCCAGATATCTGTGCACCTTCCTTGAAACAGGAAAGCTTGCCTGCAGAGAATGCTCTTACCATTGAAACTCAGGAAAGAGCTAGTCTCCCAGGTCTGCTGATAGAGGCTAACAGAATCAGGAGAGGAACAAGCTATAACCAGAGACAACTATAACAACTAACTCCAGAGATTACCAGATGCCGAAAGGGAAACATAATCTTACTAACAGAAACCAAGACTACTCACCATCATCAGAAACCAGCACTCCCACCTCAGCCAGTCCTGGGCACCCCAACACACCCAAAAAACTAGACCCGGATTTAAAAGCATATCTCATGATGATGGTAGAGGACATCAAGAAGGACTTTAATAACTCACTTAAAAAATACAGGAGAACACTGCTAAAGAGTTGCAAGTCCTTATAGAAAAACAGGAAAACACATCCAAACAGGTGATGGAAATGAACAAAACCACACTAGACCTAAAAAGGGAAGTAGACACAATAAAGAAAACCCAAAGTGAGGCAACAATGGAGATAGGAAACCCTCAGAAAGAAATCTGGAACCATAAATGCTAGCATCAGCAACAGAATACAAGAGATGGAAGAGAGAATCTCAGGTGCAGAAGATACCATAGAGAACATCGGCACAACAATCAAAGAAAATGCAAAATGCAAAAAGATCCTAACCCAAAACATCCAGGAAATCCAGGACACAGTGAGAAGACCAAACCTACGGATAATAGGAGTAGATGAGAATGAAGATTTTCAACTTAAAGGGTCAGCAAATATCTTCAACAAGATTATAGAAGAAAACTTACCAAACCTAAAGAAAGATATGCCCATGAACAAACAAGAAGCCTACAGAACTCCAAATAGACTGGACCAGAAAAGAAATTCCTCCCGACACATAATAATCAGAACAACAAATGCAATAAATAAAGACAGAATATTAAAAGCAGTAAGGGAAAAAGGTCAAGTAACATGTAAAGGCAGGCCTATCAGAATTACACCAGACTTTTCACCAGAGACTATGAAAGCCAGAAGATCCTGGACAGATGTTATACAGACATTAAGAGAACACAAATGCCAGCCCAGGCTACTATATCCAGCCAAACTTTCAATTACCATAGATGGAGAAACCAAAGTATTCCATGACAAAACCAAATTCACACATTATCTTTCCACAAATACAACCCTTCAAAGGATAATAACAGAAAAAAAAAAAAAAAACAATACAAGGATGGAAACCACGTCCTAGAAAAAGCAAGAAAGTAATCCTTCAACAAACCTAAAAGAAGACAGCCACAAGAACAGAATGCCAACTCTAACAACAAAAATAATAGGAAGCAACAATTACTTTTCCTTAATATCTCTTAATATCAATGGACTCAATTCCCCAATAAAAAGACATAGAACAACAGACTGGCTACACAAACAGGACCCAACATTCTGCTGCTTACAGGAAACCCATCTAAGGGAAAAAGACAGACACTACCTCAGAATGAAAGTCTGGAAAACAATTTTCCAATCACATGGTCTGAAGAAACAAGCTGGAGTAGCCATTCTAATATCGAATAAAATCGACTTCCAACCCAAAGTTATCAGAAAAGACAAGGGGGGGGGGTCAGTTCATACTCATCAAAGGTAAAATCTTCCAAGAGGAACTCTCAATTCTGAATATCTATGCTCCAAATGCAAGGACAGCCACATTCATTAAAGAAACTTTAGTAAAGCTCAAAGCACACATTGCTCCTCACACAATAATAGTGGGAGACTTCAACACCCCACTTTCATCAGTGGACAGATCGTGGAAACAGAAACTAAACAGGGACACAGTGAAACTACCAGATGTTATGAAACAAATGGAATTAACAGATATCTACACAATATTTTATCCTAAAACAAAAGGATATACCTTCTTCTCAGCACCTCATGGTATCTTCTCCAAAATTGACCATATAATTGGTCACAAAACAGGCCTCAACAGATACAAAAATATTGAAATTGTCCCATGCATCCTATCAGATCACCATGGACTAAGGCTGATCTTCAATAACAACATAAATAATAGAAAACCAACATTCACGTGGAAACTGAACAACACTCTTCTCAATGATACCTTGGTCAAGGAAGGAATAAAGAAAGAAATTAAAGACTTTTTAGAGTTTAATGAAAATGAAGCTACAACATACCCAAACTTATGGGACACAATGAAAGCATTTCTAAGAGGAAAACTCATAGCTCTGAGTGCCTCCAAAAAGAAACTAGAGAGAGCACACCCTAGCAGCTTGACAACACACCTAAAAGCTCTAGAACAAAAGGAAGCAAATTCACTCAAGAGGAGTAGAACACAGGAAATAATCAAATTCAGGGGCGAAATCAACCAAGTGGAAACAAGAATAACTATTCAAAGAATCAACCAAACGAGGAGCTGGTTCTTTGAGAAAATCAACAAGATAGATAAACCCTTAGCCAGACTCACTAGAGAACACAGGGACAGCATCCTAATTAACAAAATCAGAAATGAAAAGGGAGACATAACAACAGATCCTGAAGAAATCCAAAATACCATCAGATCCTTCTACAAAAGGCTATACTCAACAAAACTGGAAACCCTGGATGAAATGGACAAATTTCTAGACATATACCAGGTACTAAAGTTAAATCAGGATAAAGTTAATGATCTAAACAGTCCTATATCCCCTAAAGAAATAGAAGCAGTCATTAATAGTCTCCCAACCAAAAAAAGCCCAGGACCAGATGGGTTTAGTGCAGAGTTCTATCAGACCTTCAAAGAAGATCTAATTCCAGTTCTTCACAAACTATTCTACAAAATAGAAGCAGAAGGTACTCTACCCAATTCATTCTATGAAGCCACAATTACTCTGATCCCTAAACCACAGAAAGATCCAACAAAGATAGAGAACTTCAGAACAATTTCCCTTATGAATATCGATGCAAAAATCCTCAATAAAGTTCTTGCTAACCGAATCCAAGAACACATCAAAACAATCCTCCATCCTGACCAAGTAGGTTTCATCCCAGGGATGCAAGGATGGTTCAATATACGGAAATCCATCAACATAATCCAATATATAAACAAACTCAAAGACAAAAACCACATGATCATCTCGTTAGATGCTGAGAAAGCCTTTGACAAGATCCAACACCCATTCATGATAAAAGTCTTGGAAAGATCAGGAATTCAAGGCCCATACCTAAATGTGATAAAAGCAATCTACAGCAAACCAGTAGCCAACATTAAAGTAGATGGTGAGAAGCTGGAAGCAATCCCATTAAAATCAGGGACTAGACAAGGCTGCCCACTCTCTCCCTACCTATTCAACATTGTACTTGAAGTCCTAGCCAGAGTAATTCGACAAGAAAAGGAGATCAAGGGGATACAAATTGGAAAGGAAGAAGTCAAAATATCACTTTTTGCAGATGATATGATAGTATATATAAGTGACCCTAAAAATTCCACCAGAGAACTCCTAAACCTGATAAACAGCTTCAGTGAAGTAGCTGGATATAAAATTAACTCAAACAAGTCAATGGCCTTTATACAAAGGATAAACACGCTGAGAAAGAAATTAGGGAAACAACACCCTTCACAATAGTCACAAATAATATAAAATACCTTGGCGTGACTCTAACTAAGGAAGTGAAAGATCTGTATGATAAGAACTTCAAGTCTCTGAAGAAAGAAATTAAAGAAGATCTCAGAAGATGGAAAGATCTCCCATGCTCATGGATTGGCAGGATCAATATAGTAAAAATGGCTATCTTGCCAAAAGCAATCTACAGATTCAATGCAATCCCCATCAAAATTCCAACTCAATTCTTCAACAAATTAGAAAGGTCAATCTGCAAATTCATCTGGAATAACAAAAAACCTAGGATAGCAAAAACTCTTCTCAAGGATAAAAGAACCTCTGGTGGAATCACCATGCCTGACCTAAACCTGTACTACAGAGCAATTGTGATCAAAACTGCATGGTACTGGTATAGCGACAGACAAGTAGACAAATGGATTAGAATTGAAGACCCAGAAATGAACCCACACATCTATGGTCACTTGATCTTTGACAAGGGAGATAAAACCATCCAGTGGAAAAAAGACAGCATTTTCAACAAATGGTGCTGGCACAACTGGCAGTTATCATGTAGAAGAATGCAAATTGATCCATTCCTATCTCCTTGTACTAAGGTCAAATCTAAGTGGATCAAGGAACTCCACATAAAACCAGAGACAGTGAAACTTATAGAGGAGAAAGTGGGGAAAAGCCTAGAAGATATGGGCACAGGGGAAAAATTCCTGAATAGAACAGCAATGGCTTGTGCTGTAAGATGGAGAATTGACAAATGGGACCTCATAAAATTGCAAAGCTTCTGTAAGGCAAAAGATACTGTCAATAAGACAAAAAGGCCACCAACAGATTGGGAAAGGATCTTTACCTATCCTAAATCAGATAGGGGACTAATATCCAATATATATAAAGAACTCAAGGAGGTGGACTCCAGAAAATCAAATAACCCCATTAAAAATTGGGGCTCAGAGCTAAACAAAGAATTCTCACCTGAGGAATACCGAATGACTGAGAAGCACCTGAAAAAATGTTCAGCATCCTTAATCATCAGGGAAATGCAAATCAAAACAACCCTGAGTTTCCACCTCACACCAGTGAATGGCTAAGATCAAAAATTCAGGTGACAGCAGATGCTGGCGAGAATGTGGAGAAAGAGGAACACTCCTCCATTGTTGGTGGAATTGCAAGCTTGTATAATCACTCTGGAAATCAATCTGGTGGTTCTTTAGAAAATTGGACATAGTACTATCGGAGGATCCCACAATAACTCTCCTGGGCACATATCCAGAAGATGTTCTAACTGGTAAGAAGGACACATGCTCTACTATGTTCATAGCAGCCTTATTTATAATAGCCAGAATCTAGAAAGAACCCAGATGTCCCTCAGCAGAGGAATGGATACCGAAAATGTGGTACATTTACACAATGGAGTACTACTCAGCTATTAAAAAGAATGAATTTATGAAATTCCTAGGCAAATGGTTGGACCTGGAGGGCATCATCCTGAGTTAGGTAACCCAATCACAAAAGAACTCACATGATATGTACTCACTGATAAATGGATATTAGCTCAGAAACTTAGAATACCCAAGATACAAGATACAATTTGCAAAACACATGAAACTCAAGAAAAACGAAGACCAAAGTGTGGACACTTTGCCCCTTCTTAGAATTGGGAACAAAACACCCATGGAAGGAGTTACAGGACAAAGTTTAGAGCTGAGACGAAAGGATGGACCATCTAGAGACTGCCATACTCTGGGATCCATCCCATAATCAGCCTCCAAACATTGACACCATTGCATACACCAGCAAGATTTTGCTTAAAGGACCCTGATATAGTTGTGTCTTGTGAGGCTATGCCGGGGCCTAGCAAACACAGAAGTGGATGCTCACAGTTAGCTATTGGATGGATCACAGGGCCCCCAATTGAGGAGCTAGAGAAAGTACCCAAGGAGCTAAAGGTGTCTGCAACCCTATAGGTGGAACAACAATATGAACTAACCAGTACCTCCCAGAGCTTATGCCTCTAGCTGCATATGTGACAGAAGATGGCCTAGTCGGCCATCATTAGAAAGAGAGGCCCATTGGTCTTGCAAACTTTATATGCCTCAGTACAGGGGAACGCCAGGGCCAAGAAGTAGGAGTGGGTGGGTAGGGGATTGGGGGCGAAGGTATGGGGGACTTTTGAGATAGCATTGAAAATGGAAATGAAGAAAATACCTAATTAAAAAAAAAAAAAAGAAGTAGAAAATTGTCTGGAGCTCGGAAAATGGCTCAGTGGTAAAGAGCATGGGCTATTCTTTAAGACATAGGTTCAATTCCCAGCATCCATATCGTGACTCACAACTGTGTGACATTCCTGTCTTAGGGGATCTGACATCTTCTTCTAGCCTCTGGGGGCACCAGGCATACAGACATAACACAATTATACATTAAAAAAATAAATTTTAAAAAATTAAAAGGGGTATTTAATATTGACAGTATGTGACCTAGTATCTATGCTGTTGGCTGTCATCACAGTGATAGACACCTGAAACTATTTAGAGGAGGAAATATATTTTGTGCGGTCTCAGCTGTGCACTGCTGGTTTGTGATGAGACCGAACAGTACACTGAAGAGGTATGGTAGAACAGGATCTCTCGCTCCACGGCAGGCAGGAAATAACAAAAGCAAGTAGGAAGGGATGGAGACATTGCATAGCTTTCTAGGGACTGTGTCCAGTGACCTCTCCTTCCTAATAGTCCCCAACCCTGTTTGCTACCACTAGCTAGGAATAATGCCAGATTATGAACCCATCAGGGATTAGTCTCCTTATTAGGCCAGAGTCTGTGATGGTTACCTCGATTGCCAAATTGACTGGAATTACAATCACCATGATTCTAAATTTGGGGCTAATGCCTGTGAGAGTTTCTACACTAGCTGGTGTGTGAGGGTTCTCTAGAGAAACAGAATTGGTAGAATGAGTAAGTATAAATGGATCTTTGTATAAGTATATATTATAATACTCATATCCCACACTAGTTTTCAATAATTTTATTGATACTGGCCCAGGAGTCCTATTTGAGAGATAGTTCCTCACTCATACATGACAAATGGGGAAAATTCCTAGTGAGCAATTCGGTTTTATACACATACACACACACACAGACACACACATTATATATATATATATATATAATAGTATGTGCATGTTTATATGTGTATATATTAGAGGGAAGTTATTAGAGCAGCTTACAACTTGTAGTCCAGACAGACCAATAATGGGAATCCAATAGTTGTTCAGTCTAGAAGGGTGGATATCTCAACTGGTCTTCAGTATATATCAGAATCCCAAAGAAGTGGGTTCTAATACCAGAAAAGGAACGCCTCAGCAGCAGGATTTACGAACTTGCTATAAAGATTAAGGTCAAACAGGCAAAAAAGCCAAAACCACTTCCTTCTTCCCCATCTTGTTATATGGGCTGCCACCAGGTGTAGTCCAGATTTATGGTAGGTCTTTCAACCTCAAATAATCCAATCAAAAATCTTTCCCAGGTGTGCCCAGTTGCTTGGGTTTTTTCTCCAGATGTAGTCAAGAGTTAATTTCAGATGTAGTCAAGAATAGCCATCACAGCTGGGTTAACTGAGGTGGGAAGATACAACCTAAGTTAGTGGTTCCTTTCAAAACAGTTCCTCATGTGTGGAGACCCCAACAACCATAAAATTATTTTGTTACTTTGTAACCAATTTTGCTTGTTAGGAATTATAATGTAAATATCTGACATGCAGAATATCTGATATTTCACCACTAAAGGGATCATGACCCACAGGTTAAGAACCACAGCCTTAAGTGGATGAACTGGAGAGAACTGAGGCAGAGCCATCCCGATCCATCTAGTTCTCAAAACCCACCTGCTGTCGACTTGTCCTTGAATTCGAGGCGTGAAATTCAAGCTATAACGTAGACAGAGGAGGAAGGAATTTGATTCAATGCATGAAGTTGGAGACAGGAGAAGCAGACACACGTAACAAAATTAGGGTTGGTAAGGATCCCGGAATTAGCAGAGTACCCAAGTCCAGTTGTTCCGTTTCAGTACTTTGAAAACAGAGCATGGCACAGTATTGAAGATGTGGGCTAGAAAGCCAACCCATGTGTGCATCCACACTAGTGTTCAATGATTCTGTTGATACCGGGCAGATCCAGTGGAGAGACAGTTCTCATTTATGACAATTGAGGAAAACTCATGGTGAGCGATCTGGTTGAGATGAAATGAACATGGATGTAAAAATACCCAGTAAACAGAATAGTGTAAGAACTTAGTGTTGTGTTCTATGCCTTGCACTTCAGTGAGTACGACATGCTGCCGAGTAGAAAACTCCACCTTCGTATGTGCGTGATGGGAGAGGCCAAGGGAAGCTTCTAGAGTAGGCTTACTTCTTCACCTCTGCTCTCTGCAGCGCTTACACAAAGGCTTTTCTTTTTAAGCGCATCAGTAACCACATCAGTAAATGCGCTTCCCATCATACAGGATTGAGAACTAAGTGAACAATACTTAAGGATAAACTAAGCACAGTCTAATGTGGTACACAGCGAGCTCTCCACGACTCTCATACTTCAGCCTGTATTTTTGGCATGGGCAGTCAGTAGCAGTAGCCAAGGTTAAATTTTTCCTTGCCTCGTCATCCCGAGTTGTACTCTTTACTCCTCAGTGTTAGCCTTTGCAGGGTCGGTTAATCAAATGCCTACTTCACTATGCTTTATGATGTGTGTACCAATGACGTCACCATATATGACCACACTAATCTATTAAGTCAGCTTTCTTTCTCCTTCATTTCCACTACATGGTCCAAGCTGGCCTAGAACTCCTAATCCCTCTCTAGTGTTGTATTCTCATGTGTTAACAATTCAATGCCCTTTTAAATAAACACGCTTATAGCTGTAACTTGAAGGGAGGTTTCGTTGTTGCCCTTTTGTCTTTAGACTATATTTATGTAATACCCATTAGAGTTTTTCTACTGAAACTGTGTTCACCATGAAACGATAACACATTAAGAGCAAATTCAGAAAGCCAGCTACAGCGCTCGCTCCACTGTTACATCTCCAGAACTAGGATATCAGTCTGTTTGGGCCACTTTAACAAAATGCCTCAGACTAGATGGCCAATGTTCAGGGATCTGTAGATCAAGGTGTTGGTAGATCTGGTGTGTGCTGAGGCCCACCGCTGGCTCAGAGGTGGGGCTGCCTTCCTGTGTCCTCACACAGCGGCAGGCAGGAGGGACTCCTTCCTTAAGGAATGGTCACCTGCCACAGACCCACCCCATCTCTTTACAGTGAGATTACATTTCAACATGTGAAGCTTGGGAAACACAAATATTCAGAAATATCAAAGTTTATGGATATTATTTTATGATAAGTGGATATGAAACTATCATTTTTTTCTACCTCCCCCCCACCCCCAAATACATTTTGAAAAGGGGCATGTCATGGTTTCTGAGAACACTGAGAAGTATACAATGCTTAGAATGCCTCAGTGAAATTGTAGCAATGACAAATACTCGAACTATATTGAAGGGAAATGTGTTAAGTGAGCTTAGTCACTAGTTGGTATAAAGCAACTTTAGCATGAACTGAGAGCAATTCCATAGCTCCTTATAAGGGTGGTTTAATGAGTTTGGAAGCAAAGTAGTAGCTGACCAACTGAGAAAGAATGATCCAACACAAACATTACAAAAACAACTAAAACTAGCTTTTAAACAATTTCATTATTTATTTGTATAAAATTCTAAAAGCTTATTCTGATCATCTTCAGTTCAGGTCTAGGTGATTTCAACACCCCGCCACAGAGCATCTGGCTGCGCTGCCTATCTAAAGTAAATGACTACCAACCACTCCCAGGGTAAACCTGGTCTCCAGAGTGCACTGCACAGCCCCAGCGACGCGTTCCAGTCTCCAACCGGAGCAGGACACTTCTATAGCAGTAATGAGTCCTCCCATCTCACACTTCAGGTTAGGAGAAGGTGCACAGGGACAGCAGGGCACACACTGAAATCAGAAACAAGGCACAGCCCTCCACGGTTAGGCCTTGGGACTTCACATTGCCAACTTACCCCAGTTTGTCCCTTTTAGGCCTAATGATAGGCTGAACACGTGGATGTAACATTCTAGAGTTAGCCGTGCAGGAAACAAACTGATGATGACAGTGTGATATTTATTTTACTTAGTTGGGGGCGGGAATGTGTTTGTCACATCCATGTGAAGGTCAGAGGACAACCTTTGGGAGCTGGCACTCCAAGGGACTGATTTCAGGTCACCAGGCCCAGTGGCAAGCACCTTTACCTGCTCAGCCATCTTTCTGGCCCAGTGTAATATTTTGAAACAAACACCATTAAATGTTAGCATAATTACATGGAGAATAATATAAACTATAGTATTTTACAACTTCCCTTAAGAAATCCTTATCAGTCGGGGACCACAATGGGCAGCGAGAATGGCTTCCACCACCAGGGTCGTGCAGGTAGCGAAACCACATGCTCTATTAATAAAGTTCCCAACAGAAGAAACAACCCTAAACTCAGTGTCTCAGAAGCCCTGGGATCTGCTGCGCTCCCCTCCCACTCCTCTGTCATTTCACAGCATCCTAAAGGAAATATGTCCCCAGATTTACTGATGCATCAGGGGCCACCAGACACTGCAGAAATAATACAATCATTACATAGAAGGAAACCTATGTCTCAAGAGGAAATGGAATTTACTCAGTGAGGGGGTCCAGAGGGATCGTCGTGGCTGCTGCTTGTCACCAGGCAGAAGGATTAGCTTTATAATAAAGGACTTCCACAGTGTCAAATGAAAAGTCATACATGAAACAACTTAAATAAATATTCTGTAAGCAGAATGAAGTACAGAAACTGCAGGTGGTCACTGGTATCTCCTACGTTATGTATCTTGGTCAGCTGCCCTATACGCTGACCTGTACACTTATTAAAAGTCTACATTTTTAAATGTTAGCCTGTTAGCTTACTCTTGATTATGAAATATTCCAGGTGATGAGCTATTAAAAGCACATAGTATCTAAAAAAAAAAAGAAATCCTTATCAAACTATGTCAATTCCTTAATAATGGTTATTTAATGTTTTTTTTTTAATTTTTATTAGATATTTTCTTTGTATTTCCTATTTACTGTTCTAAACACAAACTCTGCATAAAAGGAGTAGGAGAGTCAAAGGGCCTATGATCCCACCCCACTTTTTATATCTGAACAAGGGAAACAAAAATGGGTTCATAAGCAATTTCTCAACCCAGTGAGCCGTGTACATAGAAGCTATGAACGGCAGCTCTGTGCTATACAATGCAGAGCAGCAGAAGCTGTCTTGCACCAATCAGAAGGCAAGATGTGCCACTCTGCCATCCACGCCAAACACAAAGCAGGGCAAGTGTGGACTTCCTACCTAGCACTGACCCATCAGTAACAACACAGCCTGGTTCCATGGCCACTCCATTTTTGTTATTCCTCAACAACTCCATTTGGCAATCAGTAAACCGAACACACACACACACACACACACACACACACACACACACACACTCTCATTCTCCCCCCCCCCACCACCAATTTCAGTATATTTTTCCAGAAGTATTTTTCAAAACATTAAAAAAAATTCTGTAATAATAAATCTGATAAATTAACAAAGTTTAAACTGAAAATTTCATATTGTCAAATAAGTTTCAAAAGATTTTAAAGAAATCATTTAAGGTGTGATACAGTCTAGTGTTTATTTATGTTATGGCAGGTACACTTGAATTTCAAATTTTAAAACATATAAAAAGTGATTCGGGACTACCATCTGTATCAACAGTTGACAAGTGTCTGGTTGTTTATTATACAGCAGGGTAAAGGTAGTGCAGATGCCAGTCGGGCAGCACGGGATGAGATTATCAGTAGGCTTTCTACAGGCAACAGCATGTGCTGCTGTTTGAGAAATTCAGAATCTGCTTCCAATGCTCAAGTTGTCTACCATTTCTAAGGTTAAACAGTGTTAGGTATTTAGTTTGGCAAATGTTCAAAATAAAGTAGAAATGTAGTCGTAAGCATCACCGATATGCACATCCAGTCTCGATCTCAGAAAGAACCGTAGGTACAGATCAGAACTCTCCCTATGTGAAATAATTTACACACAGATGGTGCTATCATATCACTATCTAAAATAATCACTAAATACAATTCTTTTTCAGAAATAAACAAGCAAGTTTTTTCATTATCAGTTATCAAAAACATAGTGTTAATGGTATGTCAAACAAATGATACTCTAAAATCATAGAATTCACTGAGTTTTGAGAATGTATAACTAAATCAATCAAATGTACTGTAGTACAACCATATTAGGAAGCCAATGATCAGAAAATACAACAGCATGAAGAAAATTTCATCCACAAAACTGTTTTCAGGCTTTAAGGTAAAATAGTTCCACAGTTTACAGATAAAACAAGGCAACAGAAACTCGTGCTTGTCTTGAGTAAGTACTCTATGCAGAAGATGTAACACTTTGTTTGTAGACAGCATGGTATGCATTTCTCAGCAACACATAAGGAAAACAAGATTCCAAGAGATCCATTGTCAGGAATGGTGATTCTTGTACAATCTGTAAAAGTTAAAAAAAAATGTCAAAATTCAAGTTACTCAATGGGGGTAGAAAACAACTCTATGCTCTTCTCATTTGAAACAGACACAGAATCTAAAATGAAAATGTGTTACAGTGAAGCCTATCAAAATACTTTTAAATGATATTTTCAAGTTTATCAATTAATCAATAGTAACACATAGAAGATACATCTTAAGCAATACTCTAAACATAAAAGTGAACATACAAGCATAATACAAATGTAATGGTACATTTTAAGAAGCTCAAAATCAAGCTAGAAAGTCAAGTAAAAAATAAGACCAGCTATGATTAAATAGAAAGCAGTAAATTCTAGAGTTCAAGAGGAAAGAAAGTCTAATGTAGGCCTGTGTGATCAGGAAAGATCATCTAGGGAAGAAATGGAGTCATGAGTTCTCCTGAGTCTTCAGATAGACACAGAATCTCTACAGGCAAAGGAAACTAAGAAGAAAGAGTCTCAGACACTGCCATGGCAAGCTAGAGAATTAAACTCCGCTTAGCAGGAATATAAAAGGCCTGAGCACATCCTTACAGTTAACACTCACCTTTGGTCTTACGACTTCCTATTACTGACCTATGGCTAAAAAGGAGCAATGCCAGTCTTTGCAGAAATTTTTAGAAAGGTATGGTTTAGGTGGAGTGACCACAAGAAATGGAGAAAAACCAAAAATCACAAAAGAAACAGAACAAAACACCAACAAAACTTTCACTTGCCAAGAAGAGGAGTGCTAAGGACTGGAACATTTTGTTATTAGTAAAAGTTAATTAAATTGAAATGAGACATACCATATCCAGTAGCAAATAAACAGATTCTCTATTTCTTGTTGTAGTTTTATCTGTCTCTTGGCCAATTTTCAGTAGACTGGAGGATGCAAGCTTAAAAGAACACACACGTAATCAATGAGGTTGGCAAAGAAATGCTGTTCACGTCATCCATTCTCAGTACAATTCAACCTTCAACAAGCTTCCGTTATTCAACGTGTAAAGTACGATGAGCTAGAGACCTCTCATCAATCAACAATTAAGGTATACATGTAATCAAATATTCGTTAAAACTAACTTTTTGCTCCAGTTTGTTTCTTAAAATGATTCATATTGTTTTCTCTTCCCAAGATCCATACTACTCTACAGCAGCCCCCCCCCTATAAATAGTTTGCTTTTAATGGCCAAATATGGTTGGAAAGCAAAATAGAAAATTCCAGAATTTCCCAATTTCCAATAATCAGTTTCTAACTTTGAATTCCATGCCATTCTATGTGTGACTCTGCTCCATCTTCCTCAGGAACAGGGCTGTCCCTCTGTCCTGTACATCCACACTATGTATATACCTGCATGTTAGTTACTTGGCCATTAGTTACCTGCTGAATGACATGGTAACGCAGTGTTTCTGTTCAAGTGCCCACACCTCAGCATGGCTGCTTGCAAAGGTACAGCCACAGAGAAGGAGGAGGAGAAGGAGGGGGAGGGGGAGGGGGAGGGGGAGGGGGAGGGGAGGGGGAGGAGGGGGTTGAAGGAGGAGGAGGTCGTCTTTCCTTCACATGAGAATGTAATGTTTCATGAAATATATAAAGAACACCCACTCTAGTGTCGGCTATGTTCTAGCAACTGGGTTTCCCCACCCCCATGGTCTCTGTGGTCCCCTTGTGGCAGCCTCAGTCTATCTCTAGCCCAGCAGACAAGTTTCTATCAAGATCCTGAAATCTTCAGGAAAAGCTACTCTATCTGCAGAAGGTAATTTATTCTAATGCTGCCGCCACATGTCAAACTGAAGGTTACAGCCAAAGTGTATGCCAACTGTACAGAGTGATGGACACAAGGTCCTCAGAAATAAAAACTATAATGTGAGTGACAGCAATATTGCTGGAAGACGGTTTGAATTAAAAGCCTTGTAACTAACAGACAACATCTGACCACTCTGAACTTCTGCAAAAAGAGACAATGAAAATGTAATGCTGGACCAGGTGTGGTGGTACACGTCTGTAATCTCAGCATGTGGGAGTTCGAGGCCTGTCTGGTCTACATAGTGAGTTCCAGGACAGCTAGGACTACAATAGAGACCCTGTCTCAAAAATCCCAAAAATAATGATGAAAGAAGGAAGGGAGGGAGGGAGGGAGGGAGGGAGGGAGGGAGGGAGGGAGGGAGGGAGGAGAAAATGTGATACTGAATTTTTTAATCTGACCAGAGTATTATTTAGTTTATTAAGGCCATATCCACCTTCCTGGTATTTAACTGTAATCAACTAGCAATCAAAGGAAACCCCAGGATATAATGCATTACTGAAAACTATCTGCTATTGTGGGCACAATAACATTCATTAAAGCTGCAATGGATTAGTAAAACTAGAACTGATATGAGGAACTCATGGATACAGTGATGGATGAGTTGTTTTAAAGGCTTTCTGGGGATAGACAGGAAAATCAGGAAGACCACTTAAAAACAAGAAGACAAGTTGGTGGGACAGGACCTGCTGAACTACTTGGTGAAGACCATGCTGCAGTGCACAAAGCACACAAGGGCTGTAGAAGACAGTATGAAGGAGAGGAAGTGAGAGCAAAAGCACCAAGCACATGTTACTGAAGTATACCAAAGTGTTCTACGCTGCCTAGGTTCTAAAGGTGGGGTTAATGGAGTAGGGTCTCTGTGTGGAAAACAGCACTGAGGTCAGCCACATGGTCCCTGAAAGATTATAACCTCTGCATCACTGTTTTCATATACAGTAAGTACTAATTACAATATCCTTCTGAGGTCTCTTTAAAGGCTGTTGAGAATCCCCAGCCATCACCGTTATATGCTACTAATGTCCAAGAACTCCACGCAGCCATGTCTGATGGGTAGACTTAACACTACTCTCTCTTGGCAGCAAGTCAAGATATTCTCCCGGCTTAATGATCATTATCACCCAAAGCAGAGGCTCCTCCCCTTGAAGCACTGTCTAAAGTCAACGCCCACCTCCAATGACCACCAATGTCTACATCATCACCTCCATTTACCTCACACACACCAGTGTCATCTCAGGGTCACAAGAAGGGTAGACATAAGACAACAAAGCATTTCGAGGGACTTCACTCTCCTAACTGTTATTATGGCACGCAGACTGGTGAAACCTTTCTATTCTTTCCATTAATAATGTATTGTACTCTAATACTTTCCTGTAGATAGTCGGTATACGTGTGTGCATGGATGCATGTAGTTCAGTATGATTCCTGGCTTCAAGTACCCTCTTGGCGTGGGGAACTCAGAAAGCATAATCTATACATAAGAGGTAAACATACTGTGTACTTTTTAGATCCTAAATAAGGCAATTTCAATCTGGGTTTGTATTCATAGTAATTTTTAAGGACATTAACTCCCCAAATAAAGTAAATAAAAGGAAAACAACAGAAGTGTAATAATGTTTTCAAACTTGAGTTCCTTCTTAAATAACTGTTGTATTTATATATATATGCATCTATATATGTACATATATGTATATATATATATACACACATACACACACACACACACACACACACATATATATATATATATATATATTTAAAAACCAACAGGATTTTCAACAAAGAAAAAAACTAAATATTCTATGGTTCATTTTGCTTAAACTATCTATTCTTTAAGCAATTATGAAAAAGATGCATTGGTAAAATACTGCACTAAACCATGTCTGATGACAGATTTAACATTACTCTCTTTTGGTAGCAAGCCACATGTCATTTTATGTTTTGTTTGTTTGTTTATGTGCATATGTATATGCCTTCATGACTCTGTGTACAAGTGGGCATCAAATCCCAAGAACTGTAGTCAGAGGTAGGTGTGAGATGTCTAATGTGGGTGCTAGGAGCTGAACCTTTGGAAGAGCAGTAAGTATCCGTAACTGCCATAGCCCTGTGAGTCATACTTTTATTGCTGACTTTGTACCTATTAATAGTATTTCTTCAAATAAGTAGGAATAAGGAAAAATACCCTCTGCTACTGTTTTAGATATTTATTTTTATTTTCCGTGTGAGTACCTGAATAAATGTGTGTGGTGTGTGTGTGTGTGTGTGTGTGTGTGTGTGTGTGTGTAGTACCCATGCTGGCCAGTTCCTGGGACGGGAGTTACAAGTGGTTATGAGCTGTACATTGTAGGTCTGGGAACTGAGAGGCAAATAATCTTTTTTATTTTATTTAATTTAATTTATTTATTTATTTTGGTTTTTCGAGACAGGGTTTCTCTGTGTAGACCTGGCTGTCCTGGAACTCATTCTGTAGACCAGGCTGGCCTTGAACTAAGAAATCTGCCTGCCTCTGCCTTCCAAAAGCTGGGATTAAAGGCGTGTGCCACCACTGCCTGGCCTTTTTTTGTTTTGTTTTTTCGAAATTGCATCTTTTAAAGGACACATTAGCTCTCTAGGCTTCCACTTTCTTTGAAAGAAAAAAAAAAAAAACCCATCTTTTGAATGTGAAGACAATCTCTAGTCCAGACATTATTTTCAGCAAACAGGCCACATAGCAGAGCTCTGAAAGGAAAGACCCCAAGCTAGAGGGAAAACAATGATAACCTTGATGCAATCTATCTTTCTAAAACCAAAACATTAAAAAAGAAACAAGATTTAATACTTAATAAACTAAGAACAAAAAATGTCTTTGGAGAACACTAAATAAAATGTAAAAATAATGGGAATTTACTGTTGTATAACATAGGCATAACTATTTGTTTTCTTTGTAAAATGTCATGCTATTTGATTAGACATACCGCCAGGAATTCCTTAAGTCGGTCTTCAATACTTCCTTTGTGAATTGTAAACAAAGCTGCAGCAATCTGGTTGATGGCTTTGGCCAAACAATGTATATTGTTGCAGTGTCCTGGGAAAGAACAAACAGGGCTGTGTAGTCTGCGTGACCACAAAATATTATTGTAACACACAGACAGCATGCTTTAGTGACTCCTCAGACCACACGAATGGCAGTATGACCCTAAGAATTAGGGCCCACAGTGACTTACTCTTTCTATTTTATGAGCATGAGTGTTTTTAAATATCCCAGCAAGGATGCAACTAATGACCACGTCAGCACTTCACTAGTAGGCAAACACTCTAGAAAGAGATGATGCTTCGTCCTACCCCTTGGAACTGTAAATGATAAGGGCTAAGTTGCTTTAAGGCAAGCCCTCTCAGGCCTTAAAATACCCCACTGTCTGAACACACACACTACCCTCTGCTGTACCTCTGAGCTGACCTACACAACATTTCACAGTTCAGAAAATTAGGATGCCCACTCCAAAGCTACTGTTTGGCAGAATTTGAGCACTATTTTATCAGAAAAGAACATTACCCAAAGAGAAAAATACATGGAACACTAAAGCCAATGTTCTTTCATTGTTACAATTGTAAACCAAGTACCTTCTATTGCAGGGCTGTACTGTGACATCACATTGCTGGCCAGTGTAGGCAAGGAAACTGCTACAAAGACCATCAGGAGACAAGCGATCTTGTATTCTTCCTCTGGACTAATGTTCTCTACAGAAGAAATCAAAGAGTGAAAATCAAGCTTTCCTTCAGATTATCTGAAAGTTAATAATCTAACCTAAAAAATAAAGGTAATAAATTGTACTTAAATTTCCTAATTGAAAATTGATGAATACTTATGAGAATACCATACATATTACTATTTATAAATTTATTATCTGAAAATTCACTAAAAGAAAAACAATTCCTTTCTTTCCCTAGGATAGCTAAGAATATATAAATGTACTGCTTAAAGGTTACCAGTATTGAAAAGGGGACTGCATTACTTATTTCTCCATTCTAGAAGACAGAAGGAAGTAGTTATGAATGAAAGTATCTAACATACTTGGTAGCTATAAGACAATAACCTTTAATAAAATACCTAGCATATTTAAATAGCTCTGTCTAGCACTTGGCTTCTTATCTGACATCTGAGAACTTCTAGTTACCCAGCAGTTGGCAATTATATGAAACTATGGATTGATCACAGGAAAACAAAAACACAGTATATTTTTAAAACTTTGGTTGATCATAAAAATACCTATAAGCAATAATTTATAATATTATTTGAATTAGGAAAAACAGTGTAATTAAAAAGAAAACTAATAAACCCAATGACTGCAAGTTGGCTCAAAAGAGTAGAAAAGGGGCTTAGTGGCTAAGAGCACCTGCTGCTCTTGCAGAGGACCTGGGTTCAGTTCCCAGCACCCACATGATGGCTTCTGATGGTCTGTAATTCCAGCTCTGAGGCTGATGCCCTCTTCTTCACTCCTTGGGTACCAGGCATGTACACAGTGCACATAAGTGCAGGCAAAATATTCATATACATAAAGTAAGTGAAAAAATTTAAAAAGAAATTAAAATCAAAAGGGTGGAGAAGGCATTTCAATACCAAAACCAAACCAATCAAACAAAAAACATCATCAACAATAACAACAACAAAAAACCCTCACCTTATTCACACTGTAGAGAAACCAAGATTTGGAACATAGTTGATACTATGTTTCAAAGAACTGGTCTTAAAAGTTTCTAAATGGTCAGTATTATATAATGTAGCAACTTTTTATGGTGAACATCTCTTCTAATTAAAACAGGACACCATTTTCTAGTCCCAGCTCCCTTCCACCAGCATACAAATGTTCTCATCTTCTTTCTCCATCTCACAAAGTCCTTTCCACAAGCTGGGGTATAGCTACAGTGTAGAGTGTGTAGGGCCTACCCCTGCTTCCCAACACAAGCACTATGTCTTCATTCCAGCAGAGCTGTTCCATATCAAGTGTGTCCAGTCCCTTCTCTCACACTCACTGACTTCACAGACACTGATCCCATCACCACAGCTCACTAACAGTGCACAGTTGGTGATTTGCTTTCACTGTCTTAGGAGGTTTTTCCCAAGTGCTTGGTTTTTCTCTGATTACACTGGTCCTTCCATCTTAGTCTGTATTATGCATTTCTTCCTCTTCTCCCTGAGCTCACTACAGCTGAAAGGGCACTGTTTCTTTGCACTGCTGTATCTATCTACACCAAATGACTTTAACAGCTTCATCTGGTAGTATGGCTTGGACAGGATGTAATGACTATGCTACAGCAAAAACTCCAAAGCAAAGCATTTTGTCTTTTGAATCCTGATGTATTCAGATTATAAATGAATAAATGAATAAATGGATGAGTGAATAAAGCTTAACATAAGACATTTTGAAAAACAAATACAACATGTATACCTAGACTGCCCTATAATTTTAATAAGAAAGCTCCATATTTGAATGCATTTTACCTGATTTTTGTGAGGAAAGAGCTACGACTAAGGCAGGATCAATCTCACAAGGTAATCCAGCAGCCGAGGATAGCTCATACACATTCATTGCAACCTGACAAAATACAGGAATTACAAAGAAATAAATATTTTAACAAAGTTCTGAGAAAGTTTACTTTCATAAGAAAATATCTATGGTATACATCAGTCTGCCTACGAACCTACTAGAAGATTTCAGCAGCTCGGCTGAAGCAGGGTTGACAGTGCAGGTAACCCACACTAGACAATGCTCCAACCCTGCTCCTTGTAACTTCCCACTGTGCAAGCAAGGCTTGCAGCCTCTCTGTGGCAAGCTCCACAGAATCATCCTAAAGATACTTTTCGTCTTGCAAAGATGGAAGTAAAATATCAAGTCAAAAGAAAGAAAGAAAGCCAGTTGTGGTGGCTCACACCTATAATATCTGCACTTCAGAGTTCAAGTCCAGCCTGGCTGCAGAAGGAGTACCAGCTCAGCTTGGCTAGAGTAAACACCGAAAGTGAGTTAGTATGACTGAACCTGTACTTACATCCACAGTTACTTAATGAAAAACTTCAGGGATTCAATGCTTAATCAGATCTATAAACATAGCAAATTAATTACAGAAAAAATTAAAAACCTAAGAATCTGATAAAGCAATTTCTAATAATTTTCTGCATCATGCATAGATTTTAATCATTCAAGATATGCTGAGTGGTATTTTAATTAAAACCTGTATACATAGTTGGCTATCATTGATATTAACAGATAATAAAGCTTAAATAGAAACAACCATGAACTAAGTTGCAGAGACACACACTGCTCACAATACACCAACTCAATTTCAAAGTGCATCAAAGATATAAATGTAAAAGCTAAAATTTCAAAATTTTAGAAGAAAATACAGGCATAAATTCTGATGACCTTTGTCAAGACAATATTTGTTTGTTTGACAGCAAAACTGTAAACAAAAGAAAAAACAGATAAGTCAAAGTACGCTGAGGTGAAAGTACGCTGAGGTGAAAGTACGCTGAGGTGAAAGTACGCTGAGGTGAAAGTACGCTGAGGTGAAAGTACGCTGAGGTGAAAGTACGCTGAGGTGAAAGTACGCTGAGGTGAAAGTACGCTGAGGTGAAAGAGTTTTGTGATTCTTGGATACTACCAAGAAACTGAAAATAGAATTCAGAACCATGATTCTACTGAAGATGTATTACTGCTTGATAGTTCAAAAATAAAATGATGCAGGCCAGTAACAGCTCAATGGAAAAAGGACTTTCCCCTGCATAAACCTGGCGATGGAGTTCAACCCCCAGGCCAGGCAAAGGTGAAAGGAGAGATCCCACTCTGCATACACAGGTGACACACGGTCTAAAAATGGGCAAAGGATCCAGATAAACCTCTCTCTAAAGAAGCCACACAGACACATCATAGACATGTGGCAGCCTCGTGAAAGAAGGAGATGCAAATCAAACCAGCGTGACACCTCTGCACACCTACTAAAATGGCTCTCAGCATGAAGACAAGGACTGGATAGAGAAAACCCTGGCACCCTCCTTCAGTGTTGATAGCAACATAAAACAGTCTCGCCACAGCCCATCTGTTTGGTGGTTCCTCAAAGCTCAACAGTTCCTCCAGAGTCCATTTGTTACATAAGAGAACAAAGACATCAACATGGATAAAAAAGGTAGCAGTATTCACAATATCTAGAAAGTAAAGACAGCCCACATCTGTAATTGGTAACTGAATAAACAAACCAGTACATTCTCACAATAAAACACTAAAAATAAACTACTGTGCTACCTAACACATGCTGAAACATGGTGGACCATGAAAACACGCTAAGTTAAAGACATCGAAATCAAAAAACTCTCCGTTATATGATTTATACACAGTACTCAAAGTGGGATGACTGCAGAGACGTAGCTATCATCTAAGATGGGGAGTGAGCTGAAAGTGGGGAGCTCCTGCCCTGGGTACTGATGCTCTTGGTTGGGGACAAAACTATTCTAAAACTAATTGTGACCTGTGATGGCCATGACTCTGTGACTATATTCAAAACCATGGAACTGTACGCTTTAGATGAGCATCTTTTATGATACAAGAATAAAGCTACTAAAAATCATGTTTGGGATCTTCAAACCAAGTCAATTTTTTTAATTGAAAGTTTGGTAAAAACTCAATTTAAAAATTATACTAAGTAATAAGAATTGGATAATTAATTCAATTCGGGCACTATATTAGAATTCTCAGCACCCAAACATCAGTGTGCTCATAAGAACTGTTTAACCTTGTACTTTATTTCTACTTAGAAAAACTCATTTTCCGCTCTATTCATAGTTTCAGTCATAAAATCATAGAACAATCATTACTCTCAAGTGCTATCTTCTATAAAGCATTATAGGAAAACCAAAAATGAAAAGAAACAAAGCCTTTAAGATGTTTATTATCTAGTATAAATATAGGCAGATGAAAAATAAAAAATTATCTACTAGCACTAAGAAAAAACTTTTTTATCATTGAGGAATCTAGGAATGGTTCTTAGAAAATGGTCTCACAGACAGGCGGGACTTCCAAAGGTAGAGACAGAAGAGTTTCAAGTAGAATTAAGGAAGAGGTAAATGGAGCCTGAGAGAATGTTCTCACACTGTTAGGTCAGAAGACACATATGAAGAGAGGCAGATAATGGAAAGAGAGTGGTAGATAAGCCATCTGAATAAGGCAAGCACAATGGCATAAATCTGTAATCCCAGCATTTGAAGGCCAAGGCAGAGGCAAGAGGATTATTTAGAGTGGACAGCCAGTCTGAGATGCACAGGAAGACACTCAAACCCCATCCTACCCTACAGTTTGAAAGACATCATTTTGAAACATGAACACTGTTCAAGAGTCAAGATATGCGAGGCAGTCTGTCAAAATGGTTCATTAGACAGAGGCTTTTGCCACCAAGCCTGACAACCTGTGTTTGATCCCTGGGATGGACAGACAGAGAGGAGAGACAGACAGATACACACATGTATATATGATAAACCAAGTACAAAATCATGTCTCAAACATGGGCACTTGCAATAACTGTGACTCCTTGTATATCATGTGATTTAAATTCACTACAAAATCACAGCTGGAATTAAATCAGTGGTTTTGATCACAAATTAACTATGAACCCTTAAAAAGCTATCAACTTGCCAACAAGTGCTTACTGACAGAAGCCTGTTATAGCTGTCTCCAGAGAGGCTCCACCAGTACCTGACAAATACAGAGGTGGATCCTCGAAGCCTACCACTGGACTGAGCACAGGGTCCCTAATGAAGGAGCTAGAGAAAGGACCCAAGGACCTGAAGAGGTTTGCAGCCCCAGAGGAGGAACAACAATTTGAACTAACCAGTACCCCCAGAGCTCCCTGGGACTACACCACCAACCAAAGAGTACACATGGTGGGACTCATGGCTCGAGCTGCATATGTAGCAGAGGATGGCCTATTCGGTCATCAAAGGGAGGAGAGGCCCTTGGTCCTGTGAAGGTTCTAGGCCCTAGTATAGGGGAATGCCAGAGCCAGGAAGCAGGAGTGGGTGGGTTGGTGGGCAGGGGGAGGGGGAAGGGGGAAGGGGGGAAGAGGGGATAGGGGGTTTTTGTAGGGGAAACCAGGAAAGGGGATAACATTTGAAATGTAAATAAAGAAAACATCTAATAAAAAAAAGCTATCGATTTCCTGTCATAGTCATTAAGGAAAAAATAAAATGCTAGAGAAAAGCTAATTTTGAATAGACTATAGCCATCTTTTAAGACTTTTAAATACCTATTTTAAAAACTGAATACAACTTGAGTTTATAATAACTCATCTTTCTGCTTAATGTGAAAGAAAAATGTGATAACATTGAAGGGGTAAAAGGCCCATTTTTAACAAATTTAATGTCCCTATAGCCATAAAGTTGATCAAAGAAGGTTGGTTTCCAGAATGGTTGGGAATATCTTGGTACTGAGAGCTCAGAGACACAGTATCCATCCCAGGCAGGCATGCTATGTTCAGGTTTTACCAGGTCTTACTCATGTAACATGAACATCTCATTCTACAACGACAAACTCTAACAGACTCTACCTTCATATCAGTTTCCCGAGGAATGTGATCCTTGAAATCTTCAATGGAGCTCACGAGGAAAGGAATGTGGTAGGACAGGACCTAGGCAGACGATACAGGCCGGGGTCAGTGCTGACAGGGTCAGTGCTACAAGGCAGACGGCACAGTGGGAAATACTACCCGCCGGTAAAACCAGGTTTTCATAAGAACGTAGTAATTTTCATTGGGTCTTTCTAAAAGGCCAAAATATATGGAAATGATATGCATTCAGTATTAAAGTGGTTGAGCATAGTTCTAAAGGGATGCTTTAATGTGTATCAGAGCTGGAATAGTGCATTAACCAAACTCAATACCAAACCAAAACATGTACCTTATTTACCATTAATACACAAGCTGCAAATTTACTCTTATTATTGCTAACTGTGGATTCTAGGTTTTGGAAAATGAAGAGATGATGCGGAAATGGTTTCTTACATCTCTCAATGCTTCTTGTGCCAATGACCGGAAGGATAGAATAACACCAATTATCGTCATCCTTTTCAAGACACTGTCAACAGCTAAATTGTAAGGAAAGGGAGAAGAGAAGAAAAAAGTCAGAAAGTGACATTTTATTTTTGGAGAGAACACTCAAAATCAAAATTTCTGGAATAGCATGACTAACGGCAATCTGAGTCAACAAATGCTTAACAATACTGATACCCAATACTTATCAATTCTCTCTCTCTCTCTCTTTCTCTCTCTCTCTCTCTCTCTCACACACACACACACACACACACACACACACACACACACAAGCTGCTATGCACGTGCTGGCAGTAGAACCTAGGTTCTATGGAAGAGCAGTGCTCTTAACCACAAAACCATCTCTCTAGTTCAGTTCATTTTCTTTTTAAAGATTTGTTTATTTATTTTATGTATGTGAATACACTGTAGCTGTCTTCAGACACACCAGAAGAGGGCATCAGATGCTATTAGAGGTGGCTGTGAGCCACTATGTGGTTGCTGGGGTTTGAACTCAGAACCTCTGGAAGAGCAGTCAGTGCTCTTAATTGCTGAGCCATCTCTCTATCCCCAGTCTCTCCTGTTCTTAATTAAAAAAAAAAAAATTTAATGTGCATTTCTGTGAGGTTCTGTGTGTGATGCTAGAGTGTGGATGCCAAGGAGGCCAGAAGAAGGTGTAGATGCCCTGGAATTGGGAACTGTGGGGGGTGATGAAGGTGCTGGACCCCAGACTCCAGTCCTCTGCAAGAACAGCGAATACTCTGCCAAGCTATCTCTCTAGCCCCCTTAAGAAAATTCTTAAGTTGTGGCCAGAAAAGGGAAAAAATGTTTATTAAGATCATAAGTAGGCCTATGGCTTGATCTCATGAGCTGCGCAGGCCATCCTGGCCAGTGCTGGCTGGGAGATTATAAGCAGTTGGGCAAAGCTAAATTCCTGGAACCCGCGGTGCGGGCTTGAGCACTTGGATGTTGCTCAGAGAAAACTATTTTGAATATGATTGCTATGCCCTTAATCCCTAAACTGTGCTAACAAAATAAGAGACAGGGATTCAAAGGTAACATGTATTAAATACCCCAATACAAGGCAATGAACTACATGACATTGTATACTACAATATAGAAAAACAGCCTGGGTTTTGATGCAAGTTGTGTAAGCAGGGAAGAAGGTTACAAGGCTGGGAAGATGGCTCAGTGGGTAAAGTGCTTGCTGTGCAGGTATGGTTTGGATCTTGAGCACCTGTGTAAAAGCTGGGCGGGGAGGAAACAAGAAGATGCATACAGTGTACTGGACAGACATCCTGCGTGGCTGATGAGCCTCGGGTTCTGGGACCCAGTGTCCCAAAACATAAGTGGAGTAACAGCTAAGGAAGACACTTGCCATAAGCCACAGGGCATGTGTGCCTACTACACACATATATGCTAAGATACCACACACACACACACACCCTCATACACACACACACACACACAGACACAGACACATACCCCTAAAATATGACTGTCATTT
The DNA here is from genome assembly GCF_978045245.1 of Mus caroli. NCBI lineage: Eukaryota > Metazoa > Chordata > Mammalia > Rodentia > Muridae > Mus > Mus caroli. The sequence goes on along the minus strand of NW_028227257.1, from coordinate 99,790,587 downwards.
AAATGAGAAATTCAATCAAATTTCTAGAAAGATCTCTATAGAAAACTTAAGCACAGATGCCAAATGAAGAGCAGGAATTCGGGTGTTTTGTTTGGACTTTCTAAGACTTTAAACTGTCAACTATAAATGTTTTAGTAAGCAACATAAATAAAAATATGCGCTAAATGTGACAGATGTAAAACATGCTAAAAAAAACCCCAACCCACAAATGCATGGTTAAGTTCCACATAAAGATAAATCAATTTATTGGTCTTTATCTGTCTACAGCATGTGAGTGCCTGATGAACAGCTGATTGGCAGATCAATAAGCAGTGGTGTAACAAGAGACTAGGGAAATGTTTCTACCAGAGGAAAAAAGTGAATAGAAAAATAAAAAATGAACAAAATGGTTTGTCTGAGAACGTGTCATCCCAGTTGGCATAAAGGAAGACCAGGAGGAAAAGACATTCCAAGACAAGCTAAACCAGAGCCAGTCAAGTGGCCTGTTACCAAGCCTGCCAGCCTGAGCCCAACCTCTAGGGCCCACGTGGCTGACGGAGAAGCGACTTCTGTCCTCTGCACATGACCTTAACCATACGGAGAGAGACATGCACACACAAGCATACATGCATGCACACACAGACATACACACTCTAAATGTAATTAAAAACACAACTTTAAAAAAAGAAAAGGAGCCAGGCAGTGTTGGTGCACATCTTTAATCTCAGTACTTGGGAGGCAGCGGCAGGTGGATCTCTGAAGTTTGAGGCCAGTCTAGTCTACAGAGTGAGTTCCAGGATAGTCAGGGGTACACAGAGAAACCCTGTCTTGAAAAACAAAAACAAAAACGAAAACGAAAACGAAAAGCTTTACTCGCCAAAATTTCTAAAAGGGTAAACAGAAGAGTGATCAGGTTTCTGTGAGCGACAGGAGACCAGCAATGGAAAGGTGCACTGTGTCACAGGCTAGGTACGATCAGGACACAGAGCTCCAAAGCAGCAAGACCACCGTCCTAACTAATGCTCTGCTGCAGTGTGCAGGCTCAGACATGGTGCCGGGAGGACGAAAAGTGAATGAACAAAGCATCATGGCAGAAAGCTGGAAGATAGTGGTCTGGAGTCAGGTGACAGTCTGAGGACAGGAAGTAAGGACTGGGGTACACTATGAGATTTGAGTGATACAGAAGCCTTAAAGTGAAAACCAATTCCATACTGACCCCAAATTCAGAGCCACTTTTAATAAGTCATAATGCCTGTCTCCTGAAAGCATGACTTGCTGATTCTAAATCCAACATCTGGCTTTCTGGCTATGGGGTGAAGAGAGCACAAGAGGAGGTGGTCAGAGCGTTTCACCTCAGAATAGCCTTCTGCTCTGAAGAGGCCTCTCTCAAGCACATCTTTTCTTTTCCTAATGAAACAAAATAGGCTTAATAGATTTTATTTTAAGGCTAATTTTATAAATATGGGTCACAACGACTCAACACTTTGAATTTTAGTTTTAACAAATCCAAAGTCTTATTATATACAAAATGTAATCATACATAATAACCTTGTTAAGGGACAGTGAATTAGAGTTAAAGACTGGGCTCTTAAACCTTTCAGTGTATTAATTCCTTCAAATGACAAGGTCCAATCAAAACCCTGCTTATTACTCGGAAAGTCTAGGACAGCCAAGGCTAGTAGTAGATCATGATCAGCTGACTCCAGAACATGGAAGAAACAAAAACAATGAAGAATAAAGAAAACTGGAAATAGCAAAATAATAAAAATTAAACATGAAAATGCTTTTCTCCTGTAACTGTAAAGTTGATCTTTCTTTTTAAAACAACCACACAATAAACTCAGCTTCCTGCTCCCCATCTTGGTCTATAGTAGTATGAAATTATAACATATATATCTGATACCAATACTGCCTCCATGGTAAACAGCCCAAACTCAACAATGCTTCCTTCTTAAGTCCTGGCAACTACTGTGTTTTACAAGACCATCTTTGGTGTTTTGTAGCACTAATTTTATGGTAATTTTTATTAAGTGAGGTTTTAAAAATAGAAGACAAACAATAAAGTGCTTCCTAAGCATTTGAAAAGAAAGTATCAGGTGCTAAAGTATATTAAATACACGCTGTGTGTCCAATGACTGAGACTTTCAGATTCACTGACGTAGAAGAAGTGGCCATGGCCTTGCACATGTCAAGTGCACACACACACTGACTGAGAGCACCCCTGTCAGACTGCCCCATCCCCGGGGTTTGAGTAGAGTAATTAGCACACTCTGCCTTTCTCCAATACAAATTATTTTGGATTTCTTAAGTTTTCAGTGCTGGGAAGACCTTTACCATTATGAGTCAAGCATAACTGCAGCATCGTTTTCAAGAAGATAGTTAAATAAAAGTTAAAGATGTACGTGACAGGCCTAGGTTCTCATGCAGTAGAATACTAATTAGTAAAAAAAAAAAAAAAAAAAAAAAAAAAAATAGAAAAGGAAAAAAGAGGGAAAAAATTATTACTCCAGTGGACACCACATACCGAAGAATCTCAGAAGCATGCTAAGTGATAGAAGCCAATCTTGAGTCTGCTCTGTGGTGGCAGGAACGTGTGTGTGAGTTTAAGCGTAGGGAGAAGACAACAGAGGGAGGGGTTCCTGAGGGGACAGATCTGCTGACTGGGTCCACGGTTACAGATCTAAAGCCTGTCAACATATACCATAGCCTTTACTCGGTGTCTGGCCACATCAGGGAAATGAGTTTTAGAAAGTTACGGACTCGGAAGTTAATTATCTCTTAGTGGAATTAATGTAGACTTAATATAGTTAGTAGGCTCAAGAACTCATTACAGGTAATATTTGCTAGTAACTGTCATGTATTAAAAAAAACTGTAGTCAAGCATATCTGAAGTAAAGTTGGTGTAGTGGTACACATTTTTAATCCTAGCAACTCAAAAAGCAGAGGCAGGCAGACAGTAATGAGTTTAAGGCCCGACTGGGTCGAGACCCTGCCACCTGGAGAATGAATGAATGAATGAATGAGTGAGTGAATGGAGTAGATGTACACTGGAAAGCCCTGTGACTAGTATTTTTTGCTATATCTCTTCATATGCTAAAGAGCACTTTTCATAGTTTGTCACTTCCATTTATGTTACAAATTTTGGGTAGAAATTACATATTGCATGTTAGATCTTTTGAATGTTTATAAAAAGTACTATGGGTAACCTACATGATAATCTTTTAAAGAGTGCAGCCATCTGGTCTGGTTTGTCAAAGCTGGTCCTCATTTGTGTTAGAACATCAACATTCTCCACCACAAGTTTCTAAAAAAAAAAAAAAAAAGACAGGAGCCCAGGTCAGGCATGGTTTTTTTTTAATGACTCATGTACTTGTTTGCAAGTTACCATTTGAAAGACAAAAAAACCAAAATTCATTAAGTCCAGAGGATCATGCTATACAATTGTTTTAATAAAAGAATCTCAAAATGACTTATGTAAGACTAATATTTTCCTTTCGGTTTCCAATTCATGAAGAGGTCAGGAAACTTCAGCAGAGTAAGAAGCAAGAGTAAGGACCACCACACACTCAGACACACTACAGTATTTAAACATGACTCTTCTAGTCTGGCAAGTTCCAAGAGGTTTAGTGACCCAGATTAAAATTCTCTCAAAATGTACAGTCGTTTTATAAATACATACAAATGTGTGTGTGTGGGTGGGTGGGGGGGGGTTCTTATTCAATATAATTTATCTTAGCACTGACATATTCCTAAAATGATAAAAATGGTAATTTAAAATGTTGCTGCCATTATTATATTTACTTAATCATGAAGCAGTCCAAAGACATTTTCAACCAGCTTAAAGGGTTTAAGATAAAACATACTAGGTTTGCTGGCTAGTTTTATGTCAACTTGACACACGCTAGAGTCATCTGAAATGAGAGAACCTCATTCAGAACGTGCTTCCAAAAGATCTAGGACATTTTCTTCATTAGTGAGTGATGGGTGAAGGCCCAGATCATTGTGGGTGATGCCATATGTGGGCTGATGATTTTCTAAGAAAACAGGCTGAGCAAGCCAGTGAACAGCAATGGACTCTGCATCAGCTCCTGTTCCCAGGTTCCTGCCCTGCTTGAGTTCTTGTCTTGCCTTCCTTCGGTGATAGATTATGATGTGGAAGCATATGCCAAATAAACCCTTTCCTCTGCAGCTTGCCTTTGGTTATGGCGTTTCTTCATAGCAATTAGCAACCCTAACTAAGAAACCAGGCATGTGGCTTGTGGGAGAGCACTTGCCTATCACACGAGAGGCCCTGCACTCAATTGCTAATACTGCCCAATAAACTAAGAATGCTCATGCTACAATCTGTGGTAATATGGAAAGCAATATAGTCAAATAATAAGTTGGAACCAACAGCTTGGGCGAGAATTTGGACATAATCAAATAAAAGCCTCGTTATGCAACAGATAAAGGCTTAAGGACACTGAGCATCTGAACACCCGTCACTTTTACAAATTAATTCACCACTCTGGCCTCTCTGTTTTCTCACCTGCAACTAAACCAAGATGTCATTGAGAGGCTCTGTGTTGCTTTAACTTCACTCATGTGCTAGTACTTTCTTGTCAGGCTAATTTAAATTCTAGGTATTTTCACATTCCTGAAGTGTTTTACAAGAATGAATGTTTAAAGGGTAAACTAAAGCCATGTAGAGCAGCTTATATTCAAAATGCTATTTGTGAGGCTGGTGCAGAAGGTTTGAGGTCAGCCTGGGAAATTAACAAGATCCTGTTTCAAAATAAAAAATGAGAAAAAGGCTAGAGATGAAGCTAGTGGTAGAGCACTTGCCTAACATGTGAGAGGTCAGAGGACCAAACCCCAACACTGCAAACAGGGACAGCAGGGTGGGTTGGTGAAGACTGTACCTTAAGTTCAGCTACTTGTGATGAAATATGCCACATAAGACTCTCACTCAGGAACTTCATCCCATATGGGCCTAGGAGCTCTGATAATGATCTCATTTCTGAAAGGAAATTAATTAACTTCAGTTTCTTGACAGAGCAAATATATTAAGATACACTGATATACTGGACAATCCCAACTTATAAACTAATTATTAATACGAAAAACAACCAAGCCAAATTAAGTTACCATGTAAAACAATCAGGCTTTCTTCATTTTCTAAATCTAGCATATAATATTCACCTGATATATCAGAATATTCCTCTGCATTGAATGTTAATTCATTTTCTGTGGGTAAATTCACAAATGCTTTCATTGCAGGAAAATAAGCTATATGGCCATTGCTGACTTGTCTTAATAAAGTTTCCAAGTACCTAAAAAGAAAAGTAAATTTATAACTAGGAGAAATGGCATGTTCAAGTGTTTATTATAGTCTACATCCCTACATATAAGTTTTAAGTTAACTGATAAAATAAATGGTACATAATGCTGGAGGGAGGGTGGCTCGGGGAAGAACACTGAAGCCTGTTTTCTAGAATATGCGTGCTGGTTCATAACTGTGACTCTGGTTTCAGGGGATCTGATGCCCTCCTCTGGCCTTTGAGGGAACCAGTAACACATGCGGTACACATACATACATGCATACAAAAGATTCATATATAAAAACTTAACCATAAAATGGTTTTCCTAAGGAGTTTATTACAAAACAAAACTTTCCATCCTTCAAAGCTTGGAAATGTGCTCCTTACCAGTTTGTATATAGACTCGTGATGGTTGGTTCGCCATGGCTGTCTAAGTGTTGTGTTTGCTGAAGAAGGACATTATTAAATACTCTGGTGATATCAATCTGCACATAGTTCTCTATGGACTGGAGTACAGTCATATATGCTCTTACGCTTGTTAGAAGCTCTGATGGCTTTGCAATTTCCTGTGTAGCTTGATTATACATAGTCATTCCAACAATTGATCTGGAGATAATAACAGATATAAGATTTTCTCACTTGTGCAAACAATCTACTCAACCTGCTAACATCTAATATCAAATAAGCAATAAAATTAATTCTTAAATAAAGCCATGAAATTACTGTCATCTCATAACCTAAAAATGATGAAGAATACAATTAAAAATCATTCAAAGAATGTAAGTTACTAATAATGATCAGACATAAAGTGGACTTTAAAAACTCTATTAATATAACAAGGACAATGAGATATTTACCCTAAAGCTTAAAATTATTTGGCACTGCTGCTTTGAAGCTTTTTGAATTTTATGTGAATGAACTAAATCCCAGTATTATTAAAATAGCTATGCAGTTATCATCACTAACATTTCATAAATAAACTAAGGTTCAAACCATAAGGAAGCTATAAAAAAAAAAAAAATCACTGTTTGGAAGCAGTCTGTTTAGAATGAGCAGTTTTCAAACACCTAAAGAGAATGTAAATGTGTAACTAGAGATAATAGTTTAGTTAACCATTTATAAAGTCATATACCCTGATCTAAAGTTGACAAAATAAATGAGCATCTATAAATGTTTGTTTGACTTAATGCTGGTCTTCAACAAACTACTTGACAGTTAAAATAAGATGGCACTGAACAGGGCTGGCGAGATGGCTCAGCAGGTAAGAGCCCTGACTGTTCTTCTGAAGGTCCTGAGTTCAAAATCCCAGCAACCACGTGGTGGCTCACAACCATCCGTAATGAGATCTGATGCCCTCTTCTGGTGCATCTGAAGTCAGCTACAGTGTACTTATACATAATAATAAATATATCATTAAAAAAAGAGATGACACTGAACAGCACAGTAAAGCACGTTTACTCGCCATGTATATATAAAGCTAACAGGAAACACAAGCTTGAAAATACTTCTCTAAGTGATCTTTCTCTGCATCAGTTCCTCCTATTCCCTTAAAAATTTTTACTTAAATTACATTTATTTACAAGTAAATATTTTAAAATCACACTGATAAATTACTTGTGTGTGTGTGTGTGTGTGTGTAAGTTAAAGGACAACATTGTAAAGTCAGTTCTCTCCTTCTACCAAGTGTCTGCCTGCTTCGCAGCAAGCACCTTTACCTACAGAGCCTTGCTGCCAGGCCCTATCACTTTAAGAAGTCCCCATAAGCATTAGACTTGTATTTCTAAAGATGCGTCTTTAACACAGCAGACAAAGCTCACAGCTAGGACTACATCCAGATAGGCCAACTCAAGATGAAAATTACTACTCTTGTATTTAGGCCCTGAGGAATAAGACTAAAACTGAACAATAAAAACAAAACAAACCCACACAAAGCCAGTTGCTCCCTGTCTTAACCCAATCACTGAAAGAGGTTTGGGAAGGGCACTGCATGCCCACAGATTATAACCAAACTATTTACAAAAGGAAAACACAGGAGCCAAAAACTGAACCTCAGATCCTGGCCAGCAGTCTCCCACCCACCCAGCTGACAGTGTTAAGGACCAGAAGGCAGAGTGAGCCTTGGGTCTCAATACCGAAGTTACTGTCAGTGTATCTGACTTAGGAATGGGAGCACAAGGCACTGTGCAGCGCTGGCCGCCGCACTGACAATCACTAGTTCAATGTTCCCTTTACTGTTGTTTTTATACAGTCCTACTTTGTTCTCTTGTTGCAGTGTTCTCGTCATACCAGCTAGCATCTCCAGCTTTATTCTATTTCTTTGCCACAATGTTTCACATACAGCAATGGAAACATTACTCATTCATGATCATAAACACTTTGAAAATCCTTTGGCAAAATTTTCAGATACTGAGATTAAATTATTAAATTTCAAGATTAAAAATTAAGTAACAAACACTTTCTTAATAGTTAACTTTCAGAAATCTAAAGTATCATTCATAGAACTGAAAGAATTTTTTATTCCTTAGTGCAGTATCATTCAAATGTCTGTAAACCTTACTCAGAACTGATGGCTTGGAGTGCTCAGGCAAAGCCTACTACACACTTGATGACGCTCGATGCTTGCATCTTTTCTTACTCACTTGCTGTGCTCTCTTTACTGACCGCATCCTAGTGAGCTCCTGGCCTTACTCACTTACCCTCCATAAGCCTGAAGACAAACTACGCGAATAAGCCCTGTTTGTGTACGACAACTAATCTTAGGAGGAAGTTGCTGACATGGTCAGTGTCGGTAACTAGCAGTAAGTGTCGGGCAGGAACCTGCTGCCCAGTAAGTCTCACTTCACTATTCCACATGGTTCTCGGCCCACTGCTATATGCAGTGCGCCAGTTCACCTCAGGAAGTCTAATAACAGGTGGTACTGGATAGGCATCAGGTAACGAACACAAGCTTGTTAAATGAAGCAGTGACAACAGTCTGTGTGTTCTCTTACTTAGTGAACCGGATTTCCAGATGAGAAGTCAAATACTCCCTCGGTGTGAAGGTGTGCTCCCACACCGCCATGTTTGGAACATAATTTATGGAGAAGCATAACTCCGAAAGTGCAGTGTGCAACTTATCAAGGCTAAAAAACAGTAATAAATAACAATTACATGATAGTTCATAACAGGTACTTCCAAATCAATTTCATAAAAATAGCAAGACTTCAGAGAACACTGCAGAATTTTATTTTTTTATTCTTAAACTGATAGTTCAAAAGGTTTATATCTAACTCAAGCAATATTTAAGCAGGATCGTTTGTATCCCTCTACATTCGGCATAATAAATGTACTGAGCACCACAAGAAGAGGCGCTTATTCAGCCCTCAGCAGCAATAACTTCCTCCTGATGGTGTTAATCTGCTGTGGAGCGGAGGCACTGTTTATAAAGTGGCAACGGCTTTTTCGTCTTAGGAACAGGTAGAACATTTAACAAACAACATTCACCCCATTACTGTCCACCTCTGCTTTTCTAACCACCAATCAAAATGCTAACTAAAGTCTGTGAGTACAAGTTAGCATATTTATTTTTTCAAATAATGGTATCAGACATATTCTGATGTATCACTAAGTGCTAAGTCCACGACCTGACTTATGTTAAAAATACGCCTCAGAGAATTTGAGACAGATTCTTGGCCTTTAGTATTCTGTACCTCAAGACAAATACCACCTATTACCTATGTGATGGTTAGTATCGACTGTCAACTTAACAGATGGAGTCACCTAGTTAACCCCCATGGGTGTGTGTATGTGAGGGCTAACAGAGGTAACTGTGAGCAGTGTCACTCGGCGAGATGGAGCCCAGGGAAGCTTCCTGGCTGCAGGTACAGAGTGTCCAGGGCCCCAGCCTCCCTGCCTCCCCTGCTAGAACTGTGAGCCAAATAAGCATCTTAGATTACACTGGCTGGGTACTTTGTCACAGCAGTGACACAGTGAGTCTACATTGTCGAATACAGTACTAACAGATAAACTTACAAGGATTTCTGTTTTGCTTTGTTTGTTTCGTAAGGGTTAGACAATAAAATCTCCGTACTTCCTCTCCCTGCCTCAGTTCTAACAGCACAGAGGAAAGAGTCCCCACCAGAGTAGACACAGGAGAAGAGGAAGGCTTACTTGGTCACTACCAGCCTGTTTTTCCTCATGCTTTCAACACCCGGTTTTTCCCTTTCAGGTTCCCCTTTCTTGCCCGTCTGTTTTTTTGACTTCTTATTCACTGCTTGACTGATGGTTTTGGCACAATGCTTCGGCAATAACTGAAATTGGGTAAAAAGGCTGTTATACTGCTGCACCGACTTCTCGGAATGTATAAACTACTGCAGGCTACCTTGGCTGGGTTGGTACGAGCAACCAGGAGGACGGAAATGCAGGGAGTACTTTACCTATCTAGATCACAGGCCCTACACAGCATGGCGGAGGTGGAAACTTACTCAAGTATTAAGGTTTATTCAAGTTATTATTCAAAAGACAAATAAAAACATACCAGGCAATTATGGAGTGAGATATAACTGGCACTATGATTATGTAAATGGCCTATAAAGAAGAAACCAAATCTGTTCAGTATCTAGTGGGCACACTGTACAATAGAGCATAGAGTAGACAGTGAATAGTTTTGGGGGCTGGAGAGATGGCTCAGCGGTTAAGAGCACTGACTGCTCTTCCAGAGGTCCTAAGTTCAATTCCCAGCAACCACATGGTGGCTTACAAACATCTGTAATGGGATCTGAAGCCCTCTTCTGGTGAATCTGAAGACAGCTACAGTGTACTCATATTCATAAAATAAATTAATTAATCTTTAAAAAAAACCAGTAGTTTTTGCTGTTAGGGGAGTTCTGAGAGTGAAGCCAGAGTGAAAGTTTTATACTGCAAGGAATCTGGGAAACGGGCAGGTTTTACAGATGGAAACACAGATGTTTTCTTTCTTTTTTTCAAGATAGGATTTCTCTGTGTAGCCTGACTGTCTTGGAACTCACTGTGTAGACCAAACTGTCTTCAAACTCACAGAGATCTGCCTGCCCCTGCCTCCCAAGTGCAGGGATTAAAGGTGTGTGCGCCACCACCGCCTGGCAGAGCTATAGATGTTAAGGTTAATTCTAACACTGACAGAAGAAATAATTGAAAAACTTAAAATATTACCTGGTCACTAAGAGTACACTGTTCTGTGCAAATATCGGTGATGAGGTTTCGAGCTTGTTTGGCCATCTCATCCAGGAACATATTGCACAGGGAAAGGCTACGATCTCCTATATGATGGCGCTGGTGGCAGAAGACAGAAGTAACACAGGTCACAAGGACGTGATCTCAACAAAACACTTTACACAAACATGAAAATTCAGGGAAAGTCCTATTCTGCTATAAGGGCTGGGGAAGTATATGTGTATTGCTTTCTCTACAACCCAAATTAAACTATATGTGTTCATATAAAATAGATACTTGGTAACAATGTAAGAAAAATTGTGATTTAAGAACAATCTTCTAAAAATCTCTATTTATAAAGCATAAAACTGTATTTAGCCAGGTATGGTAGCACTCATTTGTAATCCCAGCACTGGGGAAACTAAGGCAGAAGGATCACAAGACTCAGACCTATTACAAAAAGGAAGATAATAAACTATATATTTCATCATTCAAATTCACCATGTTCTTTTTTTTTTTGTTTTTTTGAGATAGAGTTTCTCTGTATAACCCTGGTTGTCCTGGAACACACTCTGTAGACCAAGCTGGCCTCAAACTCAGAAATTCGCCTGCCTCTGCCTCCCCAAGTGCTGGGATTAAAGGCATGGCCACCACTGCCTGGCTCAAATTCACCATGTTCTAAATCTAGTTTTTCAACATTTAAAAATAAGGTACATGATGTACATGTGCAAATTTGTGTTAGAGTTTTCTAATCTTAAATCACTTTAATATTTACATCTAATACATAGTTCTGTAGTAAACACACAAGAACTCAAATACATAAATAAAAAAAGTATTAGAAATCAAGTTGGAAAAATAAAGAAGATATTTAAAATTTCTGAAATTATCTTACTGCTTCCTAGGGATGGGAAAAGACAAAACTGAACATGCATTCTTTGAATTTGGCAAGAGTGGGGATGGTGTGCCTCATTTCAGGATATTATTAATATTCCTGTATGTATATATATTTATATCTATCTATGTAATATACAACCTATTTATTGCCACATGAGTGGGTGTTTAATTTTGGTGGTTTGTAGCTGTCTGGTGGTGGATTTTTGTCAAAAATAACTAGAATATTCTGTATATGAAGCCATAAATTCTCCACAATACATGAGAAGAAACAATTTCCTTCTGTCTTTCATATTCGTGTACCATACAGAAAGTCTCTATGTTGTTAAAATAAAGGTATAGAACAAAGACATATCTGACCCACAAGGCAATCTTTCCTGAATCTGTAAACCTTGAATTTAATTTCAAATGACCTGTAAACTGTAATAGGAATCCAAACACTGTAGCCAGACATAATGAAATATTGGTCAATCTGTATGTATATGTGGGGAGGCAGCTCAGAGGATTGGGGCAGGAGGGAGCGTGTGTAGTGGACTGATCCCAGAGCCATGAACATTTAACTGTGCAAGCATTCAACAATAAATGGCAATCTCCACTTCTGCCCTTTTTTTTTATTTGGAGACAGGCTCTCAGTATGTTGTCTAGCCTGGCCTTTAACCATGTAATCAATCCTCTTGCCTCCGCCTCTGAAGTAGAAAGGATAACAGGCTAGGGACCAAGCTCAACTGTGTCTTGACATGTCACACAAGTCTTCCTTTCAGCTTCCTAAGGCTTCCTCTGACCTCATCTCTCTTAAAGTCCTCTTCTCAAAGAATACTCACAAGCTAGAGATATGCTACCTCAAGTTTCTTTTCAACATATTCTGCAGTTTTAAGAAAAGAGAGTAAACACTAAGTTACAAAAAAATACAGTACTCAATTTTTAATGTATAGTCTTGCCACACTTATAAAATAATTTTTTTCAAGACCAGAGACACATCTTTCCATTTTATTTCCTCACTGGTTGTCAAATGATAACTACATCTATTGGGGATATAATTTGATGCTTCATGTTTTTATAGATTCCTTTTTTTAATTTAAAGATTTATTTATTTTATGTATTTGAGTACACTGTGGTTCTCCTTGGACACACCAGAAGAGGGCATCAGATCCTATTATAGATGGTTGTGAGCCACCATGTGGTTGCTGAGAATTGAACTCAGGACCTCTGGAAGAGCAGTCAGTGCTCTTAACCGCTGAGCCATCTCTCCAGCCCCCTATAGTTTCCTTTTATTCTGGGGATAAGCCCAGGGCCTGAACACCCACCAAGCATTCTGCCACACTGTGTACATTATGATCTGTGTGTACACTACAGAAAGATCCAATCACTTACCAACTTGATTTCTGTAGTAAAAACATTAAAAATCTATTCATCTTAGCCACTTAAAGTATTCATTATTATTACTATTTTCTGAGATGGTCTCTTGAGGTAACTCAGGCTGGCCTTGAACTTGCCATCTTCCTGACACAGCCTCCTGAGTGCTGGGAACACCACTATGCCCAGCTCTTTATTAGTAACTGTGTCACCATGCAGTGTAACAGATCATTGAAACTTATTTTTCCAAGCTAGAACTTTATCCTTTTTGACACACAGTACATTTTTTTCTAGATACTTAGGATCTCCAAACTACTGATTAGTAGTTGTCCTCAGGAACTATAGGTTTATATCTGTCCCACAAACGTCAGAAAACCTGGGTTCTGCCCAACATATCCATGCTATTACAGGTCAGTTCTCCATAAATTCAATTTGCAAGTCCTTTCAGTCTTACAATGAAAAGTATAGAAATTTAATTTAATATATATATATATATATATATATATATATAATCTACAAATCTATCTATATGAATAAATCTATAAATAGTAATACCAAGCATATCAGTTATTTTAAAAGACAAATGACTGTTATATGTTCATATCTATACACTCACATATATTCCTACTTGCCTCTATCATACATCTTACTGATCATTGTTTTATCATGTATTTATTTAAGAATTTCTCTGATTCTATACAAAGATGGTTTAGGTAAGGAGAAAAATTAAGTAATTATGTCGCCATAAACATTTGGCTAGCTACCCATTTGGTCGAGCTTCACCACATGAGGCCCATGGTGGGTGAAGTTACCTCTTCAGGACACAGTTCATGTGTGCAGCTCATGAAGTGAGTGCAGAGCAGAGGAAAGGCAATGGAGTATCTTGACTGAGAGGGCAGCTCCAAGCACTGCTGAAACATCTTCTCAAAAGCACGGCTGTAAAAACTGTTAGGAAAGACAGAAAACAGTCTAACCGCTACACTCATAGCTTACACGCAAACAAATGATACAGCACCCAATGGCCGGTTAATTCTCTTAACCCAAGTGAATAAAGGTTACCACCTGATCACACTTATTCCCTTAAGAACAGTTATTTCCCCCTCAAAATAACCTTTCACATGTCAATAATTCATTCAGAATAATACTCTTTGTATAATATCAAGACACTTTAAATAAAAACTTAAACAGGTAATATGTGATATCTACAGAATATGAACACATGATATTCAAAACTCTTATCTTCAAATTTTATCATGGGTTAAGGAATTATCAATTATAAGGACTACTATTATTTTAAGTATCACTGAGAAAAATATTACCAACTAAACAATCATGCCATCGATTTTTAAAATATGAATAAAATTAAGCAAATATGACAATTTAAACATTATACAAAATGCTTTTATCTCTAAGAAACCAGAAAGTTTATAGTTGTATTCTTTTACAATAGGAACCCTTTTAGAGCTAAAAAAAGAATGCAAACAAAAAGTGTTCACCCTCTTTCTAGGACAGGCTTTGAGACAGTAACAAAGGGGTCCAAATAATCTTCAAACTCTTACACATTTAACACACAGTCAAAATCTCACCCAAAAAGTGACTGGACTGCTGCATTTCTCTGAGAAGCAGGCCTTCATTCCTGGTGATTTCGTCTCCAGCACAAGTAATAAACGCTTTCCTAACAGAGTGCTAAGCTCAAAAAGCTTCCGACCATGTTCTCTATGGATCCCTAGACAGCGTTACCACTATCCAGTCAGATCTATCTCAGCGCTGTAGAAGTACCAAGACATACGGTGTCCCAGCTTACCCCTCTACAAGGCCAAGAAGCAGGGAACCAAATTACTACCACACAGCTACAGAGTGAAAGCACTCCAGTCCGAACTGTGGCGTGGCTTTGTTTATGGGTCTGTCCTCAATCTGTCATTCGTTCCAACATTAAATATTTAGTATGGTAGACAAAAAGGAAATGACAACACAACCTTTCTTTAAGAAGTAAGTTTTCTGGAGAGGGTAACGGGAGAAAAGTGAGTGGTAGTGCAAAGTGTGGAGCGGCTGTGCTTACAACAGTGCAATAAGCAGCCAGCACATCACTGTGACACAAGTGTCTAACACTGTAGGCATGGTTACTAGCTATCAATATCCATATTTGCTCTCCTTGATTTATCCACAATCTTTTAACACTCACTAAATATGCAAATAAGCCCTTAATGTGAGACATATCTTCAAACAAAGTGCTAGAAAGTTCACACTAGGAAGAGTTGGCTGCTCTTAGAGTAACTAAAACCAGACATAAAAACCTCAATTCTGCAAGCTTCTTTTTCTTACAAAGTTTCTCGGTGTAGCCCTGGCTGTCCTAGAACTCACTAGACCAGGCTGGCCTGGAACTCAGATGTTCACCTGCCTCTGCCTCCCAAGTGCTGGGATTAAAGGTGCACCCAACTTGTTACAAAGTTTTTATAAAAGTCTATTGTTCCATTTACGGTTAAGAACCTGATACTGAGCTATCTTGAGATAGCTGCTAACAAAACACAACCAAGCAGCTTCATAATAAAACATTTCCAGTTTAGATTTAAGGAAAATTTCAACATACCAAAATATGGAGAGATCGGATGTTTCCACCAACATTTCAACCAAGGAATCTACCATTTTTGTATGGAATATGATTGTGTTCATCATCTTTCCAAGTTCTCTGTGATCTGCAAGGCTAAGTGAAGCTTTGGAGACGCTAGTGTACGCCTGTAGCAGTCCAACAACAAATAACAGCAGTTAGGAACTGCTAATGACTCAACGCTTCTCTTTGTACAGAGGGAAAACGTCCATTACTGAAAAACATTTAAGCTTTACTACTGTATCAAAGCATCATTTTCTACAATTGTTCATAGTAGGAGCTGGTACACTGGCTTAGCAGGTGGGGCTGTTTCTAGTTGACCAAATGACCTAGTTCAATCAATCCCTTAAACCCACATGGTGGAAGAAAAAACTGACTCCCAAGAGACTTTTCCTGCATTCCATATGTGTGCCCTGTCCAGAAACATCTACACACATACACAAAACTGGATAAAATAATAGACTAAACGAATTTGATAACTTCTACAAACACATGCAAGTAAGTAAATTAAAATGGGTCATACAAAGAAAGTTAAGACTTAACTAAAACTCTCAAGCAGGCTGTGAAGAAAGAAACTCCATAACTAGGATTATCAAATCAAAACCAGAACCCTGGGCATGAACAATGGACACTTAAGAAGGAGAGAACACAGTGCTTACAGAGAAACACTTGGTCACAGTGACCAGGGTTTGAGTGCAAACAAAGGAAGAGAAGTGGTGAACCATCGAGGGCTTTGTGTAATGGCCAGTTCATATTGAAGAAAGTTGGCTGCACATGGGAGGAATAGGAAAGGTGGACATAGCCAGAAAGCAAAAAGTGGCAGAAGCTTATCAAACAGCCATGTTGGCAACATGTCAGACAGCTTATGAAGGCTTGGTCTATAGTGATGATTACTCAAATGATTAACTGTGGGAAATGACTAGATGTGATGGGCAACAGAATTCCAGCTGCTATGACAGTTCTGCCCATTAGGAGGCACTTCTTTGTGGATCTCATTAACTCCAACATTTTAGATATGAAAAAGATGCACAACCCAGACTACTCATTCCCATGGCTACTTATTGGGGTTGCATGGATAGCAGTCAAACTGGAGAAGTAAGGGAAGTTTACATAAAACACTGAGAAGCACGTGTGCTGCTGAGAGAATAGCAAGTTCTTCAAGCTCAAGCTCTCTCAGCTGCAAAGCACGCCCACTGCATACACGGCAGTCGTCTGCCAGGCCTCAGCATACTCTTGCCGGAGTTGCAGATGTGGAAGTCACTGGTCTCTTGGAACTCCATGCCCTGTCACCCATGGAATGACAAGAAACTAACTTATGTTTTATAAGCAAGGTTAAAAACTAAATCTCTAATCTTACAGTGGTAAGAAGCCTTCAGGTAGATGACATTACCAGTCCCTATAGGAACAAGTCAGAAAGTGATGAAAAATACATCAGAAAAACAAAAAACAAACCTAACTGTATTATCTGCTTTTATTTATCTACTGTAAAGAGGAATCCATTATGGCCACGCCTTTAACAAGCATTTTCATTAACTGATCCTCAGAATCTAAGTAGCACTGTGGAAACAGATTCAGGAGCAGCACCAACTGCAATGGCTGAAAACAAGCTTCCGACATGACTGCCACAATGCAAGCATTAGTGTGCTCCCAAACCACGTTTAAGAAAGGATCAATCCAAATAGATAAGAAGAAAGATGAGAGGGCCACATTTGGAAAGGACTGAAGACGCCTAAGTGTCTAAAGTGATAAGGGAACGTGATCCTTTGGAAAAGGACAATGACTAATAATGCAGACATATAAAGAAGTCCCAAAGTGAAACAGGAAAACGGAAAAAAACAAACAAACAAATAAACAAACAAAAATCCTAGAATCAAAACCCAAGTGAGGACAAAGCACACAACTTAAAATTCTCCAAGAACTAATTGTGATGCCTTTGCTCTACTGCAACAACATGTGGTTTGGGTAGAATCCTCGGGCTCTCCCTGGCCACACTTGTTTATCTCAACAATCCCATTCTTCACTCTGGAGTCAACTGTGAGTGATGAAGTTCTGCCATCTTATTTCCTTCTTACAAGAAAACTTAACTCAGTTTTGTTCATTACCCAAAAAAGCTACCATTGTATTCAAATTCCACACATCTTTCAAACTTTGTACAACATCTATTTCTACAAATTCTAGGTGAGCTTTTTCACTTTTAATGGTATAATTAACTAACAGCCATATCTGTGGTATCTCTTAATTCAATCCTTTTTTAAAAAGCAACAAAAAACCCTCATTTTTTTATCTATTAATTATGTACGGTATTTCCCTACCTATCTGTCTATGCATCATTTGTATGCACAGTGTCCAGAGGCAGAGGAGGGCAACAAATCTAGAACCAGCGTTACAGACAGCTGTGAGCTGTCATGTGGATGCTGGGAATCAAATGCAGGTTCGCTGGGCCTTGTCTCCATAGTTAGATTATAAAACTCTCCAACAGGGTAACTCCCTCTTCTCTTTGCTTAACAATAAAGACCATTTATAGTATACACAAAGATAATTAGGATTTTTAAAATTTTATTTTATGTATATGAGTACACTGTAGCTGTCTTCAAACACATCAGATGAAGGCATCAGAGCCCATTACAGATGACTGTGAGCCACCATGTGGTTGCTGGGATTTGAACTCAGGACCTCTGGAAGAGCAGTCAGTGCTCTTAACTGCTGAGACATCTCTTCAGTCCAGGTTTGATTTTCTTTTTTAATAATCAAAAAATACATATGAAATGACATTACTGAAGTCTAAAACTATATAGCTCTATAATTTAGAAATAAAAGTTTGGGTTAATGGATCAGGTGCCAGAAAGTACAGATCAATTGCTTAGTATATTTTTAGCAATTTATTTATTTTAATTTATTTATTGGTGATTTTGATTGCATGTATATTTGCATGAGGGTGTAGGATCCCTTGAGACAGGAGTTACAACAGTTGGGAGCTGCATTATGGGTGCTGGGGGTTGAACCCAGGCCCTCTGGAAGAGCAGCCAGTGCTCTTAACTGCTGAGCCATCTTCAGACCCTAGTTGCGTATTTTTATAAATAAAGTTTCATTGAAATATATCACAACTGTTTACATATTGTCTGCAGTTGCTCTGGTATTATAATGGAAGTATGATTTATACCAAGCACTGCATAGCATACAAGCTCAAGTTTTTACCAAATGGCTTTTTTTTTTAGTTCACAGCTATATTATAAACATGCTTTTTTAAAAAAATAAAACGTTTGTGCTTTCAAATTAAATTTACATATATGAATAAGGATAATCAAGAGAACTAGGGATATAAATTTATAGATATTATAAAATCATAACCTATTTTATTAAAAACCTATTGGCTTGCTAGAAATATATTTATATAGTTTAATAGTTTACAAAACGCTTCATGTTTGTGGTTTAGCACACAAGATATCTTTTCAGTGGGTTAATTCATAAAGCTACAAAACTATAATGTATTAAAAAAAAAAAACAGAACAACACAAATCAAGTTATTCTTACCTGTAACCTAAACCAATCTAATCTCATCCCTCTGAAATCAAACACTTCTCCATCTTCAACTGCAATAACAGAAAAAAGGGGGACAAAACAAGTTAATGCTTTTATAATTCATTAATTATATTTTCTACTTTAAGAGCTAAGACAGCTGGTGCAGTGGTGCAGGACTTTAATCCCAGCAAGTGGGAGGTCGATACAGGCAGAATCTTTGAGTATGAGGCCAGCCTGGTCTACACAGTAAGTTCTAGGACAGCCAGACTACCTAGTGAGGGCCCATATCGAAAATAACGAAACCAAAATAAACACAGTAAAAACAGATGAGACAGTTCAATTTAGGGCATACAACTGAAAAGAAAAAGTGCTATTTACACACCCCTTGTCATACCAGAGTGGTTCAAAATACCCCAAAAGAAAGCAACTTACGTGTTTGATGAAAATAAGCCTTTTAATAAATGTCACAATAATTACAAAAGAAAATTAGCCTTAAATAGGAAGGAAATTCTACATATCGCTGGACACTGATGGCATTGTGTGCAATGAGTCGGAGCCAGGCACAGTGGCTTATGCCTAATTCCTATCTAATTGGGGGCTGAGGTCGAAGGATTATGTAAAGAGTTGGAGGACAAAGAAGATACCCACCCCCCAAAAGAAAAAAAGCAGTCAGTCACAGTCATAAAGATACAACTATACACCCTCACTAATAAAGGTTTTCGAGCAAATTTACAAAACCACTATGAAGAGTGGTGTTGTCATAGGCTGCAGGAGTGGAGAGTGGAGTCTAAGCTTCAATTTTCTAATCAAAGTTTCAATTTTCTAATCAAAATACTCTCTGACGACTGAATATACCTAACTGAATAACACATTAAAAATTAGTTAGGATGGCTTATGGTAAGTGAATTTTCTACATAAAAAAATAAAAGCAACAAAATTTAATGTAAGCGCTAAGCCTGCAACACTTCTCAAATCCTGGAAAGTAGGCAGCTGGGCCAAGAGACAGCAATTTCCTTTGAAGAGCTTCTAGTCTTCATGTGTTTACAGTGACAACGTAGGAGAGCAGTGTAGACTGTTAGAATGCTAGAGTCTCACAATGCCACACAAACCAAGCATTACTACACAACGCTGTAGCAGTCACCTTCCTATATACTAAGCATAAAGCTTGACAGAACTAAAATATATACTGATCAACCTCATCTTTTCAGGATTTCTGATATATTTTTATAGAGAATAAAAACTAAAACCTATCAAGCTATTGGAAGAGAAGGTTCAAAGCACGGCCAGCTGGTGCAGGCACAACACTGATTTTTGAGTTGGCATATCTAACTTCAAATAACTGTGCTTAGTTACAAATGACTGAAAAGTTAACTGTCAAACCCCTTAGGGAAATCTATAGTTTCCAAATCTGACAAACAAAAGCAGTAACTGTTTTTTGAATGTTGTGGATTAAACAGGACAGTATATATAAGGTGACCGGTACAGACTTTAAATTAGTGCTATTACTTGGCTTTCTGATCAGGGCTTCACTGGAACACACTATGTGGAGCAAGCTGGCCTGCTTCAGCCTCCCCAATGCTGACACTGAAGGTTCCCACCACCTGTGGCTTCAGATCAACATGCTATTCCTAACAGCACACTGCTGTCCCATGTGGGCCACAGCCACACACAATGCTTAGGACTCCCGCTCACCTTACACATTTTTATGAACACCATCTGAAATCCAATTTGGAAAACTTTCCTCTGACAGAACTAAATTAAGACAAAGGTAACAGATAAAAATATAACCAAAAATGAAAGAACAATTTTATAAAAGTTAACTGTTACAACAGGCTGCTTACCTTGTTTTACACTTAGGGAAGTCATAGTGTTAACAAAAGAGGACATGATGATTGACTCATCCTCAGGGCAAACAGAGAGATTCTGAGAACAAAGTAATGTGAAAGTCATCTAGTTAGACAGCTCTCAGGTCTGTTGGCACATGGGCAGATAAACTCATGTATCAACACTGCACAATTATTTTTCAGGAAGAAAAAGGAATTAAATGTTGCTCTGTGCCAAAATAAATCTCAACAGCACTATGTAAAAGAGAAAAATAAAACTAAAAGATGACAAAGTATGATTCCATATTCATGAAAAGAAGTTTCGGGCAGCTAGAACTGCAGTGACATCACTGTTAAAGACAGCTATGAGAAACCTACCATGAAGATGCACAGAAAGATGCTGGAAATGTTCTGTGTCAAATGTGCTGTGGTACATGAATATGCACTGCATCAAAACTGGGAAACACAGATTATTTTATGTATATATGTAAAAAATTGCCTCAAAAACAGGACCCCCACCCCCAAAAAAACCCCAACCTACAGCAAAACAAAATACAAAAAAAAAAAGAGAGAGAGAGAGAAAGACCCAAGCCAAGCTTTCAGGTGGGACTATAAGCATGTTCAATGTAGTAGGGCCACAATAAAACAGTAAAATTCCCAAACTCTTTATCTGGTTAAGAAATGAACCCAGGGGAATCTGGGGTGGCACTTAGCAGCAGAGCTCTTGGTCTGCAGGTGACAGGCCCTTACTTCAATCCATAGCACTTCAAAGGCAAAATCAAAAATTGAGTTTAAAAAATCTGAAGCTAAAGTGGACATTAAAAACAAAAAGGCACATATGCGGCTGAAGCTAGCTCGGTGGTCGACAGCACTGGCTGCTCTTCTGGGATGGGAACACTAGCACCCACATGGTGATGCTCGACTGTCTGTAACTCAGGTGCAGGGCGATCCAATGCCCTCTCCTAGCGGCTGTGGACACTGAAGTCTATACACAGTACACTGACAAACACGTAACCAAGGCATCCTTACACACACAGTATAGAAAAATACGTCTTTTTTAAAAGTTAAAAAAAGTAAATAAAGGTAGATGCTTAGCTTATAAACAATGTATATAAAATATAGTTTGAAAACACCAAGACTTACACAGCAACACATATGTACTTATCTTTGAACAATGCACTAAAAAGCGACCAACATGTTTAATTTTGTTCTTTAAACATTAATACAACACAAAAGTTACATTTATAGCAAGAAACTTCATTAACCGGTTTGTAAACTTACTTTTATATTCACACCCTAGCAACCAGTTAAAAGCACCGTTACTAGATCCAGAAAGAGGAAGGAAGTAAAAAGCAGTCTTTCCTGCTAAGACTGAAGTCTGAACACTGGCTCTGTTCCTTATGAGATCCCAATCAATTTCTATTAACTCCTTTTCTTCAACAATGATTATTTTATCTACCCTCAGAACTATATCAACTTATTAAGATATATTATCATTGGGGACATCAACTTTAACATTATTATTCTTTCTTGCTATTGCTACTAATCTTACTATAGTCCCAGAAGAAATACTATGAACTTTCCCAGTATTAGTACACTCTATTTTATATAAAGCACTCCAACACTTTAAGTGGCTTGAACATTTTAGTAATACATCAAAAAATCATTTAAAGTTTCTTAGTAAATATCCAAAGAGCTACAACATAGTTTCAAAACTTACATGAAACCAGCAAGTCTGAGTTTGTTTTAAAATTATACGCTATATAAATACATAAGACATAGTAACGATAGGCTAAAGTGCACCTAGTGAACAGCTATAAATGAAATTTATGATGTTCTGGTCCTTTTTAATAACCACTCTTTAATAATAATAATACTAATGGTTTTTAAAAAGGTGTCTAAGCGCCATCTAGTGGATAAAATAAATAAATAAGTCCAAGAAAACCAGAGCTTTTTTAAAAGAGAATTTTATCACTCCTTTATCTGTACTGTTCATTAGTTTATAGTACTTTTAGGCACCTGTGAGTTTATAGAGTAAGACAAAATAAAAAACTATTTTTAATTACAGTTTACCTGCAATAAAATTAAAGAAAATTTGTGTTACAGTGAAAAAGACAAAATTAGGACACTTGAGTTAAGGTTCAGATGGGATTGTTCATCTGCTGACCATATCGTCCTTGTTGTTATTCAGTCTAATAATCAATCACCCACTAGACTGCCTGTCAGCTCAGCCACTGCTACCCAGCCACTGTGCAAGCTCAGGCTTTCATCAGTATCCACCTAGCATACCACAGCAATTCTTCTCTCTGCTCTGCTTCTCCTTGGCCTGTACCAATGGTTCATCCATACCAGGCCACCAAGACTTTTCCAAGTCCTGACTTATGACTAGGCTCTTTTGCAAGGCCCTCTAGAATCTGGTCAGCACAGCAGTTTCTAGAACCTATTCACCCTGGGAATGAGGAACTGAAGTCTTTATCACGTCTGTTCTCAAGTTGTACAAACTCATGAAATACCAACTATGTGAGTGCCTTCACTTGTAGACAGCGATCTCTTTGGGAGATGTGACCACAGCTTATTTCTATTTACATCATTTGGTACATGATTGTAGTTTATAAATCAATTATTCAACAAGCAGTAAGCGAAGAATAAAGAAGATTAGGAGACTTCTTACCTGTACAAGTTCATTGAGGACAACAGCATCAAAGCCAGAGAGGTATTGCACGTAGTACCTCTGCATGACAGGCCCATACTTCCTGACATGTGCTCTAAGCTCTTCCATGTAAAATATTAGCTCAGCAATGTGCCTTTGGGAAAAGTCAAAAGAAACGTTTCAGATAATAAGTTCATTGCTGTAGAGAGAGAGAAATACTTTAACAGTATGTTTTCATTTTAATCCTAGGTATGGGATTTAAGGCTGCTTCAGGTTGTCCACAGCAGGTGACTATGATTTGCCTCGTGCTCTAGTAAGGGTCTGACAGTGCCAGCTGCAGATACCTTCTACAACTATGTGATGTCTGGAATTCTGGGGACTTTTCAGAGGATATCTAAATGCTAGCACACCAAGAGGGGTGGGGCTGTTGGTTGTTTGCTGTTGGTTGTAATTCATTACGTCATCACACAAATTGGGAGAAGAATGTGTCTAATCCTGTAGACAATTGATGCTCTAGGGAAATCAGATGCCTGGGCGGGGTGGGAGAGGGTGTGTGTGTGAAGAAATATGGGGAGGGGTACTGAGAAGGGGGACAACATTTGAAATGTAAATAAATAAAACAATAAAAAAATGGGGGGGAACCCTCACAAGAAACTAAGAAAGAAGAGGAAGAGAAGGAGGAGGAGGAAGAAGGGGAAGAAGAGGAAGAAGAGGAGGGGGAGGAGGAGGAGGAGGAGGAGGAGGAAGAAGAAGAAGAAGAAGAAGAAGAAGAAGAAGAAGAAGAAGAAGAAGAAGAAGAAGAAGAAGAAGAAGAAGAAGAAGAGAAGAAGAAATAATTAGAATTAGAATTAGAAGAAGAAGAAGAAGAAGAAATAATTAGAATTAGATATCCTGAAGAAGAAGAAGAAGAAGAAGAAGAAGAAGAAGAAGAAGAAGAAGAAGAAGAAGAAATAATTAGAATTAGATATCCTGACAGAGAAAATCAAATTTGTCCCAAGCAACTCAACACCATAATCAGCAGGAAGTACTCTAACAATAATGTCACCCCCTTTCCCTTCTATTCTTTTTCTCTCCTATCTAGTGTTATGGTGTTGAAAAGGTGGGAAAAACATAGAGAAGAGTGGAAGAACAAAGAATCCATAAAGTAGTCAAAGACAGCTGCACACTGTTATCACAGAAAATACTAAATGTTTTTGGTATTATTTCTAAAACTTTTCCCCTAAGAAAGGCCATTAATTTTTTTATGGGGGGGGAGGGGAATAGCCTTTGCTGTGTAGCCTTCACCATGTAGTCCAGGCTGGCCTCAAACTCCAGACAGTCCTCTTAAGTGCTGAGAATTACACAAACTGGGCGTATATGTGTAGAATACCACACCCAGGCCACCTACTTTTGTCTCTTTTCTTACTTTTTTTCTTTTAAAAAAAAGGTTTGTTTTATTTATATGGGTACATTGTAGCTGTCTTCAGACACACCAGAAGAGGGCATCAAGAGCCCATTACAGATGGTTGTGAGCCACCATGCGGTTGCTGGGAATTGGAACTCAGGACCTTTGGACGAACAGTCAGTGCTCTTAAATTGCTGAGTCATCTCTCCAGCCCAAGACCAATAATTTTTAATGTCAATTACTTCCTTTTAAAATTCTTTTATAGCAATACAATCATAGAAAGAAATAGTTGCAGAATATTCAAATGAAAGTATGAATTTCACTTCTCATATATATATATTTTTTAAGAAATTAGTCAGAGAATAATAACAAGAAATAATATTCTCAGTTTGTGCTTATTTCTACTTTTAACTATCTAACTCTGAATAAGAAACTATTGACTAGAAGAAGATATTTCAAATGATGCACTGATGACAATGAGACCATTAATGATTTTTACTTAATGTTTCATGTAGAAATAATTTTGAGGACCAAATGCATAGAAAATATTATTGGGCAGAGCCAAAGAACAATTTTCTTATCACTACGATATTAGAAATATTAAGTCCTAGAGATTTTGCATTCTAATTACATCATTAAGGCTATATTGCCCACATGTATTCTATTATAAATATAAAGAACCCCAAAGAGTTTTTAAAACATCTTTGCTTTAATATACGTTCTCAGACTCATGACCCATCAACCAAAATAAACAGGAAATAGATGCTGCTCTAATGTGATACTTACTTATCTATAAAGTCATCTGCACTCTTCTTTGGCATGTTGTCCGCGTGGCGGAGTAGCCAGATAATTTCATCACGGGCAAAAGATAACGCCATGAAAACAAAAAGTGCCTATTGAAAACAAATCAACAAAATGGATTACTCAACAACTGAAAACTTGCTCTATGTGAAAAGTCCCTGACAAAGAATAACACTACATGTAAAAGAGCCACTCAGATCAAGACAGCACACAGCAGTTCACATAAAGATGAACACACACGTAAGAACTGAGGAAAGACAGGAGTGTGATGCTGAGCCTCAAGCCAGCAAATGCATTCTTGGCTACTATGTTGGGCAAATTTCATACAGAAAATATGCTTTACAGGGTGGATAGCGTACAATTATCACTCAGTTACCTTGGGACCAAGCAGGCCAGGCTGATCAGAGAGGACAGTGGCCAGTTCTTTTAGTGCAGACCGTAAAAACTTGCGTCTTTCTCTGTGCATTGAGCCGCTGTAGGGAAAGATATCAGCATGTCTGTCACCTGTGCTTCACTTGGGTAGACAATGTAGGTGCAGGGAATGGTAACGGACAAGGAAGGAGCATTTCCAACCTATGATTTGCTGCCTATGGAAATGGTACCTATCTTCTCTGCCTTGAAGAAACACTGATGGGTTAGGCAGTATCACCATTTCCTCTTATATAAGTTCATGGGAGGATATAGAATCATCCATATAACCACTAAATTGATATATCTCATTATTTCATGAGAAAATTGGTAAATTGGTTATAGGTCTCAAAAACACTAATTTCTAATATATTCACTCATTTAAGAATATAAAATTGGAGAAAGATGTGGAGCTAACATGCCTTTGAAAGAATGTTATATTCTCACATTGTCTGCATCGGGGTAAGAATGTAACAATGTCCATGAGGTTGTACGACAGTCAGCACAACGTGCAGAAAGCACTGCTATGGGGAACACAGTGGCAGGCAGGAGGAGTGACCAGCTAGGACCCACAGAGACAGCTAATAATAGTGCCTGCATTCGATACAGACTGTCTGAGCCCACGTGGTGGATGGACAGAATCAGCTTCCCCCAGATTTCCTCCTCTGAACACAACCTATGTACTGTGGTGCAAGCACAGGCACACATCCATGCCTGCTCTAACCAAGTACACGCACAACGTTCTTTAAACAGATAATAACTAAAAGCCCTTTCAGTGGAACTTCTTTATTTTATTACACTCACTTTTCCTTCTATTCAAAGCTCTCATCTCGTACACTTCCACATCATTAACAA
Source organism: Mus caroli (assembly GCF_978045245.1). Classification (NCBI taxonomy): domain Eukaryota; kingdom Metazoa; phylum Chordata; class Mammalia; order Rodentia; family Muridae; genus Mus; species Mus caroli. The sequence goes on along the minus strand of NW_028227257.1, from coordinate 99,763,850 downwards.
AGTAATGTTTGAAGAAGGTCCTCACAAATACAAGTACTCACGCGTGGGATACAGCCGCCTCCTTGCATTCTCTTATGTCGTTAATACGTTTATTGTAGCTGTGCGCAAGAAAAAAATAAAACTTGTAAAACTTAATTTGAAAGGAAAGACAAAAAGAATAAGCGAAATAATAAAAGTCACTTGAAATCCTTATTTTCATTAATAACAATGGTTTACAGAGGAAAAGATGGGTGATGTCTATATCAGATGTATTTTCTAGTACTTCAGATACTCGACGCAAATCTTCCTAGAAAAATATCAGTTTCAGTAAATCCAAAAATAAAATGAAACTTCATAATGCAAACTTTAATTAGACTTTAATATTTTCTTAAGCCCTAGATATTTTTAAAATTTCCTTTTGATGGAATTAAGTCATTTCCAAGCACCAAAGTATTCAAGAATGATTGCTTCTGATACTAGCCAGGCCACTCACAGGTAAACTCTAAAAGGTTTGTGCATGAGAAGCCAGCAGTGCGACTCTGAGTGCAGGGCTTCCATAACACAGAAAGCTAAGGCAGGAAAGCACTGAGATCACTGTACATTTTTTTCAAGAGAGAGAACTGTGGTTTATTCTTACATACTAGGTACTATATATGTGTATATGTATGACAAACATCTCTACATATATATCTTTCATCTATCCATGTGTGTGTATATATGTGTATATATATGTATATATATATACATATATATATATACACATACATATATACAAAAACACCTTCTAATAAAAAGTAAAAGAAACAGAACTCCAATATTAACTAGTTCAGATGTACTACTAAAACCAACATATCAATAAATAAATAACATATAATTTCATGAACACTAATGATAAGAACTCAATATTCGTAATGGGAAAAAATATATCCTTGACAACTTAGCTGAGCCATTTACACCAAAATGAATCCCAATTTCTATGTGTAAACACTTTTTAATTTGAGAGACTATCTAGAACATGTAATATGGACCCTTGCAATTAATACCCTCTCATACTGCTAGGAAGGAACCAAGCAGGGTGAGGAGAGGGTGGGGCAAACAACACTTAGGACCAGGATGGAGAAATGTCCCAGCAGTTCAGAGTAGTTGCTATTCTTGAAGAGGACTGGGTTTGGTTTCCAACACCCACATGGCAGCTGACAGCTAAGCAACTCCCTTAACTCTAGTTCTAGAGAGTGCAGTACCTTCCTCTGGTTTGCTTGAGCACAAGCATGCACACAGTGCAGAGATACATGCATGCAGAACATTCATTCACATAAAATAAAAATAAAATACAACTGTTATTCTTTAACAGAATAAAGATAACTCATTTTGTGGTATCACTAGACTTACATAATACATAAATTCACTGAATATAAACACACTAACTGGTTATGGTGGTTTAAATAAGATTCAAGTGTTTTAATGATTGGTTCTAGGGAGTGACGGTATTAGGAAGTATGGCCTTATTGGAGTAGGTGTGGCCTTCTTGGAAAAAGTGAGTCACTATGTAGGTGGGCTTTGAGTCTTCCTGTGCTGAAGCTCTACCCAGTGTGAAAGTCCAGACGGTCTCCTTCTGACGCCTTTACATCAAGATGCTCCTCTAGCACTGTGTGTGCCTGCAGGCTGCCATGTTCCCACCATGATGATAAGGGCTGAACCTCTGACACTGTGAGCCAGCCCCACATAACTGTTGTGCTTTATAAGAGTTGCCTTGGTCGCAGTGTCTGTTCACAGCAATGAAAACCCTCACTACTGCACTAGTTTAAAATATTCATATATTTAAGTGATTGTATAAAGTAGTGGTTAACATATTAAGACGTAATACAAATGTTATCATTTACAATCTCAACACAATAAAAGCAGAAAGGCAACTGTTTTCCTGATGACTATATGATGACAGAAGTGAGAGCAGCGGCTGCTCAGGAGTAACAATAGAAGGGTAAGAAATGCAGTGGTGCCCAAGGCCTCCGAGGCTCATCTGTGAAGACAGACATCCTACGCTGATCTAGGTGATGACCACTCAGGAGTATTCACAGACAAGGTCACTGAACCATATCCCTAAGACCTTATTTTTCTGTTTGGAAATGTAAACAACAAAGCGCTCAGGGTACACAGAACAAACTACTTTATTTTTTCTACTTTAAACAGTGATGCCAGAGAACCTGTGTTCAGTTTGCATTTCAGGGTAATTCAATGACCACTGAAATACATGCTGGCTCAAACTGTCAGTGCTACACACACTTTTCTTTCCCCCTTTTTTGTTTGTTTGGGTTTTTCTGTTTGTTTGATTGTTTGTTTTGAGACAGGGATTCTCTGTGTCCCTTAGTTGTCTTGAAACTTCCTCTGCTGGCCAGGCTGGCCTTGAACTCACAGAAGTTCGCCTGCTTCTGCCTCCTGAGTACTAGAACTAAAGGCCACTACTCAACCACATTGTTATTTTTTAGCAACCAATAAATGCTTCATCTTTGTCTCAACTTCATGCAATACTAAATTGGACATGAAATATATACAAAATTTTTTTTTAAATTACTATAGCCAGCATATGTAGCTACAGGGTATTTTATCTGCTCTCCATTTCAAAAGATCGTATGACTGCTCTTACATGTGAACTCAATGTGGCTTTTCACACAGAGGCTACAGGGCCTCAAGAGAAATGTCATTATTAAAGATAGCCACAAATCAGAAAAGTATTTGCTTTGCAGAGACTGAGTGACTCTAAGTCCTTTGGGTGTAATCTGCTATCAAGAACTGTGATCCCTCAGTGCTATGATCAGGCTTCTGTAACTGTTAGGCACGATTCAACGATATTTGTGATTGTTTCAAATGCTTTTATAAATCCACTCTGTTCTCTTTTTTTGCGGCAGGAATGGGGTAAGACAAGGTTTCTCTGTGAAGCCCTGCCTGACTTGGAACCCACTCTGTAGAGCAAGCTAGCCTCAAGGTCAGAGACATACCTGCCTCTGTCCACTGAGTGTTGGGATTAAAGGTATAAGCCACCATGCTGGGTAATACACTCTATATTTTAATTTTAGTAATATTTATGAATAAAAATAAGTCTGAATAAAAAGAAGACGTATTTCTCTAGAATACCAATTTCAAAAAGGTAAGAAACTGTAAAGAGTTTTAATTAGTAAAGTTACCTATAAGAATATTATTTCTAGTCGGGCGTGGTGGCGCACGCCTTTAATCCCAGCACTCGGGAGGCAGAGGCAGGCGGATTTCTGAGTTCGAGGCCAGTCTGGTCTACAAAGTGAGTTCCAGGACAGCCAGAGCTACACAGAGAAACCCTGTCTCAAAAAAAACAAAAACAACAACAACAACAAAAAAGAATATTATTTCTACTATTATCAGGATATTGTTAAAAGCAAATTGCTGGGACCAAAGTAAGCCAGTCTAGGCCAAACCTTCCTGTACAATGTGATCAACTCTCTAACCCCACAACCTATGCTACTAAAGACATTTCATTCACCACCTCCTCCCCCAAAATGAATAAATCTGAAAACACCATACCCCCGAATGTTTACAAATAAGTCTTCTGCAGCTTTGTGAATGTGGAAAACTTCATCCCGAAAGAGAGAGAGGCAAGAGCTACTCTGAAGAGCTAGCTTCCAAAGGTTCAGTGCTGTAGCCTCCGTATTTAGCATCCCATGGCACAGAATAAAGCCAACTTCAAACAAAGAAAAACAGGTACAAGTTACAAGTGCTGCACAGACAAGTTCCTTGGTTACACTGTAACTGTCTACAAATGAGCAACAACCTCCATCCCTGGAGCTTCATTCGCTAGTTATTCACAATGTAATATGTACATATATACATACATACGGGCATGTGTATGTGTGTGTGCGCAAACAATATTTTAAACTTTTATTATGATTTTCTATATTCTGCAAAGTAAGTTCTTTGAAGCCACACTAAAGGAACAAAAATACCTCTTTGAGGGGTGGAGTTACAAATGATTTTTTTTAATGAAGCATTAAAAACATTAGTTTAAGCAAAAGATCAAAAATTAACACCTAATACAGTAATCATTACTGCTGTTAAAGTCACTGAAAAACAAAAGCAATCAACTTTTCTCGTCGCCAGGAGAGATGCTAAGGTAATAGCTTGGCTTGTCTCAGCTGCTTCTCCCTATTCATCTGTGCACACATATTACCTCACATGATTAACCTGCACAGCAGACAAGACAGAATCATTCTTTTACAGCTGCGGGAGGGAAAGCTCAGGACTACTAGAGTAACAAAGGCAGGCAGGCAGTGAGTTCAAATCCAACCTGGTCTGCATGAGTCCCAGGTTAGCCAAGGCTAGGCCAGGAGACTGTTTCAAAAAAAAAGAAAAGAAAGGAAGCATCCAAATATTGAAATTCAATATTCTTGCAATGTATTTAGCTGTTCTCCCTATATAATTTTAAATATTTTTTGGTTACCTAATCTGGAAACCCTATCCGAATGTATAATACTACTATGCTTGTAAATGCCTTCTCCAGCCTTCTACACCAAGACAGAGAACCTCACTGTTCATTCACTCAACATTTACTCAGTAGTACTTACTTGCAACATACGCACTAAGTTTCAACTTTTGTTGAGATTTTCCTGCTTCACAAAATAATCATTTCCATTTAAAAAATAAACTGGATTGCAAAGTACTGGCTAGTTGTATGTCAGTTTTACACAGCCAGTGTACAGGTGGGAACCTCAAGTGAGAAAATATCTCCATAAGACGGAGCTGTAACTTAGCCTGTAGGTTATCTTAGTGATTGAAGTGGGATGGTACAGCCCACTGTGGGTGGAGCCACCCCTGGGCAGGTGGTCCTGGGAGCTATAAGCTGAACAAGCCATAAGCACCCCTCCGGCTCTGAGTCAGTTCCTGCCAAGACTTCCCTCTTTAATCAGGACATGTAAGCTGAAATAAACCCTTTTCCTCAAGTTGCTTTTAGCTGTGGTAGTTTATTACAGCAATAGAAATCCTAACTAAAACAAACAGTTGTCCACTCAGCTAACAATGCTTACTATTCAACTCAATTCTTCAATCACAGATATGAACAAAAAGTAAAAACTAGGAATCATTATATAATCAAGCAAAATCAATACTCCAAAAGCATAGAAATATAAACTATCTTTCTAGAGAAAAATATTACTATCACAAATCTAAGAAGTAACAAAATTAGCTAAAATGCCTAAGTACAGGTAGAATGTACTACTAAATTCCTTCCACATTTGTTAGTGTTATTGGAGTTTCAGTCTATAATGAGATAATGTATATAAGTTTATAGTATTCAAAATCTGTAGTCATTTTAAGTACAAACTTAATAATATCTAATTTTTAGATTAAGCCATATATAACAAAATTCTGGGCTTTTATGTCTAATACTTGTTTTGCTGGTAAGAAATTTCACTCATTATTTCACCAATGTATCATATCAAAGGTATTAAAAAAAATAGTTCTTCACTATAGTTGGAGAAACACTGTAACAGTGGTTCTCATGGGGGTGGAACAACCCTTTCACAGGGTAGTATAACAGATACCCTGCATATTAGAATTTACATTACTATTTTACAGTAGCAAAATTACAGATATGAAGTAGCAACCAAATAATTTTATAGTTAGGATTCACCCCAACACGAGGAACTATACTAAAGGGTTGCAGTATTAGGAAGCTTGAGAGAACCCCCATGCTATAATAAAAAGTTTACAAAGGCAATACATCAAGAAAAAAAGCACAAATTATTCAAAATTCTTCTCTCTGGTAGTGAGCAGTGGGAAGAAAGAATCTGACTACATATAGTACGTCAATTCTCATTCTTTATTACGTCATATATTGTTCCAGTTTGTGAGCTGCCTAAAGCACACAACAGTAATTTCATCCCTCATGAATCTATCAAATTGCCAAAAAATAAGTCATTTATCACATGTAAATTAAAACTTAACGAAATACCTGTGACATTAAAAACATATGACTAGTAGGAGAAATTTAGTGTTCAAAGTGCTCCTGAGTTTTGGCCTTAGTTCTTCCTTGGTCTCTCTGTCAGTAACGAGCTATGTGACCTAACTTTAGGGTCCTCATTTCTCTGCCCTGTGTCAGATGGGTCTATATGAGGAATATCTGAGGTCGCTGCAGGGTGAAGGGCAGAGCTAAGGCAGAAGCAGGCATTTCCTCATTAAAGCCCATAACTAGCTTGGTTACTTACAGATAATCCATTTCTCCATTGCATCCAAGGAGAGATATTCACAAGGCATCTTAAAAAGAGAAGACACATCTGTGCTTAACAAACTCTTTAAACAATTTCCTCCTTAGTCACTCTGCCTCTTTGAAGCTCCAAAGAATTCTTACTGTTCTATTCTTGTTCAAATACCACAGGAAATTTGAGACACTGGGTAAAAATTTAATAATTATTTAAACTGTAGCCATCAGAGGACAATGAGCTGTTGTAGTATTTCACATTTGCATACCCTCAACCATCTTTGAACAACACCACAGCCAAACTGTCTTCTGGCAAATGACAAAAATTTCTCAAGCTCATAAAAGGAGTTTAAGTTTTTTCAAATTTATTTTAACCATGTGAAAACAGATTCCTGTGCCTAGATGCTCTGTATCCCGCCCAAGTGAACCAATGGTCTGTGTGCATTTTCTGTAATCATAATACCTACATTCACATGGGAAAACACTTGAAAGAGAAATCTAACAGACTGTAACAATGATTTTCTCTAACTGGTAAGACTTGACATACTTCTGCTTTTTTCTTTATAATTGTATCTTCAAATTTCTGTACCATGATAGAAACTATTTTTTTACAGTTTTCTACAAATTACATTTATTTCTATAGACATGCATGCCACAATATGTTGCCTCTTTCTTTTCATCATGCCTGGGTCTTAGAAATCAAACTCTGGCTGTCAGGTTTGGTGGCAAGTGCCTCTACCTACTGAGCCACCTCAGCAGCCCCAAACAAAATGGTTGCTTGTATTAACCTCCAATTTCTGAGAGCTAAGAAAAAAATTTAAACCCTGCATTATTTTTATGCACATTTTATAATATACCTGAAAGGCTAATGTTAACTAGAAAACTGCACTAACACTGTTTAAGTGATAAGTGACTATAAAAGAAAAATGGAGCCATACAGTGTCCGACTGTGCAGGATTAAGCATTGTGCTGGGTGCACTGATGAGACTCAGCAACTGGGCATTCCTCCACTGGTCTGCTGAAAGGTTCCGTCTAGGATACACCATCTGAAGAGAAATTAGCGCATCTGAAAGAGACTAAGAAAGCAGAAAGGCAGTTGAATAGAGTGCTCCTGTTTTGTTGAGACTTCAGCTTTAAAGTCTGCATGTCTAACTGATTTCAACCCCACTCCCTATAATGGGTCACAAGTCTCCTCTAAAACTGTTCCTTTGGTTTTAAATTCTATAAAAGTTACAGTTGATATTACTGGACAAGAGCTACACTCAGGAAATCATGTTACTGCCTGTAAAAAAGCAAAACTACATATTTACTGTATGGGTGTTTTGACTGCATATACATATATGTGTGTGCCTGATGCTTATAGAGTTGAGAAGATCTACAAGCTGGGTGCGAGATCACCTGGGACTGGACTTACAGGTCTTAGCTGCTATAGGCACGGGTGCCGGGGATTAAACCTGGGTCCTCTGGAAGAGCAGGCGATGTTCCTAACCACTGAACCATCTCTCCAACCTGGCATGTTTCTTTTTCTTTTCTTTTTTTTTTTTTTTTTTTTTTTTTTGGAGTTAGGGAAGGGCAGGGCATAACCATTTATTGGGTAGGTTTTCCATTTTATATAACAAAAGGAAGGATGGTCATAAGGGTCATGTAGCAGCAGAAAAGTACTCAATAGAATGAACTGTATACTTAAAGGGCTAAAATATAAAGATTTCTATATTACTGTTACCACAAAATACTTTTTTAAAAAAGCAAATATATGTCCATTATTGTTATGCTTCTTAAAAATCCATATAGGTCTAGGTTATGTATTTATAGTGTGCACACATAGCTAAAGGCACTACTATCTAGCAATGATGCAAACTTAGCATTAAATAAATTATCTAACTTTCTAGCTCGGAATAACTAACTTTTCTTGAGCTTTTCTTTTTAGTTCACTGACTGGGATATAAGTCACTGCTCTCTCCTGGAGGACATGGTTTTCACAGAGCTGCACATGCTGAATGTTGGACTGAAGGACTTTTAAGGTGGCTGAATCACCAACAACCCCTGGAGCAGAGCAGAGGGTAGGCTTGCCAGCTGCCCTGTTTGGTTTCCTGAGTGCTGCATTAACCCAGCAGGGTCTTCAGGCTGCTCCCGAGGAAGCTGGACAGCACAGGGTGCTGAGAGAATGAATCCCACCTTCTTACAGGATCCATCCAATCTGCTGCTTCTCTCTATGGCAATCCGATCACGGATTTCTGTAACTGTTCCACTGAAGCTTTTTTAAGGAGAAATAAGATGTGTTTCTCCCTCTTCAAAGCCCATTTCAAATGAACACTCAACAGCTCCTCTGACAGGCAAGAGTCTAGTAGAAAAGGCTGTGTTCCCAATATGGATGGATCTGTAATTTTCATCACTGGGCTTTCTCAGGATGTTGTTGGCGTAGGTGAGCAGCAGCTTGAAGGCCTCCAGAAAGGTCTCCAGGGTGTTCTGGCATAGCTCGGCCATGGCCAGGGACGCAGAGCTCGACGAGCTGCCCAGTGTGCCCGACGCCATAGCGGCTCTGAGGCCTTGGCCACCTCGCGCACAGTGGCCGCACTGAGCAGGTGCTCGTTATTTTTTTAACTCACTCTGTAGACCAGGCTGGCCTCGAACTCAGAAATCCGCCTGCCTCTGCCTCCTGAGTGCTGGGATTAAAGGTGTGTGCAATCACGCCTGGCTTCGTTATTTCTTGAAAGGTTAAAATGTGTAGCAACTTCAGGAATCTTCGTTTATTATTTATTTTGGAAAGAGTGCTGAACTCTTAAATGTCTAATGATTCTTGCTAAAAAGGACTCTGATCACATGCCTTAGCCTGTCTACCTGCCTGCCTGTCTGTCTGTTTTCCTTCCTTCCTTCCTTTTTCTGACAGTTTTGTATGTGCAGAAATTCATCTGTGTGAATACAGACAAATGCCGCAGAAGTCAGAGAATAATTTGGGAGGCTAGTCCTACTCTTCTACCTCCTAAGAGACAGGGTTTCTTTATAGTTCGATGCTGTATGCAGGGTCTCACATATACCAAGCTGGCCTCAACCTCACTATGTAGCTGAAGATGACAAACTTCTGATCTTGACTCTCCTTCCTGAAGAAACAGGTACACACGTAAGTTTCTGCTCACTAGGGAAGCACTTTATGAACTGCACCCCAAGCCGGGCCAGTACAGAGTCGGACAGTCCTCTGAGGTGGGAGTGTGGATGATTATAGGAAAGGCAGAAAAAAAGATGCAAGAGACAGTATGGGAGGGCGGCAGGCCAGTACCACACCAGCCACCAGTGTATTTCTCATAGCCTTCTTACACTGCAGTACCATGGGAAGCAAAGCCACAGATAACAGAAAAATACACAAAAAGACATTTGTTCTCACAAAAAAATTCCCTGTTCCTTCCACCAAGGTCAACAGCATCTTCAGCTCCTTGCCTTGAGCCTCAAGTGCATCTCTCCTCTTATCGTTCCATGCCTCAGCAAGGTGAGAAATCTGCCAACAGGCCCTGACTCTGCCTGCCAAAGAGACTCCCCTCACTGCCCCAGAGAAGCGGCAAACGCTCCCCACAACTTTGTATAACAGTTTTGGGGAGCTGTGTTCTCACAGCAACCTGAGCATGAGGCAGGGGAATTTCCCACATGTGCTGTCAGGACAGTGCTCAAAAGGGAAGTGCTTTAGACTTTGGATATTTTAAGCTCACGGTTTTTGGATACGAAATGTTCAAGCTACTTAATACACTATGCAAAGAAACCAAATTGAAAAAGTATCTTCAGATTTTCATGAGAGAAATCATTGGGAAAATTCGTGAACATCAAGAAAAATATACACATGGTATTGCTCGAAGGTTCAGTTAACAAAGAGAACAGCGACCAAGACTCAAACAGTCTGGGCCTTTGCTCTGGTTTTGGCACTACTTTTGCCAAGGGGCTCACCACTTTGTCATCTTCCTCACTGTTTATTTATTGTGATGATGTTGAATAAGATGCCTGAAGCTTTTGGAAGCATGTAGACCTATGACAGGTCTTGCTGCAGGACAGTTACCACGATGATTTCTTCCCATCAAATTTATTAAGAAATATCTTTCAATGTGTCTTTTTAAAAGGACATTTCATATAACTTCTAAAAAATTCCTGTCATCTTTTTCTCATCAAGAGAGTAAGATACATCTAAATCTGATTCGACATTATGACTCTAAAGTCTTAGGATGAAATACTATGTATATAAACTCTTTAAAAATGGTTTTGAGCACTTGGGAGGCAGAGGCAGAGGCAGGCAGATTTCTGAGTTCGAGGCCACTGGCCTGGTCTACAGAGTGAGTTCCAGGACAGCCAGGACTATACAGAGAAACCCTGTCTCGAAAAAACCAAAAAAAAAAAAGTTTTTGAAATTTATTGCATGTATATGGGTTTTGCAATGTATGTCTGTATACCACATGTGTGCAGTACCTGAGAAGGCCAGAAAAGGTCACTATATCTCTTGCAACTGGAGTTAGAGGTGGTTATGAGCTGCCATGTGGGTGCTGGGAATCAAACCTGGGTCCTCAGAATAAGTAGTTAGTGCTCTTAACTGCTGAGCTCCTGCCTCTGCCTCCCAAGTGCTAGGATTAAAGGCGTGTACCACCTCTGCCTGGTTTATATCTAAATTCTTTTTTTTTTTTAAAGATGTATTTATTTATTTTATGTAAGTAGTTGTCTTCTGATGCACCAGAAGAGGGCACCACATCTCATTACAGATGGTTATGAGCCACCATGTGGTTGCTGGGATTTGAACTCAGGACCTCCGAAAGAGCAGTCAGTGCTCTTAAGCACTGAGCCATCTCTCCAGCCCTGTATCTAAATTCTTAATGCAATATTATGTATCTAAATTCTTTTGATGAAGTGACTGCTTCAATTTTTATAACAACCACATGGGATAACTGCTACTTTAGGACTATTTTTAGCCCAAAAGAAAAGTGAGAGACAATTAAGCTGTTTAAGTAAATTATACAATATTTCAGAGTACATTGGTAAACCTGAGAATACTGCACTATATACCCTTTACTACCTCTGAATACAACACTCAACTGAACAACTATAATTCAACTTACTAACTAAAATCAATACATCCTGAGTCTTTATATGACTGTGAATCTGAAACAGCTAACTCAACAGATAAACAGTTTTTCATAACACATTATAATTTTTACCCTAAAACTAAGTTATCTCTTTAACTCCCTATGGGTAAACAATTCCTTATGTGTACTGTTGCACATCTAAAAAACAGCTCTTGCTGGGCAGCAGTGGCGCAGGACTTTAGTCCCAGCACTCAGGAGGCAAGTGCAGATGGATCTCTGTGGGCTCAAGGCTGGTTTACAGAGCTAGTTCCAGAACAGCCAGGGCTATACAAAGAAACCCTGTCTCTGAAAACCCAGAAGAAAACAAAAACCCAAACAACAAACAACAATAAAACAACTCTTACCTTGCTATGGGGTACAAATTCTTCCATCATCTTTTTTAAAGGGTTTTCATAGTCCACAATCATCTGACCAAGGCGTGGATATTCTCGGTCACTTAAAATACACACATCAAATTCAAATGAGTTGTAAGGCTCTGAGAAGGTCACAAGCATTCTGTGTGATGTCTGCCTACCTTGCTCCATGGGTCATTTCATGTGCATAATTGTACAGTCCAATGATTGCCTTCCGTTCTTCAATCCGGGACAGCAGTATCATTAATGTTGTATAGGTTACAGTCAAGTCTAAGTAGTTCTTTGTTAAATCAAAGTTCACAGTCTAAAAAAAAAAAAAAAAAATCAAGTTTATTTCCTTCCTGCCAAACTCTGAAACAGATAAAAGTCTACATATTTTGCTTATCCCCAATTCTGGGTTTCTAATTTCTTTTTCTTTTTCTTTTTTTTTTTTTTTTTTAAAGATTTATTTATTTATTATATGCAAGCACACTGTAGCTGTCTTCAGACACTCCAGAAGAGGGCACCAGATCTCGTTAAGGATGGTTGTGAGCCACCATGTGGTTGCTGGGACTTGAACTCTGGACCTTCGGAAGAGCAGTCGGGTGCTCTTACCCACTGAGCCATCTCACCAGCCCCCCTAATTTCTTTTTCTAAACCTGTAAAATTTGGGAATTACAGCCAGGCAGTGGTGGCGCATACCTTTAATCCCAGCACTTGGGAGGCAGAGACAGGCAGATTTCTGAGTTCGAGGCCAGCCTGGTCTACAGAGTGAGTTCCAGGACAGCCAGGGCCACACAGAGAAACCCTGTCTCGAAAAACAACAACAACAACAAAGGGGGGGGGGGATTACAGAAAAAAGGAAAGGGACTTTGGCTACTGTATTTAAGCTGTAAGAGCTGAAAGGAACAAAACCAAAAAAAGCACTGGTACCCATCTCACCAAAGCAAAACGTAGCATTGAAAGTAAATGGGTACATTCCTCAATTGACCTTTTGTATGTATAAAATGTCATGCAAAGGAAACACTGTCAAGTTGACTTTACAGGAAAATATTGTCCAGTGTTTATAGTTAGGTATATTAAGATAAAAAACTGAAATTAACAGCTATTTTACAACACACAAAAATATATGCCAATAGCTTTACTTTAAAAAAAGTTATCCAGCAAGCCAAATAAACAGTGCTAAAACTTTATACTGCTACTCATAAACCTTACTCTAAGAAAAACAATTGGTTCCCCGAGTTCTTTGTAAACAGAGAATTAGGAAATTTTCCCAACAATGATACTCACAATATCAAAGAAGACTTGGCAAACGTCAATAGTATTCAGCAAGTCACAGACATGGTCCTGCAAAGAGAAGCTTAAGTCAGCGGGAGGAAGGCTGAGGTTTAATTACAGCCGGGTTTCTGCATGCGTAAGCAAGCATTCTGTCTACCACCGAGCCACACCTTCGGCACTGAATAAAGAACTTTAAATTCAGAAAACACAAATGGAGAAAGTATACTTTAGACTTTGGTTCTGAAATTCTTTTACCACATAATCCACAAAGCAATTTATGCCATTAGCAAATCATAATTCAATTTTTATTTATTTTTATTTTTTTATTTAAAAATTTTTTTATTAGGTATTTATTTCATTTTCATTTCCAATGCTATCCCAAAAGTCCCCCACAAACTCCCCCCCACCCACTCCCACTTCTTGGCCCTGGCGTTCCCCTGTACTGAGGCATATAAAGTTTGCACGACCAATGAGCCTCTCGTTCCACTTGTAACTTTAAAGTTTACATATTAAAACGCATACCTTAAATTCCATAACATCTACAAATGTAAAGTAATACAACGCCAGATTTTTCAGAATCTCTGATTTTTCTTTCTGTAGCTGTGCCAGCTGTTGCTGTAATAAATAAATAAATAAATAAATAAAATTAGAGTTTATTTTCCGACAGAAGAGCAGTATCAGGTTTCACTGTACACTATCTTTCATATGGTTGCTATATGAAAGCACAAGCTTTAGACTTCTAAATGATTAAGGTTTTTTTCAAACCCAATCACTTGAGAAAGCGACTGCTAACGTGATCAGCAGCTGAGAGTGGGAGGCCATAAAACAGACTGAGGAGAATTAGTACCAAACTGCACTACAGCAGAAAACTGAAAAATGTTAGAGGAGAAAATACATCAAATGAACGCTTTCAAAAAACTTAAAAGCAAATCATGACTATGTTCACTAGAAGTGGGAGAAAAGAAGGTGAAAAACAGCTTACACTACAAAAAACAATATGCTAGAGAGATTTGGAACTTACCAAAAAGAACATCCAGGCAAAGCCACGTTACGCATGCAAAATAAAATGTAGATACAAACATAAAATACAGTAACGGTTTCCTGATCAGACCCACAGAACACAATAAGTTATCAAACAAAAGAAAAAAAAATCACAAGAACAAAAAAGAAATGAAACAAAGCAAGACTAGAGTTTAGACATGAGTGAAGGAAATGTGGGAAAAAAGGGTATTCTGTTCAGTAAAATTATTGACCTTACAAGCACTGCCTTTTCGCATTAAATCAACGATTGCAGTCTTTCTGCTGCCTATTTTACAGGGTGCCCGGATCCCAGGGATCCTCCAGACCCTAGGAGCCTTCATGTTTTCTAACGAGCATCAGTTAGGACCTCAGTAGAAAGAAAGGTGGACTCTCTGGTCCACTTCAGGCCTGCTGCCTAAGACTCTGTCTTAAACAACATAGCCCAGGTGATCTAAATACTCATGAAATGTCTGAGAAGCACTCAGGATGTGAGAACACTAGAAAATACAAGAAAGCATTTAAAAATACCCAACATGCTGCCAGAGGCCACACAATTTTGAGGTCCTCATAAGGCCATATATACTTACATGTGAGCACTGGGAAAGAGATGCCTGCCTATACGTGACTATAATGAGCTGATAAGTCAGAACATTTACAAACGTGAGCCTAACATCAGGAGAAGATTCTTGAGGAAAAGCACACTGAAAACAGCAAGCGATCTGGCATAGCACCCAAAACGCCTCAGAGTAAGGACACTTAAAGAAGGAATTCTGTCTGGAAAGCTGGAGAACTGCAGTCTCACCTCTCCCCATAAATGTACGAGTTGAGGTATGGGCATGCGGCGATGGGTAACTTCAATGTGCAGCTTCCTCTCAGAATAATTAACTATTTTGTACAATATAGCAGTTTGAAAAAATTCCATGTTTCTCTGCATTTTTAATCACGACTATTCCAGAATTATCAGGTGAATAACTTGATCCCTTGTCCTCGCATTATACCTTAACCTTGTTTAATAACTCTATTAAACACTTCTGACTGATCATGATTCTTTTCTGGTATTTAATTCCAAACATTTGAGTTCCAACATACAAGAGGAAAAAGTAGGCTCAAAAACTAAGGTATGCGCCAGGTGTGAACGTGCACCCCTTTAATCCAGCAATCGTCAGGCAGAGACAGGCAGATCATAAGTTTTGTGACCAGCCTGTTCTACAAAGCAAGTTCCAAGACAGCCAAGGCTATTATACAGAAAAACCCTTTTCTCTTCCCTCCCTCCCTGCCCTCCCCAAAAGATATAAAAAGTATGATGGCATCTGCCTTTAATCTCAGCACAAAGAGGCAGAGGGATCTCTGTGAGTTCAAGGCCAGCCAGGTCTACATATAAAGCTCCAAGACAGTGAAATCTACATAGATTCTCAAAACACAAACAAACAGAAGAATATGAGGAGAATGATATGGTTACTATGTGACTTCTTAATCCTAATTAATGTCAGCAGCACTAAGGTAATCATTAACACTGCTTTCCTTCCCACCTCAGTATCCTAGTTTGCATCATACCCTTGTAAACACTAATGATCTTTTACAAACCTTCACTTCATATATCAAGAATGTAATGTTTATAAAAGGATGCACTACCTACAAAATCCAAAACAAATGTTGCAAAGTTAAATACTTAGTACCAGCCAAGATCAGAAATCTCAGTTTCTTCTCAAATGTGTTCTATTCTTGCCTGCTATCCCCTTGTCAATAATAATATCCCCTTAGCCTAAATCTCCCCCTTAACTTTCCCAAAACATAGTATTACTAGGTGCTGCATCAGCTACAGGGGCTACAGGAGAAGTTCTCAGTGAGTGAGTGAGGTTTTAATGCTCTCTACAATCTGGACCCTTTACTTTTCCAGACTCAATCTCCCCTACATTCATCCATAGCCTACAGAGCAAACCAACTGCCATCTTCTATGCACAGTTCATGATTTCTCTGGCTTCCTACAGGGGTATCAAAATATCACCACTTACATCCAAATCCCAGTATCCTAAGCCACTCAGCTTAAACACTAACCCCATTTTCAGGAACCATCCTTGACTAACTCGCTCCTGATGGCAGCCACTGTTTTCGAGTCTAGCTTGTCACTGTCATCTCCTACACTACAGGCAGTGTAGAAGACTCGGTGTTAGTCTCTCCAGTACTTACAATTCTGAAGTACAAGTTAAGTATCCAATCCAAATGTATTAAATAAAGGATCATAATGCAGACTGCCAGAGGACATATTTGGGAAAAAATGTTTTCAGAAAGTCCCTCTCCAACTGTGCATATAGAGAGGGTAAGTAACGTAATGTCTGTAAGTCTAATGTGCCCATCATCACATGGGGCACATTTATACAATTACCCAAGGCAACTGGATAAACCGGCACAGGACAACACTGAAGAGTGGCCAACACCTAGAAACTATGCATTCCATGTCAGGAGACTAATAATGGAGGCTACAGACCACTTCTTCAAATAAGCAAAACCAAATTATTTTGTAAGTAATCCTAACACCATTGATAGCACTTGCAGTAAGCAAATATTTGAGAAGTATGCACTGTGTTTGGCATTATTTCTAACATTTCATAAGGATCACATAGTTTCTACCTAACAGTAAAACTTACGTTCCACATTTTAGTGAAGCTAAGCTTCATAAAACTATGCATGAGAGATGTCAAATATCACAATTCTCAGGCTTTAATTACAAAGAAAAAAAGGAATCAACTATACTTTATTTTTCAAAGTTTATGATACACCTAAAAACCATTAATGACAGGTTCAAGGTCAGAGATGATTTAAAATATGCATAGGTAATAATTACTGCTATTGCTATACAGCAGAACATTAGAGAGGTACTATCTGAAAACCATGTATTCAACAATTTTAAAGCATGATCCTGTAATATATGAAAATATTTTAGCAAAACATTTGTATAACTGTTTATATTTTCTGGCTTAGAGCCTTTATTCTTAACATTAAAATAAGATATGCAAAAACTGAAATAAATAAGGCACACCTTAAGTCATGGAAATTGTGCATCTTTAAACTGAAATATTTTGTTGATTAATCTTGCTTGTTTCAATTAACAAGCATTTTTTTTAGAAATACAAAATTAAATGGAAATGAAATTTAGTATTTCCTACTTTTTGTTTTGTTCTAAGAAAGGCAAATGACTGAAGGAGCCAACACTTAGCAGGACTAACTCACTAATCTTTAACATAAGAAACATGGCTACAGGTTTCAGTACAGTTATCGTGCTCACTTCGGCAGCACATATGCTAAAATGGAACGATACAGAGATTAGCATGGCCCCTGCACAAGAATGATATGCAAACTCGGGAAGCGTTCTATAATTTCTAACACGATTTTGTTGTTCCTTTATGGTACTTAAAAATTCCACTGTGTGCATGTACCAAATTTTTACATTCATTCAATTATGAATGGGCATCTAGGTTGGTTCCACTACTGTTGGTTCTGCTACTGTAAATGATGCAAGAGTAAAGACTGGTGTGCTGCATCTCTGTAAAAGGATATGGTGACCACTGTGTATCTGCCCGAGTAGTAGAGCTGGGCCTCTGGCAATTCTACATTAGCATTCTGAGGAACCTCCACACTATTATTCCACAGTGGCGGAGACAGCTCACGTTCCCATCAACAATAAGTTACAGGGTTTGCTTTCTCTGCATCCTTGCCAGCACTACTTCTCGTTTGTTTCCTTTTTAAAAATCCATGATTTCCCTTTCTTTCCTTCCTTCCCTTTAAGCCTTTTCTTTGCACACATACACAGTGTATTTGCAGGAGCATGAGAGTGGGGAGAAGTTCTGAGGCACAGTGTCCCGAGCAGCCCACAGCCATTGCACTCACAAACTTAATTAATTTGCTTTCTTAATGACAGCCATCCTGACATGGTTAAGGTTGCATCTCAAATCGTTTTTTGATGCCAGTAGCTCTTCTAAGATGAAATGGCATCTCAAAGTAGTTTTAGTTTACATTTCTCTAATGGCTAAAAATGTTGAACACTTAAAAAACTAATTATTTGTGGCCCTTTTGAGAACTGTTTAGCTCACTAAGTGAAGTGGAAATTTCTGGCTTCTTTGGGACCTCAGTTATGTCATATGAGGTTTTGCTGAAGCAGACACAGGTGAAAGTATGATTTGCTGAAGCAGACATGTGATAGGATGGGTGATGTTTAGAAAGACTATGATTCTTCAGACAGTGGGAGGAGACTCTGCCACTGTTCCCCTTGCACCACGTTGCTGATCTGTTTTGTGACTTCGTAGAGAATTTCTTGGGATATTCTGGTGGCTTCTTACAGCTTCTCAGACTCAGGCCGACTGGCAGAGCCTCGTTGTTTCTTCTGGATCAAAGTGCTTTGCTGATTTGTGAGTGGTGACTGCCAAGTGGACTGGACTGCCACTGCTGATTGGTGTTGGAGTTTTGGTAGAGGACTGGACTCCTGACAACAAAGACTGGAATCGTCCCAAAGAACTATTTCTTAACAGGTTCACTTCCTACTAACCTTTCTTTTCCACCCACCTCTGGGTGGTGGGCTAGAAGGGAGGTTGAAGCATTTAAGAACCCTCATTAAGGTAGATTTTAAAAAATCCAAGCCAACAATTAACCCATTACTGATCAAAAGATTTTTTTATGGCTTTTTAATGAAATTCTTTACATATTAATCCCCATATGAAATATATCTGCCAAAGATTATCTGCCATTTTGCAGCTTGTCTCTTCACTCTGCTCTTTAATTTTGTGAAATCAAATTTGGAATTTTCAGATTATTTTCTGTACTTACTGAGTCTCTTTCAGAAAGTGCCTGTCCATGCCTATACTTTTTTCTTGCATACTATCATTTAATTCAGTTTCCTATTCTGATGAGCCAGAGAATTAGAACAATTTAAACACGTAACGTCAAAGTACATATTTCACGGGCAGCTTTATGGATATAGATATAACTTGTTGGTAGAATAATTGCCTAGCATGTGCGGATCACTGAGCTCAACAGGCAATGCAAGAATGAACGCAAGGAAGACTGAAGGAAGAAGGTAGTCAAGTAGGAAGGAGAGAGAGAAGAAATGGACGAGAGGGAGAATGACACAGAGAGGCAGGAAAAGAAAAAAGATAGCATCAACTGTGTAACTGTATACTACTGTGTTCAGCACTTTTGAACTGCAGACATACCAATTTCTTATTACAATTAAATAAATGTTAAAGTATAGTTATTACGTTTTTATTATTTTATGGTGGCACACATCTATAATTCTAGCAGCCTTACCTAGGCTTATCAACCTGTCTCAAAACAGCCCCCCCCCCAACCAAAAAAAAAAAAAAGAGAGAGAGAGAAATCCAAGAGAGAGAGAGAGAGAGAGAGAGAGAGAGAGAGAGAGAGAGAGAACCAAGAAATCTAGCTGCAGGAAAGCTCTGTTCAGTATCTCAGTAAGAGTCCAGCTCAGACACATGTAAAAAGTACTGAGGTACATTTTCAGCTGTGAAAGCTCTCACTCGACTGGACTACTAGAGTGGCTCCTAGCTGGTCTTAGGACACGTGCTCCTCAAGGGTCTTCAGAGCATCAGTGGAGTGTGCTCCTGAAGGTACTCAACATTTATCTTGAAAAAAACAGTTCAAATAAAGATGATGCAATATGTTAACACAGTGGGAAGAACCGTGTTGAGAACTTTATGTTGAAAATTTTATATAAGTATGTTATTTCAAAATAAGATTTGAAATTCTAGTAATCTGCTGGCGTGATTAAAATAAAAAAATTTTATGTTTTTAAAGGTTACATTTGATTGATTTTTTTTTACTTAATTTTTTTATTTACTTTACATCCCACTCACTGCCCCCTCCCCGTCCCAGTCACTCCCTCCCACAATCCTTCCCCAACCCCTTCTCCTTCTCCTCAAGCAACTGTAATTTTCTTTCTCAAATCTCATCACTATCAAGAGCTATCACCTAGCCTTGCTGCATGTCACCAATCTGAGTTCTTGAATAGCCTTAGTCATGTCTGTGAGATTCCTCGCTTACTTCTCTTCAGTGATGGCTATACTGCTGAGGAAAACTTTGCTAAAGTAACCTTCTCTCTCCCCTAGTATTCTCTAATCCCTTACCTTGATTCCTATTTTCGTTCTTCTACTTAATCTCAAGAAGAAAGTGCATCCGTTGTCACCTACATTGCCCATCTGAATTAAATTCTACAAGAACAAAGGAATCGTCTCACGGCTCAGAGCTTCGGCATCCAAAGTGCAGAGTACACTGTGCTTCCTGGCATTCACCAGGTTTCACTCTCAGCCCTGTGCAAATAATAATCTGCTTCCTGTCTCAATAAACCTCTCCTTTTCTAGGCACTTGCGATAGCATAGAATCAAACAGTATGCAGAGCTTGGTTTATCTGACTCTTTCACTTAACACTTAGTGTTTAGTTGTAGCATAAATATGTATCAATAGTGTTTTCCTTTGAACTTCCAGATAGTCAGTTTGGGAGGAGGGTATTAATCCCTTTTGTTTATTTATTCACCAGTTAATTGATGAGCAGCTGAACACTTTCTAGTTTGGATTTAGGAATAATCAATGTGGCTACAAATATGTCTTCACAAAGACATTTTTATTTTTTATTTTGTTTGAGAAGATTTTTTTTTAAAATCAGAACTGCTTTTTGAGTTTTCAACAGTGATTAAGACAGTCAAGTGAGTGAAATATGATCAGTAAATAATGTACCATTCATTATTTGTGAAAAATACTGCAAATAAAGTATCAGACATCATGGGAGAAGCTGAACAAAAAATGTATGAGAAAAGACTTTAAATGAGGCATAAAATATACTGAGGAATGTACATTCACATTCATAAGACATCTTCATGCTTGCTGCTGAAGGTGAATAATACAGTTTAAAAGTCAGTTCCACAACTCTTCCCAGGTAAAGTCAAAGAGCTGCCAAAAATACAGTTCCACATCTGCTTGAAGCCACAATGACTCACCAACTCATAATGATAGCAAATGGGTAAGATCTTGTGTCATAGTATAAGAAAGACCACAGTAAAAAGGTCATATCTGCAAAGAGTCCTGAGGACAGTGAGCCTGGTGGACCAAGTAAAAGATGAGCATAAGTGAGGTCACCCAATGGATTATCTGGGGTTTATACTCACAGGAGAGAATAATAGTTTCCTTCATTGACAAGACAAAAGACAAAAATATGAAATTTATCTCTTACGTCATATTGACTTCTCTTAGTTGTTTTTAGACATCTATTGTTCTTGGAAAGCATTAGATGGCATTACAGGGAGAATATCCACACCTCCACCACACCTCACTCAGAGGCCCCTTCACTATCATCCTTTGTCTTCCACTGTCACGCGTCAGATCCTAATTCCTTTCTTATCCATCCTGGTTCATTATTTTGGCCCTTCTCTTTCTCTACTATAACTGCCTGATGAAGCCTATAGTAAGAAAATACGCATATGCCGACTTGGCCATAATCTCAGTTCATGCTCGTCAACAGTAACTGAGTTAGAGCATGACCTCAGGTTCTACTGCCAAGCTGCTCTCTGCTTTCCTCAGTGACTGGTGCAATCTCCAAGTCTCTTAAAATCCCCAACAAGCATCTTTCTTTGGTCCTCAGCTTACCCCTAGCCTGAGTTCTAGATGTGCAGCCTGAGTACTACACTTTATTGCTCATTGCATTTCTAATGGGCACCTCAAGCCTAACACACTGAGTTGTCGTATACAACCTCCACTGAGCCCATACTTCTTTTGCTTCCTTATCCAGTAAATGTTGATTGTTTAAAACCATCATGTATTCTTTCTGTCGTTTAAAAATAATACTGTTGCCTGAGTTATTTTTCACTGTACTAAAATTCTTGTTTCTTAGAATTCAAGTTCAATTTAGTTAAAAACAATATTCCATCAAGTTCCATCAGGGAATACATACACTCATGCTGAAGTACAATGTCAGAATATGTATGTCACACTCATTCCTTTTAAAGCAAAGCTTTTTTTTTTAAGATTTATTTATTATTATATCTAAGTACACTGTAGCTGACTTCAGATGCACCAGAAGAGGGTGTCAGATCTCATTATGGATGGTTGTGAGCCACCATGTGGTTGCTGGGATTTGAACTCAGGACCTTCAGAAGTGTTGGCCCTAGACATCAGAAATTCAACAACGAGTAAATGGTTTGGTCCATAGAGACAGATATACGAGGGATCACAAATATTAGTTTGGTTTACTACCCATTTTAGAGAATGGATGAAGTAGCAAGTGGAGAAAACTAGGAGACATAAAAATAAAAATCAATGTTTGGTTTAAGATAGATAGAACTTGTCTCAACAGATAATATATACCTGAATGGAAAGTTTATGAAATTGTGTAGTGTTAAAGACATGCCCAAAATAACCAGTTTGATATTTATAATCTTTTTAAATTTTTTTATTAGATATTTTCTTTATTTACATTTCAAATGTTATCCCTCTTCCTAGTTTCCCCTCCCCAAATCCCCTACCCCTACCCCCTACCCCTGCTCCCCAACCCACCCACTCCCACTCCTGGTACTGGCATTCCCCTATACTGGGGCATAGCGCCTTGACAGGACCAAGGGCCTCTCCTCCCATTGATGACCAACTAGGCCATCCTCTGCTTCACATACAGCTAGAGCCACAAATTCCACCATGTTTTCTCTGATTGGTGTTTTAGTTCCAAGGAACTCTGGGGGTACTGGTTAGTTCACATTGATGTTCCTACTATGGGGCTGCAAACCCCTTCCCTTCAGCTCCTTGGGTCCTTTCTCTAGCTCCTTCATTGGGGATCCAGTGCTCCATATAATGGATGACTGTGAGCATACACTTCTGTATTTGCCAGGCACGATATATTTTAAAAGCCACAGAAGACTATAAAATTCTAGTTTAAGCAACCAAGTTACAAGATAGTGGCTCAAGGCAGGGAACCCAACAGAAAGAAATAAAAGAATAGTGCTCAATGTTAGTTTGTGTTCAGCTTGGAGCTGTTCAAACGCTAGCAGAAATTCAAATAACAGACAGTTGCATGTTGTTTCATCAAAGCAAACATGAGGTTTTTTTTGTGTGTGTGGAGGGGGGCATTTAGAAGTGTACTACATACAGCAGGGAGTTAGATGGAATATAAGCAATGGCTACCCCATTTAAAGCCATTGCCAGACTGTGTTATATGCTTTAAGGCAAATTGAACTGCTCCTTCAGACAGGGATTATTTTTACTTTAGACATAAGAAAAATGTTGCCTTCAAACGCCAAATTATTTGCCTAAAATCTCATAACTAGTACTGACCTCAAATTCTGACTCTGAAGTGCACCCTTTAACCACTACACTGCTCTCATAACAGAAGCCATGGCAAAACTAGGAAAGCCCCTTAAAGACTGGCTAAAAAGGAATTTATATGTCCTTCCATTTTCCTTCTAATTCCTTCCCACAGCAGGCATATCAAGGGCACTCCTACATCTATCCCAGTACTGCTACCATGTTCACCAGACACATGGTTTTAACTTTTCTTTTTACTTATTTGCATTTCATGAGCCTGCATGTATGTCTGTGTGAGGATTTCAGATCCTCTGGAATTGGAGTTACGGACAGTTGTGAGCTGCCATATGGTTGCTAGGAATTGAGTCCAGGCCTGTACTCCAAACCATTAATCCATCTCTCCAGACCCTAGACACATGTTTCTAAACCTGGGAATCTTATTCTTGTACAAGGTTATTCAGGACCCATACAGCATCTTTAATGAGAATTGCACTACCTTTACTTCTAAAAAGCACTGGGATATTTTAGCTTTAAAAGATTTTGGGCCAGGCAGTGGTGGCACATGCCTTTAATCCCAGCACTTGGGAGACAGAGGCAGGCGGATTTCTGAGTTTGAGGCCAGCCTGGTCTACAGAGTGAGTTCCAGGACGGCCAGGGCTACACAGAGAAACCCTGTCTCGAAAAACCAAAAAAAAAAAAAAAAAAAAATGGATCCTGATATAAGTCTAAGGAAACATTTAATACAAGTGAAAGTCAGTTAACATGTACTGAATAGCTTTGTTCTTTCATTGGATATTTGATATTCTCTGCTATCAGGCACCAGGAACAAAAATGGGGTTTAAAAACAGTGATGTTATACAACTGGATCCACTTTATTGCAGGTTTTATCTCTCCTTGAGTGGCAAACAATTGTTGCATAGCCTCTTGTAATATTGTGCTCCCTAAGGACAAGTAATATCCATAACTTCAAATATTTTTGGTTGAATAGTACATGGTCTTCCAAGACTTGTGACAACAGCCTGGGTTCTGGTACAGAATTCCTCTATCAACACACCAACAATATACTTGTTCTTAGAGACCCTAAGATAGGATTTATGGCAGTGACTAATATTTCCAATTTCTTGGAAAATTAAAATCAAGACATTCCACTTAAACACACAACAGGAAGATTCTCTAGGGACAGACTGGTCCTGCGCTCGCTTGTCTGTGTTTTGGCTGCAACTGAGGATGAGCTTGAACTGCTGGTCTCCCTGCCTCCCCTCCTAGGAACAGGAATATACAGGTAACGGTTTTCTTTCTTTTAGTGACAAACTGGGTTTTAGATGTTAGTTAAAAGAAAAAAGAAAAAACAGAAGAAACTTTTAAGTTAAAATTACTTGAAAAAATAATAATAATTTTAAAGTACACATCTGGACAATGTGGGCATTTAAAAATTGTCCTATGAAAAGTAAAACTGTTTTTAAAAGACTTCCACTGATTTCCTTGTATTGGATTATAACAGTTCTTCAGACAGCTAGGAAAAACATGGCCATCTTCACAGTTGAACCTTGAAGATAATGGAAAATTCAGTAATTTGGCTAGTCTGAAATTAAATGCAATCTACCAAAATGCACAGCCCAGCACATACAGACAAAATAAGTGGCACCTATTGTTATAAAACTAGTATGTTAGCATTATAACAAAACTGCATTTCAAGAGCATACTTTGAAGCATATAAGGCATTTGACTCAACACCTTAATGGGAGGTGAGATGTACAGTTTTTTCCCTAAATCCAGAACTAAATATACAATTTATGCCCACAAAGGGGCCTGAACAGGAGTAACCCTGAGGACACTGGGGATGTCTGACACACTAAGCCTGCTGCCAACAACAACACGTTCTTTGACACACTCCAAGTCAGGTGCTCATGGCTTCCAGCAGAATTAAAATGCTTGGAGATAAGATGAGGCCAGTTGCTAAAGACTGAATTAAAACCAGAAACATTTTTAGCTACAATGTTGACAAAGTAACATTTTCTTAGAACAATCTATTTTAGAAACTTCAAAAAAATTGTTGATTTTCATTAAAACAATCTCTGTTCTTGAGTTCCTTTTCTTAAATGAAGGACAAGTACTATTTGTAAGGCATGAAGCAAACTGGAACTAGTGCCAATCCTGGGGAAAGCATAAGCATGGTCTCTGGCAGAAGAAGGAAATCCGCCATTTCCTAGCAACTCCAGACATTGTTTGTCACTCAAACCTTCAAACTTTCCATGAACTAATTTTTGTTGTTTTCACTTGAAACAGGGTCTTATATATAGCCCTAGCTGGACTGAAAATCACTTGGTAGACCTGGCTGACCTCAAACTCAGATATCCACCTGCCTCTGCCTCTTGTGTACTGCCATAAAAGGTGTGCACCACCACACCTGGCCTTCATTAAGTAATTTTATGGAATTAAAAAATAACTATAAGGCACAATTTTTTATTTCCTAATCTAAAGTAGCTAGTCTCTCATGAACATTTTAACAGACTCAGACAAAGGCTGAGCTAAGACTTCTCAAATAGTCAATACATAGTACAATGGTATGTATTTAAAAAACAAACACAGTTGAGGCACATGCCTTTAATCCCTGCACTCGAAGGGAGGCAGAGGTAGGAACCCTGTGAATTCAAGATCAGCCTGTTATACAAAGTAAGTTCCAGGACAGCCAAGGCTGTTATACGGAGAAGCCCTGTCTTGAAAACTCAACCAACCAACCAAAAAGAATACCACAGAATATAATCTGCAGAATTGTAAAAGCATACAACAGACTTTAGAGTAAATTCCACATAGTTATAACAGTTAACATCTTATCAACTGTATAAATTCAACACAGAAAAAAACACATACCACAAATGTATATATTAAAAACTATATATGTTCACGGAACTATAACTCATGACTGAGTAATTAAAAACAACACAAATATCTATCAACTCAACGACTGAATACATAAAGTATTTTATATTCATAGTGGATAATTGTCACTAAAAAAAGAAATGACGTGTGTGAAATCTGGCAGCATTTGGATAAACCTGGAAAGCATTGTGTTAAATGGCAGAAGCCAGTCACAGGTCACAGTCATATTTTCCTAACAGCGCTAGGCTAGCTTCTAGACTAGGCCCAGGACAGTAGGTCAGTGCTTAGTGCTTGCCTAGCACTGGAAGGCTGCCAGGGAAACAGGGATTCTGACTGCACAGGAAACAGAATTTCTTCTGGGTAACTAACTACTCTAAAATTGACAGAGCTGTGAATACACTAAAAACCAACCAACATTTTAACTTCATGTAGGTCAACAGTGTGGTACAGAATAATTCTGTGGAGTTAAAAGCCCTAAGCCATACACTTCAAAGAGATAAACTGTATGGCATGTGAATCATATCTCAACAAAGTATCAAAAATTTCAATTTTGTGCTTTAAATTTTGAAAAGGGAAGTAAAACTATAAAACAACAAGTATTAGCAGGGCACTGTTATTACAAGCAGTTTGTCAAGCATATTAAGAACAGTAAAAACTATTAATCTATTAACTGGCCCTTTAAAATGTTTACTATTAATAAACAGTTAATATGTACCTATCAGCTCCTAACGACTGTCTAAATTCTTACATCCAGTAAATGAGCCATACGAAAATTAACATAAACTAAATGTAAGATTTTCATGTCAGATACTTTATTAAGAACAAGTGTATACAGAACTAAGAGACAGCTTTTATGAAAACTCTTTTCAGGTGTGTATGTAATCTCTCTGAAGAGACAGCAGATTACTGATCATCACCAGCTCATCTGTCCTTTCTATAGGATGTTTAACTTTTTCATTTTTGTTAGACAGTCTAATTGTGCAGCCCTGGGGACCTGAAACTCCCAGTGCAGACTGGTCTGTCACCAAGAGCAGCCTGCCTCTGCCCAAAAAGAATGCTTCACCACATCTAAAAGAATATGTAAATATCTTACTACAAACTATAAATTAATACCTGTTCATTTGTTGTTGTTATTATTAGTTTTTGAGACAGGGTTTTTCTAGCTCTGGCTGTCCTGGAGACCACTCTGTAGACCAGGCTGGCCTCAAACTTACAGTGAGCTCCTTGCCTCTGCCTCCCAAGTGCTGGGATTAAAGGAGTGCACCACCCCCACCTGTTTTCTTCTTTCTTTCTTTTTTTCTTTTGTTAAAGAATACATGTTTCCTATTCACTTTAATATTTTAATTTTTGGTTGTATGGAAATTATTCAATGAAATATCTGTCTTTTTAAAAGTGTATGCTTCCAATCAATTTTTTCCTAGTAGGACCTCTTGGTGATTCTTTTATATAATCACTTATAAAGTACTAATATAACCTTTTATAAAACCAAGACTTTTACCAATCCAAACATCAAAAAAAAAAAAGCCTTAAATTAACATTTTTAAAAACTTAAGAAACCCAAACCAAGACTTAAAAAAAAAAAAACCTGTCTTATTTTTACTAATTCTAACTAACATTCCTATCTAAATTAAAAATTTTTAAATAATTATTTTCAATAAGGGAAATATAACTCTTCAATGATCATTTATCATTTCAAGACAAAAACATGACAATTTATTTATTTATTTATTTATTTTTCCAGACAGGGTTTCTCTGTGTAGCCCTGGCTGTCCTGGAACTTACTCTGTAGACCAGGCTGGCCTCGAACTCAGAAATCCACCTGCCTCTGCCTCTGCCTCCCAAGTGCTGGGATTAAAGGCGTGCGTCACCATGCCCGGTGACAATTTATTTTTTAAAAAGGTTCTCAAGATTGGAGAGCTCATAAGGGGAAATTGTTAAATTTAATTGTTACATAATGCAAAAAGACAGCAGGAGTTAAAATATGGGACAAATAATGGCCTGTGAAGATTTCTATAAAATTTTTAAAAATATGTTACAGTAAAACAACTCTTTCTAAAATTGCTCATTCATAAAATTACTAAACAGAAACTGCCCAAAAATAAACATACCAGGAAGACTAAATGTGACCAAACTTTGTAAGAGAAAGCTTCCACACAGGAACTAGTACAGGCATAAAGACCATAACCTCCTTACTGCTAGAAGTGCTCTGGGGAACTATGAAAATGGCGGGTAAGCAAACACATTTTAAAAGCTGATTACTAAAGCAATCAAGCTCCATGAAGCCATTGCCAACTTCAAAAGAAAACTAGGTTAAAGATATAAGGATAAAAAGATGCCCCGAATAGTCACACACATTTGGGGTGCAGTTTATCTATCCATTACCTATTCATCCAAGAAAATAGTGCAAGAAATTAACACTCAACATTTTCCACATAAAATGTAGCTACAATTTTTCCAGTTTCAGAGAAATGAATGTTGTCTTTAAAAGCATTTAAGTGAGGTCTAAAAGTTGCACACGACATTAGATTAACAGGAGATAAAACATTTCCACTGAGCATTGCTGTTCTTAGATGAGAAATGTCAAGTAGAAAGTTGGGACAACTTACATTGTTGTTGCGCGTTTCTACAGCAGGAAATTTTCTGACTATGAATTTCACAGCAGACTCCAGGTTTTTGTCAATAAGGTAGGATGGTTTAGCCTTGGGATCGCCACATGCCTAAAAAAACAACAGTAATGAAAAAACGTAAAATGTATCTTCCTAAAACTCAAGGAAGAAGAGCAAATCTGAAATCGGAAATTAGAAAGGTTTCTTGGTTTTGGTGAGCAGGTGATAAATGAACAGGCAAAGTGCAGGGGTTGTCACAGCTGAGAGATGCGATGGGAGACAGTACAGAGATGCTCTTCTACTGAAAAAAACGCATGGAAAGTTTTAAAGCAGTTAGCGCAGAACAGCAGTGAAGGAAAAAGCTCAAACCTAAAAAAAGGAAAAGAAAATGAAAACCTTTTTGGTTTGAGGTAGGATTGTATTCATCTGAAGCTGATAAAGTATTACAAAATTAAATATTAGGTAGAGTCCTAAAATGTTTCTAAGTGTTATAAAATGAAGGCTTATGTTTGAATGTCTTTTCCAAAATGTTTTCCTCATTCGCTTTCAACATTCAATTTTAATACAAGAGCCCTAGTTCAAAAGAACTGGAAGCTGCTGAAACTGCTCTGTCCTGCAGGTGTGCTGCCTGGTCCTCCAAGCAGAGCTCCAACCCTGTTCCCGCAAACCAGCAGCACCTCAAGCAAGGCACCTATGGCTGTCTGTCTGTCCTTAGCTCATGAGCACTGCACTGCCCACAACAGCAGCCTCCTCTGCAGTGAGAAGGCAGGCACTCTACAAATGTCACTGGAAAGCTGTAAGAGGAACTATTAACAGCTCAGTTAAGGGACAACTGCTGGTGCAAGTGGGATGCTTTTTCTTAGGGAAACATTGAAAATCCTATCATTCCTATTTAAAATTTTCTTCCATTTTTTAAGTAACTGCTTTTCCAGTGATGTCTGCGATGTGAGAGGAGACCTTCTAGTTTACTGTGGCTATGTTGTGGATTACAGAAAGAGAAATTATGAAACATGAGACTGATCTGAAAGCGGGCAAGCGGGCAGAGGGAAGGTGAAAAGCTTTGCAAACCTTCCAAACTTGTCCTTGCTGGGGAAGCATTGTAATAAAAAGAGAGAAGATTACGTGTAAACAATGATTGTCAAATTATGACATACTTTTTTCAGTAGAAAACTTATGCACTGCAGACTACGAGTAACAATACAAGATGGAAACTGTATGGTGCTACAATTCATAAGGTACTTAAGTAGCAAGTCCTATTAGACAATAGATTTATATAGTTTATACTATGCATATAGATTTAAATACTACTGTGTAAGTGTATAACCATGTCAGTATCTTGGTGGTCTTGCTAAACCAACTTAAAATAATACTAGAAAGAAGGAAAAATAAAGACTACATGCAGCTAATAAAAAATAGGTGCAAAACCATCAGTGAAATTTTACATACCTTAAAAAGAAACGGTAGCCAAGAATAAAAATAATTAATTGTTACAGGATGAACTTTGTACTTTAGCTCAAATTGAAACTATTTTTCAAATACCACCTAGCTTCTAAGCCAATAAAAACATTCCTATTTTTATAAATGAAAATAGGAACGCAGTACCAATTCTCAGTATAATTAAATCGAACATTTTTTTAAATTTAGAACTTAACCTTTAATGAGTCTGACAAGGCTACTATGCAAATTCATTTATACATAATATTAGCATATTCTGACTTTCCCTCAGGTTATATTTTTTTAAAATAGTTTCTTATAGACTAGTTTTCTAATTTGTCTATTTTCAAGATATCATATATAACGTAAACTAGCAACCAAGACTCATACAACTAAGATACTGCCCATAAAAAATAGCTAGAGATTATCATGTCCTTAGATAAACCAAGCATGAGACAGTACAGAATCCTATAGTGATTCAATACATTGTCTTTTCATGATATATATCTTTTATATTCTACTTATTTAAAAATCAGGGTATCCACTTTAACAGTATTATCAACAGTATTATCAGTTTAACTATCATTAACCATTTCCCAAGATCACAAAAGAAATAGGCCTTCTTATATTGACAACAAAATTAAAAAAAGGAATTCCATTTCAATGGAAAAAATAAAATTATATATAACTTCTTTTAGAATTAGATTACCTCTTTGCATGCTGCTCAGTGGGCCATATGTAAAGAGCATCCCTGAGTTGATGACAGATTCTGCTAAAAGCAGCTAGGCCTCTAACCTCTCACTCACTAGCTCTGGGGATGGATATGTATACACGTATGTATGTATGTACGTACGTATGTGTATATATATACACGAAATTAGATAGATATATGTAATTTCTTAGTCTCAGTTTCTTTTTCTGTAGATGTGGAAGGGAGAATACTTACCTCACCATGCCATTATGAGGGTTTCAAGAGCTTAGGTAACCCATGTAAAGCATTTAACAAAGTGACTGAGACGTAAGTGCTCAAAAATATATGCTGTTATTAGGAATGGCTATAATAAAGGCTATGATAATTACCTAGAAATCTACCATGGAGACTATCATCAGTCTCTGTCACGGTGTCTACAACCAGCACAGTTAGTGTAACTTCCTTAACAACTGTGATTCCCCTTCTCAGTCACTCACCCTAGGTCTAACACACTACAATTGTTTTACTTACAGAAAGAATATAGCTTTATGTTTTATTTTGGGTTTTAGGTGCTGAGGATTGAACTCAGAAACTTAAGTATGTTAGGAACAAATTCTACCATTACATCCCTAAAGCCCGAGAACATGAGTTTTAAAGCAGACTGCCTATGTCCTGACTACGCCACATAATAGCTGTATAACCATGAGCAGATGACTTTATCTTTCATATCTTGACATCTTTATCTACTAAACTGGAGATAATAGTACAACCTGCCCTAAAAAGTTCTATATTCACTACAGGGGTGTGGTATTTGTGGGGAACTTACAGATGTGTTTTGAATACAATAAATGCTTTTTAAAAATACAAAATAAGGAATACACAGATGTTCCATTACACGTTCTCTAAAAGCAGCTTACATGGCATATTTACTTAATAAGAAGAAAGATGCTTATGTCAGGAATTCTCAGGAACAAAGGACAAGGGAAAGTAAACTGTGACCTGATTAAGTTACCTGGGAAGATCTATGCCAGTAAGGAGCTGTGACTGCAACTCAGCTATGGATTTTACACAGTACTACCACAGTAGGAAAATTCTAACTCACCAGAAATCTATCTATAAAGATTAATTCATAAATACAAGTCATTTGGGGGACAGAAAACTTGGAAAAAAATTATTTATACTGTTTTAGAATAGAAACTGTCAATATATTTGAAATCATCTCATGCTATCAAAATTATAAGTAATCCTTTACTTTTTGAGTAGCCATTCAGGAAGTACAGATTTTTTAAAAACTGAAAAACATCACACTACTTGGCTAAGCCTGAATCTAAACACAATAACAAAAGAAGCTGAGAAACAGCTCAGCAGGTCAAGGGGAAGCATGAGGACCTGAGTTCAGATCCTAGCAATGGAATAAAAGCAATCTGCCAGTAACCCCAGCACTGGGGGCGATAGAACAGGCAGATCAGAGAGACTGGGTAGCTAGCCAGATTAGCCTGAATGCCATCTTGGCTATGTAACTTGTCCAGCATACTAAGCATTGCACCACACCGCCCCCAACCCTTCTCCAATTTGAATGCACACTACAGGAAGGGAGGGGGAGGAGAGGGGACCTAAGGGAAAAGAAGGGAAGATGACCCGTCTTTTGGCCCAAGTGACCCATAGCCCATCTGGTTTAATTAAGGATATTATTATGCTATAAGTGAATATAAATCATAAATCTT
The DNA here is from genome assembly GCF_978045245.1 of Mus caroli. Classification (NCBI taxonomy): domain Eukaryota; kingdom Metazoa; phylum Chordata; class Mammalia; order Rodentia; family Muridae; genus Mus; species Mus caroli. The sequence goes on along the minus strand of NW_028227257.1, from coordinate 99,731,290 downwards.
GGGAAAATCATGATCTAAGAGTAATCTAAACCATTACATCCTTCAAAATCCTTTCCTAAAATTTCCCATGATTCTGGACTGGAGAGACAGCTCAGCAGTCAAGAGCACTTGCTGCTCTTGCAGAGGGCCCTGGTCCTTCCCAGCACCCACACCTTGGTTCACAACCATCTCCAGTTCCAGGGGATTCAAAGCCCTCTTCTGACTTGCTCAGCACAAGGCACATACATGGTACACATACATATTTACATGCAAAACATTCATACACATAAATTTAAAATTTTTAATAAAAAATTTTAATGACTCAAATTAAAGTTTCTAACAATTATTCGATTCACAAGAAGATAGTCCCTACATTCCTTATATTTCTGAGTTCTGATATATAGACTACTTCAGTTTATAAAACAAATTTTTTTTAAGTTTTATGCACTGACATACTAATGCTCAATATTAAACAGATCTTTAACTCCTGTAGAACACACTTCTGCAATTACTCTGAACAATAAGTAGTTGTCCAACTATACTATTAAGTAGAAAAAAGGGTACTTAAGACATGTTTCGTAAAGGTGGAATCACGCTATATTTATTAGAAGGGGGTCTGAGCATTTATGAAGTGTCCGTTCTGTTCCAAGACCCAGAAACAGCAGCCAACATTTATCATGTTTATTCTTTGCTTTTAAAGCTTACTTTTATTTTAGTGATGTGTATATAAGACACATACACACACACACACACACACACACTAAGAGAGAGAGAGAGAGAGAGAGAGAGAGAGAGAGAGACTGAGACTATAGGTACCTGCAGAGGCCAAAAGACAATGCTGCCCCTGAAGTTGGAACTACAGGTAGTTGTGAGTCAGATATGGGTGCTAGGAACCAATCTCACATCCACTGGAAGACTGTACAAACAATTCACATAAATAAACCTTAATTCTCAAAATATGAAGTTATTAACATATTATTATTAACACAATGTGGAAGAACTGGAATATCTAATTAAGATTCCAAAAATGAACATCAGTAATGCTAATGACTGGAGACACTGCACAGTAGTAGACGGCTAGTTTAGATCAGCACCGCTAGTAAGGCTTTAAAAAGCCAAAAGATGGCCAGGCAGTGATGTCACACACCTTTATTCCCAGCACTCAGCATGTGGGAGGCAGAGGAAGGAGAACCTCTGACCTCACAGCCAGCCTGGTCTACAATGCAAGTACCAGGATGGCCAGGGCTACACAGAGAAACCCTATCTCAAAAAACCAAAAGCAAAAAAAAAAAAAAAAAAAAGGGTAAGATAGTCACCGAAGCCAAGTGCATACCATGAAGCCATTGTACGACTTCCAAAATCTTAGTTATAGCCTCGCCAACAACACTGAACCCTGAAAATGGACAGCCATCAAGGAAACAAAAACAAAACCCCATAGGTATTGACAGCGCCATGATTTGCTTATATCAGTGGTTCTTAGCATCAGAACTACTTAACTCATTAGAGTCAAGCCAAGATCCAAACATTTTCTCCAAGAGAATTCTAATGTGTACTGAAAAAAAGATAACTCAATTGTGGGTAAGAACTACTAATCTCTCTTTATAATGGATAGCCTACGAGGCCAAATTTGTTCAAGGTTAAAACAAATTAGTACTAAAACCTGACCTAGAATGTCATTCTCAACCCACAAACATGTCATAAGACTTAGAAAAGGAAAATCTAAGTACAGGGAAGTATAATTTATATGCACATAAAAAAAATTCTAAGGTTGGAGAGATGGCTCAGGTGGTAAAGACTCTTGCCACCAGCCCTGATGTATAGAGTTCAATTCCTAGCACCCACATGATGGATGAAAAGAACCACCTCCCCCAAGATGTCCCTGACCTTCAACACTGGTGTACACACACACACACGGTATTAGCTAAGGTATCTTATACATATTTTGTATCTTTTTTTGATCGGTCTACTGATTATTTTCCATTCCTGCCTGTGCACTACGGACATGCCTGGTACCTCTAGAGGCCAGAAAGTGTCAGATCCTCAGGAACTGGCGTTAAAAACAGTTGTCAGTTACCAAGTGGGTGCTGGTAACAAACCCTGACCCTCTGGATGAGTAGCTGGTGCGTATAACTGCTGAGCCATCTCTCCACTTCAAAAACCTTCTAATTTATTTATTTTGTGTACGTAAGGGGGTGGGGGACGAAGCTCACATGTGCCATGGAGTACACGTAGAGGTCAGAAGACAGCTTCCAGAGTCAGTCAGTTCTACCATTCACCATGTGCACCTCTTTTCTTCCTCCTTGTTTGTAGACAGCATTTTCTGTGCAGCCCTGGCTGTCCTGGAACTTGCATAGACCAGGCTGGCCTCAAACTCATAGATCTGCCTGCCTTCATCTCCTGAGTGTTCACCACCACTTCCCAGCTATTTTATATATGTGTGTGTATATATATACATATACATATATATATGTATGTATATATATTATGTTATATGTATATATATATGTATGTATGTGTATATACATATATATATTAAGGATTATTCTCAGGTCACCATGCCTGGTTGAAGTCATGATTACTCTGCTCACTGAGCCAACTCACTGATTCTAAAATATGCATAGTAGGTTCTTTAGAAACCTGGCTATGAATAGATCCAATTCACTTTTTACATCTGAAAGGAATATGTAACTAAAACTAATATGTGATAATCTTACAGAAATGTACTAGCACAGGAATAATTTCCCTTTTTATTGTGGACTACTTGTGATGAAATCTATGGACCTGGATGGAAAGATTATTTTCATCATGTTTTCTGTAATTATGAATGGAGATTTCTGTTTGCACTTGTGATGTATTAAAGGAGAGAGATTTAAAATTTAAACTCAAATTTCTTTGGTAAGATATATTTTGTATTAACGTTGCAGGTTACAGTTAATTTTCCTGTGGAATTCTAGTGGGTTAATTGAAGGTATGTGCACATGCAGGCATACATATCAGCCAGAGGTCACCCTTGGTGTCATTCATTCCTCAGGAGTTACTTTTTTTTTGGAGACATGGTCTCTCACAGGAACCTGGGGAGGTTCAGTCTGGCTTATTAGGTTAGGCTGGCTGGCTAGCTACCAAGCTCCAGGAATCCACCTGTCTCTATCTCCCTGGGGCTGGGATCAAAAACCTGGCATCTTAGGTCAGCACTGGGTATAAACTCAGGTTCTCAGGCCTGTGTAGCAAGCCCCGCCGAGTGGTCTCCTCAGCTTCCCTCTATGGTTAAGGTTAAGATTTAGTCCCTGGTGCATTTTAACGTGTACAAGATGAAAGAGCATAAGTAAAACTAACGGAAATAAATAGGGCATTTTGATTAAAATGGGGAGTATACTTAAAACATAAAATTAGAATGAAGAGAACCAGTGAGATAAAAATTTTCTTCTGTAATTTTCATTTTGAAGGACAGTGAGGCTGGGAACTTAGCTTGGCAGTAGTCCATTTCTAGCATGCCCAGGCTCTGGGACTTGGTTCCCAGCACTATCTGGGGTATGAAATCACAAGATCAAAGATTACCCTGTACAGTGAAAGGCTATGTAACCTGCAGCACAAGCAATGCGATCAGGAATCACAATTAACCTAAGTTTGCTTCATTAATAGTCAAATAATAGTTCAATTAATAGTAACCACACACCTGACATTTTCACCCACTGTTTTCAATATTGCACTTGTTAGTGAATATAGTAAGCTCTTAAGATTGTAAGAGTTGACACTGGCCGGGCAGTGGTAGCGCATATCTTTGATCCCAGCACTTGGGAGGCAGAGGCAGGCAGATTTCTGAGTTCGAGGCCAGCCTGGTCTACAGAGTGAGTTCCAGGACAGCCAGGGCTACACAGAGAAACCCTGTCTCGAAAAACCAAAAGAGTTGATTCTAACAATTTAACAATATTGTAGGTTTTGGTATACTTGTTTTTTTTTTTAGTATACTTAATTAGACTTAATTTGTCAAACACTTAACTAGACTCAATTTGTCAAATACTTAATTAGACAATGATGAGCTATTCTTTGCTAAAGTACAATACTGTAATATTTCAATATTTAAATTGTTAATGTGTAAATAGATCTGTATATATGATTACATGTATACATTATTTACATAGTTAAAGTATAAAACTGTAGTATTTTAATAATATCAAACTTCATAAATCTTAAATTGTTAATGTGTAAATAGATCTGTATATATGATAATTTCAAATAACTCTTAAAAGAGTGGCTCCTTATAAGCTAATCTTTTAGGTAATCTCAGTGTTGAGACAGCTTCCTCCCTACTAATCCATCTACTGAATATTTCGCTAGCATTGGAGAACCAGGTGTATTACCTCCAGTGTTGAGACATTCTCATCTCAATGGGAGAGATGTGTAGCTGGCTAACCAAATGCAGTGTTTAAGTAGGATTGTGAAAGGCTTGAGACAGTGGGAGATGTTAGACTAGGAAAGATGGGAGTATGTGTAAGATCATTTATTCCAGGTTTAGAAGCTCACAAGCATTTGAATTCCATTCTAGGGGATCTAAAACCTTCTCCTAGCCTTGGTGCACATCAGGTACACATACATGCTGCAGAGATCCATACATTCCAAACACTCATGCTTATAAAGCTTTAAAATCTAAAAAAAATAAAAGTAAATGAAAGACTATGTGACTTATACTGTCGTAATAATGTAGACAACATGAACCTTATAAGCACATGGTGAACAGATCTTGCTTCTTTGGCAAGATATCTGAACAAATGTTTCACTCTGTAGCCAGCTGGGAAGAGGTAGACTGGCAATTCCACAGGCTAAAGGATTCAAAGTCAAACTAAAAGGCCAGCAAAATGGCTCAGAGCAGAAAGGCACTTGCAGCTAAGCCTGATGGTCCCAGGAACCCTTTGAGGTGAAATAAGAAGGTTCTCACAAGCTCTCCTCTTACTCCACACACACCTGCTCTCTCTCTTCCTCTCACAAAATAAACATCAGATGCATTTAACGTAAACACTGTCAATTTCAGCCAGCTCTGATCAAAGCCTTGTCAGCTAGATAATGCCCTCAGTATTACTCTTCCCAAAAGGAACCCATAAGCCAAGGAGGCAAAAAATATTTCAAAAAGCTATAAAAATATGTACGTGGCTGAAATATACAGCATTTCTATAACTCAAATGCTTGACAATTAGGTCAATCACATTCACGCATTTTCCACTCTAGTCAACACAAGAGCCTGAAGTTTCTCGAAACAGGAAGTGAGAAACACTGAGAAAAGGCAGCGATCTGGAATCAGAAGTTTAAATGCTTAGAATTCCACTTACTATTACCCATGGAATTAAAGTATTAAAGTTTGTTTATACTTTTACTATAAAAATGTTTAGTGACTTGGCCAAATTAAAGACAGTATTTTACTCAAATACTCAAATCACTTTTAATGTTACTCTCACTTCCTCTTCTAGAAACCATCATAACCATTTCCTCTAACCACAAAACCACAGGTCTGGTAGCTTTTAGGAACATTTGACTTGCTGGGGTTTCGCATATAGAACTTGATTTCCAAATTTCTTAAGCAATGAAATTCAAAGGCTCTCATCACTGCAACGTATACAAGCTTAATTCTTCCAACCCCCATGAAGTTACGATCAAGGGGTGAATGTCATGGTCATGGCACAAACGCAATGGGTTCTTCCTAGCTCCAAATTGTGCTGGGTTTAGAGACAATCATTAAAACCAAGTGAGTAACCAGAACAACACAGCTACCCCATTCCCAACGTTTACTATTATTCACTTAGAGCAGTGTGCTTCAGAATTGCAGTGTCAAAAGCTAACTGTATAAACTGAATAAAACACGTTTATACTGGAATGCTTTGAGTCTAAATTTTAAAAAGAATCTTCAGGATACTCACAAGCAACCGATATTCTATTGACATGGTCAAAAGTATATTTCACGATATATATATATATATATATATATATATATATAATTTTATAAACAAGATTATTAAAGAAAAGACACAGATACACAGAACCCCGCAAGGATGGACTGGTATAAAGTGTGCCAAAAGGAAACTTTTTCTCTTTACCAAATTCAGTGAATTGTGGATTTGAGGTTGTTTCCCTCTAAGGTAAATTAGTGGCAATTCTTTTCCACCTTTAGGTCTACTTTTCTTCACTTCGATACAGCCTTCCACTCCCTAATCTGAAGACACTCAGATTTTCAATGGGTCCACTGTCTAGTTGCTCAAATCCTCGTACTATGTTGCGAAGGAGATAGCAACGGGAGCACACTCGGTCTTTATTTTATACAGCCATTGTACCTTAAGGAATGGTGCTTTGGTGCTAATCAGATAGGGTTGGGAAAACTAAAATGAGGAGGAGTAGGGAGTAAAGGTGGTTATTCCTGTTCTAGTGACTCACAGCCTACAAGTATTTCAGACGAAAACCGGTTCCACCCTCACTTCCCCCTCCGGTCCATCTTCAAAATGAAATTATCCCAAACGTCAACAAGCTGTCGGGGGGGTGAGGGGCTTGATTCAGGGAACGAAAAATCAAGTGGCCAAGCGGAGACCAGAGGGTCGATCGCCGCATTCCCACACTCGCACGCTAAGAACCCCGGGCCGGTTCGCCGCAGCCCGGGAAGGCCGCGCGCCCTCCTTTCCTCCCCGCAAGCCAGAGCGCCGCGGCGGCCATGCGCGGCCCGGCCGATTCCCGCCGCCGGGAGCCGGGAAATGGCTCCCGCCTGCCCGCCCCGCGGCTCACTCTAGGCCGCGGCGCATCCCGGAGGCCCCGTGCGAGCAGGCCGAGCTGGCGCCCGCGGCCTTTTCCCCCGCCGCACCCCGCCCGGCCTCGCCGGCCCGTGCGCACCTTCTTGATGTTGTAGAGGCGCGTGAGCATGCCGACGCCCCGGTCGTTGAGGATGGTGAGCTTCTCCGCCAGCTTCTGCTGACTGGGCTGCAGCACGGAGCGCGACATGGTGCGGCCGCCGCCGCCGCCACCGCCGCCGGGCGCGCTACTCCCCGGCTCGCCGCCTCCCTCAGGCCCGCCCGCCTGCCCGCCCGCGACCTCCGCCTCAGCGCGGCGCGCCCATGCCGTGCGCCCACCCGCGCCGTGACACAGCAGCCGCGGCGCTCGCTTCCGCCCGCCGCCCTTCCGCCTCCACCCGCGGCGCTCTCCTCCCCAGTACACCCCCCACTCCCGGGCCGCCTTTCCCGGCTCCTCCGCTAGGTGTGGCGGCGGCGGCGGCGGCTGAGAACGAGGCGGCTTCCCGCAGCCGGGACCGGCGCTCGGTCACCTGATCGGCCGCGCCGGCGCCCCCGCGAGGCCGCCGGGAGAACTGCGGCCGGAGCCCGTGGTCCGGAGCGCCCCGCCCCGCCTCCTCCGCTCCGGGGACCCCCCAAGCCGCGGTCCTCGACTTCGCCCGAAGTTGTCCCCGCTCCCCACGCCCCAGGGCCCGCACCGCCGTGGGAACGGGTACGGTGTGTTTCGGGAGACTTTGGCCCGGAGAGGAGCCTGGCGGCTCGGAGCTTGTTTTCCTCCCACGCCTTGACAGACGCTCCAGGAAGAACGCGGCAGATGTGTGCTCCGCACGGCGGGCAGCGCCTCGCCACCTCCCGGTGCTCGCTCCCGCCTCCAGCCGGCTTCGGAGGAAGGAGGTCGGAAGTAAGGGCAGCTCAAGTTCCTTGGATTATTATGAAGGGACTTATCATGGACCAGCACCCATCCGGAGGAGACACGAATAGGCTCTGGCATGTGGTAAGCAAAAAAAAAAAAAAAAAAAAAAAGAGCAAAATAAAAACAAAACAAATTTTGTTCCGAGTAAGAGGGTTCGCTCCCAGCCTCCACCTTAAATTCCAATCGTTTCTGGAAACAATTCTACTTTTCCACCCCATCACCAATCAAATATTGTTTGTCATCATCTCACTCCGTGTCCACTCCTCATCACACAGGGGTTCAAACTGGAACAAATTGTGTCTCCATGTGAATGACTACAGTGAAAACTTGCACCCCAGGGGACTTGGCCACTCGGATATTTGGGGCTTTACCTAACATAATCAAATTGTGTATCGTATTCATGAATTTAAATCAATCACCCCACCACCTTCTATAATAAGGCATTCTGAAGTTAGTAAGAAAATGGATTCACAGGCAGACAGTGATGGTGCACGCCTTTAATCCCAGCACTTGGGAGGCAGTGACAGGCAGGTTTCTGAGTTCGAGGCCAGCCTGGTCTACAGAGTAAGTTCCAGGGCAGTTAGGGCTACACAGAGAAACCGGTCTCGAAAAACCAAAAAAAGAAAAAAAAAATGGATTCACCAAAGCAACTTTGTAGTGAAATGTAACAAATTGTTTCTAAGACATTTTAAAAAGCTACTGTAGCTAGTCTCCCAGAACTCTACCAGAGAGTATACAGAATTCCTTAAGGGCTGTTTAAGACTCCTGGTGGAGGCCAGGCGTGGTGGCACACGCCTTTCATCTCAGCACTTGGGAGGCAGAGGCAGGCCGATTTCTGAGTTCTACGCCAGCCTGGTCAACCAGGACTATACAGAGAAACCCTGTATCCTGAGACTCCTGACAGGGGGCAGAGGTGGGCAGGCCAGAGGTACACAGAAAAACCCTGTCTCGAAAACAAAAAAAGTTCTAGTCCCGCCAAAAACATCTTAACATTTATCTGTCGGTGTGCAGTCTACATAGAGCTACATACCTTGAATGCGTATTCTCTCTCTCCCTCTCCCTCCACGCCCCCTCCGTTCATTTCTCTCTCTTTTTCATCTCAAAGACCATCTATTGAGCTCTATTGAGCTATTTGTTCCGTTATTGACTAATTGAGGCATTTAACTTCCTTGGCTTCTTGATAATCTGGTAGTTAGCATTTAAGTTTACCGGAGGCTGGGGGCTGAAGTCTGAGACAATTAAGAGGAGCATGAGAAGGAAACGCTGCTGTGAGGGATTGGGGACAGCCAGATAAGAAAATGTACATGTTCTGGGTGGAAAGAGCAGTGTGTGTGTGTTTAGGAAGCCAGGGATCATTTCTATCAAGATGGACAACAGCATTTTTTAAAGATGCATTTAATTTTATTTTATGTGTATGTATATTTTGACCTCCATGAATAAATGCACTGTGCCCGTCTGGTGTACCCAGAGGCCAGAATAGGCTGTCAGATGTAAAACAACTGTTACAGAATTTTTGTTTCTTTGTGGTTTGAGGTAGAAGAGGTTGTTATTTTGTTTTGTTGTCTTTTATAATGCCATCTCACTCTATAACACCATGACCATTGTGAGGGATGTAGTGGCAGCAGGTAGTCAGGCCTGGTGTGGAGCAATAACTGAGAGCTTACAACTTGATCTCCAAGTATGAGGCAGAAACCTAACTGGGCATGCCATGTGCTTTTGAAACCTCAAAGCCCATCCATACTTCTTCCAACAAGGCCACACCTCCTAATCCTTCCCAAACAGTTCCACCAGCTGGGGATCAAGTGTTCGAACCTGAGCCTATGAGGATCCTTTGCATTCAAACCACCACAGTTCTCCTCTCGTGCTGAGATTCTAGGCATATAGAGCATGCCTGGCTTCCATATGAACTTGAATAGTTGCAACTGCTTATACCTTAGAGTAGCCAAGAGAAGAAATCTGTAGATAATGTGTTTGTTGGGGTTATTGTCATAGTCACTGTCCTATTACTGTGAAGACATGTGTCTACCATGACTAAAGCAGGTCATAAAAAAAGAAAGCATTTAATTGGGGGCTCGCTGACAGTTTCAGAGGATTAATTCGTTATCACCATGAAAGAAAGCATGACAGCAAGAAGCCTGGCATGTTGGTGCTAAAGAATACATCCTGATTCAAAGGCAGAGAGAGATTCTAGACTTGGTATGGGCTTTTAAAACCTCAAAAGCCCACCCACAGTGACACACTTCTTCCAACAAGGCCACACCTCCTAATCCTTCTAATTCTTTCAAATAGTGCTACTCCCTGGTGACTAAATATTCAAATGTATGAACCTGTAGGGGCCGTTCTTATTCAGACCACCACAGTTACTGTTGCTATGATAAAACACCATAACCAAAGTAACGTGGGGAGGAAAGGGTTTATTGGATTTCTACTTCCACATCACAGTTCATCATCAAAGTCAAGACAAGAAGTCAAGGAGGGTAGGAACCTGGAGGTAGTAGCTGACACAGAGACCATGGAGAAGTGGTGCTTCCTTGCTTGTTCCTCGTGGTTTGCTCAGCCTGTTTTCTTCCCCCTATCCTCATAAAATAGGGATTCTTTTTGTAGCCTTGGCTGTCCTGGAACTCACTCTGAATCTAACTATCTCTTCTTCATGGGTGCTGGGATTAAAAGCATACTCCACCATTTCCTGGCTTCAGCCTGTATTTTATATAACCCAGAACCACAGCTCAGAGGTGGCACCGCCAACAATGGGCTGGACCATCCCACATCGATCACTAATTAAGAAAATGCCCACCAGGCTTACATACAACCTGATCTTATGGAAGCATTTCCTCAATGGAGGTTCCCGCCTCTCCAATGACCCTAGCTTGTGTGAAGTTAACAGAAAACTAACCAGCATACTACTCTTATTTAATTTTTAAACAAGCTAACCTGAAACTGTCATAGACCAAATCAATTTGAGAAATAAATAAATAAAAAGAAGAATTTACAGGGCTGCAGAAATGGATCAGTGGATAGAGAGGCTTACTGCTGAGTCTGATGATCCCTAAGACCTTCATGATAGGAAAAAAGAAACCATTTCCACAAGTTGTTCTATACACACACACACACATACACACACAAATATGAGCTTTTCTAGTCCCTTCCTTATTCTGAATAATACCATGGAGACCTATATTAATAAACTTGAAGCACTTGAGCAAATATTTAGCTATTATATAGGCTAACCCTACTATGTTGGTCTGGCCTGCTTCTCAGCCTAATTCCCAACCACACAGTCCATTACCTGCCATCTTGGTGTCACCCCATCCTTCTTCATATGTGTCCCAATGGCAACTCCCCAGGTCCCACCTGAGACCCTCTCCTTGACTCTGGCCTTGGAAGCCCCTTCTTTTCCTTTTCTGCCCAGCTATGGGTTTACAAAATAGACAGTCTGGAAATGCTTCATAAAAAATGACAATCTGGAGGTCCAGACTGCTACCAGATCTCCAGGTACAGAAATCAGCATGTGGATGAATACACAGTGCACAAAAACAACACCAACACCCAACACACACACACACACACACACTTAGTCAAGAAAATTAGATATCCCAAATGATATAGGCGATAGCCATTGTCCTTGGTTGCCTCTAAACAGAGCAAAAGTAAAAGATAAGACTTTATAGCTGAAGACACTACACACTTCACACTTAGGACTTGGAAGAATTGAGCTGGAACTGATCTGAAAGCCTCCTACCTGAAGATTGGCCTTCATAATATGGGAAGGAGTTACACAAGCTGCCAAGAGAGGAAACAAATCAGTTGTCTACCCAGATGTAAGCCTACCATCCAGAAAAATGACCACTCTGGCAAGAAATCCGCAAGGCTGCGATGGTGGCACTTATGTATTGGGGATAACAACTCTCTAAGTGGACTTAAGGTTCACTCAATAGAATGGAAGCCATGCCTGGTACTGGAAACTTAGCTAACTGTGGTTGCTCATAGACCCTAGAGAAGAACCTACTACTGCAGGTTTTTTAAAGCCATATAATTCCTAGCTGCATTCTAAATGCTACTATGTATGCCCATAGATAAGTAACTCTAGCTTCTCATGAAAGAGGCTTCTCTTTACAGCAGATGGAAACTGTTACAGGGATTCATCCACTTGTCAAAATGCAGAGAATCAGTGGCTGTGGGCTGCCCAACCCAACTGATGCATCTGTACCACAACCTCTACAGCTAAAGCTCACAAACCATTGTGAAAGAAGGGGTAGGAAGGTTGTCAGAATCAAAGGACCAGAACCTCTGCTTCAAGATCGTATCTTCTGTATATGACTGGCAAGCTGAATCCATGAAATCTCAATAATATGGTCCCTAAACAAGACCCACACAATGACAACACCAACTGACATGCCACCATGGGCCGGGGAAACCTCACAAGGCCCTATCCCTAAATGAAGAGCTGTAGTCAATTATTTAATGGCTGCTGGGAGAGGAAGGCTCAGTCTCCTCCAAGGATGAGTTCACTAGTGGAGTGTCTAATTCCAAATGCTCGGCCCTAAGCAAACATGCATATAGGTAGCAGCTCAATAGACTGAATTTATACATGTAAGTGTGTGTGTGTGTGTGTGTGTGTGTGTGGCAATAATTAAAGATGTCATGAGTTTGAGACCTCTTTTGAGAGATGGGTTTATTACAGCAAAACTTAACTTTAATAATAATAGTTTCTTCAACTAACATTATAATCTCTATTAAGAAAGAATAAAATAAGGACTAGAAATTAGATTAATGTTTTTTAGTTATTCTTCCACTATGTGTCATGTTTTAATAAATGTACTATCTAGCTCAAGTGGAAGCATTTGAGATGTTATAGAATCTTATCTTCACACTCTCTTTTACCTCGCTTCTCTTATTCCATTCCTCCTGTTTGCTTTTCTTTCCTTTACAATGCTGGAGGCCCTAATGAATGCTAAGCAAGCACTATACTCTAAGTTAATAAGGAAACTGTTATGTAAATATTTATTTTTTAACTGCTGAAGGGCCTACCCATAGACAGTAGCAGATCTGGTTGGTATTGGATCCCGTATTCATCTGACCCCAAAAGTCATGCATGTTGTTTACTGTAATAACAGTTGGGTAAGATTATATCTCTTGTTTCTTCTAGTCAACAAGGTTATACATTCTCCTCTGTAGCCTCTTACCCCTAGTCAATCTCCATGAATATTTCCTTCAGTTACTATTCTTCAGTTCACAGCTAATGTCTGACTTGGATTCCGTGACAGAGACAATAGATACATAATCATTCCTTTAGCTTTGCTTTCTCCAAAAACTATAGAGAATTGCTTATGCAGTGCTCTTTGCTATTTATGAAGGTTTTATTATTATTATTATCTATTTTATTTTTTCATGTGGAACTTGCATCCTGCAGCCCCACAGCCTGTGGAGCTTTTTTGGTGTTGTGGGAGATTTGGGGTTTTGTTTTTCTCATAAAATATATTCTGTCCTGTTTTCTCATCCACCAACATGTCCTCCCCACCTCCTTACACGACAACTTCATATGACATATGACATCCATGTGGTATTTCTCTTAACCTCTCTCCCTCCCTCACTCAAAAAAAAAAAAAATCAATGTTTTTCCAATGGAGTGTCCCTGAGTATATCAACCACACTCTAGGGCAAGACCCCATACCAAGGAGTAGTTGACCAACACAGAAGCACTCTCATGTTTTGTTTTGGCTTTATTTATTTATTTTTTTAGTTTTTGGTCTTATTGGGGTTTTTTGTTTTTTTGATTTGATTTTCATTTTTTTTTAATTGGTGATTTTACTTATTTACATTTCAAGTGTTAACTCCCTTCTGGGTTTCTTCTTCACAATCCTCCTATCACATCCTCCTTCCCCTCTACCTCTGACCTAACCCTCTGTTGTTTTCCTACATAATGTAAGAGCAGAGGAGAAATTGCTGGCATGTCTGTGAGTATGTAGGTTAAAAACCCTTTGATCAGGATGTCTTCAATCAAAGGTGATAATCCCTGTTCTTACAGACAAATACAACAGTCCCCTTCTATCAGATCTCAAACAAGGCACTGCTGGCTCAAAATAGATGGACAAATTTCTCTTTAAAAGCACCTAAGGTCCAAATGTTAATTACATATATCCATTTCCCCTGTTGGGAAAGTGCTGCATTCCGCCAAAATCAAATTGAGAGGAAAACAGTTGGGCAACTTGTGAGAACAGTCAAGCACAAGTGCACAGCAAACAAATGATGTTTTTAAGTGAATTATCATTTTAAAAACTGTGTTAAAGACTGCATATAGCAAGACAGTAATGTAAACAGAGGAATTAACTCTAGGCAAAGAGCTCTGGGAAAGAACAGGAGATTTTATTGTAGTTTTAACACTCGTCATACAAAGAATAAATAGTAAAATAAATAGTAAAATGCATACGAAATCATTACTGCAGTTTCTGATTTCCAGCATGGCAAAGACTATAAGGTATGAAGTTGAGCCCACTAAGAAAGGTTGGTGCAATGGAGTTCTAGTATCTGCAGAAAGTAGTGTAAGGAGCTAACACTTAGCCAGAGAGTGTATCGTGGTATGACAGAAGAGAAATGAAGAAAAGCCTCAGGAAACCTAAGCCATCTGCAGAAGTCAGCAGAGGGATGCCAGAAATAGAACCAATACAAAAAGATAAAAAGAAAGTAATGAAAAATTAATTACAGCCCCAAGCTTAATCATTCACATCCAGACAGAGTCAGCTTACAGCTTACTAGATCGTCCGTGATACACTTCATGCGTGCTTACACTTCTGCACTGCACAGCCAAGGATTCCAGTTGAGATTCCTTTTTAAAATTGTCCAGAGCATGGTGGTACACGCCTTTGATCCCAGCACTCGGGAGGCAGAGGCAGGCGGATTTCTGAGTTCGAGGCCAGCCTGGTCTACAAAGTGAGTTCCAGGACAGCCAGGGCTATACAGAGAAACCCTGTCTCGAAACAACAACAACAACAACAAAAATTATCCAAAGAACTCCAGCTTTTGGAGTAAGTCTGATCTAATGGGCACTTTTAGTGTGTGATTTTTTTTTTTTAATTTTCCTTGTTATTTTCATAATGCAAAGGACTCATGAGTTTTTTATTTTGTATATGTGAATAGCATATAATGGAATCCATATCAGTGTATACAAATATTGATCTTTTTGGTTAGATTTGTTTTCAAATCTTACACTATATATCTGGCAACAGAAGTCACAGGAGTGTGCTTCCTTAGCCTATGCAAAAACCTGGCCTCAATCCTCAGCACCTTATACACAGATATATGTTAGAGTGTGGCATACAATTTTGACAAGATTAGTGATAGAACAAAACTGTAGGCCCCAGGTAAAGGAAATGGAAGTGGTGAATGGTCTGTGAGGTACCAGCAAACCATAGGCAAACGGAGTCTGGGAGCCAGGAGGAAAAAGTGTCTCAGGAAGTTGCAGTCAACTACATTGGCTGTTCATGACTACCTTGCTTTGTTTTTGTTGTGGTGCTGGGAGCTCAACTCAGGTTGATCCACACATGCTAGGTATGTCCTCTACCACGGAGCTAGAGCTCTGCCCTATTGAGTTGAATTACGGGAGAACTAGGCAGAGATGCACTTAGGGAACTTGGCAACCTGTAAGTTCCTGGCACATTCAAGAAAGCAAGAGGAACATGAGGGAAAGAGATAATGAGGAAGCCCAGGACACAAGGCCAGACTAAGCTTTTGTTTTGGTGAGGGTGGGGGTTGGGGGTAAAAGAAACCCAGATACTGATGGTAATGCATCAATTCTGAGCACTTGGAATGTGCACGCCATTACAGTCGATGATATAGGTTAATGAATTCCAGCTTTATAACAAACTCTTGTAAGTAATAGATCTTATTGCTCCTGTTAAGCAGATAAGGACATCCTGCCTAAACTCATACTGAGAAAGAGACAGTTACCCTTAACCCTTGATATGCATACTGATGCAGAGCAGAAGGCTCTCCCTGATAGGGGTTGAGTAGGTGGCTTATTGGATGAAGAGCTTGAAGTGCAAGCCTGTCAGCCTGAGTCCCATCCTCAGCACCCATCCATGTCAAAGGAGAGAAAGCCACAAAATTGTCCTTTGACCTGCATGCATGTGCGACACACACACCCCATCATTATCACCATAAGAATTCTGTGGGTGGAGAAATGACTGTAATTTAGAGCACATTCGACTCTTGCAAAGGGCCAGAGTTTGGCTCCTAACACTCACATCAAGGGGCTCACAGCCTCCTGTAACTCCAACTTCAGGGGATGTGACAGCATCTATTGGACTCTGCACTCACGCACACACATACCCCCTCGCCACCACACACAATTTAAAAAATAATAATTTGCTTGGGAAAATTACAAAAGTTTTATTCTATCTTCCAGTTCTCCAATAAAACAAAAATAATTTCTCAAAACACTTGGCATTTGTGAGAAAGTGTTAAATTTAGGGTAGGTGGTGTAACTCAGTGGTGACCGCATGCCCAGCATGCAAGTGTTCCCAAGTTTCACCCCAGGCACAGTCAAAAACATCCACTACTACCTTGAACTTTGCGTAATGTATTTAAATGGGTAGAAGGAAAAGCCTTAAACTGAAGGTCCGATGGACAAAGGTGGAATCCTAGCTGTTTCTCTCTGCGGTGTGGCTGGGGTCGGGAAATGTTGACTTTTCACCTTAGCAGAAGTCACTGGACCTACCTGACTAGATGGTTGTCTGGGACCATTTCAGCAGATATGGATTTACAGTAAGACGGGCTGTAACTGTTGCTGTTGTCACTTTCCTCATGGTCATAATTATCATTATTGTCCCCTCTCTCTACACTGTACATTGGCACATGCATTCTCATGCAGAAAAAAAATAGAAGCTTGTGGGTTTTTCCTTTTTTAGTTGAGTACAGTGAAGGCAGAGAGCAGGGAAGGAGTGGGGCAATGGCTATGGCATACATAATAGCCTTCCTTAAATAGCTATCACATTGTGTCTTAGCATTCAAGCAAAAAAATTAAAAACCTACCTAATTACATTAAATTGCTTTGCTTGAAAAGCTCTTATTTCAAAGTAATAATTTCTGAAAATGATATTTTCACTGTTTCATGTGAAGCACACATAATCACTATAATTCTAAGGTGATTATATGCAAATGTAAGGGCATTAACTTTTTCTTTATTATAAAATATACATTATGTTAAAGTATATAAACTCATCATAGGTGATTTTTCCTCATTAAGACATCATTGCAATCTAAATGTTTACAGTAACTCATTCTTGGGCTGGAGAGATGGCTCAGCCTTTGCTATGTAAGCCAAATGACTCACGTTTAGACCCAGGAACCCTTCCATGTAAAGGTGAAAAGGGACAAGTGACCCCACAAAAGTTTTTATCTGACCTCCACACCTGTACCACACACACACACACACATACACACACACACATGCACATACACACACTCCCACACCATATATACATATACTCACAAAATTAATACAACTTAAACATTAAATAAATTCAACTTTACATTCCCACATTAGTGAAAACCCAGTGTTACCACAGTCATACACAATAAGTAGTGTCTAACCAGGAGAAAAGGAGGACGGGTAGTACAAAGAGAGAAGGAGGGAGGAGAGATATACAACACTATGGATTTTGAAAAAGCCATAGAAAAACATTAGTTTATAAGCTTATTTACAAACACATGTGTAATATATATTAAGTGTATAATATATATTATTATATGTTATATAATATTATGAGTGTATATTATTATATATTATATGCTATACTATGTGATTAATATATTTTATGTTATATGTAATATATTACATTAAAACACATTATACATCTAATATATATTAAATGGAGTTATATGGCATAGGCTGATAATGCTTAACCCCCAAATCATAGACTATCTAACAAAACTCCCAGTGCCAGCCATGGGAAACCTCTCTTAAAATCATTAGTCAGGGGGTTCCAAGTGACTCCCAAAACAATGTAGGCTGTTGACATTGTCCTTGGTTGCCTTCAGAACTTGAAGGTAAGACTTTATAGCTAAAGACACCACACACTTTGGATACAAGACTTGGAGTAATTAAGCTGGAATCCTTATCCCCAAGAATTGGTTCCCATAATATGGAAAGGTACTGTGCAAAAGAAAGACAGTCAAAAGTCCTACCCAGATGTAAAGGCTGTGGACCATGCCATGAACTAGTATGGCAAGATGTCTGTTGCAGGAAATATTAAAAAAGAACCGCCAAGTTCCCTCACTCCATTCAGCCACTCTGCCTGCCAACTCTCCAGTGGGGCCGGAGCTCTCGAGTTCCCTTCACTGCCATCCCAGCCACACACAATGGCCATCCACCTCGAGGTCAGCTGCAACAAAACCCAGCAAACCAGAAGAAACAAAACTCTAGAGGCTTATAATTAACGAGTCAGATTTATATACCAATAAATTCTCAATTCACAAGATGCCAATACAATAATTTCAGAACCAATTGATGATAAAAGCTGCCCGCCTAGATTAGACAAATTATCCCAATTACTCTATCCTTCATGATATCATAGCTACCTGTGGCTATTTAAAACAACAGGGGGTCAGGATCTTCTTCCATCTTGGCTTTTTACCTCTCTCTTTCTCTCTCTCTCTCTCTCTCTCTCTGTCTCTCTCTGTCTCTCTCTGTCTCTCTCTCTCTCTCTCTCTCTCTCTCTCTCTCTCTCTCTCTCTCTCTCTCTCTCTCACATTGCTCTCTTTCTGCCACTCTTAGATCTGCCTCCCTTTTCCCTGTCCAATCACAGGCCTCCTGCTGCACTAATATTTTAATGTAATTGGACAGGGGAAATCCTGCCACAGATATCTCCACGGGTTCGATAGTGGCACTTGTGTCCTCAGAGTAACTAACAACTCTCTAACTGGACTTAAGGATCACTCAATAGAATGGAAGTCATGCCTGGTACTAGAAACCTAGCTTACTAGCCATGGCGGGAGATTTCGTAGACCCTAGAGAAGAACCTACTGCTGCAGTTTTCTTAAACCAGTATGATTTCTAACTGCATTCTGAAAATTCCTACTTATACCCAAAGATAAATGTAGTTCTTGCTACTCATCAGGGAAGCTTCTTTTTTTTTTTTTTTTTTTTTTTTCCCAGCAGATGGAGACTATTACAGAGAATCACAACTGGTCAAAGTTTAGAGAGTAAGTAAGTGGCTCTGTGGTGCCTAACCCCAACTGATACATCTGTAATACAGTCCCTACAACTAATCACGGAATACTAAGGACGAAGGAGTGGAGAGACTGTAAGAGCCAAAGTACCAAGATGCCTGCCACAAGATAATGTCTTCTACATATAACAGGGATGCTCTACTCATGAAGTCTACAGTGTGGTTACCTGCACATGAGTATACTAGTTAATTTGCCAACATGGATGGGGACAATTTTCACAAGGACCCATCCTAGACAAAAAGCTCCAGGAAGTCAATTGCTGCTGAGGTAGAATCAGAGTCAGTTTTCACCAGGGACGAGAGTCCTTTGTTAGGTTTCCAATATGAAGTGGTCAACTTTAAAATATGGACATGAGAGGAGTCAATAGGTTGTGTGTATGTGTATGTGTGTGTGTGTGTGTAAAACAATAACTATAGAAGAAGTTATGAACTGGAGAAGCGGTGGGAATTACATGAAAGGAGTTAAGAGAGGAAAAGGAATTCTCAAAACGTTTTAATTAGAAACATGAAGATAGACTGCGCTGCCTAGGTTGTTTCCATGCCAAAGTTGTACCATTCCTTACATTCTTTTTAGCTGCTTTCACCCGTTGCTGCTCTACAGCCCTTTAAACTCAGAATGTATGTACTGGGAAATTCCACAGTTGCTTTTCACATCCTTATATTCCATGATCTTAGCTTGTATATATGTGAAAGGAAAGATTCAGCAAGTTATTTTTAGCTTGTGAAGAGAAGAAATTCCCATCTCCTATTATCCACTTATTTCAAATAGTTGACTCTCCAATTCAAATATCAAAGGGAAATTTACCACTTACTATGCATTCATAAGTACTCTCTTGTCTTGGATTTTAATCATGCAATTGTTTGACCTGCGCAGGAAACGTCGGTAAATTGATATAAAATGCTAGCAATCCTGTCATGTACTGTATGAGATAAACATGCGTGTGCTTGTTTGTAAACTACAGACATTGCATATGTCGGAAAGGAAACTTGGCTGACACAACCCAACTTGGAAATGATGGAGTTCATCTGGGCTGCTTCATTTTAAAAGGGTGGGGGGGTGATTTGACTCCTATGAATTGTCTCAGAAGAAAGGATCATAATGAACGAGCCATCTGCACTCATTTTCCCCAGGTGTCAAAGAAGATATAGATATAAAACGGCAGCATTTCTGCAGTCATTCAAAGGTGAGCCAACTGTGTTCAGTGAGGGTAGTGGCAGCAATCCTTACTTCTTTGCTTGTTGATATCATATTTCTTCTCAGTGCTTAGATTCCTCATTAGCTTTTGGTCCTGACTATGAAGCCAAGAAGCTGTTATATCCTCACAATATACAGGTGTAGGGTGTGAGTCATTGCACAGTTGGTTGTTTTTGTGGACTTTGTTGTTGTTGTTTCTGTTTGGTGCTAAGCATCAAACCTAGGACCTTGCATATGCAAGCTACATCCATAGTTCAGTACAATTTGAAAGAGTCTATTGTTTTACAAAGTGTACAGAGAGCTTCAGAGGCTTCAGAGAGGAATGAGAAC
Organism: Mus caroli; assembly: GCF_978045245.1. Classification (NCBI taxonomy): domain Eukaryota; kingdom Metazoa; phylum Chordata; class Mammalia; order Rodentia; family Muridae; genus Mus; species Mus caroli. The sequence goes on along the minus strand of NW_028227257.1, from coordinate 99,710,890 downwards.
TCTCCATTATAACACTTATCAAGGACAACAGGAGCCAGCCGTGGGGACCTGTACCTGTAGTCCCAGAACTCAGCACACTGGAAACACAGCAGGTAGAGGCAAATGAATATGGAGGAGCTCCAGGCTATGGGGACTATGTAGTGTATCCTTTTAGAGAGAGAGAGAGAGAGAGAGAAAGAGAGAGAGAATAAGAAAAGGAAAAAAGAGGCATAATTGGAGCAAGTGACTGTGTGAAGTGTCCATCTTTAAGCTGAACATAAATGGCAAAAGTGGTGGCATTGTCCTTTTCCTGATCAATTTAAAACACTAGCCTCTGCAATGGGGTAGCCTCTATAGTCAGCATTTTTTCAAAGCCACATATCCCACCGGAGATCAACCCTCTCAGGCTGTCTCTTCTTCCTGGCTGCCAGGCCTGGCACCTCCCCCAGGAGGTAGAAGGAATGCTGGAAATGCAAAACAAACCCGAATAGTTTTGTTTTTCAGTTGAACACCTTGGCCAAATGTCTTCATAGAAGGAAGGCATGGGAACTGCTGGCTAACACAAGGTTTTAAACTGTCTGCAGGTTGTCATTTGTCTGCATTCCCCTCTCTCTTGTTGGTGTAAGTAGCACAGCGTTGGCTGTTCTGTCCTAAATTAAATGCAGTGTTTTATAGCAAGTGCATGGTTTCTGCACATGACATAAGCCATACTTAGTTTGCCTTAGAACGATGGCAGAAACATTGCAAATTTAGACTGTGAAACCTGCTGCTGAAACAGACCCAGCCAGCTTTTCAGCTTTCAAAGCTGCTCTGTGTGAAGCAAGCAGTACGTCAGGAAATCTGTTGCTGGGACACCCTCTTCATATCCTTTTCCTAAGAAGATTTGACATGAGAAAGAGAGAGGCATAAGCTATGTGCAAAGATCACAAACATTGAAGAAGCAGCAGAGTATTGGAGAGAGGCCACCCACATGCTTCGGTCTGAGGAGAGCCTCCCAGAAAACACCTCCCCTTGACTTCTGGGACAATTGGCAATCCCACTGCAATTACAATTGATCCTCTGTTTCTTACTGCGGGTGTTTTCCTTAGGTAGAGAAAAATAGAATGTAAAAGTCATTGGTTATCCTCCTGTAAAGTTACAGAGCAGTTTGCCTTAGGTTGCGATGATTAACAGGGTTAGGTCAGTGGCCTGCTTTCTTTGTGAAAGAAGACTGTACAAAAAGATTCTCAGCTACTAGTAATGAGAATTTGTTTTCTTCCCTCAGTGGGAAACAAATTAGCTCAATTCATGAGAGTGTTTTCTTTTTCTCCGAGTCCTTTTCACTTAAAGAAACAATCTTGCCTTTCATGGGAAGTTTTCTAAAGTTAGAAAGGGAGGGAGGGGTGAAAAGGAGAGGGGAGGGGAGGGGAGGCTCCCATTACCAAGTTTTGACTTTTTTCCTCTCCTTTGTTTTGATGTGATGTGATGTGATGTGATGTGATGTGATGTGATGTGATGTGATGTGATGTGATGTGATGTGATGTGATTTGTTTTCCGAGACAGGATTTCTCTGTGGAGGCCTGGCTGTCCTGGAATTCACTCTGTGGACCAGGTTACAGGTCACTCAGAGACCCACCTGCCTCTGCCTCTTGAGTGCTGGGATTAGAGGCTTGTACAACCACCGCCAGGCTCCCTCCTTCTATTTTGATTTTTGGATTTGTTTTTGAGACAGAGGTTTGAAATGTGGCCCATGTTGACCTCAAACTCATAGTGAACCTCCAGCCTCAGCCATCTGAGTACTGGGATTATGGGTGTGCACCACAGTGCCCAGCCAACTTTACATCATTAATGGTATTTTTCCAAACTTCAGTATGACATCGTTTATTTGCTTATAATCTAAACCAGACTTTTTAAACTCATGGTAGGATAAGAATTAAAATATAAATAATAATAAACAGCTTTTCCCTCTATTTTTAAAACTATTTAAATTTATTTATGAGTGTGTGTGTGTGTGTGTGTGTGTGTGTGTGTGTGCATGTGTCCCATGATACTTGGGTAGAGAGCAGAGGACAAGTAATAGGAGTTGGTCTTCTTCCCACATGTATGTCTTGGGACTTGAATTCAGTTTGCCCATGCCTTTACCCCATAAGCCATCTCATTGGCCCTCAAGAACTTTTAAAGTAAGCCCTGAAATATTTTTTAAAGATAAACATCTTTAATTCTCCCAGGCACTGAAGTTATAAACATTTTCAAGATGAGGTTAATTTTATTTTCAATTTTCCTACTTAAAAGATTTTTAAATGGGTACTGGAGAGATGGCTCAATGATTTGTCAATTTCCTTTACCATTTGAGCCATCTTGCTGATTCAGTTTTTTTTTTTCCCCAGATTTCTTAATGGTGATTATTAGCACGTTTTGAAAGAAGAACCAAGAATAAATGTCAAAGTGACACTCCTGGAGGCTGGAGAGATTGCTGAGTGTTTGGCTGGCATAGAATCATGAATCCCAGAGTTCAAGTCACAGAACCAGACAAGCCCAGAGGCTCACACAGGCAGGTCTGTAACCCAGATCCAAGAGGAAGAAGACACTGGAGCATAACTGGGGCTTGCTGGCTTCCAGCCTGTCAGAAAAGACATGAACTCAGGTACAGGGAGAGATCCCGCCTTAAAGATAGGTAGGTAGAGCATGAGAGAGAACACCTGATGCCTTCTTCTGGCAGCATACACTCATACAGCCAACGCACAAGCATGTACACACACACACACACTCACAGGCACACAAATACGTAAATCTTTTTTAAAGCAATGCTCCTGACAGCAGCCAGGGTAAAAAAATGCATGAGATCAGTTAAGTATACATATCTCTAGCAAACAGACCCCAAGCATGTGATACGTGATACGGGAGCCACATGACTTCTGTTTCCTAACTGCTTGTATCTTTGATAATCGGATGAAGAACAGCAGTGTTGTTTTCAATGTGCTGAGTCACTGGCAGCGAAGAATGACAGTCCTTCTCCTTTCCTTCTTCTTGGCAGTTCATCCTTCCTGAAATCACAAGATGAATCAACCCTGCCTTATGCTGCCTGCCCTGTCCTGTCCTGTCCTGTCCTGTCCACAACACTCCTCAACCGTTGCTTGTCCAGTGTATTCAGGCAATGAGGCATGAGCAACCAGTTTGATTATGTAAAAAATGCTCTGGCTGCTAGACAGATATAAGGAAAAACAACTTCTGATTTTCTCCTTTTTTTTTTTTTTTTTTTTTTTTTTGGAGACAGAATCTCACTATGTAGCACTGGTTGTCCTGGAACTCACACTATAGACCAGGCTGGCCTTGAACTCTCAGAGATCCGCCAGGTGTATACCACCGTGGGCAGCTAACTTCTGATTTTCTAATCAGATAAAATTTCTACTCATGGTGAGGTATTATTGACTGTTTTCTCTCAATATTAAACATTTGCTAGGGATTTATACCAACAAGAAAACTATAAAATAATTTTGGTTCAGCTAGTGAGATTTTTTTTTTTTTTGGGTGGGGGTGAGGGACTGGTAATATTAGCTGTAGCTTTGGGAAAGTTAACAAACTTGAGCATATACTCATTTAGTTCTTATTTAGTAAATTTTAAGCTAAAGCCAAGAGTCACTGATAGAAGAGCTCTAATAAAATAGTGAAATATTAACCTCTCGAGTCTTGTATTACTTGTGAAATAATATGTCTGCTCTTGATAACACACATAATTACCCACACCTAATTTTCTTCATTACCTTTTAGTATGAGAAAAAGTAACCTTTAAATTATGAGCAACAAGATTCTATATTTTAGTAAACAGAAAAAACGTAAGTTTATAAATGAGTCACTTTTAAAAATCTTTGTTACATTTTTATTTATTCTTAGTGAGTGCACACATTCCAAGATACAGGCATGGAGGGCAGAGGACTGTATGCCAGAATGCCTCCCAGAGGTTGAACTTGTATTGTCAGTGTCGATAGGGCTGCCTTTTAGCTGAGCCAGTTCACCTGCCCAAGCTGATTTTGAGTAAAAGAGGTACTTCCACATTTGGCTATAACTTTTTTGGAGATTAGTTTTTATATATTTGTCAAGAGCATTCAAACTATTCATGGCTTCTAAATGCGAACAGGCACTCTTATATTTCAAATTCTACTGGAAATTGCCTTTAAGAGAAATTCCCTTTCCAAATTATGCACAAGCACACAACTTGTGTGTTTACTGCAGATTAAACACATGTAGGTTCTCAAAAAGGGACTACTTATTGAAGGCATATAATATACGTATACCTGAAATGTCTAAGTAATTCCACACTAATACAAGAATGCTTGGGTACTGTATCTTACTAAAACTTACTGTAAAGCTGCCTATATATGCAAATCTTGAAACACAGAGAATTTAATGGGTCTAGAAAGTGTGATATGATATTGAATAGTAAGAGCCACAAAACCAAGGAGGCAGGTTTCTACTCGCAGGCAATGGAAAGGGTTGGATAGGGTCACTTTGCCATTCAAGAATCTATCTGTCTATTGATATTTTCCTGGTCACACTAATTTGAGGGTCCCAGAGTGTTTCTTGCTCTTTGGGGGACTCTGAGGTTGAAACCCCAGCAGAGGAATGTGGAGGTGTGTTTATAAGATAAGCACATTTGGGGTGTGTTAGTGAGTTTGTTTTTATTAGTTCTTTGAGAGCTTCACACAGTGTGTTTTGTTCATACTCTTCACCTCCTACTTCCAATTATCCCATAGCTACCCCTACTCTACTTCCTTACCCATCCAAGCTTTGAGGCCTTTTTTTGTTTTTCAATCCTTTAAGACCGATTTGTGTTGCCCATAAAACTATATGATGGTGTTTGCCCCAATATAAGAACCCTGAACCCTTTTCAACCTTTCTTCTTTAAGGAAATTAAGATATTTAAGATATTCTAATATTTAAGGAAATGAACCAACTCCATAAAAAAAAAAAAAACAGACTTGGGCTGGGCTGGGCTGGGAAATGGTTCAGTCAGTAAAACACTTGGCCTTGCTAGTTCAAGGACATGACTTTGGCCCTAGAACTCACATAAGATGTTGAGCTTGGTGGTATCCAAGCTCACAGTCCAAGCTCTGGAGATGTAGAAACAGTAGGACCCCCGAGGTTTGCTTGCTAGTGAGTCCAACCTAAGTCGTGAGCTTCTGGCCAACCAAAAACCCTGTCTTGAAGGAGGTAGGCAGCCGCCCTGAGGAAGACACCCATAGTAGTTGTGTGTCCTCGGGCATGAACTATGCATCCTTACACACTCAAACGCACACACACACACACACACAAGCATACACATCAGCAAACTTATGCTAAAGCATTTAGTCTACCTGTTATTAGGGTAGTTCTAAAACTCTCCTTCCCTTAATGAGACTTTAGCCTCCAAAACATGAAGCAGAGCTGGAGAGCTGACCCGGGGGAGGGGGGGGGAAGGCTCCTGCTGTCAAGTCTCAGAATCAAAGTGGGATTTCCAGAGCCCACACAGTGAAGGGAGAGAATGGACTTCCACAAGTTGATCTCTGACCTCAATGTATGCATTGTAACATGTGCGCACTCACCTATATACACATACCTCCACACATAATTCTACACACGAATGTAAAGTGCAATGTAAAAAAAAAAAAATCTCTCCCTAAACCTAGAAATACACTTAGATGTATTTTCTCTGCAGGTTTAGCTGTGTTTGTTGTCTGTGCGCTCGCTTATTGGTTAAGGAATTGTTCAGGTTTTTCTAAATTGTTTTTGGCTGCTATGGTGGAAATCTACAAAAATGGGTTAATAGACTATTTTGGGCCCATTGTTCAGAACACATTTATCTTAGAAATGGTTACCATAGAGATGGGCACACATTGTGTGACTCTACAGCTGGCAAGTCAGAATCATCTAAGCTACTAAGACATAAATAGCCATATATACACAGACACTCAACAAGCCATACACACCGAAGCCTTTCCCCGGTTCCTGTAAAATAACATGTATTTCAGCAATGCTCCAGGTGGCAGAAGGGAAAGTAAAGTCTACACATTTAAAAATGTACAGTGTCACCAAAGCCATTTTTAAAATGTAGTCTGAGTCAAATTCAAAAGTTCCTAATGTGTTTGTAAAAGAAGGGCTCAGTGTACTGGTACACTACAGTACACATCTGTAACACCAGTGCTTGGGAGTTGGAAACAGGCAGATCATTTAAAACCAGCCCTAACTACAGAACCAATTCAAGGCTACCTTGAATACAACCCTCCCCAGCCAAAATAAGAGTAAATAAGCAAAAAAAACATCATATAAATTAAATATCAATGCCATGTTTCACTAACTAGATATAGTCAAGTTATCTTTGATGGACTTCTATACTTTAACTATCTTCTTCAGGTAAGGTGCCACCCTGGTCATTTTGAAGCATGGCACCTAAGTTGACCTGTATGAGACCCTTATGAGATTAACATTTCTTTATGAAGGGAGATGAGAACATTATGAGGCTCATGAGCTCCTCATTTGATTCCTTCCACCCCAAGATTTCAGTCATCACTGTTCAAGAAGCAAACAATTGACTGGGATGGACATCTTGGTAGTTCTGCTTAATGAGTCACCTATGTTCCTGTAAGCAATACTGATGGACTCAACTGAACTTGGAGAGAATCCTTTGAACCTTTGGTGCTCTCTCTGCCTGTAATAAAAACACATTGTGCGCTCTCTCTCTCTCTCTCTCTCTCTCTCACACACACACACACACACACACACACACCATGTAATGGCATCTGTATTTGATTCCTATATCCTTTGTTTGAATAATGTATTTACAAATTTAAATTTACTTATTTTAATGATTGTGTATGAGTGTTTTGCCTGCATGTATAATGTACATCACATGTGTGCGTGATGCCCATGGATGTCAGAAGTTAACCATGTGGGTACTAGAAACTGAATCCTGGTCCTCTGCAAGAGCAATTGGGGGCCAGAACCGTTTCTCCAACCCAGCCCAGCCCCCACCTTTTAAAAAACAATGCTTGCCAGTCATCAGTTCTGAAAAGGGTTTTAACAAAATGAAGTTATCCATGTCTCTCATAACTAAATTAATACTTTAGTTTTCTAATTGGTCCTCAGACATATTTCCTTCTGCTCTTGTAACAGTATTTGATTATGGCATTCCTGATGCCCACAGACACTCTAAACCCAAATAGCTACCATTGTCTTTGAGACTTCCATAAGCTAGTATGTATAGTAATCTTGGCTGTCAGCTAAGACCTGCCTCAGTGGGTGACTCCCCAGGGGTATTTCCTGGAAGGATTAAATGGGGAGGGAGACAGGGTAGCAGGCAATGTTTTTCTGGCAGTGGCTGAGAGGGAAATGCACTGTTGACCTTTGTCTACCTACCTCAGCTCCTCAGGTGTCTAATTTGTCACTGTTGCAGTGGCCATCCTCCACTGGTCACAGCCCAGCTCTCTCAGCCTTCAACTTCTTCAGTACCCGATTGGAACTACATGGGCATCTGCATCCCATCTGTGAACTGAGCACCCACCAATTTCTCAGTCTCTCCAGCAAGCAAACAGCCATAGTTAGACAGCCCATAAACCAATCTAATAAATCCCCTTTGTAATATGTATTCATCCTTTAAGTTTGTTCCTCTAGGGAACTCCAATGAATACAGAATGAAAATATTAATTTAAGTTTTATACACAGGATGTGTCCCTGCAAACACAGTTTAAGTTTTTTTTTTGTTGTTGTTTTTGTTTTTAAGACAGGGTTTCTCTGTATAGCCCTGGCTGTCCTGGAACTCACTTTGTAGACCAGGCTGGCCTTGAACTCAGAAATCCATCTGCCTCTGCCTACCGAGTGCTAGGATTAAAGGCATGTGCCACCATGCCCGGCTACAGTTTAAGTTTTACATCTATTTTGCAATAATGGGAATTTTCTTCATCTGTGATTTTTTTCTATCCTTCTACACACCCCCAAATACCTATTTATTTTATGTGCTTGTATATATTTATGCCTGCACCACATGTGTGCAGGAGCCCATGAAGTTGACAATGAAAGTTTCAGATCTCCTGCAACTGTGAGCTGGTTGCTACATGGGCGCTGGGAACCGGACTCTGCAAGAACAACAAAATGCTCTTAACTGCAGAGCCATCTCTTCAGCCCCTCTTTGTTGATTTTTAAAAAATCTTGTCAATTTTTCTGAAATTAGAATACATCTTAAAATCAATAATGTCTTAAGTGTAGCATTGTTCAACTGGAAATATTTCTCTGTGTTGGTATATCAGTAATGATATGTCTTATGGTGAATGCTCCGTAAAATTCAGTGAGATATATTTTGCTGTACCTTCCTAGCCTTTGATGAGGGCACTATACTAATTGCAGACACATAGAAGTATGTATCGGTTGGTTTTATGGGTGAAATTTTTGAAGCATAAATGGCTGTAACAGCTTTTTTTTTCTTCTGGTGGCAGCCATCAGGTGAGCCAAGATGGGTGCATACAAATACATCCAGGAGCTATGGAGGAAGAAGCAGTCCGACATGATGCGCCTTCTTCTGAGGGTCCGCTGCTGGCAATACCGCCAGCTCTCTGCGTTGCACAGGGCTCCCCATACCCGGCCTGATAAAGCTCGAAGATTGGGGTACAAGGCTAAGCAAGACTATGTCATTTACAGGATTCATGTCCGCCGTGGTGGTCGCAAACGCCCAGTTCCTAAGGGTGCAACTTAAGGCAAGCCTGTCCACCATGGTGTTAAACAGCTGAAATTTGCCCGAAGCCTTCAGTCTGCTGCTGAGGAGAGAGCTGGGCTCCATTGTGGGGCTTTGAGAGTCCTGAATTCCTACTGGGTTGGTGAAGATTCTACATATAAATTTTTTGAGGTTATCCTCATTGATTCATTCCATAAAGCTATCGGAAGAAATCCTGACACCCACTGGATCACCAAACAAGTCCACAAGCACAGAGAGATGCATGGGTTGAAATCTGCTGGCCGAAAGAGCCGTGGCCTAGGAAAGGGCCACAAGTTCCACCACACTATTGGTGGTTCCCGCCGTGCAGCCTGGAGAAGGTGCAATATGCTCCACCGTTACCGCTAATACACGTGATATTTGTAAAATTCATATCCAATAACAATTTAGGACAGTCCAAAACATGGCTGTAACAAAAATAATCCACATATCATTAGTGTAAAAATAAATTTTAAAGCTGTCTATTTTATGAAGAAAGGTAGAACAGATGAAAAGGAAATTGACAATTATGCTAAACCTCCTTTTTTTCTTTATGTGTATAAATAAAATATATCTAGGAAAAGTAGAGTTCTGAATTCTGGCCTAAACTGCTTTTCTCTACATGGCGGGGGGGGGGGGGGGTGTCTGCTTTTTTAGGCAATGCAAAGTAGTTAAATAATACCCAAAATTCTCAAATAATTAATATTTATAGGGAATGCAGAAGGTTCTATTTCTGTTTTATTGCTTCTTTTTATACTATTATAACATAAATAAGGGCATACAAATATGACACAAACACATTTTGGAACCAAAAACGTTCCATTAACAAATTCATTTATGAGGCACTGAATTCACAGAGGAAATTTGCACTCAAGCTGGCTTTAATTGAACTAATTTCTAAATGTCTTTCAAAAGATCAGAGAACACGTGCCAAGCCCCTCACTGTGCCTGTTCTGCCCTAGCGCGTTGCAGATGGGATCACTAACGCCGGCCAGAAACTGTAGCGCAAAGTGAAGGATTCTGACAGCAGCCTTCAGAAATTAATAAAAATTATATATTGCCACGGCAGATTTTATCATGCGAAATGTCAGGCCATGTTGTGCAGCAAGATGGAAGTGAGTCTTAAATCCCGGCAGACCGAATGAATACCAGGTCTGCTGCTCACTAGTTCTGTGCATTTTAGTTACTTTATTGAAATTGACTTTTTTCAGATAGATTGGAGCCAATGCTGGGAAGATGCCCAGTGTACTACTTGGCATAGGTACTTTAAATCTGCTAAGACAGAGAAATGAAGCCAGTCCTTGCGGCACGGGCCCATAATCCCAGATACCCAGGAGTCTGAGAAAGAAGGAACACCTGCCCAGGGCCTGCAGGAGCTACATATAGTGACTTTAGAGTCAGCCTGGACATCTTAGACCGTTTCTGAAAACGGAAAGCAGAAGGAGGGCTGGTTGAGTACTTGTGTGGTCAGGAACCCAGGCCTGATACCTATTATCCTGGGAGGCAAGGAGGAAAAAGAAAAGGGAAGAGAGATACCAGAAATTATCTGCAGAGCAGAGCCATGTTTCAGGGTGTATTGACTAAGCCCTTTGTTGTGGGACTTCTCCTGAGAAGCTCTAAAGACATGCGTCACAGGTAGAGGACGTGGGCAGACCACAGAAAGGACCCCACTCATGTCCAGCGCAGTGAGTCAAGTATTTTATCAGACTTACATACAGGAGCATGGGTAACTCAAAGGCAGTTGCATGCCTAGAACATCCCACACCATCCATGGCCTACTGAAGGCAGCTGTACTACTGGAGCCTGCCCCACCCCATTGCCTCCCGCATTGCTTACTGCTGATATTACTTCAAGGAAAGGATGCCTTGGGTACCTTGACAGCTTTGGGAACCTACAGCCTCCCTCCAGGAGGGATTTTTTGTTTTTGTTTTTTGTTTTGTTTTGGTTTTTGAGATAGGGTCTTTATATATCCCTGGCTGGCCTGGAACTCACTATGAAGACCAGACTGACCTCAAACTCACGAAGATCCTTCTGCCTCTGCTTCCCAAGTGCTGGGATTAAGACATGAGCCTCCATGCCATGCTCACAAGGGAATATTAATAGTCTTAATCTCAGGAGAGTCTGATGTGGGTAATCACAGCTGGTTTGTTCTAAAAAGGCTTCACCAAACTCTACCCCTTCCCTTACATTCATTCTGTCTACTTCTTTTCCACAATGATCTCTGAACCGTTGTCTACATCTGCATGCACGTGTGTGTGTGTGTGTGTTGTATAATATTTATTATTATTGTTTCCTGTGTCACAGCCTGACAAGTTGTCTTAGTTATAATTCAATTGCTGCGAGGAGACACTGTAATCAAGGCAACTCTTATAAAAGAAAGTATTTAATTGGGGGTGTGCTTACCATTTCAGAGTGTTAGCCCATTATCATCATGGTGGGGATTGTGGCAGTTTTCAGATAGCCATGGTGCTGGACAAAAAATTTAGAGTGTTACATTCTGTAGGCAGCAGGTGGGAGGGAGAGGGGACAAACTGACTTGTAGGCAGCAGGGCCAGCCAATAAGCCTTGTATGGCCTTTTGAAACCTCAAAGCCCATTCATTCCCAGTGATACACCTTTCCAACAAAGTCACACCTCCTAATCCTTCCCAAACAGTTCCACTAACTAGGGGCCAAACACTCAATCCTATGAGCCTATGGGGGCATTATCATTCAAACCACCAAACAGCCATATGTCTCTCTTGTAACCATTACCTATGCAAAACTACCTACCTTTTGACTGGTACTGATAGCAGCAATTAATGTGCATATGGAAAATTGACAGTCACACTGTGTAACACATGGTAGTAGCCTTGACTTGGGGCCTATGATTTCCTCAGAGATTTTTGCCAGCCTTTACAGTAACAAACATGGGCTCCTTCTTGTGGGGAGGTTCTGAGATATACCTGGAAGAGTTGCTTTTATTGCTAAAAGTTATGCCATGATTGCACCTGGGGGCACATGTTACCTATCTAGCATAACACACAAGGTTTAGCCGGGCGTGGTGGCACACGCCTTTAATCCCAGCACTCGGGAGGCAGAGGCAGGCGGAGATCTGAGTTCGAGGCCAGCCTGGTCTACAGAGTGAGTTCCAGGACAGCCAGGGCAATACAGAGAAACCCTGTCTCGAAAAATCCAAAACAAAACAAAACAAAACAAAACAAAACCAAATCTGTAAGTCACTCAATGAGTAACATGATCTAATGAGACCTTTGTACAGAGGTGGACATGATCTCAGAAGATCTAGTACTTTTTGTCCCAATTGGACTTGGAACTCACCAGCCAACAGGATAAAACAGCCTCCCAAATATAACCAAGATCCAGTATAGTGTAAGCTAAAACTCTTGGGGGCGGGGGGGGGGGGTGGGGGTGGGGGGAGGAGGAGAAAAGAATCCATACCTAGATTTGACAAGCCTTGGTTGATGAGAACTTTGTGATGGTAGAGAGTTGGAATGCTATAAATCCAGAACCAAAAATTATCTCACAAAGTCAATGAAATCCAGATTTCTCACAAGTCTAGCTTCTTGTTTCTACTAATATTACTAATAATATTTAGTACACAAAGAAAGCCCTATTTTATGAGAAAAGAAATTAAAATTATAATGTTATCTGTTTTTTATTCTCTGATGTGACTGTCCATTTAAGTTCCCAGGTTGGAATCTAGTATAATGCCAAAATAATAAAACAAATAAAATTACTAACCATAAATAAAAATTTTAATAATTTGTACTTTATGTAGGTTTGAATAAGAATGGCCTCATAGGTTCTTATATTTGAATCCTTGCATTCAAATGCAAGTAGAGCTATTGGAAAGGATTACAAGGATTAGGGGGTGTGGCCTTGTTCGAGGGAGTATTACACTGGGGGTGAACTTTAAGGTTTCAAAAGCCCATGCTGTCACTGGCCAGGTGAGTGGCTTAGACCTCATTAATTCTTCATGAACTAGAGAGGAAAGAAAGGAAAATAATTAAAATCTTTTATACCGGCAATATGCACAGACTCACATACTGTGGTTGGGCCTGACCACCTAGCTCATGAACTCAACAAGTGTTTATGCATACTTACATGCATACACATATACCTACCTACACTGGTGTGTATAGACAAAGAGGTATATACATATACACACACACACACACACACACACACACACACACACACATTTGGTGGATGGAGCTGAGCCCCAAATGCCACATATACATACTTGGAGGGTAGATGGCAGAGCCTCAGCTGTCATATTTTTATTCCTCCTCTCTGGTCTTCTTATACACTCTTAGACAAAAGGCCTTAGAAAATTACCTCATAAAGTGTTACACAAAAGGGGAGTTACAGAAGGATGTTGATAGTTAGGTACTGTGATGGTTTTGTATATGCTAGGCCCAGGGAGTGGCACTGTTAGGAGGTGTGGCCCTGTTGGAGTAGGTGTGTCACTGTGGGTGTGAGCTTTAAGACCCTCATCGAAAAGAAAAAAAAAAGAAAAAAATAAAAACGGGCATGGTGGTGCACGCCTTTAATCCCAGCACTTGGGAGGCAGAGGCAGGCGGATTTCTGAGTTCGAGGCCAGCCTGGGCTACAGAGTGAGTTCCAGGACAGCCAGAGCTACACAGAGAAACCCTGTCTCAAAAAACCAAAAAAAAAAAGAAAAAGAAATGGACCTCGAGTCAGAATGCCTGACTGGATTTAGCCTTATGGTAATAAGAAAAAAAAAGAGAGAGAAAAAAAAAAGGAAGAAGTAACCTCTTTAAACTTCTATTTGAGCCGGGCGTGGTGGCTCACGCCTTTAATCCCAGCACTTGGGAGGCAGAGGCAAGTGGATTTCTGAGTTCGAGGCCAGCCTGGTCTACAGAGTGAGTTCCAGGACAGCCAGGGCTACACAGAGAAACCCTGTCTCAAAAACAAACAAACAAACAAACAAACAAAAACAAAAACAAAGACCCTCATCGTAGCTGCGTAGAAGTCAGTATTCTGCTAGCAGCCTTCAGATGAAGATGTAGAACTCTCAGCTCCTCCTGCACCATGCCTGCCTGGAAGCTGCCATGCTCCCACCTTGATGATAATGGACTGAAAGTCTGAACCTGTAATCCAGCTCCAATTGAAAGTTGTCCTGATAAGAGTTACCTTGGTCATGGTGTCTGTTCATAGCAGTAAAACCCTAACTAAGACAAGTACAAAGCAGTGCTTCATCTTTAAGCTTATTATAGAGGCAAAGCAACAGTTCCACATGGCCTTGCTTCATCACAGTGCACACCTGTGGCTTCATCCTTAAACCCAACCTAAAATGAATGCTTCCCCTTGATCACAAATTTGTCCCAAGCCTATTTCTCTTTTTAGTGTGATTGTGAAAGCTCACTGTATTCCTTATTATGCAGCCTTTACTTATTATTCTATGAGACTGGGCACATTTTGTTCTTGATTCTGACTTATTATATCTTTCTGACAAAACAGCTAAAGCCATCTCCCAAAAACCTTCTTCCTAAAATTATTTTTATCAAGTCAGGAATTCTATAAAATCATTAATTCATCTAAACAGCATTAATTCATGAAAGTCCATCTTCATGTTGATCTGCAGAAATAGGGTGGGTTGATGCCCAGCAATCATTGGACTGTGTAATGGTGATAAGAAAGGCATATCAATAGCATGACGCAATTCTGAGATGATGTCTCTTGGGGCCTCTCAAGGTTTACTCACCCCAGGCCATGCAAAAATGGTGAGCTATCTCCAGAAAGCTTGCTTGTGTGCTTTAGCCTTTCCTTGATGGTTCCTGACAATTACACATCTAGAGGCAAAATTATCTTTAGTTCTCTTAATAGTCATTCATTGGCTACATCTTTATCTAGTCTAACTGCCCCTTTTAAAAACCTAGCTTTTAATTTTTATTTTATGTGTACGGGTATTTTGTCTACATAGATCTAGAAAATAGCTTGACATTATTTCCTTTTGTTTTATAATGTTAAATACATTGCAAAAACATTTCAATGTGGAACATGGCACTCAGGACAACTTGGATCAGTTTCTGGGCCATCGTCACTCACATTTGGCCAAAAGGAAACTCCCCCTTACTCCCTTTGAGATGAGACCTGTGTTTTGTAATTTAAGAAATTGTGGGCTGGAGAGATGGCTCAGCAGTTAAGAGCACCGACTGCTCTTCCGATGGTCCTGAATTCAAATCCCAGCAACCAAATGGTGGTTGACAACCATCCATAATGAGATCTGATGCCCTCTTCTGGGGTGTCTGAAGGCAGCTAAAATGTACTTACATATAATAAATAAATCCTTTTTTTTTTTTAAGAAACTGTATAAAAAGATACCCATCACTTGTGTTAAGTCCTCTGTCAAAAAAGGTAATGAGGCCTCTCAGATGACCCAGAGGGATTGTGCTTGCTGCATACACCTGGGAATGGGATTCAATCATAAGAATAAATGTAAAGCTGTAAGGAGAGAACAGATGGTACAATGTTGTCCCTTGACTGTCATGTTTGACCTAGTGTATGTATACACCTGCACACACACACTTTTTTTTTTGTTTGTTTGTTTTTTCGAGACAGGGTTTGTCTGTATAGCCCTGGCTGTCCTGGAACTCACTTTGTAGACCAGGTTGGCCTCGAACTCAGAAATCCACCTGCCTCTGCCTCCCAAGGGCTGGGCTTAAAGGCGTGAGCCACCACTGCCTGGTGTACTTTTTAAAAGTGGATCAGAAAGTGAGGAAAACATCTTTGAAAAGTCATAGTGGGTTTAGCACATCGGTGAGGGAATCTACTCTATCCACAATTTCGTAAACCGCGATTGTTTTCTCGAAGCTGTCTTGGCTCCTCGTTGACTGTACTTTGTCATGGAAACGGCCTCAGAATGGGTGAACAGTCTCTCAACTGTTTTGGTTCCAGCTTCACTCAACCATACAGGACTGATTTTACAATTTGTACCCTCAAACACAATTTCTCCAAGTGTGATAGTCAATGTGTTTCCCAGTAGTCTGTCTATTCCCAGGACACTTTCTTGCAGAAGAGAAGTGTACCTTTTGTGTGAACAGTCTACACCAAGTTCAAGCTTAATCCTCTCACTTGCTTTGATTTAACTCCCTATTGACCCCCTGTAGTCCATCCCTCACCTAACTCCAATGCTTTCAGAGGTTACTGTGGATTCAACTTCTGTACCCAAGTAAATCCAGCCCTTTCTTCATGTTAGTAGGTAACCAAAAAGTCTATAATTCAGCATAGTCTCCGTCACCACTCTGTACAATCCTTGCCTGTAAGAAGCTTTGGTTACCCCGTTAGGAAGTTCCTACCCAGGAGATCTCCCTTTTGAACAGGGTACTGTGGGTACATGGGCCTCTTCTTGCCTTTTAACCCTTCATCAAACTCTTAGGCAGGTGTTAAGGCTTCTGAGAAGCTTACAAGCGCTTCCTCTGGCTTTTTGTTAAAATTTTAGAATTGAAATTCTAGAGATCTGGCTCGACACACAGCTTGCCACCATTGCAACTCAGTAACTCAGTAACTCAGACAAACCCTTTGTCTGCTTTGCCTTACACAGCCACAGCTGAGAGACTTGGAAAGCCAAGAACTATCTCGTCCTTACTGCTTGCTATTTTTCCTTCCAGATCAGAGCCTAACATGGGGCATGCCGCCTCGTATACCCATATTTTCCATTTTATTCCCTCCCTTACACGCCCAGTTCCCTCTGAACAGACAGTTCAGTCTCAGCTCAATGTTCCAGTCTTCATTGGGGGGGGGGGTCGTGCAAGTGCAACCACATCTACTTTGAGGAAGCACACCTTCCCACCATGAAGATGGAGATGGTCACGCTAGAATGTTCTGCCACTCATCTTTGATTTTGTCAGTACCTGCTCAGGTTTCAAGTGTTTCATGTCTTCTTCTGGGGAGATTGAAAAGAAAAGAAAACAAAACAAAAACAAAAAACCCAAAAAACATATGTCTGATCACTTCAAGTAGAGATGGTGGTCACAGAACAACAGGGAAAGGATTCTATCCAGGCCCCTCTTAGTGAATCAGTGAGTTTATTAGGGTTAGTTACAGAAGCACCGGTGCCACAAAGGCAGCTGCAGCACGGAAGGGACGCCCCATCATCTCCCCAATGACTCATAAAAAGCTGCACAACTGGAGAGCCCTGCCCATAGTCAATGCTTAGATCACACAATTTCAGGGGAGGGAGCAGCCATATGGGCTTCCATCCCTCCACAAGGGAGTGTTAATAGCTTGACCTCATCTCATGCTCCCATTCAGGTCAGCATGATCATGAGCAAATCAGAGGTTAAACGATATTATTGAGGGGAAATAGGGAAGTACCCCCTCCCCCAGGACAACCCCTTACTGGTCATAGTGGAACACAGGCACTACCACCCCATGGGTGAAATTCCTCCTTTTCTCCCTGGCCTGGTTCTCCTGGCATTTTGCTGCTTTTTTTTTTTTCTCTCCTGGGAGCACTGCAGGATGGAGAGTGGTGCTTCTCCCAGCACCTCTGCACCCTGGCTAGCTTTGCAAAGACTTTTACCCTTAAAGTACTTTCAATAGGATAGAATATGCACTGTGCTTTAAATCGAGGGATCTGGGATGACAAGTGATGTGACACTTGGCAAGTCGGTTTATTTCCCTGGACCTTAGATGCTTTCAACTAGAGAACAATGAAAGTGCAGTGGATTAAATGTCTGTCCTAGTTAGCCTGATCTGTCAACTTGACATATCCTAGAGTCTTCAGGGAAAGGAATCTCAATAGAGATATCTTCTAGATCCGATTGGCCTGTGGACATGTCAATGGGCAATTCAGTGTTATCAAGAATGACTGCAGTTATTTAAATGTAAGGAATAATTCTATAATCCTCTACAAAATGGGTGAAGTCCACATTTTCTCAAGTGATACAGAGCTCTCTTAAATCAACCTTGTTATTAAAAGTTAACAAAGAAACTGCAACCAGGTGACCAAAGGCTAAGACTTTAATATCCAGATTAAACAAACCTTTTTCAATAAGATACATTGTATCCATCACACTGAGTTACCCGGCAGCTAACATGAGCTGCTGCTGTTTTTATTTACTTTATTGCAGGTGCCTTTAAGTCTAATATTAGGTATCAGTTGTCCGTTTTATAACATTTATTCACATATGACAGCACAAACCATACTGTTTCAGATCTCTTGTAGTCTCTGTTTCCCATTTCCAGACCACTCCTCACATCTTTCCTTTGTTGGGCCCCCTCAACCCTCCTCATTTTTCTGATACCTGAATGAGACCATATGTGGGACTTCTCAATCTTGTGTACTAGATCCCCTCATTTAGTTGAGTGGCATCCAGAAATTCACATTTTCAGAAGATAACCTTCTTAGGAAGTTTAGAGTCCTGTGGACAGTTAGTTGCCCATCTGGCATCAATACCCAAACAACAGCTATGTTATACATACTGTCTTAGTTAGGGTTTCTACTGCTGTGACAAAACACTGTGACCAAAAAGCATACTGGGGAGGGAAAGATTTATTTGGCTTACACTTCCATATTACTGTTCACCTTTGAAGCAGGAACTCATATAGGGTGTGGGGTCCGTGGAGGTAGGAGCTGATGCAGAAGCCATAGAGGGATGCTGCTTCCTGGCCTCCTTCCCATGGCTTACTCAGCTTGCTGTCTTACAGAACCCAGATGGCATCACCCACAATGTGTTGGGCTCTCCCCCATCAATCACTAATTAAGAAAATGCCTTACAGCTGGATATTATGCAGTCATTTTCCCAATTGAGGTTGCCTCCTTTCAGATAACTCATTTGTGTGTCAAGTTGACATAAGACTAGCCAGCACACATTTTTATATCCCAAATTGCTTCTCATTTCTGCATTAATCTTCTATTAGTAAATGGCAAATTTATTACTCAATTGCTCAGGCCAATAATTTTGGAATTATCCAAATACCCTTTATCTTGTTAGCAATTCCTTGAGGTTTCATTCTCAGATACAAACAGCCCCTAGTTGTAATGTTTTGATTTACGATGTTTTTAATTAATGATGATTCAAAAGTGATAATTTTCTGTGCAAAATGCACTTTGAAAATTTATCTTTGCCTTGATTAGCAATGTGAATTACTCTGCTGTCTTGCAGTGCTGGGCAGAGGCAGTAAGAGCTGCCAGCTGGAAGTTAGCCACTGGAGGAGAAAAACAAACAAAAACCCCAATGTTCTATTGAGGGTGCGTGACTGTGCTTCTGTCTGTAATAGGTTCAGTGTATCAGATGCACTTACCACTTACATCTCAACATGAGATGGATTTTGGGGGGATATAATTTCATCTTAAGTTGAGAAACATGTGTATCTAGAAAAAAGTCTTGTTGCTTCCCTCTCTGCTGTCATTCTAGTGTGAGCAAGTGCCATCTTTCATCCTGACTATGACAGCAGTCTCCTCACAGACTTTGCTCCTGCCTTAATTCCTCTAGAGAATAAGTAACGTATTGCTTGTCAAAGACTCAGTTTCATTGGAAGCAGATTGGGGTATAGTTCAACATTTAAGATTTTTAAAAATGCTTCTGGTGGTGGGGGTGGAGGGGGTGGTTGTGGTGGAGGGGGTTAAGGAAAGATGGCTAAGTGGCTAAGAGCATTGGCGCTCTACAGAAGAACCCAGATTCAATTCCCAGAATCCATAGGGCAGTTAACAGCTCTCTGTAACTCCAGTTCCTGAGGACCTGATGCTCTCTTTTAGTCTCTACAGGCACTGCATGTGTGCAGTGCACAGGCGTACATACATGCAGGCAAAACACCCGTGTACATAAAATAAATAATGAATAAATATGTCTTGCTAAAGTGTTCTTGGGAATCAGTACTCATAAAGGGGGAAAGGAAGCAAGACTGAGTGGGCAGAAATCAAGTGGTTGCATAGACTTTATGAGAGCCTTGGGCAACCATGTTCTGTCCTTTAGAGTTACAGTGACCTTTTAGAATTGTACCTAGTTAGGCTAAGATTACCAGGTCTCTAGGTTCCCATATAAACCATTCAGGGGTGTGACCTCAGGTAGGATCCTTCTGAAGAGGAGGAAGACCTTGAAGAAACTGTCCCTTGGTTGGTCAATAATATTCAGAGCAGTAGAAATAGCAGGCATTTTCTCAAGAGGCTTCTGGTTAATTCAGAACAGAGCCCATCACACCATTGGTCTCACTCAGAATACAGCTCTCACCATCTCTCAGTCCCTAGCTCCTCCAATATTTTTTTTAAAGCAACTCACTAAACCCATTAGCCACCTAGCCTTATCTTGGGCCTCTACACCCACCTCTCCTACTCCTCAATATTCTCCTGTCTGGACACTATCTGAAGCTCGTGTTGACAGTAAGTGTATTTTAGACATTGGCTATGATCTTTTACCCAGATACTTCTAAGGTTGACTTCTGAATATTACTCAAGTCTACTTCAAGATTTATTTTATTGAATGGGCCTTCTCTCACCAGCCCGTGCTCCATGAAACGGCATAAGTTTTATTCCTCCTGTGAGCATGAGGCACATGCTGGCAGTGCATTATGATGAAGTAGCCTTACATTCAAAGAGACTGGATCTTTGTCTGGACCTCACAGCCAGTGAAGAACATATTCTGAGGTCACTTAAGACTCAAGACTGGGGACTGGAGAGATGGCTCAGAGGGTAAGAGCACTGAGTTGCTCTGTCTGAGGTCCTGAGTTCAATTCCCAGCAACCATATGGTGACTCACAACCATCCGTAATGGGATCCAATGCCCTCTTCTTGTGTTTGCAGACAGCAACTGTGTACTCTCATAAAATAAATTCGTATGATACTGTGTACAGCCTGTTTAACCCACTTTAAAGAAAACATGGTAATGCTGGTGCTGCTAGCATATACATACCTTTAATCCCCCTACTTCGGAGGCAGAGGCTGGGGCAGGGGGATCTGAGTTTGAGGCCAGCCTGGTCTACAAAGCAAGTTCCAAACAGACAGGGATACACAGAGAAATCCTGTCTGGAAAGACAAAACAAAACAAAGGAAAAATAAAACAATGTAACTATCAACCTTACTTGCCTGGTATCCCCCATGTCATTACCTTTAAAACCTAATGTAATGTATAGCTGCAATCTAAAATTATATAATTATTAAAATTAATATTATTCTATGCCCCTAACCCATAATAATGTGTATCATTTGCTGAAAGCAGCAAATGCAGAGGTTAAAATCAATATTATAAAAATGAATATCCCCCATAAATGTTGAAGATGCATTTGTATATTGACTGATAAACAATAATATTTTGTAGTACTATTTGAGTCAGTTGGAGCCAATGACTGATTCGCTTGTAAACCCTCTACTAGAGATTGCTATGAAGTATGCCATTCCTTCCCTAGGTGATGCTTTCAGTGATGCTTAAAAGACACAGTCACACACAGAGATGAAACATACAGTCAGGCAACAGGTAGGCACACAGGGACAGTCACAGACACAGGTACAAGTACAGATACAGATACAGATACAGATACACAGAGACAGATACAGATATACATATACGGGGACAGATACAAGGACAGGGACAGAGTGGCAAGACAACCTCCAGTCAGGCACAGGTTCAGACTCATACAACAAACAGAGGAAGGAAGCCATAGACGGTATGATGTACATTTCAAATCTGGACTCACTCTTGGTTCAATGGACCCTAAAGGGAAGTACTTTTCTTTCTTTTTGTTTTTGTTTTTGTGAGACCAGGTTCCTCTGTGTATCTCTGGCTGTTCTGGAGCTATAGAGATCCACCTGCCTCTGCCTCCCCACTGCAGGGATTAAAGCTATATGCCACCACTGCCCAGCTTATTTCTCTTTTTAATGTGATGCTGATACGTTATTAATTATTAATCAACATTAATCAATTCATTATTAATGTGTTTCATCCATGTAGCACCCAGTTCAATTAATATTTGTTAATACAGTTACTGTTATTTTGAGGGCAGTGCAGCATTCCATAGTAAAGAAACCACGTTTCTCCAGTTGTAAACTATATATAGAGTTTGTGGCAAAGTAAAATGACATAATGTCTAAAGTATTGTTATATGCCGAGTGCATATCATTAAGTATGTGAAATTTGTTAGTAGAGTGCTGGGTATACAGTTAAGTGCTCATTGTTAGATACATGGATTGATTTATAGTTAGAGCTGTTTCCGAGGAGCCTGTGGTCAACTAAATGAAGCAAACAATTTACAGTTCACTTTGGAATCCCCAGTAGATATTGTGGGCAGATAACTCCATTTGAAGGAGAAAAACTTTGGCTCATATCTCAGGTGTCCATAACAAAAACTACAAACTGTGTAGCTTAAGCAAGAGAAATTTACTTCTTGTGGTTTGGAGGCCTAGAAGTCCAAAATCAAGGTGCTGGCCTAAGCAAGGCTCCTGGTGTGTTTGTTCCTCTTCCTTGACACCCATTTCTCCCAACATCCTTCCTTAATCTTGCTTCATCCAGTACAGTTTTCATGAAGCCATTAATCTTGTCGTATGTCTTAATATAATACTAATTAACTCCCAGAAAAATATTTGAACACTTGGACTCATAATTCCAACTCATTTTGAAGGGGTACAAAAATTCAGCCCATAAACTTAAAGACAGAAGGTTTTGAAAGTAACAAAATGTTTGTATGCAGTGCTGAAGAATACATTTTTCTAAATCTTAACATTATGCACTGTACTTAAATGATCTTAAAATTCCATTTTAGTAAGGGTTAATAAGGAAAATTTCAGTTGAAATCTTGCAGTCCCCGTTTGCAAAAAGCAATCGTCTTTTGCAAGCAGAATCGTCATTCTATTCATCTGTTTGGTAAATGTTTATGCTTTCCCCAACTACGTATAAAATTATTACCATTCATTCTGTATAAGGCGTTGAAAAGTCGGAACACACATATATTTTAACCCTTGCTAGTCTGTAGAAACGAATACTTAAAACGACTTTTTAATGTAGATTCTATTCAGTTGGAGCCTCACTAACAGACTCAGTGGTTCTATCTAGTCGATGTTTCTTCTAGGACTAACAACAGAGAAAAAAGTGAAGGCAGAGGAAGGGAGGGGCAGCCCCTGGGGCCTTAGGCTTTGGTGAGTGAGCCACAGGAGACTCAGACCCGGGTGGGAAAAGGCCATGGGGTCAGCTGCTCTCATCTCCGAAACCAGTCAATACTTTCAGAAAAATCACTGCCCTTGGAAAGCTACGAGACATCAGCTCTCTCCAAATGAGTCTTAGCAATGAATATTCCCCCACCCCCACCCCCGCTCCCCGGGTCCAAAACTAAGCTAAGATAAAAAAAAAACCAAGAGTGAAGACACGCCCAAATAAAAAGCATCTGAATAGATCCGGAAGACTCCCAACTTCCGTCAGATGAGAAACGGCATCCAATCGGCGCCCGTTTCTTAGCAGCCAATCAGCCCTCACCTTACAACGGTGCTCCGGAGAGGAGGCCTGGGCTGCTCTCTTTGTAAGGGGTAAGGTTGTCACTGCAGGGGCCAGCTCCAGTAAGTTACCAGTGCAGTGTCTTTTTTTTTTTTTTTTTTCTCTCTTTATTTCTTTTTTTTTCTTGTGCTTGCTGCTTTTCCTTCTCCGCTCATGTAATGCACTCCCTGAACCAAGAAATCAAAGCATTCTCCCGGGATAATCTCAGGAAGCAGTGCACCAGGGTGACCACGCTAACTGGAAAGAAACTTATAGAAACCTGGAAAGATGCCACAGTTCATGTTGTGGAGACAGAGCCCAGCGGTGGGGGTGGTTGTGGCTATGTGCAGGACCTTACCTTGGACCTGCAAGTTGGCGTTATTAAGCCCTGGTTGCTTCTGGGTGAGTAGACTGACTTGCCACTTCCTTATGGAGTCCTAGGCTGGGTTCCTTTGCCATCAGCTTCCCCTGTGCACACTAATCCCCTATGCACAATACTATCAGCTATCCTAATGAACAGTTGAAATGTTTAGGTTAGGAAAAAACAGGGACGTGTCTGCCCCCACAACCTTCTTCTGAAAACAGTAGCACTTTGATACCTGATGATTGAGTTTTAGAAGAAATGTTCCTCTATTTCTCTAACTTTCTTTAAAAGATAATGGGATGTTGTATTTTCTTGTATTATAGAAAAGACTATACCTTTAAAAATGCAAAAAGCATTGGCTTTTGAAAGGATGTTGAGGACACACTTCCTTCCTGTGGCTGCATCTGCTCATGGTGCTCATAGCTATGAACCCGATGGTCTTATTTCTTGTGCTATGGAAACACTGAGTTCGTATACAAGCAACACCCACAGATAACAATAGAAACAAGCTTGTAAGAGCTTGTAAACAAGCTTGTAAACTCACTTGTTACCTTGTTGTTCTGGGACGGTGTTCTGTAGAAACCAGCCTGTTCCATAAGTCGGCATTGGTGTGCATTTATGAATGAGAAATTAACTCTTGGACACAGAACCAGGAGTTAGACACACCCACCATATGGACTAAACACAGCATATATTGTTTTAAAGGTCTTCAAGTAGGGATTATCTTTATATTACAAATAGGAATTGGCATTAATATTGGTTAAGTAATTTGCACAGGCAATAGATTCAGGAAATAGCAGAGATGTCCAAGGGGATTAGGTCTAAGTGTGACTGACTCTTGCACACTATCATAGTACTATGTTGTTTAAGGTTAAACTTACATTAGGTGTTCCAATTCATTTATTCTCTCAAAACTTCAAAAAACCCATCTGCTTACATTATTTTTTAGTTTATTTATTTTATTTTGTGTGCATGTGTTGCATAAGTGTATGCGCGTGTAGTGTGTGTACGACACTCCACCTCTCCAGCTCCTGTCTGCTTTCACTGAAAGGACATCGTATAAGGTTGTTTTGGCATTGTGATTTTTTTTTTTCTTTTGGCAAAACTCAAGTACCACCATGTATCCTAAGACCTGTCACATACATTTTCTCTAGATTGACTAAATAAATAGGACCAGATAAAATTTGCAGTTTAGAGAAAATAAAAATACCATCTTCTAACCAATGAAAAGCAGAAAGTGAAGTGACTTTTGGCTGAGCTGGCTAGTTCAGATCTTATGTCTTCATCTAAGAATGAGATTATGTACATTCATACTTTGCAGCACCCCCCCACCAAGCCTTTTCTGACCTCCACAATTGATCACCAACTCTCTGTCTGTCCTTTGTCTTTCTCTCTCCCTCTCACCCCCTCTTTGTCTTTCTCTCTCTTACATACACAATAAACAGAAAAAAAGTAAGTGAATAAATTAGCAAATACTTTTTAAAAAAAAAGAATCTTAATTGGCTGCAATTAGAGCTGTCTCAGAAGCTGAGAGAGGATAGTAACTAGTTCAAGGCCTGCCTGGGCTCCAGAGTGAGGTCGGATTGAGCAACATAGTGAGAGTCAGTGATAGAGTACTTGCCTCAACGCCACAAACACACCTAATACACAGCATTTATGTTTATATCAATATTGTCTTAATTTGGAAGTCACTTAGAAAGTAAAGCATCTATAGTCAACCTGACCTGTCTGCTTCAGATATGAAGAGAGAGACAGAGACAGAGACAGAGACACAGAGAGAGAATTACCAAGGCAGTCAGTGTAGGGTGAAAAGGGAAATAATTTCATTTAAGTTATGTTACAATTTTTTATTATTTTAAAATAGAACCAGAATAGAATAATTAGTTTAAAGATATGTTAACTACTAAACTAAAATTAATGTATCTGAACCTGTTTACCCACCCCAACACAGTTAAAACCGAGAATCACCTTTTTAGTCATGAAGTATTTCCAACTGATAGAAAGTCACAGGATGGTGAGAGAGCAGAGTTTCTGTACCCACCATACATATTTGCCAAATGCTCATATTTTAGAAGTCCAGCTTCCAAGTAGACTGAAGCAGAACACACATTCTGCTGACCAGGTTTAGTAAGGAGCCTCTCAGCTTGGAATCACTGTGTGCTTGTGGCCCCTTGGTTATCATGTGAGAGAAACTGGCTGATTCCTAGATATGGAAGGGGATGGAAAAGAGCATTGTTTATGGAAATGGAGCCACAGAAAAGTAAAATTCTTGAAACCCTTTATTGCGAATGTCCTATTTGATCATTTGGGAAACCTGCTATACTCTGTCATTCATTCTTTGCTTTTTTTTTTTTTTTTTTTTTTTTTTTTTGGTTTTTTGAGACAGGGTTTCTCTGTATAGCCCTGGCTGTCCTGGCTGTCCTGGAACTCACTTTGTAGACCAGGCTGGCCTCGAACTCAGAAATCCACCTGCCTCTGCCTCCTAACCAAGTGCTGGGATTAAAGGCATGCGCCACCACCGCCAGGCTAATTCTTTGCTTATTAACTAGAGCTAGTCTCCAAATGTGGGAGAGTAGAGAGCCATCTTCAATAGAAAGAGCCGGTGAAAGGCACAGCACTAGCGGCACACAGTGTGTGGGTGGGAGCCATGAACCTCAAAGCTACCAAGTGTTCCCTCTCCTGCTGCCCGGAACTCTGTGGGTGTCTGATTTCCTTAATACCCTTTTTCTTTTTCTTTTATAAAAGAAAGGGTTATTTATTGTAAACCTGCGTTTAGTGTTTTGTCCGGTGTACTTTGTTATTCAGCAATACATGTTTTTATTTTCTATTGTTTATTTCACAGCATGCCTGGAGTTTATGTGTGTATTAGGGATCTAAACTCAGGTCCCATGTTAGTAAAGTACTTTTCCCGCTGAGCCATTTCCCAAGCCCCTGAAGCACATTCTATTTCCTAATATATTGAGAACATGATCGCCATGCCTTACCTATTTTAATGTTTGTTTCCAGTGGTACATATTGTGGGACAGATCTCACTATGGTAATCTTTAAATTCTGAGCACCTCTGTTGGACTAGGAGTTGTTTTGCTTGCTGGTTTTGTTTTTATTTGTTATGTGTTGAACATCCTGAGAGGTAATCACTGCAGCACCTATGACTTTAGTGTAAATTATTCAAAGTGGGAAAGTCCTTAGATTATAAAAGATAATTTTCCACGATGAATATTACCAAATTTCCTTTCCCAAAGCTGGTTTCTTCCCATGATGATTTTTACCCCCTGTTGTGATTTTTTTTTTTTTTTACATTTTTTATTCACTTAAATTTTATTTATATGAGTACACTGAAGCTGTCTTCAGATGCACCAGAAGAGGGCATCAGATCCTATTACAGATGGTTGTGAGCCACCATGTGGTTGCTGGGAATTGAACTCAGGACCTCTGGAAGAACAGTCAGTGCTCTTAACCACTGAGCTGTCTCTCTAGCCTACCTCTGTTGTGATTTTTAAGAGAATCATTACAGAAAGTTCCCATGATTGTACTTATGTTCAAGGTAATATGATTTATTTCCTCAGGGTCACAGGATGCTGCACATGACCTGGAGCTACTGAGAAAGCATAAGGTAAATGAAGAAAATGGATATTTCAACTCTGGTACCACGTACAGGAAGATGTCCATTTTTCTATGGGAAGGATTGTATCCCTCACTTTTGGACTAGGATTTTGGTTTGATTTGTATCACTTGGGCTATCCTTTTAGTAGCATTGCCGAAATAATTGCATCTATTTTAAATATACAGGACTGTAATTCATCCTTTGAGTTTCGTTTGAATCCTTCTCAGATTCCTTCACGCCCTCATGAACTGGACTCTGGCAGGGCTTATTTCTCGCCTCTGCTTTCCCTCATGTCAGATTTTCCCTCATGTCTGCTTGTCACAGATCTACCCATTCTCGCTCCCGGCTCATATCCCAGTCTCCTGGACACTGCTTCTGACGACCTCGCTTCACACAGCCAATAGGATTTATTGCTCCTTTTCAGTATTTCTTCAGAGTAATTTTTAGCTATTTGCTGTTGACAACTCATGTTAAGTGGTTTGAGGAGCACATGGGGTTTTAATGCACTGAGTGGACCCAAGAAGAAGCCAGAGGTGTACAGTCGGGTATTGTGGGGTTGAGTGCAGAGTGATGGTGCCTTTAACCCCGGGTTGTCGTATTTAGCTTGGGGCTTGGGGACTCGGGAAATGCTTCTTGGAGGAGGTGAGGATTCAGTTTTGCTCTGAGAAGGGTGGAGAAAGGAACAGGCATCTTAGGACTCGGATGGAAGAGATGGGGTGTGTAGACACCCCAGAGCTAGAAAAGAGAAAGGCTGACGTTTTCAGGGACAGAAACAGCTCAGAAAATGATATGAGAGCGAAGAGAATGAGTGAGAGAGGTAAGTGTAAAACAGAGTATGGAGGGCCATGTAAAACCAGTGCAAGTTGTCTGGAAGTGATCTAAAACATGGCATAAATCCAATGAGAGGTTTTATCTAGGGAAATAGCAAGATTAAATTGTCTTCCAAAAAAGATTTCTCATTAGAAGCCGCATGGGAAATAGACTGTGGGAATTGCTTGAGCTAGAGATGGAGAGGCCAACTGTGAAGTTATTTTAGTACTCTTAGAGAAGATGATTGTAGTGGATTTGAGATATGCTTAGATATCCAAATCCTTACAATTCAGTGATTGCTTAGCTATAGGGAGAAGGGGCTTCCTAGTTAGTTGCTGGGCTGTTTAGGAAGGATTAGGACTTGTGGCCTTGTTGGAGGAGATGTCTCACTTTCAAAAGCCCATACCAGGCATAGTCTCATGCCATCTCTCAGTGTGGATCAGATGTGGGCTCTCAGCTACTGGTCTAGGACCATGACTGACTGGCTGCTGCCAAACCTCAAGCAAGCCCCCACTTAAATGGTTTCTTTTAGGAGTTGCCTTGGTCATGGTGTCTCTTCCCAAAGGTAGAACTGCAAGTAAGAGAAATTGGGTGGCACCGGGCAGGCATTGAGTTAAGGCATTAACATTAAGGCCAATGTTAGAGAAGTAGAAGGTTCTGGAAAGTCACTAGAGGAAAGTGTAGACGTAGTAGTATGGATCCAGGTGCACAACCAGGAAGGGCCTACAAAGTATGCAGGAATGTATCACTTATGGAAGTAAGGCAGAAAGGAAGCATATAGGTAAGGCAGTGAGATCTGATGGGAAGATGTAAAGGTTGCCATGTGACACTTTCAGAGGAGATCATCTCCTCTGAAAGGACCAAACAAGGCAGCAAGAGACTGGTAGGGCAGCTTGTGTGAACTGACTTCTCTGAGAGCATTCATTTCGCTGAGACCTCATAACTGGCAACCGTGATGAAGATGGGAAGAACATTTCGGCTGAGAGAAGAGCTGTGGACAACTACCACCTCTCCTCCCCACACACACTGGTGTGGGCTGAGACAAGTGGTACACTGGGTAATCTCTTCCTCCCATGGGAGTCCACTCCCTTAGCCTTAGCTCTCACCACTGCCTGTCTTATATTATCACCACTGAGACGCTGAGAGGATAAAGACCTTACTCATCGTATGTTTGTCACCCACAGCTCTGAGGGAAACAACAATTGATTGAATGGAGGATAAAAAAATGTGACATGTTAATTATTTGCAGTTATTTCCCAAAGGAAAATATCTAATGATCAGTTCATTAGCTAGTACCTGTGCCTGTCAATTTATAGACCTGTGTTTAATTTAGCTTCTCTTTGGTTTATTACACTTATTAGCACGATAATGAGAAATAACGACCCTTAATTTCGTAAACATGTGAGAATGCCTGGATCGCCTACCAGGATCCTTGCACACCAACAGTTCAACAAAACGAGAGAAAGTTTCAGCCTTCTTTCCACTAACTGATCAGTGCTGTTCAGGGTAATGTGGCAAATGGAATCTGAAAAACCTTTGCATTAGCAAGTCATGTTTTTGTTTTTTTGTGTTTTTGTTTTGTTTTGTTTTGTTTTGTTTTTGTTATCACTGCTCCTGTTTTAATGGCAGACTTGTCCACATTCTGCTTCACAGTTGGGGTGGGAAACAAGTGCATCTCGATCACATCCTGCTCGCTCTCTGCACAGTCACCCTCTTAGTCATGCCTAGGAGAAGCGAACTCCTCTTACTATCCCTACTATAAAGGGCATCCCATCCCAAGGCCAGCATCAGTAAGCAGTTCTCTACCTGAGAAATATAAGGAGGCCTTATTGGAAAAAAAGGCTTTTTAGGTTGGGTTCCTCATCAGCTCTACTACCTGTGGTTCACTGCAATAAAACAAACCAACCAACCAACTGACCAAAACCCACCCCTTGTCACCAAAGTTTTTGTATGGGTATGAACTGAGGGTTTTTGTTTGTTTGTTTTGTTTTGTTTCCCCCCAGTAGATCTTTTAAGAACGTTCTGCTAAGGTCATTGTTCATTCAGTGCTTGTGATAGTAAGGTCAACCTGGTCTTTATTTTCATTGAGTTGGGTTACAACAAAAGGGCTGTACATGTATTATGAAGGAGCATTGCTGTTGAGGGATGAGGCAGAGGAACGGGCACAAAGATGATGTATCATTCAGTGAGTCAAGTTATATTTCTGATTATTCTTATGATGGAAATTAACATTATAGTCTATTTTTAGATTATCTGATTCATAGAACTTAAAATTCATCTTTTTTTTTCTTTCCTTTAAGGTGACTCATATTCTCAATGTTGCATATGGAGTTGAAAATGCTTTCCTCAGTGAGTTTACATATAAGACCATTTCTATACTGGATGTGCCTGAAACCAATATCCTGTCTTATTTTCCAGAATGTTTTGAGTTTATTGAGCAAGCAAAACTGAAGGTGAGGTTTGTTTTGATACAGTTATTCAGAAGTAGAAATTCAAAAACAAAGGACCACCACCCAGTCTTTGTACATTTTGCAATGGATTTGTGAAGAGCCATTGTGAAAATTTCCCTTCAGCAATACTCACTAAATCCTTAAGGTTTTCATTCTCTAATTGGTTTTTCTTTCTTAATGGGAGGTTTGCTTTTTATATTAATTTAGTTCTGTTCTGAGTTCTTACCAAGAAACACTAGGAGATAAACTCCCTCACTTAATGAATTTTTCTTTGCAAATATGTAGTTACATATACTCGGAGGCTGTATTGGGACCTGCATTTTGACTGATTCATAAGAAAGCAGATGGAACAAAGGGTACAGTCTGCTCTAGTCTTGTGAATGTATTCATGATGATGAATATGAATATTCATTCATTTTCATGACTAAGGCACAGAGACTGTATCTGTGCATTTACATTTTTGTTGATATATTTATTGAGGCAGGGTCTCATGTAGCTTAGGTTAAGTTTCTGACTTGCTGGTGTAGCCAAGGATGATCTTGGACTTTTGATCCTCCTGCCTCTACCATCCGGGTGCTGGAATTACAGGTGTGCATTACCATGCCTGTTTTTATGTTGCCCTAGGATGGAACTCAGGGCTTTCAAGCCAAGTAAGTGCTGTACCAACTGAGCCATATCTCTGACCCTCATGTGTTTGGAACCATAGAATTTTAAGGAAGAATGAATTTTTTTTGTGTGTGCTGAGATTATATGGAATCCTAATCAAGAATTGTCTGCTGGTTTTGTGACTCTAGAAGATCAGCATGGCATGGCGAATTATTTTATTCTTAATTTTTGATCTGCATCAACATTCTGATAGGCAAGGCTTCTAGGATGGTTATTACCTAAAGTTGTTCCTTGAAATGATATTTTTTTGTCAATTTTTTTTACATTTTTATTATAATTAAGTTTATACTTTTCAAAATCAATTCCTTTAATTATTATATATAACTGAATGTATATACATCTTTAATACAGAATAATATCATAGAATTCGTACTTACAGACTTGTTTATTGTTAGCAATATCACATCCACAGGCAGGATTGTAGGTGGGGTTTATATAATAAGTTCCTCCCCTAAGAACTAATCAGGAGTTCCATGGTAACTCTGCTATTACCTTCCACGAAAGAGTGCATGCCTGTAGTGACAATTTTGGAATTTTAGTTTCTTTAAAAAACATAGAAATATAAGACTATATTTTCATTTTAGTCTCAGGGGTGGGATATGGGACTGCTTCACAGCAGTTGACTATGATTCGCTTCATGCTCTAGCTGGGGTGTGATTTTTGCCAGCTGCAGTTAGTTTCTTTGATTGTGTGACATTTGGGATTCTGGGGACTTTTCAGAGGGTATATAAAAGCTAGGGCCCTGAGAGGTGTTGTGGGTTGTTGATTGGTTGTTGTTGATTGTGGTTTGTTTGGTAGTCATGTGCGAAGAAGGAACCAGAAGAAGTAGAAATTAGTTATCTTCACAAGGAAGCTCAAACTTGCCCTAGGGAAATCAACATTCCTAATTAAGAGGAAGTAGTCTAAAGATAATGCCACCCCCTGACTTTATTCAGGGATCTCTTTCCTCTCCTCTCTATCCTTTTTTTTTCAACTCTATCTAGTGTTGGGAGGTTGAAAAGGCAGAAGAAAAGCGGTGGAGAAGGGTGGAAGGAAGAAGAACTCACACAATAGCAAAAGAACAGCTACACATCTACCAGCTCCTAACCTTGAGCATGAACCTCTAGGCAACATGTTCAAAACATATTCAAACTACAACACCATGTCTAGACAGTCATGAATGTCGTCAGAGTGACCTGTGCTGACAGATGCTTGCAGTCAGACTTCAGCATGATAATGAGATAGGACCTGAGTTTTGCTTCACTGACTGACAGAGTTGACTACCCAAAAAGGATTGGAAATATTTCATTATTTAATTTTATTTTTAATATAGCATTTTAAATTTAGTTTTTGAGAATTTCATGCATGGACACAATGTATTTTAATCATATTTCTCCCCTACTCTCTTCCCTCCAACTCCTCCAAGATCCTTCCACATCCCCCTCCCAAATTCATGTCCTTGTTTGTTTTTTTCAGTAACTCACTGAGTCTGATTAACTGTCCATATAAACATCGGCATGGGGCACCCATGGGCATAGGGCACCCACTGGAGCGTAGTCAACCTACACTTATAAAGAAAACTGACCCTTCCATTCCCTAGTACCCGTCAACTTGTCAACAGCTTCTCAAGCAGGGTCAAGACTTGATGAGCCCTCCCCATCCCTGTTGGAGCGTTGACTGGCTTGGTCTTGTGCAGGTCTGGTGCAGGCACCGTCAGCTGCAGTGGGTTAGTTAGTGAGTGCAGCATTCCTTCCGTGTTCAGAAGACACTGTTGCACCCAGCCTCGACTTCTGGCTCTGACAGTCTTTCTGCCCCCTCTTCCACAATGTTCCTGGAGCCTTCAGGGGAGGGGTTATCACATACGTGTTCCATTTACGGCTGAGCACTGCACAGTGGCTTATTTTTTGCCTCTTGACTGGTCATGAGTGTCTGTATTACCAAGACCCTTCCCTGGGTCAAAATTTGACAGTCAGTGTCTTTACCTACTGGATGGCTCATCTTCCCTTACTCTGAATTTTTAGGGTAACAAGATTTCTTCACACAAGTGCACACTAAATTGATTTATTTACTTAGCAAAAATTCACAGAATTCCTACTATGTGCTAAGAATTGAACTTCGTGCTAGAGATTCAAAGATGGGTGAAACAGCCCTCCTCTCTCATCTCACCTGCAGAGGGCCAGTTTTCTTAGGACAAGAGCCAGGGTCAGCTGCGCCAAGAAGAGATAAAGGTCTGTCAGACGTAGCATAGCAGTAAGTGTAAAGGAAAACTTTGCTTCAGTATTTTTTTTTTTTTGGCTTTTTTTTTTTTTTTGAGACAGGGTTTCTCTGTGTAGCCCTGGCTGTCCTGGCACTCACTTTGTAGACCAGGCTGGCCTCGAACTCAGAAATCCGCCTGCCTCTGCCTCTGCCTCCCGAGTGCTGGGATTAAAGGCGTGCGCCACCACGCCCGGCTCTGCTTCAGTATTTTTAAGCTCTGAGAACAAGAAATAAAATCCAACCATTCTTTTGCAAGTACCTTCAAGGACAATATGATCCCTACAGAATAGTTTAAATAAAACAGGAAGGAAGGAATTTAAAAGCTACAGAAAGTAGTTATTGGGTCTGGAGGATTGGCCTAGCTGTTAAGAGCACTTGTTCCTACAGAGTATACAGCTTCAGTTCGCAGCACCAATATGCTGTCTCACAACCATCTGTAACTCTAGTTCCAGGGAATCTAACACCTGACCTGAAGGTACTTCATACACAAGGTGCCCATGCATGCAGGCAGGCAATATACATAAAGTAAATCCTAAAAAGAAAAGTAGTTATATAACATAGTGAAAAGAAAATATTTTCAAATGAGTAAATTTGAGATCTGAAGATTTGTTTTGAACTGATACACACACACACACACATACACACACATATACATTTATATATATGTATTAGTAATTTTCAAGTTGTTGTAATATAATTTTTAAACATTTTAAGTCATAAAAAAATTAGCTGTTGGTACAAAGTAAAAAAGAAGAAGAAGAAGAAGAAGAAGAAGAAGAAGAAGAAGAAGAAGAAGAAGAAGAAGAAGAAGAAGAAGAAGAAGAAAAAGGTTGAGGCTGGAGAACCGAGAAGTACTGGGTGAGTTCAGGACCACCCTGGGCTACTTAGGGAAAACCTGCCTTAAAATGAAAAGTTTAAAAAAAAAAAGGACTGGGGATAGAGTGCTTCCTAGTGTGTACAAAGCTGTAGATTTAGTTCTCAGTACTGCAAAAAGCAGAACACATACACACAAACGAAAAAAGAAAAAGAGAGAGAGAGGGGGGGGGGGCTAGAGAGATGCTTCAGCAGTTAAGTTCTCAGAGTGAGTTCTCAGTACCTAGGCAGCTCACAACCCTCTCTAGTTCCAGAGCCCTCTTCTGGCTTCCATGTGCACTGCACCCATCTGTGCATTAGCCCACTGTGTCTGTGAGTGTACATAGATAGACACATACTGTTTTTAAAAATAAAAATAATTTTTTAAAAGTGAGAACATTTCTTGATGTATAGATGTATATAGTGAACATTATTTTCCTATCCTTGTGTAGAAACAAAACAAGAAAATGAATCATAGTTATCTCTAACAAAACACTTGAAGTAAACTTGTTGATGTAAGAAATTTTAAAATACTGGTCATTTTGTTGCTAATCATTCTTTAGAAGAGATACATTTGCAAGTTTGATATAATGGGTTAAAAAGAAATTGTACCACAGATAGACAGATGTGAGAAAGCTGCCTTGAAAACCTAAAGAAGCCAAGTGATCCATAACAACAGTAGTGTGTGCCCTGTGCTTGTGGGATAGGGGCTCCAGTAATTTGTTAATTCGTCCTGTCCCTTTTCTGTGTTGTAGCAAATGAAGAGTGGAGAAAGGAAGCTGCTGAAGGGGCTAATTCTGTGGTGTGTGCTTTGTTCACTATAGATCATTAACTTTTTAGAAGCCTGTACGAGGCCAGGCTGTATCAGTGCTGACCCATCAGATCTACTCCATTCATTATTAATATGATATTGCCTACATCAGTATCCACCCACACTGTGTTCATTTCCCTTGTAAAATATCGTTTACAGCTCACCCGAGACGCTCTTCACTCACTGTCCTCACTGCTGGTGTCCAATTACATTTTCCACTCCATGTTCTTATAAACTGTCCAAGCCATCATTTACTGATGAGTTAAAAACATTTTTCATTTACTTCCTTACAGAATAATATTCCCCAGGGCATAATTTTTTTCCCCTGCCAGTCATTTTGTATATAGATGTTCAAGCCAATGACACCAGTTATTTATATACATGGGAAGTTAGTTAGTAGGCTTTTATGTGTACTGGACTGAATCATTTGAGTCCTGTAAAAAGTGCCATTTTAGAATTCCAACCACATTATCCGACCATTTCAGTCTGGGCAAGAACAGATATTGGATGACTTTTTTTTTTTTTTTTTTTTTTTTTGCAATGCAATTTTTTTCCCTCATTTTTTTGCAATGAAATTTATTCTGGTAAATACATAGACAAGTCATTTACTTTGTAGTTTTGAGTCTACTAAGAATGTGTAATTACGGCTGGAGATATGGCTCAGCAGTTAAGAGCACTGACTGCTCTTCCGAAGGTCCTGAGTTCAAATCCCAGCAACCACACGGTGACTCACAACCATCTGTAATGGGTTCTGGTGCATCTGAAGACAGCTACAGTGTACTTAGATATATTAATAAATAAATCTTAAGAAAAAAAAAAAGAATGTGTAATTAACGTAAGCCTTCTCAGGTGTCTAATATGAATTTTGTTTGACGGCATTTCAGGATGGCGTGGTTCTCGTGCACTGTAATGCAGGTGTTTCCAGGGCTGCTGCAATTGTCATTGGCTTCCTCATGAGTTCTGAAGAAGTCGCTTTCACCACTGCCCTGTCGTTGGTGAAAGAGGCGAGACCATCCATATGTCCGAATCCTGGCTTCATGGAACAACTCTGCACCTACCAAGTAGGCAAGGAGAGCAATGGAGGTGACAAAGGGCCCGCTGTGGACACGGCCTGTGGTCTGTGATCTGTACTCCAGCAGAGGCAAACGACTTCTGCATCAGACTCTGTCCTCTTGCCTGTGTTTTGGAAGGAAACTTGGAAAACTTCCCTTTTCTGTTGTCTTTTACCAGTGGAAATGAATGTTACTTTTGTTGCCCTGAATTACTACATTTTAAAGTTTTACCTTTTCCTTGTTATTTCAGTATCTAGTTAAGTGTTTCTTTGAGTTGTAAGAGAAAATAGTGTATTATCAAGTCAGTAAATCACTGGTTTGTGTAGGAAAACGTTTAAACCTAAAAACCTTCCTTAGAGTTAGAAAAACAAGCCATGACACCTTTTAACCCCTTCTTTTCTCATATGCTTTCTGGCCTGAGAACCTTTGAAGTCATGAACTTACTAAGTGAAGACTTAGCATTTCAAAGGGAAGTAAAATTTTTGAGAATATTTTTAAGGTTAAAAATAATACCTGTACCTCCTCCCCCCACCCCCTGCCAAGAGTACCAGAATCAAAAGGAATTTATAATCATTATATAAACATTTATATAATGATTATAAATTCATGTGATCTTTATATCCTCTTATTCCATTTTCACTTTTTTTTCATTTTGACTTTTAAATTTGGTCCTATTACAAACATTTCTCTTATATTCTTCAAGTGATTGTGTAGATACTGTGATTTTATGATTTTTTAAAAGTTAGGTGTTATCTCTTATACTTTGTGGGTTTTTTTTTTAATTTCAACTTTTTTTTATTAAATTATTTTATTTATTTACATTCCAAATATTACCCCCAACCTGGGTCTCCCCCCGACCCACACCAGAGTTGTTCATCCCATCTGCCCCTTTGCCTGAGAGGGTGCTCCCCCCACCCACTCCCGCACACTTCAAGCTTTTTAACTAGGGTGCTAAGTGTTCTGTTTAGCACCTGCCATGCTTTTGGGGTTTCCTTGGATCCCTAAAAACTGCATTATAGTGAGAGAAGATTTTTGAAGATGGAATCTTAAGATTGATCTATTTTATATTTCAGTATTCTGCTGGAGAACATGTTTTAGGAAAACAAATATGAACCCATAGCAAGCTGTAAAGATTGTTGGGCTGCTTAACATTATACACATTGCTTCCTAGAGGAACACTTGAAAGAGGTTTCTTTTCCCTTTAATGTTCCCATTAACCAAGTTGAACTATGTACATTATAAATTTGCTTCAAGGCTTTGAACTTGGGCCCGGGAATTGCAGATCCAGTGGCAGAGTGCATGCTTAGTTTGCCAAAGGCCCTGACCTCCATCATCAGCAACACACACCCTCGAATAAATCTTTTACAATTTTATGTAAGTACAGACTGCAAATCTTAACTTTTTCTAGTTATGAGGGAATTCTTTCACGCCTTTTGAGTGACATTTGTGATAAGTGCTAGAAAGATAAGTGGGTGTTGACTGAAGGTGGGTGGGCTGTGGCAGATTTTCCAGAACTGAGTCAAGAGTATATGTAAAGGGCAAGGACTGGGGAGGAGCACTGAACGTTGGCGGCACGGAAGTGCCGAGATGTGGGAGCGGTGAGCCGGAGGCCATGAGATGCTGTCTGTGAGGGTGGACTGTTGGCATGTCAAGTGGGAGCTGGCAGAGTTTTGGGATGCTAGTCTTTTGGATTAGTGAGAAGATCGAGAGGAGATAATCGGGAATTTGCTTAGAATGTTTTGTTGTTATTGCTTATTTTCATTTTTATTTTGTGTACCTAGGCATTTTGCCTGCCTGTATGCCTGTGCACCATGTGCATGTGGTATCCATGGGCCAGCAGAGGGTGCTGTATGGGACTGGGATTTCAGACAGCTGTGAGCTGCCATGTGGGTATGGAGAATTGAACCCAGATCCTCTGGAAGAGCAGCCAGTGCTTTTAGCTGAACCATCTCTCTAGCTTAAAGAAATGGTAGTTCATTCATTTGAGACAGGGTCTAATGTTTAACAGGTGGGCTCTGACTTGCTCTCATGGCCACCAAGCCTGGGTTGGTTGGGTTAGCTGGTTGGTGCTGGGTTTCTTCCATGCTAGGCCGGCACTCTCCCAACTCAGCTGTATTCCCTAATCTTCAGAATATTCTTTTAAAGGTTCAGTCTGGTTGTATTGCCTAGAGTGAATTAGGAGGAAAAGCAAGCCAGCAAGGAGGTTAGGTCCAGGTTTCTAGTGGTGACGTTAGATTTAGTTGATATAGTAAAGATGCAAGGAAGTGGAAGCTAGAGAGAGGGCTCAGTGGTTAAGAGCACTCACTGCCTTGTCAGAGGACCAGAGTTTGGTTCCCAGCACAGGCATCAGGTAACACACAACAGTGTGTAATTGCAGCTCCTCTTCCAGGTTGTATGACCAGCCTTTGGCTGCTGCAGGCACCAGCACACACACACACACACACACACACACACACACACACACACACCTACACATAATTGAAATAAAAATAAATCATATAAAAAGGAAACTTACAAGCCTTGACATTGAATTTTATTGAAAAGAGGAGTTTTCAAAAATCACCCCAAGGTTTCCAACTTCAATAACTAGAGAACGGGCAGTGCCCTTCTTTGGGATAAATATTTATTCCGAAGTTGACCCTTTATATTTGATTTGAGGTATCCTTGAGATAGCCAGGTCAAGTGAGTACGTCAAGAGAGTGACTCAGTGGCACACTTGGGCATTGCTATGAACTGGCAGCAGGAATGGACAGCATCACACAAGAAAAAGTTTTGAGTACAACTAAAGGTACTAAAACTGGGCCTTAGGGGCTGGAGAGATGGCTCAGCAGTCAAGGGCGCTGACTACTTTTCCAAAGGTCCTGAGTTCAATTCCCAGCAACCACATGGTGCCTCACAACCATCTGCAATGTGATCTGATTCCCTCTTCTGGTGTGTCTGAAGACAACTACAGTGTACTTACATACATTAAAATAAATAAAGAAATCTTAAACAAACAAACAAACAAAAAAACTGGGCCTTGGAAAACAGCCACATTTAAAGGCTGGGTGGAGGGTGGGCCAAGAAAAGAGATATGGCCAGAGAGAGAAGAGAGCATCCAAAACACACTGTCGAGGAACCAAGGAGGGCTTCAGAGTGCACTCGAAATAAGAGCAAATGATACTGAGGCTTTCCATGTGATAAACATGTAATTGAAGATGTCTGGGCTCAGTGTCATGGAGCTTAGGTGACCTTGGAAAGATCAGTTTGGTGGGATAAGTGATGGGAGAAGCCAGACTGATGTTTTTGTTGCTCTGTAGTTTGCTGAGTAATAAGGCAATAACATGCCTATTTTGGGGTGAATAAACCAGTGTATTACATATAAGGTCGACACTAAACTTTTCTATGATTCAGATGAGTAAACTAAATCCTGGAGTTACCAGTGTCCCTGATTAGTAACTGTTCAAAGTCCTCCAAAAACTATGTGTTGGCTAAATAAAAATAATTATCAGGTAATGATTTTTCACTAATAGTTTTCACATAAGTGGTGACAAAAATGTATGACTTTTGAATATCTTAAAATTTGGGCTTATTTAAAAGATGAGAGAAAATGTCAAACAAAATTACAGAAAATAACGTATTTATAACCACAACTCTAGTTTCCTGTCACTCACTCATCCTTTCTTCTCCCTCTTGAACACGTGAACAAGTCCCCTCAAGGTAAATTCCAGATGTAACTCTGTCAAGAATCTGCCGAGACAACTGTGCCTCCCCTGAAGTCTGTTTTGACTGTTATAACTTCCCCGAGCCTTTATCATATCCGATTAAACCTAATTGGTATTTGAATACAAGACCAAGAAACAAACTTGCACAGGAAAGTTGTTTAAGTTTGGAAGTTACTCTTAGCTTTCAAAAAGCAAAAGGATCCATTTAGTTGGTTAAAAAAAATGAGAAGGCAAATCAGCTGAGCTCGTATTTCACTGATGTCAGGCTGCGTCTTTTCTGTCAGTTGTTGCCTATAACGAGACCATCAGCAAACCACCATGTTTCTGTTTGTAACTGTTGACTCAAAGACACTTAGAGATACAGCTTCTGGTGTTATTGTTTATAGAGCCCCACAATGCAGTGCCAGCTGTTGGGTTGGTACTTTTGTTTGAGATGGTCCTTATGGTTTATTTACATCATGAAAGTGTTCTGGAGATCACTTGATCGTGGCCACTGTGAAGTCACATGAGTGCTTATATAACGTCACAGTCTAGGTGAATGACAGACAGCCCGTGATGTACAAGCTGCCAAAGGCAGAGCTGACACGCCCAGGCATCATGCGTCCTCCCTTCTATCTCTGTCTGAAGAAGACAAATTCCATCATTTCCTAAAGTCTTACATAGGTGGATATCTCTCCTTGGTTTTGTTTTTAGTTTTTAAATTATTTTTAATCCTATGTATGTGTGTGGTAAGTGCATATGATCCCCCTGGAGCTGGAGTTATAGGTGGCTGTGAGCTGCCTGGTGTGGGTGCTGGGAACCGAACTCTGGTTCTTTGGAAGAGCGGTAGATATTCTTAACCACAGAGCCATCTCTCCCGCCCCATCTTTTTAAAAAAATTATGTTTTTATATACTTACAAAATAGACAGTTATGTTAAAAGCTTAATTTTGTATTTATATATAAATGTTAATGGAGATTTAATAAAGTTGAAGAACTATGAGTATATGTGATAGATACACAAAAGTTTAACCCACTGTGTTCATTAAAGGTGAATACATTTAGAGCTATATAGTTCTGAAATTTCAAAACTTGATTTTAGAAGAAAGTTCTTGAGTATCCAGCCTTGAATTAAATTTTAAGTTGGATTCTTTGTAGACCAAATTTCTCACCTGTGTTTCCTGTACTGGTAAATGCCAGGCTGGTGGGCAAGAACCCTGAGTTGGTCTGGCTTGAACATTTCCTGTATTTTTCCATAATTAGAGCAGTAGTTTTGTTTTGTTCAGACACCATGCTTTGAAGAAAGAGTTCTCCATCTAAGCTTGAAAATCTAGAGTATAAAACAGCATGTTAAGATCTCATGTCCTGAGTAAACTAGTAATTCAGAATAGATGTGGAGGAAATCTATGTGCACTTCATTCAACAGGGTCAGAGAAGACAATAGAAAGAGAAGCATTGTAATTAAGATGCTAATCTAGGGGCTGGAGAGGTGACTCATCGGTTAAGAGCACGGACTGCTCTTCTAGAGAAGTCCAGAGTTCAATTCCCAGGAAACATATGGCGGCTCATAGCTATCACCATCTGTTAATGGGATCTGATAACCTCTTGTGTGTCTGAAGACAGCTACAGTGTACTACTCATATACATAAAATAATTTTTTTTAAAAAAAAGATGGTAATCTAAGCTGGGCAGTGGTGGCTCACATCTTTAATCCCACCACTCCAGAGGCAGAGTCAGGCAGATCTCTGAGTTGGAGGCCAGCGTGGTTTACAGCGTGAGTTCCAGCACAGTCCAGGCTATGCAGAGAAACCTTGTCTCTAAAAGCCAAAATCCCAAAACCAAACCAAACCAAACCAACCAACAAAAAATCTCCAAGAGTGTTTTAACTTATAATTAGTTTTTTCATATATGTACAGATAAAGGGAAAGTAAGAAAGAAAAGATAATGGTCCCTCTTCTCCAAAACATCCACAAGTGTTTTACAGATGTGATTATTGACTTAATTACCTCAAATGGGTTATTTGGGTTGAGAGTGAGCCCTAAGAACCATTAGACAGGAGGCAGAGGGACATGTGTCACTATGGTAGTGTTAGTCACATAATAATAGAAGCTTTAAGAAGAAGTGGCAGAGAGAGAGAGGAGAGGAGAGGAGAGGAGAGGAGAGGAGAGGAGAGGAGAGGAGAGGAGAGGAGAGGAGAGGAGAGGAGAGGAGAGGAGAGGGAAATGCAATGCCTCTGGCTTTGACTGGACAGTGATGCTAGCAGCCAAATGACAAGTATAGTCTTTAGAAGGTGGAAGGAAACCCATACTCCTCTTGTATCTCCAAAGAAACCAGGCCAATTGCTGCCTTGATAGGAGCCCTTTAAAACATAGTCTGGATTTCTGGCCTCAAAAAAAATGTTTGTTTTTTTTGTTTGTTTGTTTTTTTTTTTGCGATGCTTTAAGTTACCAACTAGTTGGTGATCCAGCACAAATCGTGTGCTTTTGTCTCTGTAGAGACCATTGCTGAGTGAACACTGATTTATATGTACAAGATCAAGGCAATGCATCTTTTGATATGTACAACACACACTTATTTTAAAATTTATATTTATATATTCTTTTTTTTTGTGTGGGGGAAGGGGCAGAGTCTGTGTAGCTTTTGCTCTCCTGGAACTCACTATGTACAGACCACGATGACTTTGAACTTGCAGAGATCCACTTCCCTCTGCCTCCTGAGAGGAGGAATTAAAGTTGTACGGCATTGCATTCAGCACACCTTTCTTAAAAAAAGGTAAACTGAACATGTAAGTGGTTTTCAGATTTTAATTCTGGGTGGGTGGTGGTGGTGCACACCTTTAATTCCAGCACTCTGGAGGCAGAGTCACGGAGGCCAGCCTATTTTACAAAGTGACTTCTAGGACAGCCAGGACTATGCAGAGAAAACAGGTCTCAACTGAACCAAACCAAACAAAATAAAATTGAATTCTAGGAATCTGTCATTTAATATTGGGATCATTGTGAAGCTGTGACAGCCAGCTCTAACCCCATGGCGTTGTTGTATTGCCTGTACAGGAAGAAACCGCTGTCTCTCAGTCAGTACTGACACTCTCCTAAGAGCGGTCAAGTCTGTGTAATGATTTATATCTGACTCCTTTGTAGTGACTCAAATTTAACACAGTATCAGACCCAAGGCTGTTGACATTTGCATTTTTATTTTTATTTTAGCTAGAATTCTCTGTGTAACCCTGGCTGTCCTGGAACACTCCTGTAGACCTGGCTGGCTTTGAACTCAGAGATCTGCCTTCCTCTGCCTCCCAAGTGCTGGAATTAAAGGCCTGTGCCGTACTGCTCAGCCAGAACTAAATGTATGTTAACACATATATAAGCACATGAATATACATACTCTAAGGAGAGGTAGCAGAGTGAAGAGGAGAGCACACAGATACCATGGTCAGGATGCCATGTGGCTCCAGGGCTTTCCTTATCATTTTTAAAAAATTATATTTTTAGTTTGTATTTATTTGATGTAATAAACTATGATTATGCTTTAATGTAAAATTACTCTTTTTTTTTGGGGGGGGGTTCGAGACCAAAACCTGTGTAGCCCTGGCTGTCCTGGCACTCACTTTGTAGACCAGGCTGGCCTCGAACTCAGAAATCCGCCTGCCTCTGCCTCCCGAGTGCTGGGATTAAAGGCGTGCGCCACCACGCCCGGCAATGTAAAATTACTCTTAGATAACACCATTTAAAAGAAATGGCATGGGCAGTGGTGACACATGCCTTTAATCTCAGCACTTGGGAGACAGAGGCAGGAGGATTTCTGAGTTCAAGGCCAGCCTGGTGTACAGAGCGAGCTCCAGGACAACCTGGGTGATGCAGAGAAACCCTGTCTCAAAAAACAAAAACAAAACAAAGCAAAACAACAAAAAAAAAGCTACAAGAAATGATGATGGAAAACATATTTTGAGAAAAAAAGGCCTATATCAAGTGCAGGAATCAAGTTGAAAGAAAGGAATATACTTTAACAGGTGCTAGGGAAGTTAATGCAAAAATCTCACTAATTATCAAGAGAGCAAAGGAATCTTTATGAAGCATAAACAACAACATATCAGGAGGTTTGCCAAGATCTTTTTCTTCTTTTTTTTTTTTT
Source organism: Mus caroli (assembly GCF_978045245.1). Taxonomy (NCBI): domain Eukaryota; kingdom Metazoa; phylum Chordata; class Mammalia; order Rodentia; family Muridae; genus Mus; species Mus caroli. Next base: position 99,667,141 of record NW_028227257.1, on the reverse strand, counting down.
TTTTTTTTTTTTTTTAAATTTGGTTTCTCTAGACAGGGTTTCTCTGTATAGCCCTGGCTGCCCTGGAACTCACTCTGTAGACCAGGCTGGCCTCGAACTCAGATCTCCGCTTGCCTCTACCTCCCAAGTGCCGGGATTAAAGGCGTGCACCACCACTGTGGTTTGCTATTCTTAGAAGCAGACGTCCCACATTGCTCTCGGTATCCTCATAAAATCTTCCTTAGCATCCCAGACAGGGTAAAGAAGGTTGCCCTCTTCCAAAATGGCTGAAGCGCCCTCAGCCTCCTCAGAGAGCATGACCGGAAGTTGCGCAACCCATAAGGCTGCGCGGCTCTTACGGTGATAAGAGTTTCCGCCATTTTTGAAAACTGGGAAGCTCATTGCTGGAGTAGGAGCGGCCGTTGCGATGGCAGCGTTTGCAGTGGATCCCCAGGCGCCCACATTGGGTGAGTGAACCGCGGCCTTCCCGGTGGCACAGCCAGCGCGCTGTGGACCCGGAGGTGGCCGTCACACGCCACGGAGGGGGCGGGGAGCGCGGTGGCCGGTGACATCTGGGCGGCGGTACCCGGGAACCCGGCATACCGCCCGGCTGCACTTTGGTCACCTGCCCCGTACCCCGAAAGCGTGCACGAGGATGGGCGGTAAACCACTGGTCGCTGTGGTAACCGGTTGCCGCGGGGCCACCTAGGTTTCTAGGTCTGGTCTTAACGTCACAAAAGAAATTTGTATACGAATGCATGACCCAGAACCAACCTGGCTCGCCCGCCTCCCCCGCCTTTTACTTTGGAACGTGACTCTATTGGACGACTGCTGATGCTAAAGAGTCATCCCCATTATTTGTTGGGGAAACGTTCCTAATATGCCGTATTTGGAGAAAAAACAAACCAATTAACATTTTGATTCTTCACTCCCGCTGAGTTTTGTGAGTAGTGACAATGGTCATATTCTACAACAGAAAACAAACAAAACCTGTCTACAGTTTCCGAGACGTATCGTAGTATTATAACTCTCCAAGCTTGTTAAAGAGAGTAAGCATTGTATATATTGTGTAGAACTAACTTTGTAGATTCAAATGGTATGTAATGCTTGCCACGTTTTGGGTAAAAAGTTGTTTTAAGAATAGAGTTGCAGCCGGGCAGTGGTGGCCATGCCTTTAATCCCAGCACTTTGGGAGGCAGAGGCAGGTGGGATTTCTGAGTTGGAGGCCAGCCTGGTCTAGAAAGTGAGTTCCAGGACAGCCAGGATTATACCGAGAAAACTTGTATTAAAACCAAATCAAACTAAAAAGGGAAAAAAAGAATGACGTAACTTGGTTTTGTTTATCATAAAAAGTGAACCAATTATGTTAATAATGTAGAGACACTGTTGCATTAAAACTTATTTTCTGATTTTTTTTCATATTATTTAGAGATCAGGGCAGTTCCAGTTTTTCTGTCCAACAGTGACATTTTGGAGAGCATATTTTCAGGTGTGATAAATGTGAACACATTCTTGTATATTGCCTAGCTTAGGCTCTGACTTTGTCTGATGTTAACTGTTCAGAGTCACATGTTGTGCGTTTTTCAGGTGTCTGCTGGTCTGATGTCCTCTTGGCACCTCACCCAGGCACTGCTGAAGAAGTCAGTGAAGGACTTAACATTTAGGGGCAGAGATTGAGAAGTGGAATTTCAGATGTGCAGGATGCAGCAGTCATTAAGCCTTTATGTTTAGTCATGAAGTGGCAGTCTGGCTGCCTACTTTATCACTGTGTATTTAGGTAGCCGAGGTTTTTCTTGACCTAATTAGATTTTTATATAATGTGCAAGTGTATGGATGTGTTGTGTGTCCTGGGGACTGAATTTAGGCTTAATGGCAAGGACTTTGACCCATTGAACCATCTCACCACACCTTGATAACTCTTACAGCTGTCACAGTTTTCCTACCCCTCTTGTAGATGATAGTTGTGTTACCAAAACCTTTGTATTTCGTTACTGGTCTTTTCTAAATATCTATTTAGAATATGCTTTTGTTGAGACTTCTGCTTTGAGTTTAACTTTCTTTTGAGATACGTAGTAGCACTATGTAACATAACTAGTGCTTTACAAAAGAATTACAATATTTTTTTTACACCTTAGTGTTTGTGTGTGTGTGTGTGTGTGTGTATACATATTTCCCCTGAGGGGTCGGGGAGGGATGAGGGTGGGAGTTTAAAGATCGGGTTTCTCTATATAGCCCCTGGCTGACTGGGACTCACTTTGTTGACCAAGCTGACCTAGAACTTACAGAGACCTGCCTGCCTCTTTCTCACGAGTGCTGGAATTAAAGGCTACCACCATCCAGCCTTACAACTTTTTTGATACTTGTTTTATTCTTCTGAGTTACTTTGTTTTTTTCATCCCTCTTTTTAAACTTAAACTGTTAATATCCAGATCTGCATTAATAATGGAAAAAAGAGGAAGGGTATGCTATTAAAAGCTTTTGAGCCAGGTGTGGTGGCACACGCCTTTAATCCCAGCACTTGGTTAGGAGGCAGAGGCAGGCGGATTTCTGAGTTCGAGGCCAGCCTGGTCTACAAAGTGAGTTCCAGGACAGCCAGGGCTATATAGAGAAACCCTGTCTCGAAAAACAATAAAAAAAAAAAGCTTTTGAATATCAGAAAACAAGTATTTAAGCTATTTAGAAGTTAAGCAATAGTTAGTAAAACCCACATAACTCTCATACCAAACATCAGACTTCTCTGAATACAATAAATCATACAAAGGCTTACTCCCTAAGCCAGAAACTTACGTGTTCCTCGGTAGACATGCAATTCTTCATTAGCACTTTACAGAGGTTTTGTATCATAAGATGCTGGTGGATTGTGAAGTACTTACTGAATATTAGCTATCAGATCAAGTGCTCTGCGTGTGATAAAGTAATAAAAGCTGTGAGTGGATTCTACCCTTATGCTCATCTTGCTAAGAGAACCTGAGTCTACATCTCTATGTGGCTTATGACTTTCTTACTGCTTAATTTTACTATGTAATTCAGTTACAGTTTTCTTATTCTAAAAATGGGAATAATCATTGCTGCTGCTCGAGAAGGTTAATTTTTTTAAAAATACGTATTTGTTTTTTTATATGTGCTTGGATGCTTTGTTTGTATTAATGTCCTGTACCACCTGTGTGCCTGGCATCTGAGGAAGCCAAAAGAGGGCATCAGATTTCGTGGAACTGGAGTTTTGTAAGCCACCATTTGGACACTGGGGAGTTAGTTAATCTGGAAGAGCAGCCAGTGATTGTAACTACTGAGGCATCTCTTTACCCCTCGAAGAGTAATTTTGAATGGATGGTTACAAAATATTCTTTCTTTAGATTGGTTTTATGTTAGGGAGACTTTTGCTGATTACAGTTTTCTAAAGGTTGTTTTTAATGAATTTAAGATAAATGATCTGAAAGTAAGTTTTTGTTTGTTTGTTTCCAGACAGGGTTTCTCTGTGTAGCCCTGGCTGTCCTGGAACTCACTCTGTAGACCAGGCTGGCCTTGAACTCAGAAATCCGCCTGCCTCTGCCTCCCAGGTGCTGGGATTAAAGGCGTGCGCCACCACGCCTGGCTGAAAATGAGTTTTATAACTCCTCTCAGTGTATTTCTGAATTAGAAGGTAAGTTCTAGCGTCCTTAGTGTGGTAAGGGGTGCATGATTATTACATTTTTATTGTTTTTGATTTGCCAATATTTGTATAAAGATTGGTGTATTCTTGTTTTTAGGTACATAGTAGAAACACAGATGTAGAAGTAAATTATTCTGCTTTTATTAGAGATTTCTTTTTAAATAATAAGCTAAGGTTTTCAAAATGATGCTTTTAAATCAATGAAATAATATAACTAAGAACACCTGCCAAAGATTAACCTGGTGGATATACCTTGTGGGCGCTTGTATAACACGAGCAAAATGCCCTGGATTGGATCTCTAGCATCGTCAAATACAGGTGAAAGATTAGTATTGTGAATACAAGACTATTTCACAGTTTGGAATTCAAAGTTCATATTTAAATTTTTATGATTAAATTATTCAACTTTATCATAAATTGCTGTATCTGTTTGTGAGGTACTGTAATGGAAATGGCTTTATTTTATTCCGTTTTTGATTAATTTAGGATCTGAACCAATGATGTTGGGTTCACCCACATCTCCAAAGACAGGCGTTAACGCCCAGTTCTTGCCTGGATTTTTAATGGGGGACCTACCAGCTCCAGTGACTCCGCAACCTCGATCAATTAGTGGCCCTTCAGTAGGAGTAATGGAAATGAGATCACCTTTACTAGCAGGTGGGTTAATTGCTTATGGTGATATTATGGTATATGGGTATGCATAGTGGAATTTCAGAGAAGTAATGGTACAACACTCCCTCACCAACACATTATTATTAGTTTTTAAATATTTTCATAATAAAGTTATGCTTTAGCCCAGCCTGGTTATAAGCCTCTATAATTCAGCATTCAGGAGGTTGATGTAGGAGAATTGTGAGTTAAAGGCTAGCCTGGGCCACATAGGTATTTCAGGCAAGCTGAGGCTATAGGGGATACCCTCTCTAAAAAGCCTTATACATAGCCAGGCATGGTGGTGAAAGTCTATAATCCATCATCTAGGAAATAAAGCAAGGATTTGGAGTTTAAGGACATTCTTCCCCTCATTGTGATTCTCAGAGGTCAGCTTGGGCCATAGGAGACCTGTCTCAAAACAATATACAAACCAATAAGCAACTACCAGAAAACCCCACAAGAAATGAAGGTATACTTTTTTCCCTCGGGCTCTTGATGAAGTGGTAACCATGTGTATGCTAATCCTTTTCTATTTCTCTCATTAAAAAATCAGTTTGATAGGTAGAAGAGCTCCATTCTTAAAAAAAAAATAGTATTTCAGAAGATGAGTCTGAAGCTAAATAATAATTTGACAGACTTGCTCCTTAGTGGCAGCATGCTGAACCAGGTCAGTTTTGTTCTCTAGTCTGGACTCTGAGTAGCCAGGTGACTTCTGTAGCTGTTCAGTGTCCAATAAAGGCCTGGTCTGTTTCATTGTTTACCATTGCTTATGTGACAAAAGTTGCTCCTTTTTCTCTGTTAAATAGGCTCTGTTTAATTTTGATAGTTAAATTCCATGCTGGGGTCATTTAAATTATTCACGTAAATATATTGTTGTTTATACCTATTTTCAAGGAAGAAATGGGATTATATTTTCTTTTGAGACAGGGTTTTGATATGTTGTTTGTCCTGGCCTTGACCTTGTAATCTAGGTGATCTGCCGACTCAGCCTCCTGGGTAGTTAGGACCGAGGGCATAAATCATCACGTGTGGCCCTGAGATTGATCCCATTTGGTATTGAATGTTAAGCATATGGTAGAGGAACCAGTGTTACATGTGTTTTTTATAAAAACTAAAATCTCCAATAGTTTATTCTGAAACCTTTTATTCAAAGTGCATTCTGCAGCTCACCAACATTGTGACATCACTTGGGAGCTTTTCAGAGTTGTAGTCACAGGTTCCACTTGTACCATTTGAATCAGAGCCTGAATTCAAACAAGAGCTCAGGCGACTGTTAGACATTAAAGTTTGAATAGCTGTAGGAAACAGGTTTATTTCAAAACCACAAACTAAACCTACCTTGCAGGAGAGATGCACAGTTGCTTTGTTTTCACCTGAGTGGTTTGTATGTTGTAGGGGGCTCCCCACCACAGCCCGTTGTCCCTGCTCATAAAGATAAGAGTGGTGCTCCACCTGTGAGAAGTATCTATGATGACATTTCCAGCCCAGGACTTGGAGCAACGCCTTTGACTTCAAGAAGACAGGTGGTAAACACATTCCCTTGCTCAATAGGTAGCCATTTTGTGGTTTTGTATGGTTACACACTGAGGAAATGTATGTAAGATGTCATAGGATCCTAAGGTGGGCATGGTGGCATACACCTGTAGTCCAGTACTAGGAAGGCTGAGGCAAGGCAGAAGTATGAGAAGTTTGCAGCTGGACTCTTCTATATAGCAAGATCCTGTATTAGCCAAAAAAAGAAAGAAGGTGGTAGACTATAGATTGTTTTCTTATATAAGTAGTTCTGTGGGCTAGGTATGTCTTATTAACCTGCCCATGTTTCCAACCTAATTATTGTAAATGTAGAGTATAATTAGAATTTTAAGTCATTCCACTTGTTTAAGCACAAATTTTGTTTATTTATTTTTTTTCTGGAAAAAAGTAAGTGAAAATTCAGTGTAGTATTTGGAGGTTTAATGTTTAATAATGATTTGTGAGCTTTGGTTTTGAGACAGCGCGTCACCATGTACTTCTGGTTGGCCTGGAGTTTTCACAGGTCAGTTTCTGCCTCCCAAGTGCTGGAATTAAAGGCGTGTGCCACCATGCCTGGCCGGAGAGCTTTGTTTTAGGAGTTTCTTTCTTACATAAGACCAGTATTCTCTTACTAAAGAAACTGCCTGCTGCAAGTTGATGAGCTAATCATTTAGCATGCTCCTCTGTCAGTGTCGTGGGCATTCTCAGGGCAGGTGTGGGATGCCATGCCTGGCTTGCAGAGGTATCAGTCTCGGTGGACGGTGCTCTTCTAGGTTTACCACATCCAGAGCATCCTGAATGGGGATCATTCGGAAGGTTACGTAAAATCCAGTGTGCAGCTTAGTGTGAGAACCACTCGCTTCTGGATTCATGACCGTTCTCCATAGTCTTGTGATGCATGAAGAGAACTCGAGTCAGTTATTAACTCACTTGAAAGGGTGAGAAGACTTGTAGGTGATAGCATACACCAATGTTTTTGACTTTGAAGTATGAACATTATTAATACATGAGGGCCAAATTTAGTTATGCTCCCAAGATACCATGCTCAGCTCTGGTTTGGATCAGATAGTTGGATAATGGTGGACTTTTTGTTTCTTTTATTCTGTTTATAGGAGGATTTAAAACAGATTTATTTTTATTTGTGAGTATGTGTGCATCTCTTTGTGGGCATGTGCTACTGTGTGGGTGCACTGAGAGGTCAAAGGAGGATCCTGGCCCCTTGGGATGGGAACTGAACTCAGGGCTTCTGGAAGAGCAGCAGGTGCTTTTAATATCTGAGTCATCTCTCCAGCTTCTATTAATGGATTTCTAACTCTAAAATATTTTCTTATTTAGAGATGCCTAATGATATTTTCCTCTTGGTAATGTTTTACTGAGTGTTAAACATAAGTTCTCTTTTGTTGTCATTTGAATGTGTTGTTTTATAGTTTGTGTCTGTTTAAAATTGCATTTTTTTTTCTTTTTTGTGTGAATTTGATGAACAAATTATCATTATATCCATTAGTTTGTGTATTGGTCATTGAGAAATAACACCAAATAGCTACTATGTTACTATTAATTCCTATAAAAGTTTTTCGTTACCCAATGTAACATCTTTCAAATTAAGTTTTTCTTTATATTGTGTGTATGTGTGTGATGAGATGCACTGTAGAGGCCATAGGCTAGCCTGCAGGAGTAGGCCCTCTTCCCACCATGTGGAGCTGGGGATTGAGCTCAGGCAGCAAGAATACTTAGCCCTGAGCCATGTCACCACCCTCATGCTTCCTACTGTTAAATATACACTAAAGGAGCCAAAGGAAATGTGACCTTGCCAGATTTTGAGTTAATACTGGTCAGGACAGAAGATGAACAGTGAGAGTCCCCCTTTGCAAGTGTGTGCTGATAGAAACAGGTCTGTTAATGAATACATTCTAGGAATTGACATATCGATTAAAGAAGCTTCTCTATTGAACCTTTAGTGATTACTGTGTTTGTGCATGGTTACAACTTTGTGTTTTTAACTTAGCACTCTTTTCATGTAGGCAAACATTTCATTGTTGCAGAGTCCTCTTGTTGGAGCTACAACTCCTGTGACTGGTGAGTCCTCTTACTCAGCTTCTGTTTCTGCTCTGATGTTTGCCAGAGCAGAGAAAAAAACTTTCTCTTTAAATTTGGAGGCTGGCTGAAATGTCAGTAATCTTTAGGAAGGCAACGCTTTGTGAATTTACAGATAGGATAGTCTACCAAAAGTATTAAGAATTTAAGAATGCACACTAAATAGATTTTTGAAGTAGTTCTTGGCTTATAAAAACTGTATAAAATAAGAGTCACCACAAGTGGGTAGAAGACTGAGATCAAACATAGGTGTTTTAAGGGGTACTGACACTGAGTTGTAAGCGAGTGTAATCCCTGGTTTGTCTTTGACAACGTTCTAGTCACTCTCAGTATCATCCGTAGGACATGGTCCTTTAAACATGTTTACCATTCCCAATGAATGATGGGAATTGCTCAGAAACGACCTGGGTGAAAGAGAACAAACACAGGAAATAATCCTCCAGTAGACAATATTGGTCACAGGATTTATGTTTATAAACAAAATAAGCAGATTAGGAAGCTCATTAGAAGCCGAGCAGAGGTGGCACACGCCTTTAATCCCAGCACTTGGGAGGCAGAGGCAGGTGGGTTTCTGAGTTCAAGGCCAGCCTGGTCTACAGAGTGAGTTCCAGGAGAGCCAGGGCGACACAGAGAAACCCTGTCTTGAAAAACCAAAAAAAAAAGAAAAAGAAAAAAGAAAAAAAAAAAAGAAATCTCATTAGAAATGAATATATTTTGTATAGAGGAGAGGGTTTGTGGTAGAAGAGATTTAAAAGGTAGGGGTGTGTGTGTGTGTGTGTGTGTGTGTGTGTGTGTGTGTGTGTGTGTGTGTTGGGCCAGAGTTTTGCTAATTAATCAGGCTGATCTCCAGCCCTCCTGTCTCAGCCTCTTGGGAGTTAGGATTATAGCTATGCTATCTCATCTGACTGGGCTTGGAGTTTTATAGAGTAGTATGTTAGTTTTCTGTTGCTATTTTATTAGTTACAATATACTGAGTAATGGCTTAAGCCGGACTATGTATTGTGCTGTAGTTCTGAAGATCAAGAGAGTGCCATAGTTCTTAGTGAAGTAGGAGGGCATTGGAAAGGCTGCTGCAATTTGTGGAGGAGGCTATTGAGAATACAGGTTCCACCTTTTCTGTTCTATAGATGGCTCTCTTTCCTTGGATGATGATCCCTGTCTTCCACTTTTAATGTTAGCAATTATTCTTGGACCATTCTTTTTGTTTGTTTTGAGAAGTCTTACTATGAGGCTTTAGCTGTCATGGGACTTGCTGTGTAGATTAGGCTGGCCTCAAATTCACAGAGATCTACTTGTCTCCAAGCGATGCGATTAAAGGTGTGTACCACCACACTGAGCATTCTTGTAGTTACATCTCAAGTCACTTATTTATTTAGTAACTCTGTTATATTGCCCTCCTGAATCTATTAGAAAACCAGATGATTAGCAAACTCAATTCCACCTGCAACTATAATCCCTTTTTGGCAAATACTACAGAATAGTCTCCATATTCAGGAGGTTAGATTATGAACATCATTGGGGGGCATTATTTTACTTGTCCACAGGTAGGAAAAAAACTTGAAGTGAGGGAGGTATGGAAAAACAAAATGTTCTAGATAGAAGAAAAGGGCCCAGCTCCTGATTCTGAGAGCCTTTCACAGAAGTTATTAAGATCAGCCTCATTTGGTAACCTCCCAGGTTATATCCCATCCATCTGAGGATAGGAAAGTCCTGAATACCCTCACGCTCACTGCCTGTGTCTGAAGTGAGGATAAACTGGTGGGTACTTTCCGTACCATTTCAGGTCTAACATAGCTGGACACGGGATAGAGTGTCCAGTGAAGCAGAATGAACAGACCACCACCACTCCCTGTAAGGAAGTTTTCTGTTACTATGATACCTGTTTATCTTTTTATAAAATGACCAGCTTCAAGCACTTTTTTTTTGTTTTGTTTTAAGCTGAGAACATCATTCTCTTGTCAGTTTGCTGCTTCAGAATAGTGAACAACTGTCACCCTAGGATTTGCCTTCATTTCCTGCGTTGAGCTTGTTTTTATAATTGTTTGTCTCCCATTTTTTTTATTCTTATATTTTTTAGCAAAGCACACATTTGTGTAGTTTTATCATAAAGGTTGCAGAATAAGTAAAACTCAAAACTCAAGGTGGAATTGCTTCTTTTTAATCCTGTATGAGATTGGGATTTCAGAGATGAAGTTTCTTGGTCTTCTGATTTCTACTGCACTGTGGAAATGTTTGCCATGACAATTCCTGGCTGTTGGGAGAAAAAAAAAATCATGATTTCTACATGGTTTCTGTTCTGGGTTTCATAGTGTGTTTTGGTGTGGGATTTTGCTTTACTGGGCTATTGATAGATTCCTTAAGGCATGTCCTTTATTTCTGAAAAACTTCTGCGTGTATCTTGGGTCCTTGTTTACTTTCTTTTGCCTTCTATCTTTGGGGAATTCCTTTTGTTTGTATTTGGATCCCTTGAAGATTTGAAATGTTGTTTTTCTCCTTTCTATTACCATTCACATTTGTGTGCTACTTTCTCGGAGACTTCCTCTTCAATGAGTCGTTGTTCTGTGTGGCATCTTTAGTTCCACTTTATGTTCTTTGAACAAACTTAGAAAAATCGAACATCTTGTTCTTTTTAAAAGATGTCTCTCCAGCTAAGATTAATAGTATCTCTTTTTTTGTCTTTTATTTATTTATTTATTTACACATTTACACTCTAGATTTTATTCCCCTATTCCCCTGCCCCCATCCACCCTCTGACTGTTCCACATTCCATACCTCCTCCCCACCTTCCTGTCTCCATGAGGATGTCCCACCCCCTCCACCTAACCAGACCTCTAAACTCCCTGGGAACTCCAGTCTCTTGCATCTTCTCTGACTGAACCCAGACCCATCGGGTATGTCCTCTATGGTATATGTGATGGGCCTCACATCAGCTCATGTATGCGCCTGGTTGGTGGTCTATTGTTTGAGAGATCTCAGGTCCAGGTAATTGAGACTGCTGGTCCTCCCTCAGGGGTCAGCTCTGTCCATTGGTTGGGTGCAAATAATCTGCATCTGACTCTTTGAGCTGCTTGTTGTGTCTTCTGGAGTGTGGTCATGCTAGGCCCATTTTTGTGAGTGCTCCATAGATAGCCTCAGTGATCGTGTCAGGCCTTGGGACCTCCGCTTGAGCTGGATCCCACTTTGGGCCTGTTGCTGGACCTTCTTTTCTGCATGCTCCTCTCCATTTCCAACCCTGCAGTTCTTTCAGACAGGAACAATTATGGGTCAGAGTTTTGACTGTGAGAATAATACTCTTAAGTTCTGTTCCTTTCTAATTTTTTTTATACTTATTTTGTCATTGTTGATAAAAGCATAATTATTGAAGGTGACCCTAAAAAGCTAGCTACATAGAATCTTTTACATAGGTAGGGGTTGGAATTGGGGTTCAGACAAATAAAAACTCTCTTGTTTCTTACTGTGTAACACTGTAAGAGAATTGGAATAATATGCCAAATATTTTGAGAAGGGACACAGAGAGGGTAATTTTAGCTTATGTAGCTTTTTTCCTGCCTTTTAATATTTTCCCCAAAGAATAGCCTTTATGGACATGAGTGTAGCCTGGCTGGTATTCTGAATACAGACAGGCAAATCCATTCTCAGTATGCAGATTTTCACTTTCCCTTCTTGTCATTTTCATACCTTTTGTCTCTTCTGTGAGTGGGCTCATTGAGTTTTGACGTGTTTAGCTTTTATTTCTCTAGAGATAAAACCCTTGGTTTCCTGGGGTTGGGAGCCAGGGTCTTCTGGGAAGAGGCAAGTTGGTTTGAGAAAATGCCTCCATTAGACTGGTCTGTAGGAAAGTCTGTGGGGCATTCTCTTGATCCAGTGAGTCATCTGGGAGGGTCCAGCTCATGGTGGGCGGGCAATGCCACTCTTCATCAGGTAGTCCTACCTCATGTAAGAAAGGAGGCCTAACAAGCCATGCTAAGCAGGCCAAAGAGCAGCATACCTCCAAGGTCTTTTACGACAGAGACAGTGGCAGTTATTATCTGTCTGGGATGAGCTGGTCCCAAGCACCACATTCCTGGTTATGTGTGCTTTAAGCTCTATTTTTCCAACTCTCCATATACTCTGTTCTAAATGTCTCATTTTAGAAATATATTTTGCCTACTAAATCCATGTGCAGTGAGGAGGAAACTCTGGGAAGGTCAAGGCAGCAGGAACTTGTGGAGTGTTGCTATTAGTTGTCCGGAGGGGCTCCAGGGATGGTGGTGGTCTGTTCACTCTGCTTCACTGGACACTATCCCTTGTCCAGCTATGCTAGACCTGAAGTGGTACGGAAAGTACCCACCAGTTTATCCTCACTTCAGACACAGGCTGTGAGCGTGAGGGTATTCAGGACTTTCCTATCCTCAGATGGATTGGATATAAACTTGGAGGTTACCAAATGAGGCTAAGTTTTGATAATCTATATGAAAGGCTGTCAGAAACCATTGCTAGTACTATTGTGATCTGTCTGGAGTTTCCATGAATCTATAAGCTACCACATTCAATCTGAAGAGCCTACCATGCTTAAGAAAAATACTCCTATCATTGGGGAAACTTCCCTGGTGTAGTGTCCATTGGGCTGAGGCAAAACTCTTTATTCCAGACCTGTCCTGCTTGTTTTCATGGTGAGAAGATATCATGGCCAAGACCTCATATCATTTATATCACTTTGCAATTTGCTGTAATTTTTCTTTTGTTTTCACTTATTTTGAAATAGTTGGATCTGTTCTTTAATTGAAGGGCAGTAAGAGTTTTTGCCCGCCCTTTAGTCTGATTTTGTGAGGAATGTTCGGCTAGTGATTTCCCAAGGAGATAACTTCTCGTCCAGCCTGATGTGGTTGATGGGCACTTTATTTTCCTCTTAAGCATACTGTGTCGGTACCAGAAGTTTGATTTGAAGGAAGGGAAATCAGTGCAGCAATTAAATATTAGCTTGGTGGGGAGCAATTATACTAAACTTATGTAAATACTTTTCGATTAGTGTAAGTAATTGCATTTTTTAGATTAGTTGACAAGGCAAAGATTAGATTGCTTATGCATTTGAGACTTAATTTTGATTTGTCTATTTAAAGGTCATAATGGTTGTCTCAACTTGAGCCTTAATTAAATTTCTTGCTTGAAGGTTATTACATGATATAACATAACTAAACTATATCCTAGTGGTTATATAGGGCATAAAATTGAGTTGGCTTTATACTAATGTACCTTTTATTGTTTTTAGCTTATTAAAGGCATATCTTTGTAGTTAGAATTAATTAGATTTTAAAGAGATGGTCGATAAGGCTTATTTGTTTGTTTGTTTGTTTGTTTATTAGACACAGTATCATTGTATAGCCCTGGCTGGCCTATACCTTGCTAATATTTAGACCAGTCTGGCTTTGAACTCACAGAGATCCTCTTACCTTTGCCACCCAAGTGTTGGGACTAAAGATGTGACACTGAAACTGGAAAGATGTGTTTTTGTTTGTGTGTCTGAGTCTGAATGTACATTTGAGTAGTGTCCACAGAAGGTATTGGGTCCCTTGAAGTTGGTATTGCAGTCAGGTGTGAATTGTCTGACATGGGTGCTGGGAACTAAACTCAGGTCCTCTGCAAGACCTGTGCTCTTAACTGCTGAGCCAGCTCTCCAGTTCCTGAGACATTCCATTATAAATGTCTCATTTTAAAAATACATTTTACTTATTAGATCCAACTGTGATGGCATGAAGAATAATAATTGTTCAGTGTGTTATAATGTGTTCTAATTTCTCTTCCTGTTGTGGTGATTAAAAAACCCCATCCAACAAAAGCAACTCAAGGGAGAAAAGGTTTATTTGGCTCGCAGTTCCAGGCTCCAGCCTATCATTGTGGAGGCGCCGAGGCAACAGCAGCTTACAGCAGCTGCTCAAAATACGTCTACACTAAAGAGCAAAGAAATGTGTGTCTCTGCTCAGTGTAATTTCTCCATTTTTACAATTCTGCAAACCAGTGAGGAGACAGCACCACCCATAGAAGACAAGGCTTCCCACTTAAGCTATGCAATCAACAGAATCCCTTACAAGCATACCTACAGACAGACTAGACTGGTTTAGCCAGTTCCACATTGAGAACTCTTCATTGTGTCAAGTGGACAATCAAAGCCAAGGGTCTCAGAATATATGTGATTAACCCTCTTTTAGGTTATTTTCTTCCTCTCTCCTCATTTCTTTTGACCTTGGATTGTATGTTGAAGTCAGGACACCTGCCATGACTTGCATGTTGAAGTCAGGACAAATTGTAGAAGTTGAATCTTCTACCATGAGGATCTCAGGGGTGCAACTCTATAGTTATCAGTAATTTTCTTAGTGGAAAGTGCCTTTATCTCCCACTGAGCCATCTAGCTGGGTTTTGAAGGGTTTTTAATAAGCATAGTAGGTCTGGTTTGGTCTAACCTTTTCCCCAAAGTAAAGGCTATGTTAATAGATTGGATTAGATGGCTTTCTAAGCCCAAGTTATGTAGCCTACTTAAGAGAATTGAGATGTTTGAAATTTTAGATGACCTTTTTTTTTGTTTGTTTTTGTTTTTCTGAGACAAGGTTTCTCTGTATAGCCCTGGCTGTCTTGGAACTCACTCTGTAGACCCAGCTGGCCTCTAACTCGGAACCTGCCTCTGCCTCCAAAGTGATGGGATTAAAGACTTTTTTTTTTTTTGAGTTAAAAATACATTGTTACATTGTAGTTTTTGAGAACTTCAATTTGCTTTTTGGTTGTTTGGAGTTTGAACTATGTTGCACTGCTAAAACTGTGGAGACCTTTAGTGTAGATGCATTCCACATCATTAGAAGGAGTAGGAGACACTGGGGCCAAGGTCCTCTACAGGTTTGTGTTTGAGCTGCTATTTTGAAAGCTATGAAGCCCTTAGGAGATGGGGGTCTGCCTAGTGTATGTAGTTGAGTAGAGGTGAGATTCATTGCTTAGCTTCTAGTTCCAGCCTGCTCCAGTTTCCTGGTCTGCTGCAATATAAACATCTGCTCTACCTTACATTCCAATTTTCACAGAGGGAGCTGCGGTTCCATCTTGCCTTCTCCACTGTGATGGCCTCGAATCCCCCTGAAACCATGAGCTCACAAACTCCTTTCCTCTATAAGTTGTATCCGTTAGATTCTTGGTATCAAAAGTCCTTACAGAGGTTTTTATAAGGGCTTCCATATGAGCTGGTATTCCCAGTCTTCGTCAGTGTGCTCACTGTGGAAGAAGTGAACTCGGCTTTTATCCAACACCTACCCCAACCTTCTTGGGCCCTGCATTGGCCATTGTCTTCACCTTGTCACCACACTTGACATTGAGTACCCTGTTGTCTTCATTCTGCCTCCCCTGTGTTCGCAGCCCCTGTCTTTGCTAATTGTTAGTAGTTACTATCTAGACTTGGATGTTTTCTAGAGTTACACACCTGTTTGTCTTTGTTCTAGAATTTAGGCTTCATTAGGGTTGTTTGTGCTTGGTTTCACATTTTTATGATTTGTGCTGCTCTGCTTGTAACATCAAGAATGATGTTCCATATATATGAAACGATTAACTGGATTGATAAATTATTTCTATTGTAAAAGATAAAGAAAATTAATATCTACTTAGAAATATATAGTCAAGACTTTGAGATGAAATAAACTTACAGCAAGGTTTGGTGGCATACATCTGCAATCTTAGATGCACGAGGATCAGGTGTGTTAAGAAGCAAGGGTCGGATGTAGCTCAGTGATCGTGCAGGCGGCGGTCCTGTGTAACGCCCTTGGTGTCTTCCCAGCACTGGGATCTAGGGAAGGAGAAGGAGCGTCTTTCACTTTTCTGTTAGAAATTTACAAATGTTGAACATGCTTACGATGAGACATTAGTGCTTAATTTCAGAATAACCAAACACAGAATCATGTGTGGTGGAGCGTACCTGTAACCTGAGCACAAAAGGCTGATTCAGGAGGATTGCAAGTTTGAAGCCAGCCTAGGCTATATGGTGAAACCCTATCTCAAAGACAAAATGACAAATTATCCCAGTTATTAATGACTGTCTCTACATGATAGTATGAAATGGCTATTGGCTACAGTTGTATGTTTCAAATCATTATATCTAATTGTCAGCTTTTAATAGAATTTGCCCTATGAACTAAGATCTTTGATTTAAAATAAGCCCATGTGTTTTTATTGGTAACTAACTTCCTAAATTTACTAATACAGGGCAAAGCATGTTTAGTCCAGCAAACATTGGTCAACCACGAAAGACAACACTATCTCCTGCCCAACTGGATCCTTTTTATACTCAAGGAGATTCTCTGACTTCAGAAGATCACCTAGATGACACCTGGGTGACTGTGTTTGGGTAAGGATTCTGAACCTGCTAAAAATTTACTCCACCCCAGTATTTGCTTATACTCTTAAATACCTGTGCACCCGCGCACCCGTGCCGCCTGACTTGTCCGACTGAAGAGTTGTCAGCTTTACCTCAGCGTCTGTCTTAAGAGTTCTAGAATATTAGTATTATTGAAAGTAATAAAGGCAGTCAAGCCTTACTTAAACCATGTTTTATTTCTTAAATGCCATCCTCACTTGCAGCCATTTTCATTTTTGTGTCTTACTTTTATTTGTACCACTTTTTTTTGGAACCAAAATCTCATATACAGAGATATATAAGGAAATAATGAAATTTGAGTTCACACCTGCATCTGGCTAGCTGTTGATTAGCTGTGGTAATTAGTTATGGGACTGGGAATTTGAAACATTTCAGAGATGGCTCTGGGCATGGAGTGTAGTTGAGTCAAAGGTGACTGATAGAATTTACTATAGAGGAAATGGTATGGTAGTTTGTTTTTTGTATTGATAATAGAAATTGATGGTTTTGTCTGGGCAATTTTTTCCCCCAGGTTTCCACAGGCATCTGCTTCTTATATATTATTACAGTTTGCACAATATGGGAATATCTTAAAGCATGTGGTAAGGCTCACTAATTTTTTTTTTATTCAATTAACATTTTGGTTAAGGAAAGAAAAGTTATAAGTTAAAGAGCACTACTTCTTTTTGTCTTTTTTTCTAAATTTAGTTTTTATCTTTAAAATTTTTTTTTATTTCTTTTTTTTTAATTAGATATTTTCTTCATTTACATTTCAAATGCTATCCCCAAAGTCCCCTATACCCTTTCCCTGCCCTGCTCCCCAACCCACCCACTCCTACTTCCTGGTCCTGGCATTCCCCTGTACTGGGCCATATGATCTTCGCAAGACCAAGGGCCTCTCCTCCCATTGATGGCCGACTAGGCCATCCTCTGCTACATATGCAGCTAGAGACATGAGCTTCGGGGGTACTGGTTAGTTCATATTGTTGTTCCTCCTATAGGGTTGCAGACCCCTTTAGCTCCTTGGGTACTTTCTCTAGCTCCTTCTTTGGGGGCCCTGTGTTCCAGCCAATAGCTGACTGTGAGCATCCACTTCTGTATAAATTTAGTTTTTATGTTCAAAGTATATTT
Source organism: Mus caroli (assembly GCF_978045245.1). Classification (NCBI taxonomy): domain Eukaryota; kingdom Metazoa; phylum Chordata; class Mammalia; order Rodentia; family Muridae; genus Mus; species Mus caroli. The sequence goes on along the minus strand of NW_028227257.1, from coordinate 99,649,763 downwards.
ACTTTGGAGTCTAGAAGACTCAAATTTGAGTAGTGTTAGTGAAGGAATAGTTAGGGTTGAGTGACTGTGTCATGATCCACCCTCCTTTCTTAACTAGTTCAGGCTCTTAGATAGGTCGACTACGTCTTGTATACAGTGGTGGTTTTCTCTTAAGCTTTATTGGGAACAGAGGAAGTGGGGAGCCCAGATCTTCTGGAGTGTCTAAGAGCTCTTTATCCTACAGTGGCCTTAGGAGATACTTGTCCCATACACAGGCCATAACCAGGTTGCATTTCTATTATTTCAGTTCTCACTCCTACACAGTCATATTCATGAATATAGCTTTTTAGAAATTACATAATAGTTGCTAATATAACTCTTCTGTAGGAGATAATTCATTTGGAAGTTATTTTACTTTCAGGGAGTATTTGCCACATGTTTTGTTTTAGGGAGTTGAGATCTGGAGAGGGAGTATAGAAGCTATTTCCATAGATCTTTCTAAATTCTAATATGCAGCTTTTATAGGGGATCAAATAAAAGTGCAAGTCAATTTTGTCCTCATGTTTGTATGTTAGGTGTGGATTTTGTATCTTATGAAACAATTTTATTGTTTGCAGATGTCTAACACAGGCAACTGGATGCATATTCGTTACCAATCTAAATTGCAAGCCCGGAAAGCCTTAAGCAAAGACGGGAGAATATTTGGAGAGTCCATCATGATTGGTGTCAAGCCCTGTATAGATAAAGTAAGTTGTAGGTGATTTAAGGAAAGTAGCTTACTTATTCTGCACGCAGAGTGCAGGTAAATGTTAACATTAGTGTTTGTCCTTTAGCCTCACCTTTCTTCTTTTCCCTAGTTTGTGAAATGGCATTACAAGATGTTAGAGATTATCTCTCTGCACTCTTCATTTTTTAAAAAAGAAAGGTAACTTGTGTGGAGTAGTACTAAAGTAGATTTTAGGTGTCTGGACTACTAGCCCTCTCTGACTTCTGCTCAGAGCATATCAGGGTTTATAAACTTTCTAATGACTGGTGCTGCTCAGCACAGACATGTCACATGGATGCTGACTGATAGCTTTAAATAGCTAAAGTTTTCTGATACTCATTTCTGTTTCAGAGCGCTAAAGTTTATTTTATATGTACTTTTTCAACATTAGTGAGTAGAATTTAAGTTTTGTGGCTTAAAAAAAGCCCTTTGGAACATACTTGAAATAAATATATGCAAACCTTTTCCTCTCTTCCCTAGGGCTCTCTGATGGCGCTACAGGAATTGTACAGTAACACGAGTTAGTTCTGTTTGTCCTTGCTGACTTATCTTAGGGTCTGCTCTAAGATGCTTTAAAAAAAAATGCATACATGTTTATCATGTATTTTGGTCTTATTCATCCCCATTCCTCTCTCACATCTTCTGGAAGCCTGTTATTCCAAAACATCCGTTTTATGCAGAGACTCTTGTTCTTGTGATATATAATTAAATTGAGGCTGTTTGATTTGGATTAGATCCCAAATTCTAGCTAAGAAATAGTATTTATTCTCAAAGCTAAGTTTACTTAAAAACTTTATATGGTCAAATTTAGTAGTCTTTAATAAGTGTGTGTGTGTGTGTGTGTGTTTGGGGAAAGTATTACACAGTATTATGTGTAACATAATTATGTGTCCCATGTTTCTTTATTTCTCCAGAATGTCATGGAAAACAGTGACAGAGGAGTCTTGTCATCTCCATCTCTAGCCTTTACAACACCCATCAGGACTTTAGGCACTCCAACACAGTCCGGAAGCACTCCTAGGGTTTCTACCATGAGGCCTCTTGCCACAGCATACAAGGCCTCCACTAGTGACTACCAGGTATTCTTAGGATACGTGTAGCCTGTTTACTGTTTCATTAGATCAGTGGTGTGTGTGTGTGTGTGTGTGTGTGTGTGTGTGTGTGTGTGTACAGTTAAATGTTTACTCTTCATTTTCCTTGATGAAGCCTTCAAACTTCTAAATTTATCATTATCATTTTTAAAGTTAGAGCCTTCACCAGTTCAAAAGGAAGGGGAAGGGGGATAGGATGGGAGGTTTTGGAGGGGAAAAGAGGAAAGAGGATAAAAATTTAAATGTAAATAAAGAAAATATCTAATTAAAAAAAAGGAAAAAGAAAAAGAAAGCTGTCTTTAATTTTGCAGCAGTTTCTTTATTTGGGCTGGGGACATAGCTCAGCATTTTATGCAGCATGTGCCACAGGTATACGGTTTGATCTCCAGTACTGCAAAGCAAAAGAAAACAGTTTTTAAAACCAAAATATTATACATTGCTGGCATGAAAAAAATATTAAACTTTATCAAGTTGACTATAAAACTTTTAAACAAAAACAAAAAAGCTTTACAATGCAATAGTTATTAAAGGAAGGCGACCAGCTTTTAATATCAGATGAGAAAGTTGTCCTTTAAAAAATATAAAGAAATTCATTGCCTTCTCAAGAATGGTATGGGAACTGAGATGCTTAAGCTGTTACTGGCCCCATTGATTTACCGGGAGTCCTGAATTTTGGCACAGGCCATGATACCTGCACATGAAGTATACGTGAGCTGTCAGATGGGTGGGGGAATTTCCCATTGTAGTCTCCTGAAATTTGGAGATCATTACAGAATTTGAGTTTTTTGTTATTACTCTTTAGATCTGTATTTTAAATTCCTCATTTTGTAGGGTTTGCTTTTACTTAGTTTTCTAACTAGAAGATGTTAAAAATTCGAATTTTAATGTCAGACTTAATTAGTTAACTGTAGAATTACCTGCCACTAAGGAAACTAACCTGATACATTTTTATTCTTTCTCTTTTTTGTTGTGATGTGTTATTTAATAGGTTATTTCTGACAGACAGACACCAAAGAAGGATGAGAGCCTTGTGTCAAGAGCGATGGAGTACATGTTCGGTTGGTAGTACATCAGGAGCTGGACTGAGCCGCTATGCTACAGTAGCAGAGGGCTGCCATGCCATGGGTTAGTTGTATAACCATCCTGGCAGTGTGGGATACCCATCTCAGATACATCTTTTATAATCCTTTGGTTAAGGAAACAGCCCATCTGTATCTTGCACTTTAAAAGATGGCCGTGATAGACCTGAAGAGAAGATGCCCACATGGCATTTGTGCTTCTGTGATGTAGTGCATGCTTAGTGCCGGGTACCCGGCGACTACTGCGGTCAATTAAATGATTGAGCTTGAAGTGAGTCTCACTGGCTTTCAGGAGAAGGCGGATGAATCTCAGAGAGTGAGAGCTGCTTTACCAAGACACACTGATTATAATTAGAAATTTGAATTATGGTCTTAATTTAGATAGTATTTAATATCTTTGTATATGTCTTGTGGATTGTCATCTCTTATATTCTTTTTAAAAACCATCTACAACTAATGTTTCCTAATAAACTTTGTCAATTTTTATGTGCTAAACATTTGTTTGGAAGGTTGATTTATTGTTGTAGTTTTAAGAGTTCACTGAAATAATAGAAAACATGTTAGTAACCTATACCTAGAATCCAGATTTCATTATCATTATTACATTTTGTCATATTTGATTTCCTTCTTTTGTTTGAGTACTTCTCAGATTTGAGATATTTTTTCATCCAAATATTTGGATAAATAAAAAAACATTTCTATAGAGTCTTAAGTTTGTTAATATGCAAAATACAGGTCATTTAAATTTGTAATTTCCCCCAAATTGACTATTTGTTGTTGTGCTTTATTCAAATCATGATCTTAATGAGGTTGCCACAGTATTAATAGTGTCTTAATATTTAACTGTTTAATTAAAAACAATAGTTGTCTGTGTTCCTCACTATCCAACACACCTGGCCTTGGTAAAACAGCCACGTGAGTTGTGAGTACAGAGTCTAGTGCTTGGATTTGGTCAGGTGTATGTATGTGTGTGTGTATGTATGTATGTATGTATTTATGGTTCAACTTGTACCTCATTTTTTCATATCTAGCCATTATATCTGGAGAGAATCACATTCTGCTTTCATTTTTTTTTTTTTAAATAGCAATAGGTATACTTTATATAAAAAGAAGAGACACCTAATTCTCGTCACACTTTTAAAGGTACTTATCTTTATCACTGGCCACAGGTACAGGCCTAATAATACCTTCTTTGGAACCTTCTCTGAATTCTTTGATAAAATGTTTAAAGCCCTCATATTTCTGATGCTTACCTGTATCAGTTGTTTGGAGACAATAAGACTTTTTTCCAGCTGTCACTACTATTGCATTTATATTTCAGAATTACCCTATGTAGAAAGAAGCCTTTCTGCGCTAGGCTTTGGTTACAGTAGTATACATTCATACAGAAATACCAGTCCTTTCTCTTTATCATACAGAATAATGTTTTCAGGCCTTGGTGTCTTTTTTTTTTTTTTAAAGATTTATTTATTGATTATATAGTACACTGTAGCTGTCTTCAGACACTCCAGAAGAGGGAGTCAGATCTCGTTACGGATGGTTGTGAGCCACCATGTGGTTGCTGGGATTTGAACTCCGGACCTTTGGAAGAGCAGTTGGGTGCTCTTACCCACTGAACCATCTCACCAGCCCCCCAGGCCTTGGTGTCTTATGAACTTAAATATAATACTATACTTATATTTACAAAGATACTATGTGTACATACTATATTGAAAAGAGGTTTCATTTTATTATTGTTTCTTGTTATTGTTCAGATTATCTCCTTTGGCTGCTAAGGTTCTCAGAAAGGGCTCTTAAAAGGAAAGAAGCTTTTAATTAAAAAATACAGGGCATGCACTAAATGTTTTTCTTTTAATAGAATTTTAACTTTCTTTCCTCCCCCACCCCTATTTACTGTAAGTAATTGACAATTTCATACACATAGTATATTCTGATCATGATCCTCTCTGATCGAGACCCTCTTATTCCCCTCTCACCCGTGTCTTCCATCCCTGAATCCCCTTCCCACCTGTCTTGTTTTTAGTGCCCACTGAGTTTAGCCTGGGTTTCCCACATGAGCAAGGGTGTAGAGCTACTGACTGGAACATAGGGCTCTCATCAGTGGCTGTACCACTGAAGACAAAAACACCTGCTTCTCCAGCAGCCATCAACAGTCTGCAGTGTACTGTGGAGGCACAGGGCCCCATAAGCCCGCCATCTGTGACTTGAAGGTTGACAGGTCCAGCTCTGAGCAGGCCAGTACGGCTGCCTCAGCCACTGTGAGTTCATGATTCCCCAGCACTCTTCTCCATTATTCCCCCCTTACAAAGCCTTTCCACTCCTCATTGCTTAACGTTCCTGAGCCTGGAGGGTAATAATGAAGTTCCTTTTAGGGCTGGACACTCGACAGTTACTTTTTCTACCTTCACTGCTGCTGACTGTTAAAAAAGCTGTAAAGAAGTGGAGGCTGAGTGTAACCCTTGTCTCCCAGTATAGCAGTCTACGCTTTAACACATTCTGGTAAGAAACAAGCCCTCTAAGGTTTTCATAAGCTTAAAGTCACCGCAAATGACAATTGGAGATTTTAGTTTTCTGGGATGAAGGTTTAGAAAGGAAAAAAAATCTCTTTATTAGAACACATTGCACTGAAGCATTTTATATCTTGCCTCATTGTACAAAGTACTCTATTCACGATAGAAAAGGCTAGGCAATGAAGCACACTTAAAAAGGCTTCCTTGTTTATATTGGATGGGGCCTTTTATTGCTTTCCTAGGCCTTTATGAAATGAGAAGTTTGTCTTTTGGCTAGAAATATTTTTTGTTATATTTGGATTTGACTTTTTCCCCCAATAGCATTTTGTATCTATCACATAATTTCCTTTAAGAGCCAAGGAAATCTGTTTCTGAATTTTTGATTATTGTGTAATAAAACAATAGAATTTTCATCTCTGTAAAGCTAGGAGAACCTCAAACCAAGTCTCCTTTTAAAACTTCAGAATGCTGATTCACACAAGTAATAGCACTAACTTATCGTGAAAGATGATAAAGGTCTAAATGATATTCCCACAGACACGGAAGAATGCCCATGAGACAGATAAACATTATAACTCCTAGCTTACATTGAAGTGTAATATGTTTAGAAAACAACAAACTATAAAATAACACAAAATCAGAAGTTTAAATTTTTAAGAAAATATTGGAACTAAAGGTGAAAAAGTTATCAAGAAAACTAAACTAGAATGAGCAAAAGCAGATTCCTTATGGGGAATGCAAGATAAAAATGGGGGCGGTGGACCGGGAGTGAGCTGAGAAAGTCTTATCTAGCATGTGTAAGGCTGGCAACTGCAAAAATAAGGAAGTTATACATATTTTTATTTTTTTATTGTATGTATATGAGTGCTCTATATGCATGTTCATCTACAACCAGAAGAGGGCATCAGACCATATTATAGCCATATTATTAGCCACCTCTAGTTGCTGAGAATTGAACTTGGGACCTCTGTAAGAGCAGACAGTGCCATTAACTGCTTGTTCCAGTCGCTAAAATAAAGAAGTTAAAGATGGCTTTTTAAATCAGAAAGACAGTTAAGGAGATTAGTAAGTCCAAAATAGAATATAAAAAACATACATTGAACAAAAACGGAAACTTATGTGGCAAAAAATCCACAAGTACTTGGAAGTATGTATTTGAAGAACATCGGATTCACCTGAGAATTTAATCCCAGAGAAAGCGACAGCAAGCTTTGAACTTGACTGCCTAGGCAAAAATAGCAAAACTAACAGCAACGTTACATGAGGGAAGCAGGTGAATATACTGTAGATGCTATGGAAAGGAAGTGTGAATAAGATCTTCTGTGTTGTTCAAACAGCTTCTCAAATCAACCCTATAATGTGATGGATATTCTAAAGCTGTGGTCAGCATTTCATTTGACTTGGCACCACTAAACCAAGGAGCTCATGAGACTTATTGTGTAAGCTCAGCCAAGTGGGTAGATTTTCAGAGTCCACCATGGCAGCAGATTTTGGTGTGCCATCAAGTAGTACAAGTCCTATCTATACCAAACCTGTGTTTTCTCTGCACTGTCAGCTATGGTAGTGAATCCACTAAAATCAATGGTAAAGTGAGGGAGAAGTCGAGATATTGGTGTTTTGGCTATCTTTTCCTGAGTTGAGCCCTATTTTGACCATATTGTGAATTGCTATTCTGCTGATCTAGTCTTATGGCTCAGCATGTCTGATAATGCTTAGCTTTTGGTGGGTGGCTTAGGTACTTATTTGATATTTTGTTACATAATTCGTATAATGATACAAGTTGCTTTGTAACCAGTGAACAGTTAACCTGTTACAGGAAGGTAAGGGTGCAGTAAGAGGAGCTTAGCTCTAGAACAGTAAATGTGTTGATGAGTTTTGTAATAAATTGCCAGAAACTAGAGTGTTGGAATATACCACACCATTGGCCTGAGTTGTGGCTTATTGTATTATAGCCTTAATTTGCTCCAGGGTCCTCCTGCTCTGCCTCACTAAAGTTTTCTGACACCCAAGGTATAGATTAAAGTCATTTCCCAGCAATCCAGACTTTGATCTCCTTTTCAGCAATGAAAGGTTGCAAAGTCCAATTTATTATTTATGGAAAGGGTTGTCCCATGCCCTACAACTACCATACTCCTCACAACTTCACCAGCATGGTAAACCTGATGGCTTTTCTCCTGCACTAAGGTGTCCTGAATACTTAAATCTGCTATTTCTTTTTAATTTAAATTTATGAGTGTGGGTGTTTAGCCTGCTTGTATGTATGTGCACTATTTCCATACCTGGTGCCTCAGATGCCAGAAGAGGTGCAGATTCCCTGGAACTGAGTTGTATCACTCAGTGTATCACTCACCTGTATCGGTGATTTAAACTACCATTTGGGTGCTGGGATTTAAAGCCAGTGCTCTTAACCACTAAAGTATCTCTGTTCTGTTCTGTGCTGTTTTTCTCTTCTTAGTCTCATGAGCCTTCCCCTCACTTCTGGTAGAAAGGCTTCAATTTGGAGGGAATTGCCTTACAAGAGTAAAGTATATTTCAGCTTCATTTTTTTTCTTTTTTTTTTTTTTTTTAACATATATAAGAAACAAATGTAGTAAACCAAATACGTGGACAAAAAAATACAAGAATCATGATCATCTCAATAGAAGAAAACAAAGTCTTTGATAAGATTCAACATGCCTTCTTAATAAAAGCCCTAGAACAAGTTAGGACTGTAGGAAACATATTCCAACATGATAAAGGTTATGTATGACAAATCCATGGCCAATATCATCCTAAATGAATAAAACCACTAATAAGCCCCATAAACATAAGGAATGGGAGAGGACTGCCCACTATCCCTACTGCTCATCCATAATGTGATTGTGAAAGACCCACAACGTGAAGATGCCCCCATGTTCTGACTCAGGAGAGGCGACACCCCAAATCAATCATGAGAAACAGTCTTGCTGCAAACTGCAAGAGGACTTTTATTCAAGAGCGCTCTTGGGCCCACGGTCATACACCATGCAGGGGTAGAAAACTGTGGCGCCCTGAGTAGCTGGGTAAGGGGGTATTTAAAGGAAGATAACCACAACTCAAGGAGGTGGGGAGGGCGTTGTTGGAAAATACCAAAGATACCAGTTAAGAGTCAACAAAGAAGTACAAAGTCAAAAAAGTCACAAGGAATACCTGGTAATTGTGCAGGTTATCTCTCAACACAGTTTCTAAGAGCCCCTAACAATAGCACATTTGCATAGCGGGTTCCAGCAATGGTCAGGGTGGGTCAGGGTGACTTTCTTTGAATGAGTACTCTTTGAAGCCAGGAAGCGGGTGGGTGAAGGAATGTCGCTATCTATTTTATGATTAGCATACTTTGGAGCATTGAGTCACAAAGGTCACATTCTCAAGCCTAGGCCTAAAGGCCTAGAATTTTGGTTTTTACGTTATACTTTTTCAACTGAAGCATTAGCTGGAGCAGTAAGGCAAGAGAAGGGATACAAATAGGAAAATATTAAGTCAAATTATTTTCAATTGAAGATTACATTATCTTATATTCAGTGTTTCCAAAATATAACTAGAAAAATTATAGAAATCAATAATTCCAGCAAAGTATTATAATACATAATTGACTTAAAAAATTTACTAGTCTTAATACATATGAGTAACAAGCATTCTGAGAAAGAGATCATGGACATGTTCTTCCCAGTTTCTCAAATAAAATATTTAGAATATGCCGCAGACCCTCTGGATCCCTTTGTTTGCATGGAACGGGTCTCTGGGGCAGGTGGGCAAAGCGTCGGCAGTTGACAGACAGACCAACGAGAGATTGTGTAGAATCTGAATGTATTGTGTCAGGTCGAGCATCAAACTTTTTATACCAAAGAAATAACAAGAAACCGGGCAAAATACAATCCACCAAGTTACAGTGACGCAATACAAAAGGAATGTATACATCCAAAGAAGGTGGGGACCAGGCTGCTGCAAAAGAAGGGAGCCAGGTGTAAACTGGTCTATTGTTAAACCCACCACCAGGGGTTCTGCACTATCGGACCTTATCATGAATACTGCAATACCCCACCCAACACCCTATTTCCTGGGTCTACAGAAGAATATACCAACTTGCTTCTAAAGTGAAGTTCGCTATACCTAGCTGTAGAGAAGATCTCGGTCTCAGTGGGATTCCCTAGCTCTATTATTCCCTTGTTTGGGTGAGAATTGCTACTGTCCTTGGTAAATATTTTGCAGACCAGCTCTGAGCTACTGTCTTTGTAATGCTTAATTAGTAACTGAATAGGTAACTTCCTTTCTGCATTCCTGCCAGATTTCAAGCTTGGATTTCAAGCTTGCAGGCTTCTGGGACCTTGGAACAATGTGGAGGCTTGACTATAACAGAATTTAATATTAAAAGGCATTTATAATAAAATATTAAAAGAGAGCTCGTAGATCCATACACCAGACTAACGTGGGAATAGAGTATGAGTATATGGGTAAATGAGAACGCCAAAACTCCAGGAGGTGAGCTTCCTTGAAACTCTTTTCCTCCTTGAGTGCTTACAGACTTTTTCAGCCTGTCAAGCAGACCCGACCGGAGGACATGGCAAGAACATACGTAACAAAATGGGTAAAAAAACCTTTACAATGAAAACTTTAAATGTGTGAAGAAAGAGATTAAGAAAGGTACTAGAATTTGAAGACCTCCCAAACGTATAGCTTCATAGAATTAACATTTAAAAAAAAAGACCTTCCTACTAAAACAATTTACTGAATGATTGAAATCACAATCAACATCCTCATCTCATTCTTCATATAAATAGAAAATCCTCAAATTGATACGGAGCAACAAAAGACCCAGAGTAGCCAATTAGTCCTAGATAAGTGTTTGTTTCTATGCATTCTGCTCGTTTTAAGTGCTAAGTGCATCTGTTTAAGATCCCAACTTTTATGTATCTGTTTCTATTGTATCACTGATTTTTAAGTCAATCACTTTCAGTTCTCCATTGTACCCATTGTCCTCTTCCACCATTAGGAATCTCAGAACTCACTCTTAAATTCTTTGAGTCTTAATGTGTTCAACCGTAGAATGGGTCTTGATTTACATGATTGTCTTAGAAAGGGTGAAGGGTGCTGTTTGGTTTTCTTCTCTAGATATTCAGCATACGACAAAGAAGTTCCAATGTGTTTACTTCAGTCAATACCAGGGTAGATAACACAGATATTCCAAATTAGTTTGGGAAGCATGGGTTACTTGAAGACTGCCCTCATTCCTTCTCAGGACTGCAAAAGTCTTGGAGGACATTATATACTCACGTTTCCAAAATTACTTGAGACCTGGAATGTTTTGACTAGAATCTGTGCACCTAAATTCAGATTCATGTCTTTCCCACTTGAACACCATTGTGTGGAGGGGTCATTTGATATATTGAGGTGAATAGTCTAGAGTATTTGGTTCTGTGTTCATTTCTTCAGGTTGCCTATGTTACTGGTACTGTGTTCATGTGCACCCCACCTTTCTTGGCTTCTTCTTAAACATTTATTTGTTATAACCATGCATCTCTTGCTAAATCAAAGTTCTCATGTAAATCATATGTGTGTGTTATTTTAGTTGAAATTCGACTTTAATTGATATTAGGATGGCTATCCAGCTTATTTCTTTGGACCATTTGCTTGGAAAATTGTTTTCCAACCTTTTACTCTGAGGTAGTGTCTGTCTTTGTCACTGAGGTGGGTTTCCTGTTTGCAGCAAAATGCTGGGTCCTGTTTATGTAGCCAGTCTGTTAGACTATGCCTTTTTATTGGGGAGTTGAGTCCATCGATGTTAAGAGATATTAAGGAAAAGTGATCGTTATTTCCTGTTATTTTTGTTGTTAGAGGTGGAATTATGTTTGTTTGGCTGTCTTCTTTTGGGTTTGTTGAAAGATTACTTTCTTGCTTTTTCTAGAGTGGAGTTTCCCTCCTTGTGTTGGTGTTTTTCATCTATTATCCTTTGTAGGGCTGGATTTGTGGAAAGATATTGTGTAAATTTGGTTTTGTCATGGAATATCCTGTTTTCTCCATCTATGGTAATTGAGAGTTTTGCTGGTTATAGTAGCTTGGGCTGGCATTTGTGTTCTCTTAGGGTCTATATGAAATCCACCCAGGATCTTCTAGCTTTCATAGTCTCTGGTTAGAAGTCTGGTGTATTTCTGATAGGTCTGCCTTTATATGTTATGGGATCTTTTTCCCTTACTGCTTTTAATATTCTTTCTTTGTTTAGTGCATTTGATGTTTTGATTATTATGTGTCTGGAGGAATTTCTTTTCTGGTCCAGTCTATTTGGTGTTCTGTAGGCTTCTTGTATGTTCTTGGGCATCTCTTTCTTTAGGTTAGGGAAGTTTTCTTCTATAATTTTGTTGAAGATATTTACTGGCTCTAAGTTGGGAATCTTCACTCTCTTCTATATCTATTATCCTTAGGTTTGATCTTCTCATTGTGTCCTGGATTTCCTGGATGTCTAGGGTTAGGAGCTTTTTGTCTTTTGCCTTTCTTTGATTGTTGTGTCAGTGTTTTTTATGGTATCTTCTGTACCTGAGATTCTCTCTTCTAGCTCTTGCATTCTGTTGGCGATGCTTGTGTCTATGACTCCTGATCCCTTTCCTAGGTCTTCAATCTCCAGGGTTGTCTCCCTTTGTGATTTCTTTATTGTTTCTATTTCCATTTTTAGATCTTGGATGATTTTGTTCATTTCCTTCACCTGTTTGGTTGTGTTTTCCTATAATTTTTTAAGGGATTTTTGTGTTTCGTCTCTAAGGGCTTCTAGCTGTTTACCTGTGCTCTCCTGTATTTCTTTAAGGTAGTTATTTATGTCCTTCTTCAATTCCTCTATCATCATCATGAGAAGTGATTTTAAAAATCCAAATCTTGCTTTTCTGGTGTGATGGTGTATCCAGGACTTGCTATGTTGGTAGAAGTGGGTTCTGATGATGACAAATAACTTTGGTTTCTGTTGCTTTTGTTCTTACACTTGCATCCCACCATCTGGTTCTTGCTAGTGCTACCTGTCCTTGATATATCTGACTGGAGCCTTCCTGTGATCCTGGTTGTGTTGAAAGTATAGCAAAGTAAAAACAAAATTCTAGGCCTTTAGGTCGAGGCTTGGGAATGTGACCTTTGTGACTCATTGCTCCAAGGTATGCTAATCATACCTTGATATCGACATTCCTTCCTCCACCCACCTGCTTCCTGGGTTCAAAGAGTGTTCATTCAAAGAAAGTCACCCTGACCAATGCCGGAACCCACTATGTAAATGTGCTTTTGTTAGGGGCTCTTAGAAACTGTGTTGAGAGTTAACCGGAACAATTACCAGGTAGTCCTTGTAACACTTGTGACTTTGCACTTCCTTGTGACTCTTAACTGGTACCTTTGGTATTTTCCAACAACGCTCTCCCCACTTCATTGAGTTGTGGTTTCTTCCTTTAAATACCCCCTTACTCAGCTACTCGGGGCGCCACGGTCCTCTACCCCTGCGTGGTGTATGATCATGGGCCCGAGAGCGCCTGTGTGGTGTATGATCATGGGCCCGAGAGCGCTCTTGAATAAAAATCCTCTTGCAATTTGCAGCAAGACTGTTTCTTGTGGGTGATTTTGGGGTGTCGCCTCTCCTGAGTCAGAACGTGGGGGAGTCCTCACGTTGTGGGTCTTTCAGTGTCAGAGCTCCTGGTAGTAAACCTGCCTCTGGGACCCTGAGATCCTGTGATACTGCAATCCTTTGATCCTGGGCATGTTAGATGTTAGAGCAGCTGGGAGTGGAGCTTCCTCTACATATCGTGGGACTGGATGCAGAGTTTGGGCCCAAGGTCTGCTTAGGGCTCCCTCAGCTTCATTATTTATTTCTCAGTATTTGGACAGCAGAGAGGTGGTTGGAAGCCCCCAAAGGGTATTAGTAGAAAATACATTTTACTATTCATAAGTTACAAAGTAAAAAATATCTTGAAATTCTTGGAGTCCATAATCTGTCTACTTGGGTAGCAAAGAGAAAGGTAAGCCAGAATGTGGAGGAGCAGGGCTGAGCTTTTCATCTTTAGTGAGCTTTGAGTACTTGTTCAGTTGTATGCTCTTTATTGAAATTGTTTTTAACTGGATTCTTGTCCGAATTCTGCATCATTTCCCAGTTGTTCTAATTCTGACTCATATTATTCCATGATGCTTGCATTGCTCCTTGATGTATCTTAGCTCCACTTGAAACAGATTTTATAGTATTACTCTTTTCTGGGGTGTGTCTCACATGCTTTCTTTCTTTTTTAAAAGATTTATTTATTTATTATATATAAATACACTGTAGCTATTTTCAGACACACCAGAAGAGGGCATCAGATCTCATTACAGATGGTTGTGAGCCACCATGTGGTTTCTGGGATTTGAACTCAGGACGTCTACAAGAGCAGTCAGTGCTCTTAACTGCTGAGCCATCGCTCCAGCCCCTCTCATGCTTTCATTGAAATACACAGTTGTCATTCCCTCTTTTTTAATCATACTGTTAGGAGATTTGATCTCCCCTCCTCTTCCTCCTCCTCCTCCTTTTCCTTTTCCTTTTCCTTCTCCTTCTTTTCTTCCTTTCTCCCTTTTTCCTTTCATTATTTTTTGAGATAGGGTCTTTCTATATAGCCTTGGCAGGCCTGGAACTTCCCTTGTATCCCAGGCTGGCCTGGAACTCAGAGATGTACCTGCCTCAACCTTCCCAGTTGTGTCATCAGGCTCAGGTGAGATTTGATTTTGATACTTTATTTTTCATTTTTTTATGTAGGATTAGTTTTCTTGAATCTGTAGAAAAGGTAACCTCCAGGTAACCCTTTCTAATTGCCTATTGGTTTCTTTCCTGTGGATTTCTTGTAATGTGCAGATACTTGGCAGCTGACTGACTTTCTGCTTCATTTCACTCTCCTGATTTAATAGGATTTTCTCTTTTCTGTATTTCTGTTGTCATTATTCTCAATTTTAATTCAGTCTAGCCACATTGAAAACAGATCTTTGAAAAGAAGCTGCTCCTGTTTCTTGGTGCTGGCTGGGCTCTCTCTGGACCCTCTCTTGGCAGAGTCCGAGACCCAGCTGGCTGAAGGGAAGTAATGGACTCTGTTGAACCAGTTCCAGCACTACAAAGAGGGAAGTAATGGGATGCAGAACTGAGAATACTGCACAGCAAGTCTCTGCTTTGAGGGGTGTCTTCCAGTTTGCTCAGGTCCATTCAGTAATATGCTCTGTGCTATTGTACCTGTGCATACATTTCCATAAGCTGCTTTGGTGATCATTGTTTCTTTGTCTTTGTTAGGATGTTCTTGTTCATTTTAGTGCCTCCCACCATTATGTAGGATCAGGAAAGAGATGAGGCACACATGATTTCCTATGTTGCCTTCAACCTCTGTCTCTAAAGTTTTAATAATATACCCATTTCCTTTTCTGACCCCCCTTCACAAAGTCTTGAACCTAAATTCATAAGGGGTATAATTTCAATGCAGATGTAGGTGACAGTATCATTATACTCAGCATTGTCTTTGATAAGAGAAATCTAATGCCTGAAATACTGGGGATTTTATTAGTCTATGGCTCCTGGGGAAAGTATTACATCTCTTTTGGCATAACTTCATTCAACTATGCACACATACACACACACACACACACACACACACACACACACACACACACACACACAGAGAGAGAGAGAGAGAGAGAGAGAGAGAGAGAGAGAGAGAGAGAGAGAGAGAGAGAAGAGAGTATAATGGTATACGATACTGATTCTCTGTGGCTTTTAAAAACACCTTTATTTATCCTTCCTCTCTCCTAATTCTGTTATCTCCCCCTCTTCCTAACTCAAACTCCCTGCCCGTTTTTCCCCCTTCATATCACATGCTTCCTGGTATTTCTGTCTAGAATTCCTTTTATCTCCATGGTCATTTTTTTTCCTTGGTTTTTGAAGTTAGGGGAGTCTGAGTAACTCCCCAAACAATGTAGGCTTCTGTTGTTGCCTTTATTTATTTATTTATTTTTTTGCCTCCCAGAAGTCCTGTTGAACATAACACACTGGAGACTGGATTTGGAGGAATTGAGCTGAATCTGACCTGGGAATCTCCTCCCAGGAGATTTCTTTCACAGCACTGAAAGGTGGCTTGCAAACTACAGAAAAGAAAAGCAGTCAGGAGTCCTACCCAGCTGTCATGTCTGTGAGCCATAAGGACATTGTGGCAGGACATCTCTAAAGGAGCAATGGACGCACTTATAGAGGCAACCTACAGCGCTCTGACTGGACTTGAGGCATTCTAAATGTATATCCTTATATGCAGGTATATGTGGCTCTCACCCTTCAGCCCCAACTGATAAATCTACAACACAACTGCTGCACCTAAGACAGAAATTACAGAAATGGTGGTAGGATGAATGTAAGAGCCAGAGGACCAGGAAGTCTGTAAAATTGTGTCTTCTGCATATTACAGGAAAGTGTGGCTGCTTAATCAGTATTTGAGCAATGACAACACTAGCCGACATGCCGGTGTGCATCTCACCCCTAGATAAATGTAAGGTCTCACCCCTAGATAAAATGCTACAAGTCATTACCAACTCTGAGAGGTAATTAGTATTTCCCAGGATGAGTATTAGTAATTAGTATTTCCCTATTGGTTATCAAGTACCAACTAGTCAGTCCAAACATACACATATATGTACAACTAAGTGGACTCAGCAGGTTATATTTGTTTATTTGTACTAGTAATACACAATAAGAGGCCATACATTTGAGAGGGAGTTGGGGGGGCGGGCTGGGCATGGGAGTATGGAAATAGGAAGTTAGGGAAATTACAGAAATACATTTGATCTTTAAGTTTGAGGTACACTAGAGAACTTGTACTTTCTGGGCTCCAGAACAACTCTGTTGCTTAAAAATGTTTTAAGAAAAACATTTAAAGTACTAAAAATAATTAACAATTTAAAAAACAGATGGTTCTGTGAACCAAAGCTTTGTGCAAAATACTGTGAATATTAGGTCATTGGTCATATTTATTAGTTGTGGGTAAGTTCTTCATACATCGTGTTAGTGTATGTGGCTGAGGTTAAGGTATGCATTTGGGGTAAAGAGTTTCACTGGCTCATGGAGCAAATGGGGAGGAACCAGATGACAGGAGTTCCTGGGCAGGAACGCTGAACTTTTCTCTTAAGAGATGGGCCCAATGAGACAAGTTTCTTAGCGACTTTTGTGTCATATCTTAAGTTATTTCTTTGAATAATCTGTGGAGTATCTGTAAATTTAAACTATCCGTCTCTTCCTGGCTGCTGCTTAGAAGCCAAGCCTTCTAGAAATCGTTTTGAAGTGCATCCATGTGTGTAAGTTAAAGTGCTTAGAAACAGTGTTCCTGCTGCCGCTCCTCAGAAACACTTCTGCGTGCAGGTGTGCCTCCACCTGCTGGTGACTAGTCAGAAAACAGCAGCTGGAAAGAAAATGTGAAGGAAAGTGCATCAGCTTTTGGAAAAATTGAAACACTTTTTTAGACTTTGTACTTTCTTGGCAGTTGTGAGTCTTGATTTTAATTGTATAGTACATACCTGGTTTTATTATAAAGGATCAAAAAATGTACTGCTATGAGCAAGTACAAGAATGAGCAGGTATAAATTTTTCTTTTACCTCAAAATTTCCTTTAAACAATAAAATAATTGAAATCTGGAGCCCATTGTTTTAAAGAGCAGAGCTAGGGAGAGGGGTACTTCAGTATTGCAGGAAAGCTCAGCTGTGGACTACTCCAGCTTCTTCAGTTGTCAGAGTCCATGGTTTCAGCCCATGGTGAGCTGCCCCATTGCCTTATGATGAAGCAGCGTATCATGGTGGAAAGATGTGGAGAAGAAAGCTGTTCACTCTGTGATGGCTGAGGAAGCGGGGGGCATGTATGGTTGGAATGAGAGGCATCAGAGTGTGCTAGGGATGCCATCAATTTGTTCTCGGAGGAGGATAAAGCCATCATGATCTAAACTCCCCAGATCTATCATGTGGCAACCAAGCTTTTTTTTTTTTTCTAAAAATCTTTCTTTTTTATTTTTTATTAGATATTTTCTTTTTTTTATATTTTTTATTACATATTTTCCTCAATTACATTTCCAATGCTATCCCAAAAGTCCCCCATACCTTCCCCCCCCCCAACTTCCCTACCCACCCATTCCCATTTTTTTGGCCCTGGCGTACCCCTGTACTGGGGCATATAAAGTTTGCGTGTCCAATGGGCCTCTCTTTCCAGTGATGGCCGACTAGGCCATCTTTTGATACATATGCAGCTAGAGTCAAGAGCTCCGGGGTACTGGTTAGTTCATATTGTTGTTCCACCTATAGGGGGCATCCAAGCTTTTAACACACAGGCCTTTGGGGCCATGTACAGAGTAACCTCCATAGGGATCTGTCCTCGGAGCAAGCAAGCATCATGGGTGTTCTTATCAGCATCATACTTTGCAAAGTGAAACTGTGCATGTTTCTCTTAGACAAGCAGTATATGGAACAAAGAACCACCCTCTATACAAAGAATGAATTAAGAGCATAGGAGAAATTAATGTTAACCTACTCATGAAATCAAGTCCTAGACAGGGCATTCAAAAGCATAATGGACATGATTGGTGGGTATGAAACACTTCTGGGTGTGAAGTAAAGGACTCAGATTAATCAGTTCTACAGAATGAAGGCACCCTTCCATTATTCCAGTGTCAGAACTGGAAGCATTCGGGCTATGGCTTAGTGGGTAAGGGAGTTTGCCACTAAAGCTGACCTGAGTTTATTCCCCAGAACTCAGATGGTGGAAGGAGAGAGAGCCAATGTTACCAGTTATCCTCTGATCGCCACATGCACACTGTGGCATGTGAACACTCACACAATCCATACATACAACAAATAAATGTAAACAAAACTCCTAGAAGATAACACGGACAGAATGCAAGAGTCTGGTTAGAGATGCCAAGGTGAAAAGGAAAGCAGAGGGCTCCATTTTCAACACATGCCATGCAGTGCAAGGGTGGGGCCATCCAGTGGACATGGATGTTCACCGGTCAGACCAGAAGTCTGTGAATTCGGACTGAGAATACAGGACCAATAGTGAAAGACCTAAGCATCAACCACAAAAAGAAATGTCTGAAGCCCTAAGTATGGATTCTTCATTCCTGCAGAAGAGGGAAAATTGGGAAGAGTTGGATCAAAGGAAAGCAGAGATTAGGAGACAGGCAAGTGATTAAAAGGTTGAATGAAACATTGCTTCAATTGGTTAACTTTAAAGCCTTTATATAAACACCAGGGTAAAATATTCAATAAATTTTGTTATGAGCTGAGATACTCTGAAGCTAATCATCTGAGCACTGCAGCTAAGCATATCACGGTCCCAACCACCCAGTATATCCTGGTTGCCATAGAATGTGTGGTATTGAGGATACAGGATCTCTCACCCACAGAGATCAACCTGAGTTTTGTTAATAGAGAATGCTGCTCTGGCTCAAATTATGCTTGGATGCTTGCTAATGACCAAGCAGTCTGCATTTCTGGATCACTTGCTGCTGAGGCTTTGTTCCTAACACAGAAAACCTACACCCACCTTCCTCCACCTCGGAGCTCCAAGTCTCTCTCCTTTATGAGTTCTTTAAAGCCAAGCCTGCTATTGGGCAGTTTATAAAACAAAACAAAAGCGTGCCACTCTCCGCAGAGGAACGGTAAGTGTGGTTGTCCTCGTACAAGCGGGGATGTTGAGGCAGTGCAGATGTTAGGTCATGGGAATAATGGAGCTGGGTCCGAGCCTGGTTAGTCCAACATTAGAGGCAGTTAGAGGACACGGGAACTTGACAAACACAGATAGCTGTAACTGTTACACACTCGCAACTAACTTGCAAATTGGTAAATGTTTCCCAAAATTTATCTGTGTTCATTAGGAAACAAAACACTAGTTGAAAAAAAATCTAACAGTGTAGTATAATATAAAAAGTACAATGAGTTATAAACTTTTAAGATATGATGGGCTCATTAAATTATTCTCCCTTTAGTATTAAAAACCTATGTGCCTATTATAAGGTGTAAATGCCACTCTTTACCATTTTGTATAACCTCCTATGTCCTTGTAACTTATCCTCAAAGATCCATGGCCTCATGGTTCCCAAACAAGGCTGGAATGCATTGACTTCACAACCATCTGACTAAGGGGTTAATTTACTAAACATGAAAGGGGACAGTCCATACCCATTCTTGTTCTGTTCAGTATGTCAACTTTCTAGCCCGTTTGGTGAAGCTTTGATTTTCTAC
The DNA here is from genome assembly GCF_978045245.1 of Mus caroli. Lineage (NCBI taxonomy): Eukaryota > Metazoa > Chordata > Mammalia > Rodentia > Muridae > Mus > Mus caroli. The sequence continues at coordinate 99,630,084 of NW_028227257.1, read as the reverse complement.
AACCCATTTGGCATGTTCTCAGTAAGGTTGTAGAGTTGGCAACCTAAGAGCCCTGACCGTCATACCTGTTTTCTAGGGTGAACTGAGGGATTCCTCTTTCGAGAGGAAAAAGGTTGTTATGGGTTAAACAGTGATGAGCAAAACACTAGCAAGGCCAGGCTGGCCTTTGACCTAGAGACATGACCTTTAAGAGAGAATGTGTAAACAGCCTAAACACAGCCAGTTGGCAGGTATTTGCAGTTTGCAATTTAGGTAGCAGTAAAGCGTGTTTGCTTTATTTGTAAAGTTTGTGCCTTTTTAAAAGTAATCGCTTCAGTATAGAATTATTAAGATGGTAATGCCACTAAAACCAGGTGGGGAGTGCTGCTAAAAGTAGTATGAAATGCTGGCATGAAAAGTCACCCGTGGAGTTCCATACCAGTTATATTAGCTACACTTCTCTAAAGTGCATGGGCAAATAGAAAACATGGAGTGTAGTGTTTACTGTTTGTGTGGAAGGAGTCGGATCTTAAGACACTGAATCCGTTGCAGTTCCATTTTAAGTAATCCTCAGTTCTACCTTGATGCAAGTCTATTGTTCTTTAGAATCATACCCAGATTATCTATTGAGTGTTTTCTTCTACAGTGTAACAAATGCACACATCCATGTAGTCAGGTTAAGCAGCTGGGTTCAGTAGCCATAAGAAAAGTAGGATGTAGTGCTCTGCAAAACCCTGCTAGGAAACTGAAGGAGCCGGCTTCTTCTGGCTCCTAAATGTGTGGACGTAAGTAGTTAGACGTGGGGATCTGACTTCTCAGAGGCGGTAGGCAGCCAAGACAATCTTAAATAAATGAGCTCTTGTCCCCCCTTTCTATCTGGAGAGCTCCTGTGGTAGCTACGGAGGGAGTCTGTGTCAGTGGGAGGCAGTTTTGTGGCAAGAGAGGGTAAAGGGAGTGATTTTCTGCAGGAGGGAATGAGGCTGAATATTCACTGGGCATTACCTCCACACTCTGAGAGATGTCCACACAGTAGGTCTGCTAAAGAACGGAAGCAATGAGGGTGGGAAGGTGTAGACGTGAAGTCCCAGGGGTAGGGATAATGGACACTCCCAAGTCACACCCAGCACGCCACAGTGAGCCTAGCACAAGGATGGCAGGACACATGGCAGGGATCACTCCGTTAGCTCTGCAAGTTTCCCCTCTGTTCCGAGGCCAGCTCCATAAGAGGATGGTAAGAGCAGCCACAGTTTGAGTCAGTTGACTCTCCCAGTTTAGAGGCTGTTCCAGCTGGAACTGTTAATTGGCAGTTTTATAGGCTCTTTGTCCACCTACATCTCTCCAGAGTGAAGTGTTAAAAAGAAATTAATGAGTTATAAAAAGACTCCCTTTGCACATATCAGAAGTGATATAAATTTGAGAATTTGCCAAATTTGCCAGTTTTGTACTTTTTGCTCCTTGTTGCGCCCCCCGCCCCCCAGCTGATCTGGATCCATTTTTTCCCCCAAGGAAGCTAAGGTACGCAGGAGAGAACTTCCTCATGCTTCTAGTCTACATCTATTCTCCTACAGTTTTCTGTGAGCTGACGAGATTCAGTTAACCTGCTTGAATCAAGAAACGCTTGGGGCATTATTGTCTGTGAGGGATTTTTCAGAGAGGATTCGTTAATGGGGGAAGACAGACTGCTGTAATATTAATAGGGGAAGACTGCTGTAATATTAATGGGGGAAGACTGCTGTAATATGGCTAGCCTGGTTCCCATGATTCACTGTCCCAGACTGCGTACAGAGGGAAAATAGGAACCGCCACTGAGCACTGGAATCCCCTCCCCTGATTCCCATTTTGCCAGCCACCTGCTGTGATGCCTTCCCCATCAAGATGGTTTGTGTCCCCTCAGACTGCGAGCCAAAACAAACCTCTCCCTCATGGCTCTGTATAAGGTCTTCTGTCACAACAAGAAAAGTTTAACTAAAACTCTGTCTTCACTCCTGAGACTAAAGGGAAATTAAAAGCATGCTTTCCCTTGTGTGGAAACTCTTATACTAGGCACACCTTTTGCACGCTATAATAATTCCTTCCTTTCTTTGGAGTCATTAGTTTTTGTTTGTTTTGCTAAGGGTGGTGCTACTTATCAGTGAAAACAAGAATAGCATCTCCTGACCTTTTCTCTTTCTTTAGCCATACCCCTACCTCTACTTACTGTATCTCACAACTATCTTAAGTGACTCCCTCCAGTGCTTACAAAAGTCAAGACAGTCAGTTTTTACCACTATCATCCCGCTGATGGTGGTCTTAGTGAAGGCAAATGATACCTTCCATCTTGTTGAATGAGTTAATTTGTCTTTATTTCAGCTTATCATCAGCATCTGCCACTGAAGGTGGCCCCCTTTCTCGTATGTCACCTGGCAACCTTACAAACTGATGGCTCTGTGGGAGGGAACATACTTGTAGTTCTCAGGAGCTTATGGTGGGAAGTGCACTTCAAATCCAGTACTGAAGACCAACCTAGGTGGTGGAAATACCCTGTATAAAAACAGAGCAAAACAATATATAATCACACTTGAAATATACATCTTTAAATTATTTCCGTTTCAGAGGACTTATTTCTGCCTTCTTGCCAATTAACTTTTTAAATAAAATGCTCATTAAAATGGGACTACTGGGCTGATGAGATGGCTCAGCAGTTAAGAGCACTGACTGCTTTTCCAAAGGTCCCGAGTTCAAATCTCAGCAACCACATGTGGTTCACAACCACCTGAAATGAGAGCTGATGCTCTCTTCTGATGCATCTGAAGTCAGCTACAGTGTACTTATGCATAATAATAAATCTTTGGGCCAGAGCAAGCAGGGACTGAGCAAGCAGATTTGACTGGAGCAAACAGAGGTCCTAAAAAAATATTCAATTCCCACCAACCACATGAAGGCTCACAACCATCTGTACAGCTACACTGTACTCACATACATAAAATAAGTAAATAAAAAAAATGAGACTACTGGATACTCAAATTCTACCTTTACACTAAGGAGAACCTACATATTATTAAGATTTTTAGCTTGTTGACTTCAAGGTTTCTGTTGTTTTTTGAGTACCACTCATTCTACCTTTTGTGTTTCAATAAAAGTAAACTGAATGTATGACACTTTGCATGTAGACTTGAATAAGCCAATAAGCAGGATATAGATAGATACATATCTCAGTGGATTAGGCTAAACTGAAATTATCCCTCATGCTGAGAGTGTAATAAGCTATTGATCTTAGATTGCATTTTCTTTTCTTTATAATTGAATTTTGTTCCCAAACAAAAGATGTTTATTTTCAGGTTGTGTTTAGTGAAACAAAAATGGAGCGTGTCATCAGGTTATCCTGTGCCCAGCAGAGGATTAGGCCCTTCATAGAATTAAGTATGGAATATTAAAAAGGAAGTGTATCATCTCTGAGGATATTTTTCCTTAAAGTGCTGAATTGTTACTATCAAGTGCTATAAAAATTCTGCATTATCATACTTACTAATTAGAATATATGTGAAACTATAGAGTTTTTCTTTTTATATGACAACTAATCGAAGACATGGTGCATTTACATAGAATAACCTATTTCTGGGGACAAAAAACAAGATTAAATAGGTCAGAGGACTTCAAACCAATACAGAGAGATCTTTAAATAGAAAGCAGTCTGCTGAAACTACTGTGCTTCTCCTTATGTTAGGCTTTCCTCTTATTCTTTCCAGTACAGCAAGATAGATGCTAAGCTCGACGGGTCACTTAAAGGCTTTTGCGTTTAGCAAATTGTATCTTATATCTTGGGTATCCTAAGTTTTGGGCTAATATCCACTTATCAGTGAATACATATTGTGTGAGTTCCTTTGTGATTGTGTTACCTCACTCAAGATGATGCCCTAATGGAGAAGCTAGAGAAAGTACCCAAGGAGCTAAAGGGATCTGCAACCCTATAGTTGGAACAACATGATGAACTAACCAGTACCCCGGAGCTCTTGTCTCTAGCTGCATATGTATCGAAAGATGGCCTAGTCGGCCATCAATGGAAAGAGAGGCCCATTGGACTTGCAAACTTTATATGCCCCAATATAGGGGAATGCAAGGGCCAAAAGAATGGGAATGGGTGGGTAGGGAAGTGGGGGGCGCTATAGGGGACTTTTGGGATAGCATTGGAAATGTAATTGAGGAAAATATGTAATAAAAATATTAAAAATTAAAAAAAATAAATGCATGATATGAAGCAAGTTAAAAAAAAAGGCTTTTGCATGATCTTCATTATCATTGAACTTCAATGCTCCTGAGGCCACTTAAATGTTAATCACAGGCCTCTACCTGCAGGTGACAGTCTAATGACCAGCAAGAGTTTGGTTTTCATCCGGCATTTGGTATTGGGTACTGAGTTTCTTTTGCAGCAAAGTGCTCCATTTTTGATCCTTTTACTATACTATACCTCTTTAGTACAGGCAGAGAGAAAGAGAGAGAGAGAGAGAGAGAGAGAGAGAGAGAGAGAGAGAGAGAGAACCTTGTGTTAGTTACTTTTATATGACTGTGTCAACAACACCTCACAGAGACAGCTGAGGGGAGGAGAGGTTTATCTTGGATCATAGTTTGAGGTCTGGTCCATGGTTACTAGGTCCCATGTGATTGAGTAGAACACCATGGTGATGGGAGCTTGTGGCAGAGGACATCTGTTTGTGTTATAGTAGACCATGTAGCAGATAGTGAATGACAGGAACCAGGATCCAAGCTTAACCTTCAAAGGTCTGTGCCTAATGGCCTACTTTTGTCTGCAAAACCCCATCTCTTAAATGGTCAACCTCTGAAAATAACACCTCCAACCATTAAAAACCCTGTGTATGTTAGAAAATGGTTAGGAGGTATTTCAGATTCAAATTATAGCATGCTACAGTGAAATTAAGGACAATGCACTGGCTTTCATTTTCCAGCCCCTGGAAAATGGCCCCATGTTTCTTGTACTAAGTCTTTGAGACAAACACAGTTGTACGTGTGTGCTATGCGTATTGTGATGGACACAACGAAGGACATTGCTTCAAAGCTTGAGTGGATGCAAGCATAGAAAAGCCCAAGTCCTTCCTCTCTGAAACGTGACTGCAGTAGAGCCCACAGTGCCTGGGGCCATTTTCTTGCCTCACTTTTGACTTGGTGACAGACTTCTCATTGCTCTGACAGCTTCTTGAGAGAAACAAGAGGAGAAAAGATTCCATTTTTTGGCTGATGGTTTCAGGACTTTTCATCTATGGTTAGCCAGCTTTGCAGTTTCTGAGCATGCTGACGCAGGATCATGTGGGGGAGGATGTGGAGGAGCAGAGTGACTTCCATGATGGCCAAACAGCAGCCGGAAAGGAAACAGGCAGGGGCACGTTTCTATGCTCCCCCCCCCCTCCAGCTATGGTATGCCTTCACCCAATTAGTTGCTACCCTCTAAGCTTTTACGAACCTTCCACACTTAGCACCACTGTCTTGGAACCAAGCCTTTACTATGCGTGTGGGCCTCTTAAGGTCACACTTCATATCAATTTCTTACCATTTACTTTAATTCAACTTTAGTGCAAACAAAGGTACATTTAAACACACTAGAAGCAATTCTCTTCCGTGGGAACAGGACCCAGAATGAAGCGGGTGAGAAGTGACAGAGTCAGGTGACGAATCCTTGGCAGTCCACCTCCGGAGACCAGCAATAGGGTGCAGATCTGGGGTTTATTGCTCAGCCCACAAGCATATATATATATACTGAGCCAATCCCAAGCCCCTGAATCCTTGGCCAATCGCGTCTGGACAGACCGTCACCATGCACCAGTGTTCCCTTTTTTTTTTTTTTTTCTGCCTCATTGGTGTAGATCACAGAGACCAGAGAGAGATCAATGACATTGTCTGTCATCTTCAGGAACACTATCTACATCTCAGATCTAATGCCATTTGTGGCAGATCAGGACTCTTCGAGGAGTCACAGGAGCCTGTGGCGCCTTGCTCTCCCTCCACTTTTTCCTTCATAAGGTTGACCGCAGCCGGGCAGTGGTGGTGCACGCCTTTAGTCCCAGCACTTGGGAGGCATAGGCAGGCGGATTTTTGAGTTCAAGGCCAGCCTGGTCTACATGATGAGTTCCAGGACAGGTAGGGCTACGCAGAGAAACCCTGTCTCGAAAAACACACAAACAAAAAGGTTGACCGTTACATTCCCCACTCCCACCCCCACCCCACCCCAAAGATGTGTGTGTGTGTGTGTGTGTGGGGGGGAATAAAAAGAAATCGCTGGGGATTCTGTACAAGTAAAAGTTGTGATTAAATACATTTAATTTAATTTGAAAACCACGGGCTCTCATTTTTTAACAGCAGTTACTCCAGTACTGAAGCTCAGAAAATGTGGAAAAACAGAAAAATGACAAAGACTTTACTGAGGAACCGAATAAGGCAAGTGACCCTGCTCCTTTGGAGTCGTCGCTTTTAAAGGGTATCACGGCTCCGGGCTTGTCCTCTTGGATTCCTTGCTCTGGAGAAACAGCCGCACTATGAGGACAATCATGCATCCCTCTGGAGACACCTGCGTGTGTTGGCAAATAACAGAGGCCTCTGGTAACGGCTGTGCAGCTCGGTTTGGCTACCTTGGTTTGTGTTCACAGCAGTCCCAGCTGACAGCTAATTATAACCTCCTGAGATGCCTTGAGTCACACCCAATTTAGCTGCTTCCTAGTTCTAGACTAAGAGGCAAGAAAGTCATGTTTATTGTTCTAAGATACCATAATATGGGGGGACTTAGGTCATGGAGAGATTCAGGATAATATCCTTTATTCTAACAGCAGATACACAGAGGATTTAAACATATCTCACAACATGCCATTCCTTAACAGCTGTCCAATGACCCTGCGGTCCCCCCAGAGTCTTTAATGACCTTTATGATCTGACTCCTATGCTTCCTTGCTAGCCTCATTGGCCATCTTTGCCCGTCACATACTCACCTCGGTCATCCTCTTTAATGCCCTCCATACATCCCAGGAACGCTGCTACCTGTTTTGGTGGCTGCTGCCAGCGCAAAGCCCCAGTACCCACTTACCAAACACCATAGCTTCTGTTCAAATATGTCTGCTTTTACGAGGTACATTTTTATCATTCTCTTCATGTACAATTGCACGCTTGTCCCTAGAAATTGACTCCCTATGCGCTTGTGCTGCTCTAGCACTAATTGTATTATATAATTTACTTTTTAGTAATTATATTATGTAATATTACTGTTCACTGTTTTCCTCTCTAAATTAGCAGAAGTATTTGCCTATTTTCTTTGTTGATAAATCACAAGGATCTAGAGTAGTGCATGACCATAGTAGGTATTTACTATCTATTGTTTGTATGGTTGCCTCATTCCTAAAATCTTTTTAAGTTTACCTTCCAATTACAGACCCTTATTCACTTTCAGGGATTGAATCTTAAGGCTTCCCACAATCAGCTTTTGAAGTCTACATACAAAACAAAAACATGGCCTTCATCATCCATCTCACACACACTATTTTCTTTTAAAAAAAGGTTGTGCACATGCTTGTGTATATGAGTGAGTTTGTGGGTGTGCCCATGAGTGTGCATTTAAGCACACAGAGACCAGAGATCAGTGACAGTGTGAATCATCTTCAGGAGAACTATCTACATACTTTTGAGACAAGAGACAAGGCTTCTCCTTGGCTTGGAGATCACTCACTGATTTGGCTATACTGGCTAGTTACCACGCCCCCTGGATCCTGGTGTCTCGGTCTCTCCAGCATTGGGTGCTAATTTTATGCCAACTTGACACAAGTTAGAGTCATTTGAGAAATAGGACTCTCATTTGAGAAAGTGCCCCCACTTGATTGGCCTGTGGGGCTGTGATGGTTGTTCCTTGTTGTCAACTTGACTACATCTGGAATGAATTGCAATCCAAAAATGGAGGGCACACCTGTGATCCAGATCTTGAAGTTGGAAGACACAGGCTTTTGACCTGGATCTTGATATGGGATGACACAGACTTTTGATCCAGATCTTGAGGCTTAGTGGCCATGAAAAGTTTAGGCCGAGGCAAGGTAGTACACACCTTTAATCCCAGGAGACAGAGGCAAGCAGATCTCTGAGTTCAAAGCCAACCTGGGACAGCAAGTTCCAAATCCAAGCATGGTAGTACACACCTTTAATCTGGGTCACACCTTCTGCTGGAGGCCTACATACGGACAGTGGAAGAAGGAAGGCCCTCTTCTTTGCCTCCTTCTCCTCCTTCTTCTCCTGCTTACACTTACTTGCCAGCATATCTGTTGGAACCTACTTTCTCAGGATTCCAGCTTATATAAAAGACCAGCTGAAACACCTACCCTCGTGGGACTGAGCAACTACTAGATTCCTAGACTTCCCATTCACAGTTGCCCCTTGTTGGGTTGGTTAGACTGCAGACTGTTCTAATGATTTCCTTTAATATATAGAAACATTCTATAAGTTCTGTGACACTAGAGAACCCTGACTAATGCAGAAGTATTTTCTTTATTATTATGGGAAGGCACAGCTTACTGTGGGTGCTGTCAGCCCTGGGCTATCAGCCCTAGGTTCTGTATAAAAGCTGAGCAAGCCAGTAAGCAGCCCCCCATGGCCTCTACAGCAGTTCCCACCTCCAGATCCCCTCCCTGTTTGAATTCCTCCCCTGATTTCTATCAATGATGAGCTTTTAACTGGAAGTGTAGGATGAACTAAACCCTGTCCTTTATGAACTGCTTTTAGTCATGGTGGACGTGTTTTGTTTTGTTTTGTTTTGTTTTGTTTTTTTTCACAGTAGTAGAACCCCTAACTAAGACACTGGGATTTTACAGATGTCACCATATGTTGCATCTTCATGCAGGTTCTGGAGATCAAACCCAGGTCTTCACGCATGAAAGGCAAGTTCTTTAGCAGCTTAGATTCTCCCTTGCTCACTAGACATAAGCATTATTTACTTGATATGCATGGATGTGTTGTCTGTATCTGTGTCTGTCTACCATGCATGCACAGGGTCGATGGAAGCCAGAAAAGGATATTGGATCTCTTGATGTCTCACTGGGTGAAACACACTTGCTGCTCCAACCTGATGGCTCGACTTCTATTTCTGGAACCCACATACAGGAAGGGGTCAGGGTAGTGGTGGTAGGGAGGAAAGAACAGACTCCACAAAATTGTCTTCTGATTTTCATATGTGCATTTACATCCACGTAGAAAAATTAAAAAAAAATAAACTTTTGTAAAAAAACGTGTACAATGTAAAGAGAAAGTTAACAATTTTTTTTTTTATCATCAAGTATTTAGAGTAGAAGGAGCTGCAGTCACAGAGGTTGTACAGCTATTCTTTTACTTTGGGGTATATGGGTAGGGTCACGTTTTTCTTGGCTACTGCAAACTTGTTTATAGTCTCTGTCTATTTCAAAGGAAAGAGGTAAAACTTCAGGCACAGGTTATAGCAAAAGGCAGGCTCGCTGTTGCCGGTTTCTTTGTCTCCAGCATCTCAGCTCCTTGGCTTCTGATTGTATCATTGTTTCAAGAGAGCCTTTTGTTTTGTTACATGTTGGGCTCACTCCTCTTCTCCTCTTCTGTCTTGGAGGCCTTTCTGTACAGTCCTCCACAGCATCCTCCATTTCTTCTCACCCAGCAGAATGTCTTCCTAAAGAGGCCAATATCTTCTGTGTGCACATCCTGGGTCTCTCTTCTTCTTTAGCCTCCCGAAAATTGACTTTTGATCTCAACACTTTACTGAACTGGTTTGTGCTCAGAGTTTTGAAAGAAAAGGCACACATGACTTGCTTTTAAACTTTCCACATGAATCTTTTTAACTTTTGGTTATGACAACGTGCACAGAGTTTTCCTTTGGTGTTAGCCCCAGAGAGAAATTGAGCCTGTCAATCAAGCTGAATGGAATAAGACGTAATATTATTTAATAGTGAATAGAAACTTGCAAGATGAAAATATTTTCATGTCAGTTGAAATATTGCCACCAGCTGCAAGTTTTGAATGTATGCTGGGTGTTTTCTCTCTCTTGTTTCTGGGAAGAGTTTGCTAGCAGGCAGCCTGCCTTTCAGTCTTTGGCTTTCCACTCAGTCCATTTGAGCACACACTCAGTGAAGCTTTGTTCACTTGGAGACTTTCATATGGGAAAAGGCTTCACAGGTCTTTTTTTTTTTTTTTCTCCTTTAGTTCTCAGTCAGCTCTGAGGGCAGCATTCATTTTCTCTTCTCTTCACTATATACAGATTGAGAAATTGAAGCTCAGTGAAGATAAATTACTGTCTGTGCATGCCCAAATCTAAGCGTCTTGATTCCAGTTTAGAGCTACCACCACATTTCAGCTATCTAGATGCAATTTATGTTCATAAGTAAAACTGTAGAGTAGAGGTAGAAGCCATTCTTTCTTACAGCTATTTCCCTCCCTCATACATTATAAGATCATATACTTCCAATAGTTTAAATTTATTCTGATGCCTTAACAAAATGGTAATCAGTGATTTTTGGTATTGAGTTTATTCTGTTCATATTGTGATAATTTCAAATTACTGTGGCTGGACAATGTGAAGAAGGGTTTGTTTTGGCTTACAGATTCATAAGGTTTACCCTGCAGTTCCTTGGCTTCATACACTTGGCCGGGAAATCCTGGCATTGGGAGTGTTTGATTTAGGAGTGCTGTTTCTTAATGGCCAACAGAAACAAAAAGCAAGACAGGAAGCAGTCAGGTAATATGCCCCCAAGTACCCTAGTAACTTACTTCCTCAAGTTTAGCCCCATCTTCTAAAGTTTCCAGAATCTTCAGAAATAGTTCATCATCTGAGGGCGCAGCTATACCACTCCTCAACATATGTCCAACGGACCAGACATCTCACTCAACAGAAACTTGCTCAGCCTTCTTTTCACTGATGCTTTATTCACAATAGCTAGGGAATGAAAACAACCTAACTATTCTTCAACTGGCAAATGACTATTGAAAGTGTGCTACATATACACTATGGAATGTTACTCAGCTGTAAAGAAAATTGAAATCACGAAAATTTCAGGTAAATGGATGAGAATGTTATATTAAACGAGGTAACCTGGACCTAGAAAGGCAAACATTTTATGTTCTTTGTTATTTGTGGCTCCTAATTTCAAATCTTCAGATGTAGAAGCTAACTGGGAGTAATGGTAGAAACCAGGAAAGAAAAGGAACCATTGGTGGGTTGGGGCAGAAGCAATAGGAAAATAGCAGGGTACAAGTGTTTAGAAAGGGGAGTTGGGAAAAATGGGTGCTGGCTTTGATTGGGGAGGTAGAAAAAAAGAAAACTTCCCAGAGGTGGAAGGCAAGTCTTTAATTCTGAAGGCACCACACACTTCTGACAAATGACCCAGAGTTGACTGAGCTGGAGTTGACCAGAATTCTTCCTCCTTGAGGATGAGTTCCCGTGATACCAGTAGGTGCTATGCAAGCATTCAATGGAGGGGAGCAGCCAAGAGTCTGCAACAATGACCAGAGTGGCATGGTAACCCTGAGTGCAGAAGTGGCGCTCATGTCTTGGTAGCAACCAACAGCAATTTACTTGGATTTAAGGCTCATGGAACAAAAAGGAAAACATGCCTAGTGTCAGAAACTTAGCTAACTACACAGAGCTAATGAGGTCATGAATCTTTTTTTTTTTTTTTTTTTTTGACATGGTTTCTCTGTGTAGTCCTGGAACTCACTTGGTAGACCAGGCTGGCCTCAAACTCGGAAATCCGCCTGCCTCTGCCTCCCAACTGCTGGGATTAAAGGCGTGCGCCACCACCACCCAGCATGAGGTCACGAATCTTAAAGGAGAGCCTACAACCACTTTACAAAACCAGTACAGTTCTTAATTGCATTCTAATTATTTATCCTTATCCCATAGATGAGCAGCTCTCACTCCTCAACAACAACAACAAAAACCTTCTTTTGGTAGCTGTAGTACAACCACTTTATTCTTCTCCCCGACTAGCTTACAAATAAATGAGACTCAGACTATGGATATTTTATTTGGCTTTGACAGTTACTGGGGGGGAGGGGGAGCAGGGCCAGGAGGGGGAATCTACTCTTCTATCTGCTGGTCTGGCTATCTCCCTAGCAGTGTATCCCAGATACTTGCTGTCTCTCCTGGCCATGTGCTCATGGTCCATCTCCCCTCAGGGAGGCTTCCACTTCTCTTCCTCACGTTCTTCCTCCTTCTACAACCAGGCCATTCTAAACTTACCTACCTCTAATCCCTCCAGTAATTAATTGGCTGTAGAGAATTTTATTTAACCAATAGTTTTAAATCAAGGAACAAGGTTTGCACAACAAAACTTGTAAGCATAGGGTATAGAATTTAGCACATAGCAACACACAAAACCTCAGCGGGTAGCAGATAGACACACAGGAAACCCACAGATAGACACTGTTACAGGAAACCACAACTGTTCAAAATGCAGAGAACAAGAGAACATGTGGTTGTTAGTATTAATTCCGCCAAATGAGAATAAATATCATTATCCAAATTCCTAGGTCAGATTAAGCAAGTTTTATTTTCTGCCAGACAGGTCTCTCTTCCTAAAGTGGGGCTTGAAAATATAGTATTGAATATAGGAAACTGTAGGCTTACATAGCTCCCAAAACCCGCAAGACCAGGGGTTTTCAAAGAGTGGGTGATTTCCAGAGGAATTTTGGTTACATAGAAACTTGGCTGGATACTTCAAAGGTATTTGTCAGAACATCTTATCAGGGTACATTCAAGATGTGAGTCAAATTCCATAGGGTGGGGAGCATGTCAAATTCTAGAGACATGTTAAAGCATGGTCAACTTGAATTTTGCAGCAAATAGAATTGGACTTTTCCTGACCTAATAACAAAATGGCTTCCATCACTCGTCCCAATTGATATATCTACAATAGAATTCCTGTACCTAAGGCTCAGGGATCATGTGGAAGAGGAGGCAGACTGATTGTAAGAGCCAGAGGAACGGGAAATTTGCTGAGATATTTGTCTCAGAAATGTCAAAGAAGCTACACCCATGAAGTCTCAACAACTTGGCTGCTTCAAGAGCTGAGCAAGGACCATACCAATAGGCATATTATTATGGAATGGAGAATCCTTAGGGGACCCTACATCTAGACAAAGCACTGCAGATGACTAAGTAATTCTGAGTGGAAGAAATAGTCTTCTCTAGGGAAGAGACCCCCAGTTGGTAATCTAATACAAAATGATGAATATGAGAGAGAACAAGGAAGGGAGTGAATGAGATGGGTTGGAGGGAGGAAAAGGAAGGGGAAATGCTGTAATTATGTTTTAATTTAAAAAATAAGAATTATTTAAAAGCAAAAACAAATGAGAAAGTAAACTAGGTCTCCCCTCTGTGAGGTGTTAGCTAGTATTGTTTTTATTGTAGGGCATTTAAAAGACCTATTTCGAGATATATTATGAAGAGTTTTCATTTTGAACACAGTAGATTGAAATGTGAATATTTGTCAGAAGAAAACGTCAGCAAAGGATTTTTGAGGTATTTGGTGAAATTCACAAGATAATAGTTAGAAAAGGTTTCGGCTCTGATCACAAAGGACGTGAGTCATTTAATTTTACCCTTTCTACTGGTACAGTCTCCATACTCAAGAAGTCTGTGAGCTCTCAAATGATTTAATTGTTAAAGGCAAGTTTGAAGAAATGCATGGCATTTATGTAAAAATGGAGTCTGTTCAAACTGCCAATTTTTTGAAATTTCTGTAAGAACAAATTCAAGCACAGAGCAGGGTTTATGATTTAGGAACAATTAAGGCTTTTCAGCCCTATAATCCCTCAGTAATAACCACGTTCATCATTTAGCCAGCTTATAAAGAGAAATAAAAATGATAATGTTGATTCTTGCCAGAGTTGGTGACCGCAAACTTAATTATATATGGTAAATAATTATGGCTGCAAATAGCTACGTGATTTATAATTCAGGCACCGGAATGTAATGAAATGCTTTGACTCTGCTCTTAATCATACGGAAGGAATTTGAGTCACACTTTAAATCCTGACACTCCCTTTTTGACCTTTTCCAAGTTAGGGTTTGAAGCAGCGGGATGCCCTTTCCTTTGTCAAACATCTCCTCATCTCAAAGCAGAGGATTTTTGGATTGATCCTACTTCTGCCAAGTTCTACCCAGAGCCCTAATTATATTAACCTAGAAAATAAACCTCAAACTGTCTGGACTGTTTTATTAAGAGCAAAATGTCTGAGTAAACTCAAGAGAGAGCCACAAAGAGAATGAACAAGGTTTGTAAAGGATGTAACTGGGTTTTTATAACTAATAAAAGTAAATTTAATATAATGGGACAGCTAAATCATACAGTGAACTAGATTTATATTGAGGAAGATATATATTACTTTAAATAAGTTTGTCTATGTTCCAAACCTGCTGTGGTTTTTGAGGCACCATCTCAAGTATTTCTAAATAATGTCTAAGCGGAGGTGTCTCAGCTGAGATGCATGTTCCATGCTGAGGACTCAGGAAAGTGTAGTTGGGAGCCTCAAATAAATGGCCTCACACTGCGGCTGTGAGGTGTTAAGTCTGAGTCTTCCTGATTCTCACTCCTCTCCTGCAAACATCCTCATTTCCTTTCTCTTGAGCTCTCTTGCTATCTGAAGGACGACATATTTCATACTCTTCCATTTAGGAATCCTAGGCATCAGCCTGAGGCTTTGAAGTGATCTGTGATGAAATCTCAGCATCCTTTTCTTCACTTTGTGCTTTAGTGCTGGGTGTCAGACCATTGGTTGTATGCAATGGGATTATCATAGACTGCCGCAGGAAGTTTCGCATGCTTGCAGCACTGATTAGGGTTTACAGGAGTGCTTTCTGATCTTCCGAGTGATTTCCTTGTCTTCACTCCTGTTCCCCATTTTGCTCCCAGAACTTCCACTTTGTAATGTAAATTGAATTCTTTTCAAACTTTTTTTTTTTTTTTTTTGGTTTTTCAAGACAGGGTTTCTTTGTGTAGCCCTGGCTGTCCTGGAACTCACTCTGTAGACCAGGCTGGCCTTGAACTCAGAGATCTGCCTGCCTCTGCCTCCCAAGTGCTGGAATTAAAGGCATGCGCCACCACTGCCAGGCCTTTCCAAACATTTTTGAAACTTCCTACTGTACTTAGATTAAAATCCAAAGAAGTCAATCCCGTTTGTCTCTTTAACTGCTCCTTGTGTGTGTGTGTCCCCTTGTTCTTTTGTCAGTTCTTATATCTTAACTACTGAAGCTGAAAGGATAGAAGAAACATTTTATTTTCCTTGTTTTCCTTCACACATCTTTGACAAGCTCCTGTCTATGAGCTATCAGAATTAAGGCTTTTGCTTTCCTGATGGGCACATAAGGACTGGTGAGAGCCAGAATCTGATGCCGAAAGACCCAATCGATTTATTTTGTTCATATGTTAAGTGACTTGGACTTATTAGCTATGTCCTCCCAAACTTTCAGTGTTCACCTTTGCCTGGTGGGCACATTTCTAACAGTCTAATTTAAATTTAAAGGAACAGAAATTGCCCAGAGGCTAACACAATAGACAAGCCAGATAAGAACACTCGGACAGATACTGAAGGCTCTGTTGCATAGCACTGTTTTCCTTTGTTCTGAAAAGAACTGAATCACTAATAGATAATTTTTCACATTTGCGTTCAGAGACTCTACTGTCATTTGACTCTTAAATAAAAGTTAGAGTCAGCTTCACATATATGGAGTGTCAGTGACATTCAAAATACGTAGAGAACCAACATGCATATGTCCCGTCTAAAGAACAGGACCTAAGATGTTTTTCCTATAATGGTGGGGTGTGGGGGTCAGAGACAAACAAACCCAACATAGACTTAGAGAAGACACCATTTCATAAAAGTGTATTAAACCTCTAAAACAAGAAGGAAAGAAATTTAGAGTCACATGAGATCAGTTAACAGAACAACAATATATATTTCAGGTTCATATACTTTTGAAGATAAGTCATTTATCTTCAATGTAAATAGTAAACAACAAACTTTCTTGAGGAGAGGGAGTTATTTGGCTTAGACCATGGGTTCTCAATCTATGGGTTGCAGCCCCTTTGGGGACTGAATGACCCTTTCATAGGGGTTGCACATCAGACATTCTGCATATTGCACATTTATATTACAATCATGATAGCAGTAACATTACAGGTATGAAGTTGCAAGGAAATGATTTTATGGTTGGGAATTACCACACATGAGGAACTGTATTACAGGGTCACAGCATTAGGAAGGATGAGAACCACTGGTCTAGACTGAAACAGGAGGCAGCATTAACTTTAAGGGGAAGGGCAGTGAGTGTTGTCATACCAAGGCTGAGCTGAAGGGTCCTTTTGGTTAAAAGGTTGCCACTTTATTTCCTCCATGCCAGCCTTGATCTCCTGAGAAAAAGTGGTCTCCTCTATGAGACAGGAAAAAGGCTTTATAAATAATACTTTAACTTGTGAGGTTGACCTAGAAATTGTGTGTGTGACAATGACAGTTGCCACAATGCTGTTCTGAGCTGTGTGGCTTAAGTATACCAAAGTAACAAAGCTTTTGCTTTGTGGGGTTCTTTTAAAGAAAAGCATAGTTAAGGTTAAAGTCGTTAAGTCCATGACATTTTGTTTGGCAAAATCTCAATAAAAGAGAGGCTAGGTAGTTGAGTAATGACACAAGCAGTTCAATGCTTTAAGTGACACTGAAGCATCCACATGTACTTCCCACATGCAATTGTTGACTCTTAACTTCTAAAATGACTACTTAAGGAATGCATTTTTAACCATCATGATTTTCACAAAGTGGTGCCGTTTTTGGACATTGGCTTCTTTTCTTTTTCTTTTTGTAAAACAACTTGTTCACACACAAGAAATGCTATTAAAAATGACATTTCAATGTTACACTTTCAGGCAACGTCAATAACACATTTGACAAGTTTTCTTGACATAACAATTTTAGGTCAGAGGCTAAATGTGACTTGCATTTGACTAACAGGGTTATTTCAAAAGACTTATCTTGAAATTTGAAAAGTCTTTCTTTTGCTTGATGTAGTGTGTTAATGAGTCTCTTAGTTATAGCTATTATTTTCATTTAATTCATTTTCCAGGACATAAAACAAATAGCATTTAGAAAAATAACAATTTTCTTTAATACATTTTACTCTGAGAATTTCATGCATGCATTCTATGTAGTCTCATCATATTTGCCCCTGCTCCCCATTTCTAGCACCCCAAGATCACTCTCCCATCTTCCTTGCAAACAAATGTCTTCTTCCTTTTTAAAAAGCACACAGTTCAATTTGTGCTACCAACAGCTGTTCCCCATAGTAATAATGGACTATATAAAAAGACAAATCAGGAAAATAATATCATCTACAATAGTCACATTAAGTATCCAAAGAATATATCCCCTTCTGGTCTGAGCCTGTGCCCTGAGCAGACCTTGGGCACTGTATCCACACCCAGTCCCACAACACCCAGAGAAAGCTTGACTCCCAGTTGCTCTAACACACCCAGGATCAGAGATGAGGAGGCAACAACATCTGCCCCAATGCTTAGAGTAACTGGGTCCCTCAGAATTCACAGAGTTTGATCCCCATGTGCTCTGAAATGCCTAGGATCACAGGATCACAGGATCACAGGATCATAGGATCACAGGATCACAGAGAAAGCTCGACTCTTAGGAGATCTCACACACCCAGGAGCACTGGAGCTCTGACACACTCAAGATCACGGCTGAGGCCACACATCTTTCCCAACACCCAGCCTAACTAGAACCCCCACAGGAACCAGGGAAATACAAACCCCCACCCAGCCAGAGGCACAGGTTCCATCCAGCTTGTACCTTTGCCTAGAGCAAACCCAGGGCTCTGGATCCCCACACACCCCTGCAACACCTAGAGAAAGCTTGACTCCCAGGAGCTCTGACACAACAAGATCTCAGGAGCTTGGTCATACCAGGATTTCAGGATCCCAGTGGCAGCTTGACTTTTGGGATCTCGGACACACCCAGGATCTCAGAATCCCAGGATCCCAGAATTATAGGATCACAGAGACAGCTGAACTCTGAGGAGTTTTGACATAACCAGGATCACAGGAGGGACAGTCTCTAGTCAGAGACAGCAAGGGCAGGTAACACTAGAGATAACCAGATGGGGAGAGGCAAGTACAAGAACATAAGCAACAGAAATCAAGGCTACTTGGCATCATCAGAACCTAGTTCTCCCACTACTGCAAATCCTAGATAACATGTCACACTGGAAAAGCAAGATTTAGATTTAAAATCACTTTTCATGATGATAATAGAGCACTTTAAGAACATAAATAACTCCCTTAAAGAAATACAAGAAAACACAGGTAAACAGGTAGAAACCCTTAAAGATGAAACACACAAATCCCTTAAAAAATTACAGGAAAACACAACCAAGCAGGTGAAGGAATTGAACAAAACCATCCATGATCTAAAAAAATGGAAATAGAAACAATAGAGAAATCACAAAGAGAGATGACCCTAGAGATTGAAAACCTAGGAAAGAGGTCAGGACCAATAGACACAAACATCACCAACAGAACACAAGAGATAAAAGAGAGAATCTCAGGGGCAGAAGATACCATAGAAAACATTGACACAACAGTAAAAAAAAAATGCAAAATACCCAAAACATCCAGGAAACTCAGGACACAATGAGAAGACCAAACCAAAGGATAAAAGGTATAGAAGAGAGCAAAGATTCCCAAGTTAAAGGGCCAGTAAATATCTTCAACAAAATTATAGAAGAAAGCTTCCCTATTCTAAAGAAAGAGATGCCCACGAACATGCAAGAAGCCTACAGAACTCCAAATCGATTGGACCAGAAAAAAAATTCCTCCTGTCACAGAATAATCAAAACATCAAATGCACAAAAAAAGGAAAGAATATTAAAATCAGTAAGGAAAAAGGTCAAGTAACATTTAAAGGCAGACCTCTCAGAATTACACCAGACTTCTCACCAGAGATTATAAAAGCTAGAAGATCCTGGGCAGATGTCATACAGACCTCAAGAGAACACAAATGCCAGCCCAGGCTACTATACCCAGCAAAAACTTCAATTAACATAGAGAAACCAAGATACTCCACGACAACAACAAATTTATACAATATCTTCCTGCAAGTCCAGATCTACAAAGGATAATAGATGGAAAACACCAACACCAGGAGAGAAACTACACTCTAGAAAAGCAAGAAAGTAATCTTTCAACAACCCCAAAAGAAGATAGCCACACAAACGTAATTCCACCTCTAACAACAAAAATAACAGGAAGCAACCATCACTTTTCCTTACTATCTCTTAACATCAATGGACTCAATTCCCCAATAAAAACACAGAAAAACAGACTGGACTCAGCATTTTGCTGCATACAGGAATCTCAGTGTCAGAGACAGACTTTCCAAGCAAATGATCCCAGGAACTGGAGTAGCTATTCTAATAACTAATAAAATCGACTTTTAACCAAAAGTTATTTAAAAAGATAAGGAAGGACACTTTGTAGTCATCAATGGAAAAATCTACCAAGATGAACTCTTAATTATGAACATCTATGCTCCAAATGCAAGGGCAGCCACATTCATAATAGAAATTTTACTAAAGCTCAAAGCACACATTGCACCTCATACAACAATAGTGGGAGACTTTAACAACCCACTCTCAGCAATGGACAGATCATGGAAACAGAAACTAAACAGAGACACAGTGAAACTAACAGAAGTTATGAACCAAATGGATTTAGCAGATATCTATACAACATTTCATCCTAAAACAAAAGAATATACTTTCTTCTCAGCACCTCATAGTACCTTCTCCAAAACTGGCCAAATAATTGGTCACAAAACAGGCTTCAACAAATACAAGAAGATTGAAATAATCCCATGCATCCTATCATATCACCACAGACTAAGGTTGGTCTTTAATAATAATAAAAAATAATGGATAGTTATTGGTTACTACCCATAAGCAATAAACATACTCATGGAAGCTGAACAATGCTCTACTCAATGATAACTTGGTCAAGGAAAAATTAAAGAAAGAAATTAGAGACTTTTTAGAACTTAATGAAAATTAAGGCACAACATACCTAAACTTATGGGACACAATGAAAACAGTGCTATGAGGAAAACTCATAGCTCTAAGTGCCTCCCAAAAGAAACAGATGAGAGCATACATAGCAGCTTGATAGCACACCTGAAAGCTCTAGAACAAAAAGAAGCAAACACACCCAAAATGGGTAGATGGCAGGAAATAATCAAACTCAGGGCTGAAATCAGCCAAGTAGAAACAAAAAGAACTATACAAAGAATCAACAATACCAGAGCTAGTTCTTTGAGAAAATCAACAAGATATATAAACCCTTAGTCAGACTTAACAGAGGGCACTGAGACAGTATCCGAATTAACAAAATCAGAAATGATAAGATAAATATAACAACAGAAACCAAGAAAATCCAAAATATTATCAGATCCTACTACAAAAGCCTATACTCAACAAAAGTGGAAAATATGGATGAACTGCACAATTTTCTAGACAGATACCAGGTCCCAAAGGTAAATTAGGATCAGATAAACCATCTAAACAGTTCCATAATCCCTAAAGAAATTGCAGCAGTCATTAAAAGTCTCTCAACCAAAAGAGCCCAGGACCAGATGAGTTTAGTGCAGAATTCTATCAGACCTTCAAAGAAGACCTAATGCCAATACTCTTCAAACTATTCCACAAAATAGAAATAAAAAGAATACAACCCAATACATTCTATGAAGCCACAATTACTCTGATACCTAAACCACATAAAGACCCAATAGAGAAAGAGAACTTCAGACCAATTTCCCTTATGAATATCGATGCAAAAATACTCAATAAAATCCTTGCAAACCAAATCCAAGAACACATCAAAACAATCACTTGTCATGATCAAGTAGGCTTCATCCCAGGGATGTAGGGATGGTTCAACAGAAATCCACCAACATAATCTACTATATAGACAAACTCAAAGAAAAAAACCAAACCATGTGATCATCTCATTAGATGCCAAGAAAGCATTTGACAAAATTTAGCACCCTTCCATGGTAAAAATGTTGGAAAGGTCAGGAACTCAAGGCCCATACCTAAAGATATTGAAAGCAATATACAGCAAACCAGTAACCAACATCAAGCTAAATGGAGAGAAACTTGAAGCAATCCTACTAAAATCAGGTTGCCCACTCTCTCCCTACTTATTCATTATAGTACTTAAAATCCTAGCCAGAGCAGTTAGACAACAAATGGAGGTCAAAGGAATACAAATTAGAAAGGAAGAAGTCAAAGTATCACTATTTGCAGATGATATGATAGTGTACTTAAGTGACGCAAAAATTCCACCAGAGACCTCCTAAACCTGACAAACAACTCCAGCAAAGTGGCTGGACATAAAACTAACTCAAACAAATCAGTAGCCTTCCTCTACTCAAAGGATAAACAGGCTAAGAAAGAAATTAGGGAACTGCATGGTACTGGTACAGCAACAGACAGGTAGATCAATGAAATAGAATTGAAGACCCAGAAATGAACCCACACACCTATGGTCACTTGATCTTTAACAAAGGAGCTAAAACCATCCAGTGGAAAAAAGACAGCATTTTTTGTTTTGTTTGTTTGTTTTTGTTTTTTGTTTTTTTCAAGACAGGGTTTCTTTGTGTAGCCCTGGCTGTCCTGGAAATCACTCTGTAGACCAGGCTAGCCTTGAACTCAGAAATTTGCCTGCCTCTGCCTCCCAAGTGCTGGGATTAAAGGCATGTGCCACCACGCCCAGCTTAAAAGACAGCATTTTTAACAAATGGTGCTGGTTCAACTGGCAATCAGCATGTAGAAGACTAGAAATTTATTCATTTTTATCTCCTTGTACAAAGCTCAAGTCCAAATGGATCAAGGACCTCCACATAAAACCAGATACAATGAAACTAATAGAAGAAAAAGTGGGGAAAAGCCACATATACAGGGGCACACAGGAAAAGTTCCTTAACGGAACACTAATAGCTTATGCTCTAAGGTCAAGAATTGACAAATGGTACCTCATAAAATTGGAAAGCTTCTGTAAGGCAAACAACACTGTCAATAGGATAAAACAGCAACCAACAGATTGGGAAAAGATCCTTACCAATCTTACATCCAATAAAGGGCTGATATCCAATACAAAGAACTCAAGAAATTAGACTCCAGACAATCAAATAACCCTATTAAAAAATGGGGCACAGAGCTAAACAAAGAATTCCCAACTGAGGAAACTCAAATGGTCAAGAAGCATCCAAAGAAATGTTTAACATCCTTAGTAATCAGGGAAATTTAAATCAAAACAACCCTGAGATTCCACCTCACACCAGTCAGAATGGCTAAGATCAAAAATTCAGGTGACAGCAGATGCTGGTGAGAATGTGGAGAAAGTGGAACATTCCTCCATTGTTGGTGAGATTGCAAGCTGGTACAATTACTCTGGAAATCAGTCTGGCAGCTCCTCAGAAAATTGGACATGGTATTACTGAGGACCCAGCTATATCACTTCTGGGTATATACCCAAAAGATGTTCCAACATATAGCAAGGACACATGTTCCACTATGTTAATAGCACCCTATTTCTAATAGTCAGAAGCTGGAAAGAACCCAGATGTCCTTCAACAGAGGAATGGATACAGAAAATGTAGTACATTTATACAGTGGAGTACTACTCAGCTATTAAAAACAATGACCATGAAATTCTTAGGCAAATGATGGAACTAGAAAATATCATCCTGAGTGACAGAACAAAAGAATACACATGGTATGCACTCACTGATAAGTGGATATTAGCCCAAAAGTTCAGAATATACAAGATACAATTCACAGATCACATGAAACTCACGAAGATGGAAGACCAAAGTGTAGATTTTTTTCGTTCTTCTTATAAGGGGGAACAAAAAACTCATGGGAGGAAATATAAAGACAAAGTGTGGAGTAGAGACTGAATGAAAGGTCATCAAGAGACTGTCCCACATGGAGATCCATCCCATATACAGTCACCAAATGCAGACATTATTGTGGATGCCAAGAAGTGCTTGCTCACAGGAGCCTGATATAGCTGTCTCCTGGGAGGTTCTGACAGAACCTGACAAGTACAGAGTGGGATGATCACAGCCAATCATTGGACTGAGACCTTGGTCTCCAATGGAGGAGTTAGAGAAAGGACTGAAGGAGCTGAGTGGGTTTGCAACCACATAGGAAGAACAACAATATCAACCAACCAGAACTCCCAGAGCTCCCAGGAACTAAGTCATCAACCAAAGAGCACACATGGAGGGACCCATGGCTACAGATGTGTATTTCATAGAGGATGGCCTTGTCAGACATCAGTGGGAGGAGAGGCCCTTGGCCCTGTGAAGGTTCTATACTCCAGTATAGGGGACTGCCAGGGCCACGAAGTGGGATTGGGCTGGTTGGTGAGTAGTGGGTGGGGGATAGGATAGAGGGTTTTCAGGGAGGAAAACTGAGAAAGGGGATATAGTATTTGAAATGCAAATAAACTATCCAATTAAGAAAAAAAACTTACTGATCATCAGGGAAAAAAAAGATAAAAAAAATAAAAGGAAAGGAAAGGAAAAGAAAAGAAAAGGAAAGGAAAGGAAAGGAAAGGAAAGGAAAGGAAAAGAAAAGAAAAGAAAAGGAAAGGAAAGGAAAAAAGAAAAGAATATATCCAATCATAGGTGTGAAAAGCCTGCATCAAAAACTATGGAATTCTGAGGAAAGAAATCAAAGAGTAGCAACCTGATAGGAACACGTCCCTTCCCGCAGTCTAAGAGCTACTATGGTCAAAATGTTCACACCACTCCATAAACCTGAAGTCTTTGTGTAATAACCATCAAAACTTGAACAATGCTGGGCGGTGGTGGTGCACGCCTTTAATCCCAGCACTTTGGAGGCAGAGGCAGGCAGATTTCTGAGTTCGAGGCCAGCCTGGTCTACAGAGTGAGTTCCAGGACAGCCAGGGCTATACAGAGAAACCTTGTCTCGAAAAAACCAAAAAAACCAAACCAAACCAAACCAAAACAACCCCCCCAACCCTCCCCCCAAAACAAAACAAAACAACAACAAAAAAACCCAACTTGAACAACACTCCTCATGAAAAGAAACAAAATCCCAAAATATGTCTAGCTCTATAAAGGCCATGCATTCCCAAGGCAACCTTGAAGTGAATAGTAAATTTAAGAACAATAAGCCAGGTGATCTTCAATATATCATAAAGCTCCATTGTTCAAAACTTCATAGCTCTGGTACAAAACAGACAAGGAAGATCAGTGGAGATTCCAGAAAGAAGTTCACACATTCAGTCAAGTGACTTTCAAATGAAGGTGCCAAAAATACATGGGGAAAGAACAGTGGCTTCAAAAAATTACACAGCTGTCATGGTTTGTATATGCTTGGCCCAGGGAGTGACACTATTTGGAGGTGTGGCCTTGTTGGATGGGGCTTTAAGACCCTCATCCTAGCTGCCTGGAAGCCAGTATTGTGTTAGCAGTCTTCAGATGAAGATGTAGAACTCTCAGCTCTTCCTGTACCATGCCTGCCAGGACATTGCCATGCTCCTGCTGAAAGACTCCAAAACTCCCAAAGGGAGGCACTTACTCAAGCCTCGGGTCAGCCGCGCACCCAAGAAGACACTGAGACCGGTACTTAAGATGTATAGAGAGTAAGATTTAATACAGCAACGACAAGAAAGCACATAAAAGCACATAAACCAGATATCTGGGGTCGAATCTCATGCAGCCTGCAAGGTGCAGAGGGGATTCGGCAATTAGCCCAAACTTTTCACAAGCTTTTATAGGAAGGAGGCAAGGGGGGGAGCAGGGCAGGGAAAATACAGGTTTTACGTCACTAAGTGATTCAACCAAGGGTTTTTCCAAAGTGCTTTTGCAACCGCGTCCCACACTTTGGCCATGTACTTGATTCATTGGAACTGAGGTTTTTACTCACACCCTTATCTCAAAAATGTCCCTGGCACAGTCCTTAGTTGGGAGGGGTAGGACTGGGTTCGTTCCAGGAAACCCTTATCTCAGAAATGTCCCCGGAACAGTTTTCATTTGAGAGGGGGTCTGACTCTGGTGTGAGAGTTCAGAATGTACTCTGGGGTGAGAAGTTCAGGAGGGTTCCGGGAACAATCTCCAGATGGGAGGGGTAGGAGGGCTCTGAGTTGGAGAGTTCAGTAATTTTCCTCTTTCATTCCCCACTTCTTTTTTTTTGTGAATAGCTCTAATCTTAGAGCTGGGTCTTGGCCTCCTGGAGGACCCGATGTTGTTGCCTTAATACCATAACCTGTACTGCATTTATTCTCTCTCTAACAAAAGCCACTAACTTATTAAGAATGCAGGGGCCAAAAGTGAGCAAAAGCATAAGTGTAATTAAAGGCCCTGCTATGGTGGAAAGGAGTGTGGTGAGCCAGGGGGACTTATTAAACCAGCTTTCGAACCATCCTTGTTGGCTTTCTCTTTCTCTTTTACGTATATCTAGGCGTTCTCTAAGTTTGGCCATAGAATCTTTGATTACTCCTGAATGGTCAACATAAAAACAACACTCTTCTTTCAGGGCAGCACAGAGCCCTCCTTCTTTAAGGAATAATAAGTCTAATCCCCTCCTATTTTGCAGCACTACTTCAGACAAGGAAGTTAAAGATTCTTCTAATTTAGTTATAGACTGTTCTATAGTTCTAAGATCAATATCCATAGCTGTACGTAATTCTTCATAATATTGGGGGGTCTGAATCAAGGCAGCGGTCCCTGTACCTACTCCCGCTGCTACTCCCAATCCTAAAAGTACTGCCAGAGTTAAGGTAATGGGCTCTCTTCTCCAGCGGACCCGATGATCAAACTTATCTAAAAAGGAGCTATCATCATAATACAGGAGTCTAGGAATAAGCTGGACTAAAATGCAGAAATCTTTGGAGCTATTAAAACCAGATATAGATACACAAGTTGTGAGACCAGTATTGCAAGCCCATACTGTGTCTATGGGGGGCACCAGATACTGACCACTTTTGCTAGGCTGGATGTTCTGGGTCTGATTACAAAGGTGCCGTTTGTCCTGAGGCGCCTGACCTAGACAGAGTCCACTTCCTGACACTGCTTCCAGAGTCAGCTTTCTGTTTTCCCCCCAAAGACATTGAGAATGATCTGAAGTAGTATTATAAGTCCTGGTCTGAGCAATGCCTTCATAATAAGGGGGCCTAGAGGTATAGCATAACCAACATGATTGAGTCATATTAGGATTAGTCCTATTCAACACCAAGAAAGCTCCTTGGATCAGACTGACCAGACGGCTTTCTGTGTCTGGGGGCGATGGAGTTGGTGGAGCTGGTACAGCCGGGACTTGTGGGGGAGCTGGTGCTATTGGGGGACCCTGTTCTGTAAGGACTTTATTGGGCCCTATGGGGGTTACCTCCAACTCTTTTATTGCCAGCCTGATTGTAAAAATGAACCCAGGGTCTCTCGGTGGACTGGATACACGCCAACCCCACTTATTTCCTTTAAGCCAACTTAAACGATTTTGTTTTCCTTTTTCAGTGAATTTTATAAGTAGGGGGTTGCAGTATTTACCTTTGC
Organism: Mus caroli; assembly: GCF_978045245.1. Lineage (NCBI taxonomy): Eukaryota > Metazoa > Chordata > Mammalia > Rodentia > Muridae > Mus > Mus caroli. Next base: position 99,603,495 of record NW_028227257.1, on the reverse strand, counting down.
ATGGTCCTGGGGGGCTGTTTTCAGTAGCACACCCATAAGCTCCTATGGCGGCCTCCTCTGGATGGAGGTCGCCATAGTTTGGATATTTATGGGGATCTCTTTCTCCTTGATATGGCTTATCATAACCACTACCTCGCTTAACTGTGATTAGGTCCCAGGCAGAGGAAGGCTTCCAGTAGGCTTCCCCTGTTGTTTCACATGTCCATTTACCACAAAAATAATCTGATGCCCCCCCGCATTTTTGTTGAAGCTCTTTGTTTTGACCCTGACCAGGGCAAACATAAAACTGTGCAGCTCTAAGATTGGCTCGGTAGAACTGCCCTGAACACCCATACGTGTTCCCTATTCCACCTGGAACACACCGCTGTTCAGGGGGTGGGTTACTAAGATCAGTATGGTCGGGGAGGTCCCAATTGGGAGATCCTGCTGCTAGTCTACAGATGTCAGGTGTGAGATCAGGCCACCAAGTCCACAGGGGAAGGACTGCAGTGATTGCCCACACAATGTTTCCCTTTTCATTAAGCACTTCCCAAGACTGCTGGACTGGGGCATGAGGGTTGTGGTCCCCTAGGCTTAGGGTGACGCCCGCGACACAAGCGAAGTTTAAGAGGGTTGTCAGTAGTTGCCACCGTCCAGTTGTCTTCATGGTTGTCTCTTTCCTGGCCAGGAGCCTTCTTGACATGGGAGGCATGGATCCAGGCGGCGATTCCGTCTACCTTTACTGCTGTGGGGGTTGTTAACAGTACCAGGTATGGTCCTTTCCACCGAGGTTCAAGAGTGCCGGCTCGATGTCGTCTGACGAGGACCGAATCTCCAACCTGGAACCCGTGGGGCACTGTTGTAGTCCCCGGTGCATAAGCTTCCTTGATCTGGTCCCAGATCTGTGTTCTGACAACCTCCAAGGCCTTTAAATGGGTAAACAGAGCAGAGGGTGAGGAAGAGTCAACACAGGGATCCAATGTCCCGCCAGACTCAATTAAGGGGGGCGGTCCCCCATGTAGAATTTCATAAGGAGTAAGACCGAAACGTCCAGGTGTGTTTCGGACCCTAAGGAGCGCAAAGGGAAGGAGGGTCACCCAGTCCTTACCGCCGGTCTCAATAGCTAATTTAGTTAGGGTCTCTTTTAGAGTTCTATTCATTCTTTCTACCTGTCCTGAGCTTTGGGGTCTATAAGCACAGTGTAATTTCCAATCAGTCCCCAATTGTGTGGCCAGTCCCTGACTTACCTGGGCAACAAATGCGGGCCCGTTGTCTGAGCCAATTACCTTAGGGATCCCAAACCGGGGTAGGATTTCTTCAAGGATCTTCTTAGTCACTACCTTGGCAGTTTCAGACTTGGTGGGAAAGGCCTCTACCCACCCTGAAAAAGTGTCTACAAATACCAGCAGGTACTTGTTACCATACATTCCTGGTTTAATTTCAGTAAAATCTACTTCCCAGTAAACTCCTGGGCGATTCCCCCGTTGTCTTTTTCCTTGTTCTTTATAAGGCCGGGCAGCATTAGTGAGTGCACAAGCTCGACAGGACTCTACTACCTGCTGCACCACCTTATTTAATTCTTGGATCTGATATCTGGAATTTTTAATAAGTTTCAGGAGCTTGTCAACCCCTAAATGGGTGAATTGATGCAGTTTCTGGACAAATTCTCTTCCCTCTCTGACAGGTAGCTTGATACGCGCTTGGGAAAAATAGGGAAGCTGGTCCGCAGTCCAGATGAGCTCCCTGATATCATATTCCTCTTTTTGGTCCTGGCGTGCTTCTTGACGAGGTTCTGGCGTGGGCTCGCCTCCCTCTTGTGATACACTCTTTCAGCTTCTCTCACCAAATCCTGTAAAGTATAATCTTGGAGCCCCTCTAGTCTTTGCAGCCTTTTCTTAATATCAGAGGCAGACTGACCAATGAAAGCCATAGCCACGGCTGCTTTTTGACCCTCTGAAGAGGGATCAAACGGTGTATATCTCCTGTAAGCCTCCATTAGTCGTTCTAAGAAAACAGAGGGCGGCTCCACTGGACCCTGAAGGACCTCTCTTACCTTGGCCAAATTAGTAGGTCGCCGTGCGGCCCCCTTGAGCCCCGCCACTAGAGTCCGGCGGTAGACCGTGAGACGCTCCCTACCTTCCGCAGAGTTGTAGTCCCAATTAGGACGAGTCAAGGGGAAGGTTTCATTTATGAGGTTGGGGAGATTAGTGGGGGTCCCATCTTGTCCCAGGACATTCTTCCTGGCTTCCAGCAGAATTCTTTCTCTCTCCTCCGTGGTGAAAAGGACCTGCAAAAGCTGCTGACAATCATCCCAAGTGGGTTGATGGGAGAACATAAGTGATTCAAGGAGCCCAATAAGCCCAGAGGGGTTTTCTGAGAAAGGAGAGTGGTTAGTTTTCCAATTGTATAAATCAGCAGAGGAAAAAGGCCAATATTGCAAAGGAATGAGATCATTAGGTCCTGGCGCTGGCCCCCCCACATGTGCTCTAAGTGGCAAGGCGACTGTTGAGTCCGGTCCCCCCTCCTCCCCGGGACTCCGGCCTCGGCGGCTCCTAGTTCCCCCCACCGGTCCCTGAACTCCTCTCACTATTGGTCCCTGCGGCGAGGCAGCCGCAGGCGGCTGCTGGGGAGGAGGGTAAGGGGGAGGTTGGGAATCCATCCAGAGGAGGTCGTCAACCTCTGGATAAATCTTGGGGGGTGCTGAGGGACTGGATTTTTCGGCTGCGTCGGACTGGGCAACCGCGACCGTCAGTTTCGAAGAATTTGAAATCCAAGGCTTGACCCACGGAGGTGGAAACTGAACAAGATTCTGCCAAGTCACGATGTAGGGGATCTGATCAGGGTGACCCCCTTCTTCCTGAAAAACAATCTGCCTGACGGCGGCGATTAGTGACAAGTCAAAAGCACCCTCTGGTGGCCAGCCTACTCCAAATGTCGGCCACTCGGAGGTGCAGAAGGTCTGCCAAGGCCCCTTTTTAACTTCCACCGATTGGTTGTGAGCCCTGTCTCTCACCTCTCCCCAATGCTTCAGGGTTAGAGACAGGGGAGAGGAGGCAGATTGTCCCATTTCTAGAATAATAGCAGACACGACAAGAGCAGACACAAGACTGAGACAGAAAAGCAGCCAAAAACGGCGGCGACCTCGCGTCGCCCACAGGCAACTTACAGAATCAGATGGCCTTTCCAAGGCCAGCCAGCTTAGACCTTCCACCAAAGTGATGGTCTCTCGGCTTCAGAGGGGTCCGCCAAGCGTCCTTGACCCTCCCCTTGTCTTCCTGGGGCGTCCCCCAGGGCGATCGGACGGTGGGCACCAGACACGTCTGTCCTACCCTACCCCGCGCTCTCTATTGAGACCTGCTTGGTCTCCAGCCCGGAGCACGGTCTCTGGTGCTCGTACTGAGCACAGAGCGTCACGCAAACCCAAAACAGCGATCGCACCAGATACAGATTCAGATGGCCTCTCCCAGGCCCACAGTACGAGACCTTCCTGGCCTCCAGAGACAGAACACAGACACTAGACCAAAGCAGAACAGTAAATCTTACTTCTGAGTGGGTCCAGGACTTCTGGGTGGTCGCGCTGATTCCCGGCCAATGCACCAAATGAAAGACTCCAAAACTCCCAAAGGGAGGCACTTACTCAAGCCTCGGGTCAGCCGCGCACCCAAGAAGACACTGAGACCGGTACTTAAGATGTATAGAGAGTAAGATTTAATACAGCAACGACAAGAAAGCACATAAAAGCACATAAACCAGATATCTGGGGTCGAATCTCATGCAGCCTGCAAGGTGCAGAGGGGATTCGGCAATTAGCCCAAACTTTTCACAAGCTTTTATAGGAAGGAGGCAAGGGGGGGAGCAGGGCAGGGAAAATACAGGTTTTACGTCACTAAGTGATTCAACCAAGGGTTTTTCCAAAGTGCTTTTGCAACCGCGTCCCACACTTTGGCCATGTACTTGATTCATTGGAACTGAGGTTTTTACTCACACCCTTATCTCAAAAATGTCCCTGGCACAGTCCTTAGTTGGGAGGGGTAGGACTGGGTTCGTTCCAGGAAACCCTTATCTCAGAAATGTCCCCGGAACAGTTTTCATTTGAGAGGGGGTCTGACTCTGGTGTGAGAGTTCAGAATGTACTCTGGGGTGAGAAGTTCAGGAGGGTTCCGGGAACAATCTCCAGATGGGAGGGGTAGGAGGGCTCTGAGTTGGAGAGTTCAGTAATTTTCCTCTTTCACTGCCTTGATGATAATAGCCTTAACCTCTGAACCTGTAAGCCAGCCCCAATTAAATGTTGCCTTTATAAGAAGAATTCTTGGTCACGTTGTCTGTGCACAACAATGAAAACCCTAACTAAGACAACATCCAATCAAAATTCAGAGTTGTGGATATATAGCCGTGAAGCACTCCTACACCTAAGGCTTAGGAAACATTGCAGAAGAGGGGGTTGAAAGGTTATAAGAGACAGTGGATCAGAGAGTTTGCTGTGATATGGTGTCTCCTAGCAACAACAGAATGTACACCCCTGAAGTCTCAGCAACATGACTGCCTTACAAGAGCTGAACAACGGCAAGAGCAATAGACCATGGGAATGTTGGGGGGCAGGGAAGCCCAAGACGTCTCAACCCGACACAATACAGGCAACTAAGGGACGTTGAGAGAGGGAGAGAAACAAAAGACCACAGATTTGGAAGAGAACAAGTGGTTCAAACAGATGGTAGTCTGGGAGTCAATGTGGTGGTTTTCGTGAGGCTGGCATCACTAGGTGAGCTGTTCTTCAGACCTCGATGAGAGCACACCAGATGTGGCAAAACCACCTGGGATTGCCACGTGACACCTATGTGGCAAGTGTGACAGCCCACTTGGAGCAATACTTCTGGGACGCATGTGCTGGCTGCCTGTCAGTGTGGGCGAGCACAAAGCCTTTTGTTTGTGTGCATAGTCGAAGTAAGAAAGAGGAATATGTAGTGTGTTCTGAGTCTTCAGTCTGTTCCGCCCCCACTCACTATGCCTGTATCTTGCTGACAAGGTGTTTTCCTGTAATATGATATTTATTTTCTAGTGTAATCTAATTGAAAATAATCATGAGCCCCCAAATTTGAACTATTAGTGAAAAAGTTTCCAGAAATGTAAATACTGTTGTATGAGTGTAAGTATGGGGGGGGTATGTGTTTGCTTTTCAAAAATTGCTGTTTATTGCTAGTACAAACTGGTTCATTTTTCTGGCTGTGAAAATTGGGTATCTTGCATTGAGATAAAACATAATTTTCCTATTAGCTTTAATGGAACGCCTTCCCCCCTACCCCATTTAAAAGCTCTTTATTTAACGGCAGGGTTTTCAGGTACTAATGAAGTCATTAAGCAAAGAAGAAATATCCTTGGAAAAAAATCCAAACAAACAAATAAACATTGAGACACATAATGACTAACAAGTGGATCCCACAGTTTCTGAGAAGCTAACACAAAACATCTCAACAAATTTGCTCTCTCTCTTTTTTTTTTTCTTGCCTGACATTCATGTGGATTGAGTTCCTTTTCCAGGTGACCAACTCTTCCACTCCTGTCCTATCTGCCACTGCCCAACAGGGACTTCAGCAAGAGAAGCAAGTAAGGACCAGTATTGCACTTGGCTTGTATAACACTTTCATCCCCAGTTCAGTAATGTTTCTGAAATAGCTGAGGTGTTTGGGACTCAGTTATTTCCCCACTTTAAGTTAATCACCACATAGTTTTGTTTCCTACTCATCTTTAATAATTTAGCAAGACCAAAATTCTTTAGGGAAATTAGATGCTTTTTCTCAATTCATTTCTTAGCATTTTATATCTCTCAAGAAACATGGACAAATCAATACTATAAAACACTATATAACTATATAGTTATATATCACTTCTAACACAAATATTTATGGTGATGACTATATATGCATGTGTATGTACATTTTCTTTTTAAATTTTTGGGCATTATTGTATTTAAAATTCCTATTTGGTGCCTCTGTTATTTTTTTTTTTTGATTTTTAATATTTTTATTACATATTTTCCTCAATTACATTTCCAATGGTATCCCAAAAGTCCCCCATAGCGCCCCCCACTTCCCTACCCACCCATTCCCATTCTTTTGGCCCTGGCATTCCCCTATATTGGGGCATATAAAGTTTGCAAGTCCAATGGGCCTCTCTTTCCATTGATGGCCGGCTAGGCCATCTTTCGATACATATGCAGCTAGAGACAAGAGCTCCGGGGTTCTGGTTAGAACATCATGTTGTTCCAACAATAGGGTTGCAGATCCCTTTAGCTCCTTGGGTACTTTCTCTAGCTTCTCCATTGGGAGCCCTGTGATACATCCAATAGCTGACTGTGAATATCCACTCCTGTGTTTGCTAGGCCCCGGCATCGTCTCACAAGAGACAGCTATATTTGGGTCCTTTCAGCAAAATCTTGCTAGTGTATGCAATGGTGTCAGCGTTTAGAAGCTGATTATGGGATGGATCCCTGGATACGGCAGTCTCTAAATGGTCCATCCTTTCATCACAGCTACGAACTTTGACTCTGTAACTCCTTCCCTGGGTGTTTTGTTCCCAATTCTAAGAAGGTGCACAGTGTCCACACTTTGGTCTTCATTCTTCTTGAGTTTCATGCGTTTATCAAATTGTATCTTATATCTTGGGTATCCTAAGTTTTGGGCTAATATCCACTTATCAGTGAATACATATTGTGTGAGTTCTTTTGTGATTGTGTTATTTCACTCAAGATGATGCCCTCCAGGTCCATCCATTTGGCTAGGAATTTCATAAATTCATTCTTTTTAATAGCTGAGTAGTACTCCATTGTGTAAATGTACCATAATTTCTGTATCCATTCCTCTGTTGAGGGACATCTGGGTTCTTTCCAGCTTCTGACTATTATAAATAGGGCTGCTATGAACATAGTGGAGCATGTGTCCTTTTTACCGGTTGGGACATCTTCTGGATATATGCCCAGGAGAGGTATTGCTGGATCCTCCGGTAGTACTATGTCCAATTTTCTGAGGAACCGCCAGACTGATTTCCAGAGTGGTTGTACAAGCTTGCAATCCCACCAACAATGGAGGAGTGTTCCTCTTTCTCCACATCCTCGCCAGCATCTGCTGTCACCTGAATTTTTGATCTTAGCCATTCTGACTGGTGTGAGGTGGAATCTCAGGGTTGTTTTGATTTACATTTCCCTGATGATTAAGGATGTTGAACATTTTTTCAGGTGTTTCTCTGCCATTCGGTATTCCTCAGGTGAGAATTCTTTGTTCAGTTCTGAGCCCCATTTTTTAATGGGGTTATTTGACTTTCTGGAGTCCACCTTCTTGAGTTCTTTATATATATTGGATATTAGTCCCTTATCTGATTTAGGATAGGTGAAGATCCTTTCCCAATCTGTTGGTGGTTTTTTTGTCTTATTGATGGTGTCTTTAGCCTTGCAGAAGCTTTGTAGTTTCATGAGGTCCCACTTGTCAATTCTCGATCTTACAGCACAAGCCATTACTGTTCTATTCAGGAATTTTTCCCCTGTGCCCATATCTTCGAGGCTTTTCCCCACTTTCTCCTCTATAAGTTTCAGTGTCTCTGGTTTTATGTGAAGTTCCTTGATCCACTTAGACTTGACCTTAGTACAAGGAGATAGGAATGGATCGATTCGCATTCTTCTACATGTTAACAACCAGTTGTGCCAGCACCATTTGTTGAAAATGCTGTCTTTCTTCCACTGGATGTTTTTAGCTCCCTTGTCGAAGATCAAGTGACCATAGGTGTGTGGGTTCATTTCTGGGTCTTCAATTCTATTCCATTGGTCTATTTGTCTGTCACTATACCAGTACCATGCAGTTTTTATCACAATTGCTCTGTAGTAGAGCTTTAGGTTAGGCATGGTGATTCCACCAGAGGTTCTTTTATCCTTGAGAAGAGTTTTTGCTATCCTAGGTTTTTTGTTATTCCAGATGAATTTGCAGATTGCACTTTCTAATTCGTTGAAGAATTGATTTGGAATTTTGATGGGGATTGCATTGAATCTGTAGATTGCTTTTGGCAAGATAGCCATTTTTACAATGTTGATCCTGCCAATCCATGAGCATGGGAGATCTTTCCATCTTCTGAGATCTTCTATAATTTCTTTCTTCAGAGACTTGAAGTTTTTATTATACAGATCTTTCACTTCCTTAGTTAGAGTCACGCCAAGATATTTTATATTATTTGTGACTATTGAGAAGGGTGTTGTTTCCCTAATTTCTTTCTCAGCCTGTTTATTCTTTGTGTAGAGAAAGGCCATTGATTTGTTTGAGTTAATTTTATATCCAGCTACTTCACCGAAGCTGTTTATCAGGCTTAGGAGTTCTCTGGTGGAATTTTTAGGGTCACTTATATATACTATCATATCATCTGCAAAAAGTGATATTTTGACTTCATCTTTTCCAATTTGTATCCCTTTGATCTCCTTTTGTTGTCGAATTGCTCTGGCTAGGACTTCAAGTACAATGTTGAATAGGTATGGAGAAAGTGGACAGCCTTGTCTAGTCCCTGATTTTAGAGGGATTGCTTCAAGCTTCTGACCATTTACTTTGATGTTGGCTACTGGTTTGCTGTAGATTGCTTTTATCATGTTTAGGTATGGGCCTTGAATTCCTGATCTTTCCAAGACTTTTATCATGAATGGGTGTTGGATCTTGTCAAATGCTTTTTCCGCATCTAACGAGATGACCATGTGGTTTTTGTCTTTGAGTTTGTTTATATACTGGATTACGTTGATGGATTTCCGTATATTGAACCATCCCTGCATCCCTGGGATGAAACCTACTTGGTCAGGATGGATGATTGTATTGATGTGTTCTTGGATTCGGTTAGCAAGAACTTTATTGAGGATTTTTGCATCAATATTCATAAGGGATATTGGTCTGAAGTTTTCTATCTTTGTTGGGTCTTTTTGTGGTTTAGGTATCAGAGTAATTGTGGCTTCATAGAATGAGTTGGGTAGAGTACCTTCTGTTTCTATTTTGTGGAATAGTTTGTGAAGAACTGGGATTAGATCTTCTTTGAAGGTCTGATAGAACTCTGCACTAAACCCATCTGGTCCTGGGCTTTTTTTAGTTGGGAGACTATTAATGACTGCTTCTATTTCTTCGGGGGATATAGGGCTGTTTAGATCATTAACCTGATCTTGATTCAACTTTGGTACCTGGTATCTGTCTAGGAACTTCTCCATTTCATCCAGGTTCTCCAGTTTTGTTGAGTATAGCCTTTGGTAGAAGGATCTGATGGTGTTTTGGATGTCTTCAGGATCTGTTGTTATGTCTCCTTTTTCATTTCTGATTTTGTTAATTAGGATGCTTTCCCTGTGCCCTCTAGTGAGTCTGGCTAAGGGTTTATCTATCTTGTTGATTTTCTCAAAGAACCAGCTCCTTGATTGGTTGATTCTTTGAATAGTTTTTCTTGTTTCCACTTGGTTGATTTCACCCCTGAGTTTGATTATTTCCTGCTGTCTACTCCTCTTGGGTGAATTTGCTTCCCTTTGTTCTAGTGCTTTTAGGTGTGTTGTCAAGCTGCTAATGTGTGCTCTCTCTAGTTTCCTTTTGGAGGCACTCAGAGCTATGAGTTTTCCTCTTAGAAATGCTTTCATTGCGTCCCATAAGTTTGGGTATGTTGTGGCTTCATTTTCATTGAACTCTAAAAAGTCCTTAATTTCTTTCTTTATTCCTTCCTTGACCAAGGTATCATTGAGAAGAGTGTTGTTCAGTTTCCACGTGAAGGTTGGCTTTCTATTATTTATTTTGTTATTGAAGATCAGCCTTAGTCCATGGTGATCTGATAGGATGCATGGGACAATTTCAATATTTTTGTATCTGTTGAGGCCTGTTTTGTGACCAATTATGTGGTCAATTTTGGAGAAGGTACCATGAGGTGCTGAGCAGAAGGTATATCCTTTTGTTTTAGGATAGAATGTTCTGTAGATATCTGCCAGATCCATTTGATTCATAATTTCTCTTAGTTTCTCTGTGTCCCTGTTTAGTTTCTGTTTCCATGATCTGTCCATTGCTGAAAGTGGTATGTTGAAGTCTCCCACTATTATTGTATGAGGTGCAATGTGTGCTTTGAGGTTTACTAAAGTTTCTTTAATGAATGTGGCTGCCTTTGTATTTGGAGCATAGATATTCAGGATTGATAGTTCCTCTTGGAGGATTTTACCTTTGATGAGTATGAAGTTTCCCTCCCTGTCTTTTTTAATGACTTTGGGTTGGAAATCAATCTTATCAGATATTAGAATGGCTACTCCAGCTTGTTTCTTCATGCCATTTGCTTGGAAAATTGTTTTCCAGCCTTTCATTCTGAGGTAGTGTCTATCCTTTTCTCTGAGATGAGTTACCTGTAAGCAGCAAAATGTTGGGTCTTGTTTGTGTAGCCAGTTTGTTAGTCTATGTCTTTTTATCGGGGAGTTGAGTCCATTGATATTAAGAGATATTAAGGAAAAGTAATTGTTGTTTCCTGTTATTTTTGTTGTTAAAGTTGGCATTTTGTTCTTGTGGCTGTCTTCTTTTAGGTTTGTTGAGGGATTACCTTCTTGTTGTTTCTAGGGCGTGGTTCCTGTCCTTGTATTGTTTTTTTTTCTGTTATTATCCTTTGAAGGGCTGGATTCGTGGAGAGATAATGTGTGAATTTGGTTTTGTCGTGGAATACTTTGGTTTCTCCATCTATGTTAATTGAGAGTTTGGCTGGGTATAGTAGCCTGGGCTGGAATTTGTGTTCTTTTAGTGTCTGTATAACATCCGTCCAGGATCTTCTGGCTTTCATAGTCTCTGGTGAAAAATCTGGTGTAATTCTGATAGGCTTGCCTTTATATGTTACTTGGCCTTTTTCTCTTACTGCTTTTAGTATTCTATCTTTATTTAGAGCATTTGTTGTTCTGATTATTATGTGTCGGGAGGTATTTCTTTTCTGGTCCAGTCTATTTGGAGTTCTGTAGGCTTCTTGTATGTTCATGGGCATGTCTTTCTTTAGATTTGGGAAGTTTTCTTCTATAATTTTGTTGAAGATGTTTGCTGGTCCTTTGAGTTGAAAATCTTCATTCTCATCCACTCCTATTATCCGTAGGTTTGGTCTTCTCATTGTGTCCTGTATTTCTTGGATGTTTTGAGTTAGGATCTTTTTGCATTTTACATTTTCCTTGATTGTTGTGCTGATGTTCTCTATGGAATCTCCTGCACCCGAGATTCTCTCTTCCATCTCTTGTATTCTGTTGCTGATGCTCGTATCTATGGTTCCAGATTTCTTTCCTAGGGTTTCTATCTCCAGTGTTGCCTCATTTTGGGTTTTTTTTATTGTGTCTACTTCCCTTTTTAGGTCTAGTATGGTTTTGTTCGTTTCCATCATCTGTTTGGATGTGTTTTCCTGTTTTTCTGTAAGGACTTCTACCTGTTTGATTATGTTATCCTGTTTTTCTTTAAGGATTTGTAACTCTTTAGCAGTGTTCTCCTGCAATTCTTTAAGGGATTTTTGTGCTTCCTCTTTAGTGTCTTCTACCTGTTTAGCAGTGTTCTTCTGTATTTCTTTAAGTGTGTTATTAAAGTCCTTCTTGAAGTCCTCTACCATCATCAGGAGATATGCTTTTAGATCCGTGTCTAGCTTTTCCGGTGTGTTGGGGTGCCCTGGACTGGGCGAAGTGGGGGTGCTGGGTTCTGATGATGGTGAGTGGTCTTGGTTTCTGTTAGTAAGATTATTACGTTTACCTTTCGCCATCTGGTAATCTCTGGGGTTAGTTGTTATCGTTGTCACTGTTTAAAGATTGGAGCAGAAGCTGTGTTCCACTCACCAGCAGTCTCAAAATCCTGCGGCGGGGGTCGTGGGTAGCTGATGGTACCCCGGTGCTGGTCCAGCCGGAAGAGGCCTGTGGTCCTACTCAGGCCGGTTTTCTGCTTCCCTAACTAATGCAGTCTCTGGTCCCGCGTGCAATTGGATTGGAGCAGAAGCTGTGTTCCACTCACCAGTAGTCTTAAGATCTTGTGGTGGGTGTTGTGGGTAGCTGGCGAGTGTCAGCCGACCCTGCGCCCCAGCTGCCCCGGTGCTTTTCTGACCGGAAGAGGCTTGTGGCCCTATGTAGGCTGGATTTCTCTCTCCCCAACCAGAGCAGTCTCAGGTCCAGCGTGATTGGACTGGAGCAGAAGCTGTGTTCCACTCACCAGCAGTCCCAAAATCCTGCGGCGGGGGTCGTGGGTAGCTGGCGGGTGTCAGGCAACCCTGCGCTCCAGCTACCCCGGCGCTGATCCGGCCGGATGAGGCCTGTGGCCCTACTCAGGCCGGTTTCTGCTTCCCTAACTAATGCTGGTGCCTCTGTTATAATCAGCATTCCTCTGTTTATCTGAGTTTCTTTGAGGACTAAATGATGAATCTTAATTGTGGATGAAATGTGGGTTGATTCTCTTTATATAACTTTCCTTGAATGTTCAACAATATCTTCTTTTGATTACTTTTGATAGTTGATAGCTAGCCCAAACTTAATGGCACTCTCTTTCCTCTACCCCCTGGCAGTTACAGATGTACACTGCCATGCGTAATAAGGAATAGTTTTGTGTTAATTAGGACTAGGGGTCATGTAGTGGTCATTTATTGTGGTTATTCATGTGACCTATAATGCAATACTCAAGGAAAGGAGGAGAAGAAGAAAATCAGGTTATTTCATTTAGCTACTCATTTGGTAGAAACACACAGTGGAAGTTAATGACTATGGCTTCCTAGCAGAACTCCATAGCAGTTCTTGGGTAAAATGTGAGGCATTATTCATTTTACTCAAAGTGGCTTTAATTAACAAGCATAGTCTACTATGCTATAGGAAATTGACCTCAAATAAATATTAGGGTTATATCATTTATATTCTACTTTGATAACAATTATACACACACACTTTATTTACATAATGATATAATAGACATCATTGATATTAAGTGATTAAGACACATTAAAATATGAATGAGCCTTATTTGAGCATTTGATGATTTGCAAATAAGGTGGTAAAATATTCATTGATTCATATCATGAATATATGTGCCAGCAACCATTCTCAGTCTCACCTATTTAATACAGGCAGAATAGGTTTACTATAATTCTAAAGAACCCTAGGATCTTTTGACTGGCAAATGAGCAATGAATCCAGCTAAAGTCAGCTTAAGAAGAAAGTCCTTTGAAAGTTTGAATCCAGCCATGCATTTTCCACCTCAGCCAGAAACATTCTAACTGGCATTATTTCTTCATATGAAATGGCTGTGTCTACACTGTGGCTTAGTGTGGGCACCACCAATAGTCACAGCCAAACCCCATGGGTAACTTGTTGCAACGTATACACAGGCATGTGGTGCTTCGTCTTGCCCTTGCACATTGTAGAGAAGTCTCTTTTACTAACAGTCTCCCCCTGTGTTCATCAATTTTTTTATTAGATATTTACTTTATTTACATTTCAAATGTTATCCCCTTTCCTACTTTTCCCTCTGAAAATCCTCTATCTCCCCCCCCTCCCCCTGCTCCCCAACCCACCCACTACCATTCCTGGTCCTGGCATTCCCGTCTCCTGGGGCATAGAGCCTTAACAGGACCAAGGGCCTCTCCTTCCATTGATAACCGACTAGACCATACTCTGCTACATATATAGCTAGAGCCACAAGTTCCACCATGTGTTTTCTTTGATTGGTGGTATAGTTCAAGGAGTTCTGGGGGTACTGGTTAGTTTATATTGATGTTCCTCCTATGTGGCTTCAGTCCCTTTCAACTCCCTGGGTACTTTCTCTGCCTCCTTCATTGGGGATCTTGTGCTCCATTCAATGGATGACTGTGAGCATCCACTTCTGTATTTGCCAGGCACTGACAAAGCCTCGCAGGAGACAGCTCCTGTCAGCAGGCTCTTGTTGGCATCTGCCATAGTGTGTGGGTTTGGTGATTGTTTATGGGGTGGATCCTCAAGTGGTGCAGTCTCTGGATGGTCTTTCCTTCAGTCTCTGCTCCAAACTTTGTCTCTGTAACTCCTTCCACGGATATTTTGTTTCCCATTCTAAAAAGGAATGAAGTATCCACACTTTGGTCTTCCTTCTTCTTGAATTTAACTTGAATGGAGGCCTAACTTTCAAACGACTGTGGCTTTCCACATGCTTTCCTCTCTGTGCTCAATCACATTTAACTTTTGATTTAGATTGAGAAATGAACTATTTTTCTTTCCACTTGAACACTTAGAGGTTGTTGCAATGTTATTAATTGGCCTAATTTCAACACTGTCATGTCTTTGAGAATAGAGAGGCCCAAGGGGAGGGAAAGACATGGAAAAATGACCCATTGGACCAGTAGTCAGAGCACACACATTTATCAATTAAATGTGCTGCATTATATATGTGCAGCTCATGGTTCTCCAAAACAACTATAATATTAACATCAAATATCGCTAATCACGAGCCACAAAAAATGATGTTAACAGTAAATAAGTAAAAATATTGCAACTGTTATAAAAATGTGAAATAAAGATATAAATTTGGGAAAGTGGTGGCAGTAGACTTTCTCAATACAGGGTTGCCACACAACTTCAATCACTAAAACAAAACAACAAGACAAAACTAAATACCTTACATGTGAGGTACAATACAATGTGGCACAGCAGAATTAAGTGTGTTTGTAATTATTGTTTCCACTTTACACATTAGCAAACTAAAATTCAGTGTGGTTGTTTACTTGCTCCAGGTAACAATGTAAATGGCAGAGTTGACTATCAATACACTTGTCTGATACATTAATTTTTTTTAATTTTAATTTTTCATTTATTTTTTGAGAACTTCATATATGCATACAATATATTTTTAATGTTTTTAAAAGCACCTTACCATGTTTACTTTTATTGATTATTGAAAAGGAGTCTTTTAAAAAGATTTATTTTTGTTTTATGCATATGTGGTGTATGGTTCCATGTCTGTATGTGTACTACCTATGTGCATGTTCCTACAGAGGTCAGAAGAGGGTGTTGAAACCCCTGTAGCTGAGTTACAGATGATTGTTAGTCCAGTTTTGAGGCAGTATGGATGCTGGGTCCCAAATGTGGTTCTCTGAATGAGTAGATATTACCTGTAACCACTGAGACACTTCTCCAGCTCCTAAAAAGGAATCGTTTTTTTATTAGATATTTTCTTTATTTACATTTCAAATGCTATCCCGAAAGTTCCCTATACCCTCCCCCTATCCTAAAAGGAATATTTATTTATTTATTTATTTTTGATTTATTTATTTATTTTTTTGAGACAGGGTTTCTCTGTGTAGCCCTGGCTGTCCTGGAACTCACTTTGTAGACCAGGCTCAGAAATCCACCTGCCTCTGCCTCCCGAGGGCTGGGATTAAAGGTGTGCTCCACCATGCCAGGCTTAAAAAGGAATCTTTAAATCAGCTTTTACTGCATCAAATAATTTTGTTTGTCTTAATACATTTCTCACTTTATAAGGCATTAATCTACAACTGCAGCCTGGAAAGGCTTGTCTAAGTTTCCTCTGCAGCTTGGATCCACACGTTCACTTGTATGATCTTCCACACCAACTTCAGAATGGCTTGTGCTTCCTTCTTAGAAGCTGAAGAACATGTGGTAAGAGATAAAATGGCTTGCCCAGAGACATGTGACTAGGACTTATGAGTTTGTTGTCCTTGCTTCGGAAAACTTTCTTCTCTTTCAGAAAATCCTGGAGAGACCCAAGAACTGCAAAAGCTGACACAAGTTCTAGATAATTTAATAGAGCCACTCACTATAGCTGTTGGGTAATAATATGCATTACTGCTTACTGAGCTGTTTGTTCTACTAAGTGTCTTTTTCATTATATTTTACTTAGTCTTTATAACAATCTACAGCAATAATTTTAGAAACGTAGAGACTTAATTTTATAAATATTAGTTTTTCTTAAGTCTACAACTGTTAGAAATAAGTTATTAATCTAAATATTGTGACTGAAATTCTACAGGCAACCACAAGACACATGCTGTTTCTAGCGTCTTGTGTCCAGCCTTCAGGGACCTTCTTGGATGCTCCTTGATCAACCCTTTCCTATTGGTGCAGTCCCTTGCAACTTACATGAATAATACTACATTTGTAGATCCATTCTTATAAAAGAATTACTTATGTAGTTAGTCTGTTTTCAGTGGTATCCACTAAACTTGTGAGGGATCTGAGCTAGACAAGCCCTTTTTCATACTTAATCACATCTTGATGAGACCTCTAGTGACTTCTGTATAATTTTCAGATGAGCAGGAGTTCACTCACCACCTTTGAGAAGTGAGGATTTTTAACAGAATATGGTTGGATTCAGGAAATAAAAAAGGCTTGACAAAAGCTTAAGGAGATTCTTTTTAAAATACTATTGCATTTTTTTTTTTCTGAGAGTTGCGTTAATTGAAAAACTAAAGTAATGATAAGGAAAGCCCTTTAAATGCTTTTTGATTCAGTCAGCGAGGGAAATCTTTTATAAAAACCACTGGGAAAGTTAAAGCAAGACAGATGGCTAAAAAGAAGGACATTCTAAATTCACTTTTAATTTGACATTGACAATGCTTTAAGTCATGTCTAATGACTTTCAGCTGCTCACAGAATGGCGCACAAAGTCCTTCTCAGGACAGCAGGTCTATGCTTTGCGTAACCTCCTCTCCAATATTCACCATTTTCTGTTTTTCCAACACTTTTCTACCACGAAGTTATGTGCACTCTGTTCCCTCTGTCTGAATGCAGCCTGATTTTCTTTATGAATGAAAACTCACATTTCAAGCAGTTATACATATTTACTAAATGACTGTTTTGGTCCAATGCAAGGAAGAAATACAGGGCATAGATTGGTAGATCTTGTCTCAAGTTATCTAAATTTAGTTGTGGAAAATATCTTAAAAACTATGAAAGGAGAAAAAAAGCAATTTAGGGAACTAATTGAAAAAATCACAAGGCACTGTGTGATAGACATCAGATGAAGAATACTAGGCCTGTCATCTTACTTGGTATGCTCAAGTTTCTTGAACTTGTTCAATGATATGAAGGATTTTCACATTTGGATAGAATTCAATCGATGAATGACCTTTCTTTTTCTTTTTTTCTTTTTCTTTCTCTTTCTTTCTTTCTTTCTTTCTTTCTTTCTTTTTCTTTCTTTCTCTTCCTTCCTTCCTTCCTTCCTTCCTTCCTTCCTTCCTTCCTTCCTTCCTTCCTTTTTTTCCTTCCTTCCTTCCTTTTTTTCCTTCCTTCCTTCCTTCCTTCCTTCCTTCCTTCCTTCCTTCCTTCCTTCCTTCCTTCCTCCCTCCTCCTCCTCTTTCTTTCTTTCTTTCTTTCTTTCTTTCTTTCTTTCTTTCTTTCTTCTTTCTTTTTTTTTTTTTGTCTGCAGATAGGAGCCGTGGAGACTGGGTAGTGAAGGTAAGTAAGTGGACAATTAGGACAAGGGTGTCTCCATGTCTCCTCCTTCCTACCGATAGTGTTTTCCTGTGTTTGGCCACTGAAGTGGACATAGATCATCCAATGAGGAAAAGGAAAATTACTGTCACTGTCATGGAAGTTCAAGATAGAATTATTTACTTCAATAATTATAGTGGATTTTAAACCTACCTCTGAGCTAGTATAAAGCTTGGGACTAGATTTTTTTTATTAGATATTTTCTTTATTTACATTTAAAATGTTATCCCTTTTTCTTGTTTCCCCTTCAAAAACCCTCTATCCCTTTCCTCCTTCTCCCTGCTCACCAACCCATCCACTCCCTCTTCCTGGCCCTGGCAGTCCCTTATTCTGGGGCAAAGAACCTTCACAAGACCTCTCATTGATGACTGACTAGGCTATCCTCTGCTACATATGCAGCTAGAGCCATGAGTCCCATCATGTGTTTTCTTTGGTTGGTGGTTTAGTCCCAGGGAGCTCTGGAGATACTAGTTAGTTCATATTATTGTTCCTTGGGACTAGATTTTAGAAGCAGACTAATACAATACCCGGCTAACTTCTTTCACCCTTTGTCTTAGTCAGGGTTTCTATTCCTGCACAAACATCATGACCAAGAAGCAAGTTGGGGAGGAAAGGGTTTATTCAGCTTACACTTCCATACTGCTGTTCATCACCAAAGGAAGTCAGGATTGGAACTCAAGCAGGTCAAAAAGCAGGAGCTGATGCAGAGGCCATGGAGGGATGTTCTTTACTGGCTTGCCCCCCCTGGCTTGCTCAGCCTACTCTTATAGAACCCAAGACTACCAGCCCAGGGATGGTCCCACCCACAAGGGGCCTTTCCCCCTTGATCACTAATTGAGAAAATGCCTTACAGTTGGATCTCATGGAGGCATTTCCTCAACTGAAGCTCCTTTTTCTGTGATAACTCCAGCTGTGTCAAGTTGACACAAAAATAGCCAGTACAATTGACCCCTTGTCAACTTGACACACAAACACATCACTAGTAAGCCTCAACCCTTACATTCTTATTCATCCCCAAGATCTAAATAACTTTAAAAGTCCCACAGTCTTTACATATTCTTAAATTTTCAATCTCTTTAAAATATCCATCTCTTTTAAAATCCAAAGTCTTTTTACAATTAAAAGCCTCTTAACTGTGGGCTCCACTAAAACAGTTTCTTTCTTCAAGAGGGAAAATATCAGGGCACAGTCACAATCAAAGCAAAAATCAATCTCCAACCGTCCAACATCTGGGATCCAACTCACGATCTTCTGGGCTCCTCCAAGGGCTTGGGTCACTTCTCCAGCCATGCCCTTTGTAGCACACACGTCGTCCTCTGGGCTCCAGATGCCTGTACTCCACTGCTGCTGCTGCTCTTGGTGGTCATCTCGTGGTACTGGCATCTCCAAAACACTGCGTGACCCCTTCAGTCCTGGGCCTTCAATTACAACTGGGGCTGCACCTTCACCAATGGCCTTCCATGGCCTCTCACAGTGCCGAGCCTGAGCTGCTGTGTGACCCCTTTATGCCTTCAAAACCAGTACCACCTGGGTGACCCTTACACATTACCAAGTCCCACTGCAGAAGGAGTACAACCTTGCCTATCTCTGGAACACAGCCTCTTTGTGCTTTCAGAAAACACTTCCCAGAAGATGTCACCTCAACGATGCTGGTTGGTTAAGCTCTTCTTAATCACCGCTAATTTCTTAGCTCCAGCTAACCAGCATCAATAGTCCCAGTAATGCAAAGGTTTTGCTTTAGTAGTTCTGGTATCTTGTTAATCACAGCTTATTCTTCAGCCCCAGCTAACCAGAACTACAAAATCTTCACAATAAAAACAGCAATGGCCCTGAAGAGAGTCTTTAATTTTCCCTCTGAAATTTCACAAAACAGGCCTCCATCTTCTGCACTGTTCTCAGCATTATCTTCCAAGCTCCTACACAACATCTGACAGAGCTCTTAACAACGAATGGATCTTCAAGCCCAAAGTTCCAAAGTCCTTCCACAGTCCTCCCCAAAACATGGTCAGGTTGTCACAGGAATACCCCACTCTGCTGGTACCAATTTGTCTTAGTCAGGGTTTCTATTCCTGCACAAACATCATGACCAAGAAGCAAGTTGGGGAGGAAAGGGTTTATTCAGCTTACACTTCCATACTGCTGTTCATCACCAAAGGAAGTCAGGATTGGAACTCAAGCAGGTCAAAAAGCAGGAGCTGATGCAGAGGCCATGGAGGGATGTTCTTTACTGGCTTGCCCCCCCTGGCTTGCTCAGCCTACTCTTATAGAACCCAAGACTACCAGCCCAGGGATGGTCCCACCCACAAGGGGCCTTTCCCCCTTGATCACTAATTGAGAAAATGCCTTACAGTTGGATCTCATGAAGGCATTTCCTCAACTGAAGCTCCTTTCTCTGTGATAACTCCAGCTGTGTCAAGTTGACACAAAAATAGCCAGTACACCCTTGTTACTATACTCTTGCAGGGTTTTACACTGTGTTTCATGCGAGACACTAGCATGCCATAGATACCTCTATGCTGTGCCATTTTTTTCACTTAAAACATCTTGGAAAATCATCACAGCAGTTTGCATAGATCTTCTTTCATCTGTTTTATAGTATCCCATGGTGTAGGTGTTGCAGAGCTCATTGCATTATTTTCACATGCATGGGAATTATGTAGTTTCAAATATCTTGCACCAGTAAACAATTCTAGAAAGCATTTATCCTTTCTCCATATCCAATCTGTGGACATATCTTATGTCCTTTTATTGTTACATAAGCATACAGCCACATGAAATCAGGTAGCAACCTGCGCAAGTTTGCTTGACCATGAAATTATAACAAATTTACACAGTAAACAGCAGACATTAAAGCAAACAAATTGACATTAGCAATTTTAACATAATGGAGGATGGTATTTATTTGAAGTGAAGTGATGTTTTATGACAATAATTTTGGTAACAATGGCTGTGGTGTGACATCACCTAATAGTTCACATTTCATACTGCACACACATCTGTCACTTTGGTCGGAGAAGATTTATTTTCTGCAATTAGCAGTGCAGCTGCAGAGACATATTAGCTGGCCAAGATGCTGGAAAACCAGCAAGCATAGAGTGCTCAGCCCTAAATGGAACATCTAGGTCGCTCCTTCCAAGGTTCATGGAACACTGTGGAAGAGATAGCAGGAAAAAATTAGGACTGGAGGACGAGAAAGACTACTGTGAAATGCTGTCTTCCAGGCATGGCATAGCCACCGCCGACCTCTTAAACCCAAATGGCTGAAGCAACCTGCACAAGTTTGGGCCTGTAAACATCCTGTGCTGCAACAGGGAAGAACTCACAAGGCTACCCCTCACCCTGAACATCTCTAGGCACTTTATTGTTGCTGAGACTGAGAAAGACATTTTCTCCAGAGGTGTAAGCAAGGTTCCCATGTGACTGTAATAACCGCTCATTCAAGTTCCTCAAGGAAATACTAATGAAACTCACTGGATCATCCCCTTCCACTCCTAAAAGATATGAAGTAGGGAGTAGGGGACTGGCTGGGAAGATTAAAGGAATGAGCAGGAAATGTCATGTATGACACGTGTATGAAAATGTCATGATGAAATCCACTATTATATATAGCTAACATATGTAATAAACACATTAAAATTGTGGAGTGAAGTTAAAGTTAGCCTTAAAGAGTAATTTATATCTTAACTACATATAATAGAATATTATTATCTTATAACTTAACTACATATACTAAAACAGGAGGGATAAATAAACAAGTGCCCAACTTAGGTTAGAAAAACCCTGCCCCTAGAGGCAGTGCAGGTGTGGCTGCTGTGCCACATGTGCATCAGTAGGTGGCAGAGAGGAGAAAGGCTATGTCTGCTCATCTGACCTGTGAACAGAAATGATTATGGACAGGCTAATATTGCATGCAAAAAGTGAGCCCGAGATAACCTAGCATTCTGGTGCCAGGGTGCTCAGACAGGAAGCTAGCCTGAGATGACCACCAGTCCTGTGTCATGCAGGCCAGGACTATATCCCAGGGTTGGGAGCATGCCAGAACCCAACTGGGACTGCTGTTCTGGGCAGGAGTAAACCCAAGACAGATGACCCTGACAAGTGATTACTCTGGTAGGATATGAGCAAGCACAAGATAACCACCAGACCTGTGCCATGTGACCCAGATATGGAGTTAGCCTAAGATGCATGCAGGCTGGGTGTGTGTGTGTAGGGGGGTGGGGGTGGGTGGACAGACCATGCCCAAGATGACCCAGCCCAGTATCATAATGCATGAGCAGGGCATAGCATTCTGGAGACCACTCCTGAGATGATCCCAGATACTCATCTGGGTCCCAAGAATATGAGCATGTGTGAGTTGGCCTTGCTACTCATCTGTCATGTGCTAGCATGGATGAGAGAAAGATACCTTCCTTCTCCATTGCCTTCACTATTTGTGGCAAGTGGGAGACCTGGCTTTGGGGTCACAAGACAGGAAAGCTGGCCCTGACCCCTCAACAGCTACAGCACTCAGGAGAGCAGGCCCTCCACTTGACTTGGGCACCACAGTAGAGCTGACTCTGGTGGCAAGGTGCAGGCCAGCCAGCTCTGAGGGTATGAACATGAGAGAGCTCTCTAGCAACTTGTCTGGGAGTGCTTCTCCCATCCTTTCCCCTTGCCATCTATGACAGGCAGGAGTCTGGCCCTGTGGTCATGAGACTGGGAGAACTGGCCATGTCTCCCATCATCTGCAGTATTTGGGAGTGGGAACTCTGCACCTCGCCTGGGCAGCAGGGTAGAGCTGGCTCTGGTAGTGGAGTGTTGCTGATGAGCAGGCCCTGGGGACACACGAACTGGAAAGCCAGTGGGCTATTTCAGATACCTCTCAGGCCCAGATCCAGGGCTTTGAATTCGTCTACCCCAATATCTATCCCATCGATGAACTGCTGGAGTGCATGAAGGGGCTGGTCCTAAAGATCCAAAACTATAGAATCTCTGTGACACAGAGTAACTAGATATCTGAGAGGGGTCTCAGCGAGGCTCCAGTATTGATGGAGTGGCAGTAGCCACAGGCCTTGTATCAGACCAACAAGTCATTGAAATAGACATTTGCAAGTAAGGAATTATGGACAAAAGGGTGTACTGTGGGGTGTATTATGACACACTATAGCTTCCACAACAGATTTTTTCTCTCTATTGGGAGGAGGTGGCAAGGATGGGGGGTGGTTATGAGGGAAGGGGAGTTCACTGGTATTGGGGGTGCAGGTTGTGAAATTCACAAAGAACCAATAAAAAGTTAAAAAAATTACAAAAAAGAAGTTAGAAAAAAGACAGTGAAGCCAACATAAAGAGAAGAGGAAGCAGATGAAGCTACTGAACTGATGAATTATGTCAAAGGCCACATCACTCTGAATGTAAATTATAAGAAGATAATGCAGAACAATGCAAAGAGCCCAAAACTGGTTGTGTTATAAAATGAATTGTAGATAACCTCTAGCTAGATTGAGTAAAGAGAGAGCAAGTATCTATAATAAGAACAGAACTGGAGCATAACTCCAGATACAGCAGGGCATACCTTTAAAGTCTGTAAAAGTATAGGTTGATAAATTAAAAATTCAGAATGGGCAATTTTCTAGAAAACTAGTTTATAAAGAGAGTAAACTTAAATATTATGCCTACATAAAACACAGTTATATATCTATATAATCTATATTAGGAATCTGGAAGGCTGGCATGGTGGTTCATACCTTTAATCCAAGTATTTAGGACGCAGAGGCAGGCATGTTTCTATGAGTTCAAGAACAGCCTGGTCTACATATCTACATAGTGAATTTCAGGAAAGCTAGGGGTTGTTTTTGCCCATACCCCTCCCAAAGTAATTGAGTAGTTAAAAATCATAACACACTAAGATACACACATCCAAGGTACAATTCACAGACTACATGAAGCTTAAGAAGAAGGAAGACCAAAGTGTGGATACTTCGGTCCTTAGAAGGGGGAACAAAATACCTATGGAAGGAGTTACAGACACAAAGTGTGAAGCAGAGACTGAAGGAATGACCATAAAGAGACTGCCCCACCTGGGGATCCGTCCCATATACATCCACCAAACCTACATACTATTGTGGATGCCAAAAGTGCTTGCTGACAGGATCCTGATATAGCTGTCTCCTGAGAGGCTCTGCCAGTGCCTGACAAATACAGAAGTGGATGCTCAGAGCCAATCATTGGACTGAGCACAGGGTCCCCAATGGAGGAGCTATAGAAAGTACCCAAGGAGCTGAAGGAGCTTGCAGCTCTATAAGAGGAACAACAATATGAACCAATCAGTACCCCCAGAGCTCCCAGGGACTAAATCACCAACCAAAATGTACACATGGAGGGATCTATGGCTCCAGCCCCATATGTAGCAGAGAATGGCTTTGTTGGTCATCAGTGGGAGGAGAGGTCCTTGTTCCTGTGAAAGCTTGATGCCCCAGTGTAGGGGAATGCCAGGGCAGGGAGGAGAATTGTGTGGATTGGTGATCAGGGGGAGGAAGACATATATTGTCTCATAAAAATGTTAACTTATCTGGTAGAAAATCTGGAAAATTGTTGATCTAATTCTATTTGCCATTTTAAAGGATTATCTTTCCTTCTTTTTGGGACCATGCTGGCCATAAAAAAGATTTGAGGCTTGAAAAAAAAAGATATATACATTCATACAGAACAAGATGATTTTATTTTATGTGACATAGTTGAAGAATTCAGAATAAGGAAAAAAAAAACCCTATATTTCAAAAAAGGGGGAAAAATTCAGAAATTAAAAGAAAAGAAGTTACAGGACACTCCAAACGTGCCTAGGAAGAAGCAGAAAGTGAATGGAAAAGAAGTCAGTTGGGACATAGCCCCAACTGCATGGCTTCCCACCTGAGGGAGGGAGACAAGCTTCAAAGAGAAGACAGAAAAGACAGGACACTGTCAATTCTCTCTGACCAAGCTAGAGGACCACATGAGCCTCAAATCCACCTTCAAAGTTTGGTAAGACATTGATTCCTCCAGCAGGAGGGTGAGCAGTTGAGAGACATCTTCTTATGTCATTCTGCATAACTGGAAACACAGAGGCCAGGCACTATTCTGAGTGAGACTGCACTCTTTAGACCCATAGTGAGAGACATTCCTGGGAAGCAGTTGGGGCAAGTAAGAGGGTCATATGCAGAAAATCTTCAGTGGAGATGTCAGGAAGCTTGGCTCAGGCTGTGACAGCCCTACCAAGACCCAGTATGATCGATGGAAACTAATATGGAGGTTTAGTTCAGAGGATGGATCAATCTCTGATGATGCCTACCTTCTCTTCAATGGCGTAGACTTCACAGACTTTAAAACCTCAGGATCTCCAGAGACCTGGGGTACTGTAGCTGTCCCTGCCGCAGGCCAGTAAATCCCTAGAAGGTCTTCTGTCATGAAAGCAGGCTTTCCTTCCGTACAGTTCTCAGTGCTGTGGTTCCTTCTACTCCTAACTCATTTTGGAGATAGTTCTCCCCTGCTAGAACATGAGCCTTCCCAGCCTACTGCAAAGCTAAATGCCCTGGTATGCAAAGAAAAGAAACTGCTAAGTGAAGACAGCTCTGCTGGTCTGTACTCTCTCTCACTGGTCACTCATGGTTAAGCACAGGCTCAGCACCAGTGCACAAACCCTGGGAGCATCCAGTGCCCACAGCTTCAGCTGAGCCTCCTCTTCACCAACTTTTTAGGACCCAGAAAGAAAAGAAGCAGCTACAATATTTTTTGCCCCTTATTCTCCCTTTTTCTCCTTTTAAAAATAATATTTTTATTTTATAATATGTTTTTATTTATTTCCTTTTATGCACATACTTAGTCTTTTTCATTATTATGCAATCTTCTGAATTTTACTCTTAATTTTTTGTCCCCCACGTTTTTTCCCTCCCTTTCTTCTTTTCATCTGCACTATGTTTCAAATGTTAATTTGAATTTATCTTATTCATTAAAAAACCTCATTTTTAATTTTTCTTTCCTTTCTTACATTTATCTAATTTTGTAGTCAAACGTCCTTATTACTGGAAATTTTGTGCGTGTGTGCTTCTTTTCTTTTACATTTTTTTTCTAATTTCTTACTCTCCTTTTTTGTCCAAAGTTGTTCTCTGTGTCTCCATTTTTTTCATTTTCATTTATTTAACCTTGTTTTCCCTCCATTTTCCTGTTGTCTCATACAGTACATCCATATATACACGCAAATGATCCTAATATCATAGCATCTTCTACACTGGTTTTCCTATTTTCTGGTTCATGACCATTGGTAATGTATTAGGATGCTTCAATTGACTTTAGCTATATTTCTCTATCTTGAAGTGTTTGCTTTTGTTGCTACTATCCTATTTTGTTTTCTTTCTTTCTTTTTTTTTTTCCTATTTTGTTTTCTATTTGTGAAGTGGTATCGGGATAGAGCCTTTAAATGTGACATGCCCAATATGACTATGATTCCAAACTGGAAGAGATGTCCAACAGATGCACAAATCACATCACAGAAACACAAGAAATATGAAAAAGAAAGGAACATGACTCAGTGAAAAGATCACAGCTCCTTAGCTACTGAATTCAAAGACATTGAAATAGGTAAAAATGTTGAAGATTTCAAAAGTTTACCAGTAAAATTTATCAGTGACGTCAGAGACAACAGAGATGATCAAGATGAAATCAGTCTCAGACCTGAAAGGAAAAAGTAGCTTTGGAGAAAAAGCCAGCAAAATGGATGGGAAAACTAGCAAAAAAGAAAAGACCACAAGTGAGGAAACTGAGATTTTTTTTTTTTGGGGGGGGGGGAGAGGGGTTGGTAATCAAAATCTCAGTGAGCCTAATACAAGTTAAAGTGGAAAGCATTGTGAACAGACTTGATCCAGCAGAACAAAGAATGGCATGGATAAAGGTCAAGGTCGAAGGATACTATCCTCAAACATCAATTTAAAAAAATGAGCATGACTCCAATATCCAAGAACTTGGACGTAATGCAGGCCAAATATCAAAATCCACAGGATAGAAAAAGTACCAGAGACAAACACTACAGGCACTGAGAATCTATTTAATGAAATTATAGCATATAGTTTCCCAAATCTAGAGAAAATAATTGGATATCCAAATGCAAGAGGCATTTAAAAATCCCAAATAGATATCTTTAGAGAAATCCTTCTCATAGCTTATTATAGTCAAGATGTCAAAAATACAAGGCAAGGAAACAATTTTAAAAGTTATAGGGGAAATGCTAACTTGCCCACAAAGACAAACACAACAGAATATTGTCAGATCTCTTTTTAAACCATCCAAATTAAGAAAATGTGGAATGACAGTTTCAAACTCTGAACAAAATAACTACCAACTATGATTGCTATATCCAGCAACTCTTTTAAAATTGGTGATTAAATAGGGATATTTCAAGACACCACAAACTAAAGCAGATTGTGATGATCAATCCCTTACTGTAGAAGATGCTTAAGGTAATATGTGAGAGGAGGGCAGAGGACAGTATCAATCATGACAGCAAAGGAGAGAGTAAATTTCATGAAGAGAATATATGAGCAGGGAGCAGTAGGAAGAAATCTGTCAGGCCTTTAAACCAACAGCACCCCAGTACCAGTAGGTTAGAAGTAAACGAACAAGCAATAATCCAACAGCCAGAAAAACAACCAATAAGTATCAGAAGATTAGATCTGGTTGTGATAGAGGACTGTCTTAAAAGCATTTGTAAGGCAGAGGTAGGCAATCTCTGTGAGTTCAAAACTAAGCTGGTCTGCATATTGAGTTGCAGAACACCCAGGGCTACATAGAGAAATGAGTTTGAACCCCTCAATGCAATCACAAGAATTATTAAGCACTAATAGTAAACTTAAATGTAAATGGCTTTAGGATGCCAACAAAGAGATGAATACTGCTAGCTGACTGGATTTATAAACTAGATCAAATTCTGTATTGTCGTCAAGAAGAATATCTCACTGGTAAAGTCACTTTGATGAGCAATTAAAGAATGGAAGTCCTGGTGTTCCCCTGTGCTGGGCATATAAAGTTTGTAAGACCAAGGGGCCTCTCTTCCCAAAGATGGCTGACTAGACCATCTTCTGCTACATATGCAACTAGAGACACGAGCTCTGGGGGTACTGGTTAGTTCATATTATTGTTCCACCTATAGGGTTGCAGACCCCTTCAGCTCCTTGGGTACTTTCTCTAGCTCCTCCATTGGGGCCCTATGTTCCATCCAATAGATGACTGTGAGCATCCATTTCTGTATTTGCCAGGCACTGACATAGCCTCACAAGAGACAGCTATATCAGGATTCTTTCATCATAATCTTTCTGGCATACGCAATCGTGTCTACATTTGGTGGCTGATTATGGAATGGATCTCCAGGTGGGGCAGTCTCAGCTCCAAACTTTGTCTCTGTAACTCCTTCCATGGGTAGTTTGTTTCCCATTCTAAGGAGGGACGAAGTATCCACACTTTGGTCTTCCATCTTCTTGAGTTTCATGTGTTTTGCAAATTGTATCTTGGGTATTCTAAGTTTATGGGCTAATATCCACTTATCAGTGAGTGCATATCATGTGAGTTATTTTGTGATTGGGTTACCTCACTCAGGATGATACCCTCCAGATCCATCCATTTGCCTAGGAATTTCATAAATTCATTGTTTTTAATAGCTGTGTAAACTTTATATGCCACAGTACAGGGGAACAGCAGGGCCAATAAGTGGGAGTGGGTGGCTAGGGGAGCAGGTTGGTGGGGAGGGTATCGGGACTTTCGGGATAGCATTTGAAATGTAAATTGAAGAAAATATCTAATAAAAAATTGGGAAAAAACCAACTTGAATATCCTGGTAACTAGGCAACCTCCAGATTGGTTACAGAATGTTTGTTTCAGATGTTTCTTGAGGTCATTATCTACAGAGGGGGTTAGGAATTGGTTGGAGAAGATGTCTGAATCCATGATTTCCTCTGGAGTTGAGATGACCTCTGGGAGTTATCTGGAGCTGGGTACATAGCTGGGCTTGTGCACTTATCCACTGAGCAGTCATGAGGTTTCTAAAGAGGTACATGCTTTTTGGCAAGAAAAGCCTTTTCAGCCAAGAGTGACCCCCGAAGAACAGTACTCAGAGCTCTAGGTCAGCAGTACTACCTGTAGGCAGCTGGAAAATATGTCCTTATATTACAGTATCACAGTATGGGATTCAACTTGCACTATTTTCCAAATGAGCTAGCAAAACTGAGTGATTCCGGAACACAAGTGGTAATTCAGTGACCTGGTAGATAGAAAAAATAAAATGTTGCCTTAGTCTAGTGATGTGATGTGTACTCTCTTCTGTTAACTGAATATATCAGTTAGGATTTGTACTTGGTTTGTCCCATCAGAGGCCAACCAAGCACCAGTGTGGTGGTTTGAATATGCTTGGCCCAAGGAGTGGCACTATTAGGAGGCATGGCCTTGTTGGAGTAGGTGTGGCTTTGTTGAAGGAAATGTGTCACTGTGGTGTGGGCAATGAGACCCTCCTCCTAACCACAGAGGAGCCAATCTTCTTCTAGAGGCCTTCAGGTGAAGATGCAGAACTCTCAGCTCCTCCTATACCATGTCTGCCTGCATGCTGCCATACTCCCACCTTGATGATAATGGACTGAACCTATGAACCTGTAAGCCAGCCCAATTAAATGTTGTCCTTATAAGGAAAAAAAAAAAGAATGGAAATCAATCTACTATCAAGCAAATGGGAGATTTTATATATATATATATATATATATATATATATATATATATATATTGGTAGCTGTTATAATATCTGATAAGCTAGACTTCAAATTAAAGTTAAACAAAAGAGATAAGTAAGTAGCATATATATTAACAAGGGAAAATTCAAGAAGAGATAGCAATTATAAATACATATATATATATATATAAACATCTATATCTATCTATATCATCTATCATTTGTATCTCTACCATCTGTAATGTAAGGGCTCCCAATTTCACAAAACAAATACTAATAGATATTAAAATCACTCACTCTTACTTTACCAAGACCTATCAGACTTTTAATGTCTATTAGTGGTTGTTTTATGAAATTGGGAGCTCTAACCAAAATATTTTGCAATTTAATTACATAAATAGACTTAATAGAAACTTGTAGAATATTCCATCCAATGAAAACATATATACATTCTTCTTACCAACCCATGGAATTGTTGCTACAATAGACCAAGTTCTAGTTCACAGAGCAAGTCATAATAAATACCAAATGTTTGTCAGATCACAGTAAAAACACAGACACACACACACACACAAAGCAATAGGAGAAACTCCAGTAACTACACAAATACTTAGAAACTAAACAATATAATGAACCAATGGGTCATTAAAGAGATTCGGAAGGAAATTTAAAAATTCTCAGACTCAACTGAAAATTAAAGCACAATAACCATGACATGGTGGCGCACACCTTTAATCCCAGCACCTGAGAGGCAGAGGCTGATGTATCTCTGTGAGTTTGAGGCCAGCCTGGTCTACAAAGTGAGTCCAGGATAGCTGGGGTTATTAGATAGAGAAACCCTGTCTTGAAAAACAAAAACAAAAATAAAACAACAACAAAATAAAGCACAATCTAATAGATCTATTGGGACATAGTTAAGTAAAATTTTAAAGAAAAACTTATAGCAATCAAATAACTTAATGATGCAACTCAAGGTGTCAGAAAATCAAGAACAAATCAAACCCAATGCAAAAGGTGGCAAAATTTAATAAAGATCAAGACAGAAAGTAATTAGATGTAAACAAAAACATTAATATGTAAAATCAAACAAACAAAAAGATGGTTTGCTGACAAGACATGACAAGATTGACAAACTGCTAGCCAAGCTAACAAAAAGAGAAGACCCAAATAATAAATTGAGACAAAAAAATGTTACAACAGATGCCAATTGTTATACCCAGATTACAAGGTCCTCAAAGATCACCAGAGATCATCAGGAGTCCAGCTAGTACGAAAAAGCAAAGAGTTATTATTCAAGCAGGAGTTCAGACCCTCCAGCCTCTCCAGCATAGTGGAGGTCCTAAGCTGGTACAAGTCTTGTCTATTTATCATGTTAGTAGAATAAGGGACTTTCCAACTTGGCTGTTACATGATTGGTTGACATTTGCTTGTTGCACTTCTACTGGCTAGTAATGATTTCAGCTTGATATGAGCAATGGTTGCTAGCTCAATTAATCTATTTTAGACTTTAGGTACTTTCCCCTTAAGAACTGATTGGTTGTTACTAGGAGTCGAGTGACTATTTTCCCAGGGGACTTGTGATTGTTACCAGGGTGACATGGCTTCTGGAACAAGATAGGGCTTTTCCAGTAGCTGAGTTTGTTCAGAGGGCAATCATAAAACAGAGTCTGTAAACTAGACCCTTTAAGCTGGGCCCTTTACCAATAAAATGCAGAGGACTAGTAAGGATTACTTTGAAAACTATTATTACAAAAAAAAGACAAATTTTAAAGAAATGGGTAAATTTCCTAGACAAATATGACCTACCAACATCAAGTAAAGATGATATAAACAACATAAATAGATCTGTATCAAAAATCAAAGTTGAAGCAAAAATTCAATCTCTAAAATGAAATACTGAACACTAGACAGATTCCTACTGAATTCTATCCGATCTTTAAAGAAGAGACAGGACCAAACTGTTTGAAATGTTCCACAACGAGGGGCCACAGGCCACATCTGGCCGGATCAGCGCCAGGGTAGCGGGAGCGCAGGGTTGCCTGACACCCGCCAGCTACCCACGACCCCCGCCGCAGGATTTTGGGACTGCTGGTGAGTGGAACACAACTTCTGCTCCAATCCAATTGCGCGGGACCTGAGACTGCATTAGTTAGGGAAGCAGAAACCGGCCTGAGTAGGGCCACAGGCCTCATCCGGCCAGATCAGCACCGGGGTAGCGGGAGCGCAGGGTTGCCTGACACCCGCCAGCTACCCACGACCCCCGCCGCAGGATTTTGGGACTGCTGGTGAGTGGAACACAGCTTCTGCTCCAATCCAATTGCGCGGGACCTGAGACTGCATTAGTTAGGGAAGCAGAAACCGGCCTGAGTAGGGCCACAGGCCTCATCCGGCCAGATCAGCGCCGGGGTAGCGGGAGCGCAGGGTTGCCTGACACCCGCCAGCTACCCACGACCCCCGCCGCAGGATTTTGGGACTGCTGGTGAGTGGAACACAGCTTCTGCTCCAATCCAATTGCGCGGGACCTGAGACTGCATTAGTTAGGGAAGCAAAAACCGGCCTGAGTAGGGCCACAGGCCTCATCCGGACAGATCAGCACCGGGGTAGCGGGAGCGCAGGGTTGCCTGACACCCGCCAGCTACCCACGACCCCCGCCGCAGGATTTTGGGACTGCTGGTGAGTGGAACACAACTTCTGCTCCAATCCAATTGCGCGGGACCTGAGACTGCATTAGTTAGGGAAGCAGAAACCGGCCTGAGTAGGGCCACAGGCCTCATCCGGCCAGATCAGCACCGGGGTAGCAGGAGCGCAGGGTTGCCTGACACCCGCCAGCTACCCAGGACCCCCGCCGCAGGATTTTGGGACTGCTGGTGAGTGGAACACAGCTTCTGTTCCAGTCCAATCACGCGGGACCTGAGACTGCTCTGGTTGGGGAGAGAGAAATCCGGCCTACATAGGGCCACAACCCTCTTCCGGTCAGAAAAGCACCGGGGCAGCTGGGGCGCAGGGTCGGCTGACACTCACCAGCTACCCACAACACCCACCACAGGATCTTAAGACTTCTGGAGAGTGGAACACAGCTTCTGCTCCAATCCAATTGCACGCGGGACCAGAGACTGCATTAGTTAGGGAAGCAGAAAAACGGCCTGTGTAGGACCACAGGCCTCTTCCGGCTGGACCAGCACCGGGGTACCGTCAGCTACCCACGACCCCCGCCGCAGGATTTAGAGACTGCTGGTGAGTGGAACACAGCTTCTGCTCCAATCTTTAAACAGTGACAACGATAACAACTAACCCCAGAGATTACCAGATGGCGAAAGGTAAACGTAATAATCTTACTAACAGAAACCAAGACCACTCACCATCATCAGAACCCAGCACCCCCACTTCGCCCAGTCCAGGGCACCCCAACACACCGGAAAAGCTAGAAACGGATTTAAAAGCATATCTCCTGATGATGATAGAGAACTTCAAGAAGGACTTTAATAACACACTTAAAGAAATGCAGGAGAACACTGCTAAACAGGCAGAAGACAATAAAGAGAAAGCACAAAAATCCCTTAAAGAATTGCAGGAGAACACTGCTAAAGAGTTACAAATCCTTAAAGAAAAACACGATAACATAATCAAACAGGTAGAAGTCCTTACAGAAAAACAGGAAAACACATCCAAACAGATGATGGAAATGAACAAAACCATACTAGACCTAAAAAGGGAAGTAGACACAATAAAGAAAACCCAAAATGAGGCAACACTGGAGATAGAAACCCTAGGAAAGAAATCTGGAACCATAGATACGAGCATCAGCAACAGAATACAAGAGATGGAAGAGAGAATCTCAGGAGCAGAAGATTCCATAGAGAACATCGGCACAACAATCAAGGAAAATGTAAAATGCAAAAAAGATCCTAACTCAAAACATCCAAGAAATACAGGACGCAATGAGAAGACCAAACCTACGAATAATAGGAGTGGATGAGAATGAAGATTTTCAACTCAAAGGACCAGCAAACATCTTCAACAAAATTAAAGAAGAAAACTTCCCAAATCTAAAGAAAGACATGCCCATGAACATACAAGAAGCCTACAGAACTCCAAATAGACTGGACCAGAAAAGAAATACCTCCCGACACATAATAATCAGAGCAACAAATGCTCTAAATAAAGATAGAATACTAAAAGCAGTAAGAGAAAAAGGCCAAGTAACATATAAAGGCAAGCCTATCAGAATTACACCAGATTTTTCACCAGAGACTATGAAAGCCAGAAGATCCTGGACGGATGTTATACAGACACTAAAAGAACACAAATTCCAGCCCAGGCTACTATACCCAGCCAAACTCTCAATTAACATAGATGGAGAAACCAAAGTATTCCACGACAAAACCAAATTCACACATTATCTCTCCACGAATCCAGCCCTTCAAAGGATAATAACAGAAAAAAACCAATACAAGGACAGGAACCACGCCCTAGAAACAACAAGAAGGTAATCCCTCAACAAACCTAAAAGAAGACAGCCACAAGAACAAAATGCCAACTTTAACAACAAAAATAACAGGAAACAACAATTACTTTTCCTTAATATCTCTTAATATCAATGGACTCAACTCCCCGATAAAAAGACATAGACTAACAAACTGGCTACACAAACAAGACCCAACATTTTGCTGCTTACAGGAAACTCATCTCAGAGAAAAGGATAGACACTACCTCAGAATGAAAGGCTGGAAAACAATTTTCCAAGCAAATGGCATGAAGAAACAAGCTGGAGTAGCCATTCTAATATCTGATAAGATTGACTTCCAACCCAAAGTCATTAAAAAAGACAGGGAGGGACACTTCATACTCATCAAAGGTAAAATCCTCCAAGAGGAACTATCAATCCTGAATATCTATGCTCCAAATACAAAGGCAGCCACATTCATTAAAGAAACTTTAGTAAAGCTCAAAGCACACATTGCACCTCATACAATAATAGTGGGAGACTTCAACACACCACTTTCACCAATGGACAGATCATGGAAACAGAAACTAAACAGGGACACAGTGAAACTAAGAGAAATTATGAATCAAATGGATCTGGCAGATATCTACAGAACATTCTATCCTAAAACAAAAGGATATACCTTCTTCTCAGCACCTCATGGTACCTTCTCCAAAATTGACCACATAATTGGTCACAAAGCAGGCCTCAAAAGATATAAAAATATTGAAATTGTCCCATGCATCCTATCAGATCACCATGGCCTAAGGCTGATCTTCAATAACAAAATAAATAATAGAAAGCCAACCTTCACGTGGAAACTGAACAACACTCTTCTCAATGATACCTTGGTCAAGGAAGGAATAAAGAAAGAAATTAAGGACTTTTTAGAGTTCAATGAAAATGAAGCCACAACATACCCAAACTTATGGGACACAATGAAAGCATTTCTAAGAGGAAAACTCATAGCTCTGAGTGCCTCCAAAAGGAAACTAGAAAGAGCACACATTAGCAGCTTGACAACACAGCTAAAAGCACTAGAACAAAAGGAAGCAAATTCACCCAAGAGGAGTAGACGGCAGGAAATAATCAAACTCAGGGGTGAAATCAACCAAGTGGAAACAAGAAAAACTATTCAAAGAATCAACCAATCAAGGAGCTGGTTCTTTGAGAAAATCAACAAGATAGATAAACCCTTAGCCAGACTCACTAGAGGGCACAGGGAAAGCATCCTAATTAACAAAATCAGAAATGAAAAAGGAGACATAACAACAGATCCTGAAGACATCCAAAACACCATCAGATCCTTCTACCAAAGGCTATACTCAACAAAACTGGAGAACCTGGATGAAATGGAGAAGTTCCTAGACAGATACCAGGTACCAAAGTTGAATCAAGATCAGGTTAATGATCTAAACAGCCCTATATCCCCCAAAGAAATAGAAGCAGTCATTAATAGTCTCCCAACTAAAAAAAGCCCAGGACCAGATGGGTTTAGTGCAGAGTTCTATCAGACCTTCAAAGAAGATCTAATCCCAGTTCTTCACAAACTATTCCACAAAATAGAAACAGAAGGTACTCTACCCAACTCATTCTATGAAGCCACAATTACTCTGATACCTAAACCACAAAAAGACCCAACAAAGATAGAAAACTTCAGACCAATATCCCTTATGAATATTGATGAAAAATCCTCAATAAAGTTCTTGCTAACCGAATCCAAGAACACATCAAAACAATCATCCATCCTGACCAAGTAGGTTTCATCCCAGGGATGCAGGGATGGTTCAATATACGGAAATCCATCAACGTAATCCAGTATATAAACAAACTCAAAGACAAAAACCACATGGTCATCTCCTTAGATGCGGAAAAAGCATTTGACAAGATCCAACACCCATTCATGATAAAAGTCTTGGAAAGATCAGGAATTCAAGGCCCATACCTAAACATGATAAAAGCAATCTACAGCAAACCAGTAGCCAACATCAAAGTAAATGGTGAGAAGCTTGAAGCAATCCCTCTAAAATCAGGGACTAGACAAGGCTGTCCACTTTCTCCATACCTATTCAACATTGTACTTGAAGTCCTAGCCAGAGCAATTCGACAACAAAAGGAGATCAAAGGGATACAAATTGGAAAAGATGAAGTCAAAATATCACTTTTTGCAGATGATATGATAGTATATATAAGTGACCCTAAAAATTCCACCAGAGAACTCCTAAGCCTGATAAACAGCTTCGGTGAAGTAGCTGGATATAAAATTAACTCAAACAAATCAATGGCCTTTCTCTACACAAAGAATAAACAGGCTGAGAAAGAAATTAGGGAAACAACACCCTTCTCAATAGTCACAAATAATATAAAATATCTTGGCGTGACCTTAACTAAGGAAGTGAAAGATCTGTATAATAAAAACTTCAAGTCTCTGAAGAAAGAAATTATAGAAGATCTCAGAAGATGGAAAGATCTCCCATGCTCATGGATTGGCAGGATCAACATTGTAAAAATGGCTATCTTGCCAAAAGCAATCTACAGATTCAATGCAATCCCCATCAAAATTCCAAATCAATTCTTCAACGAATTAGAAAGTGCAATCTGCAAATTCATCTGGAATAACAAAAAACCTAGGATAGCAAAAACTCTTCTCAAGGATAAAAGAACCTCTGGTGGAATCACCATGCCGGACCTAAAGCTCTACTACAGAGCAATTGTGATAAAAACTGCATGGTACTGGTATAGTGACAGACAAATAGACCAATGGAATAGAATTGAAGACCCAGAAATGAACCCACACACCTATGGTCACTTGATCTTCGACAAGGGAGCTAAAAACATCCAGTGGAAGAAAGACAGCATTTTCAACAAATGGTGCTGGCACAACTGGTTGTTAACATGTAGAAGAATGCGAATCGATCCATTCCTATCTCCTTGTACTAAGGTCAAGTCTAAGTGGATCAAGGAAGTTTACATAAAACCAGAGACACTGAAACTTATAGAGGAGAAAGTGGGGAAAAGCCTTGAAGATATGGGCACAGGGGAAAAATTCCTGAATAGAACAGTAATGGCTTGTGCTGTAAGATCGAGAATTGACAAGTGGGACCTCATGAAACTACAAAGCTTCTGCAAGGCTAGAGACACCATCAATAAGACAAAAAAACCACCAACAGATTGGGAAAGGATCTTCACCTATCCTAAATCAGATAAGGGACTAATATCCAATATATATAAAGAACTCAAGAAGGTGGACTCCAGAAAGTCAAATAACCCCATTAAAAAATGGGGCTCAGAACTGAACAAAGAATTCTCACCTGAGGAATACCGAATGGCAGAGAAGCACCTGAAAAAATGTTCAACATCCTTAATCATCAGGGAAATGCAAATCAAAACAACCCTGAGATTCCACCTCACACCAGTCAGAATGGCTAAGATCAAAAATTCAGGTGACAGCAGATGCTGGCGAGGATGTGGAGAAAGAGGAACACTCCTCCATTGTTGGTGGGATTGCAAGCTTGTACAACCACTCTGGAAATCAGTCTGGCGGTTCCTCAGAAAATTGGACATAGTACTACCGGAGGATCCAGCAATACCTCTCCTGGGCATATATCCAGAAGATGTCCCAACCGGTAAAAAGGACACATGCTCCACTATGTTCATAGCAGCCCTATTTATAATAGCCAGAAGTTGGAAAGAACCCAGATGTCCCTCAACAGAGGAATGGATACAGAAATTATGGTACATTTACACAATGGAGTACTACTCAGCTATTAAAAAGAATGAATTTATGAAATTCCTAGCCAAATGGATGGACCTGGAGGGCATCATCTTGAGTGAGGTAACACAATCACAAAAGAACTCACACAATATGTATTCATTGATAAGTGGATATTAGCCCAGAACTTAGGATACCCAAGATATAAGATACAATTTGATAAACGCATGAAACTCAAGAAGAATGAAGACCAAAGTGTGGACACTGTGCACCTTCTTAGAATTGGGAACAAAACACCCAGGGAAGGAGTTACAGAGACAAAGTTCGTAGCTGTGATGAAAGGATGGACCATTTGGAGACTGCTGTATCCAGGGATCCGTCCCATAATCAGCTTCTAAACGCTGACACCATTGCATACACTAGCAAGATTTTGCTGAAAGGACCCAAATATAGCTGTCTCTTGTGAGACGATGCCGGGGCCTAGCAAACACAGGAGTGGATGTTCACAGTCATCTATTGGATGTATCACAGGGCTCCCAATGGAGAAGCTAGAGAATGTACCCAAGGAGCTAAAGGGATCTGCAACCCTATTGTTGGAACAACATGATGTACTAACCAGAACCCTGGAGCTCTTGTCTCTAGCTGCATATGTATCGAAAGATGGCCTAGTCGGCCATCAATGGAAAGAGAGGCCCATTGGACTTGCAAACTTTATATGCCCCAATATAGGGGAATGCCAGGGCCAAAAGAATGGGAATGGGTGGGTAGGGAAGTGGGGGGCGCTATGGGGGACTTTTGGGATAGTATTGGAAATGTAATTGAGGAAAATATGTAATAAAAATATATATAAAAAAAAAAAAGAAATGTTCCACAACACAGGGGGGCAGGGGAAGGAGCATATAACTTTGTCTTCAAGTCATTACCCAGATACTAAAACAACCACCACAATCACTACCACTATCACCACCACCACTACCATCACTACCACCACCAACAAAATAACTATGTACTAATTTCCCTGATGAATTGACATAAAGATTCTTGCAAATCTTTATGCATATTAGAGAAGATCATATATCATAACTAAATTGTTTTCATACCTTGTATACAAGACTGGTTTATAGTATGCAAACTAACATAATAGACCAAATGATGCAGAAAAACTCTTTAAGAAACTCCAGCATCCTTTTATAATAAAAGCCTTAAAGAAACTGGGTATCTTAGGGTTTCCAATGCTGTGAAGAGACACCATGACCAATGCAACTCTTATAAAGGACAACATGTTATTGGGACTATGTTACAGGTCCAGAGGTTCAGTCCATTATCATCATGGCAGGAAGCATGGCAGCATGCAGGCCTGTGTCTTGCACAGTGGTGGAGCATCAAAGTCCAGCTCTACAGTGACACATTTTTTTTTCCAACAAGGCCACATCTACTCCAACAAGGCCACACCTTCTAATAGTGCCACTCCTGGGCCAAGTATATTAAAGTCACCACACTGGGATTAGAAGGAACATAGATCATATCTCAATATAATATAATAGGTGAATTCCATGGCACTGAATACTGAAGGGAGGAAAACTGAAAGCATTGGCTCTAGAAATAGAAGTGGAATGAGAATGTTCATTCTCACCGCTGTCATTCAATATGTCTTAGAGTAATAAGGCAAGAGAAAGAAATAAAAAAGACACAAATAGGAAAGGAAGAAGTGATAAGATTCTTGGCAGATGATGTAAACTATTCTTAAAAGGCTCCAAGGACACCATGGAACTAGATCTGTTAAACAGTTTCATCAAACTAGCTGAACAGAAAGTCAACATACAGAAAGCTAGATTTTCTATAAGAGAGAAACCAGAGGAAAAATTCAGTTTTACAATAGCCAAGAAAAACAAAACACTCTAGAAATGAAGCCAATAAAGGAGACTAAAGATGTTAGAAATGACAACTGTAAGATGTTGAAGAAAGGAGCATTGGCAGGAGACATCTTGGTTCTGGCACTCCGCCAAGAGTATTCTGCACAGGTGAGAGTGTGGACTACAGAAACTAACAGCTTCTGGGACAGGCAGGAGCCACAGAGCTTCGGAGGCAGCCCCCTTTTCGGGCTCCAGACATCCGGGCACCTTCCCTGTCAGAGGAGAGGTGTCTGCTCTGCCCGGGAGGGCTTTGAAGGAGCACCTGGGGGAGCCATCTTGGTTCCCGGATCCCTCAGAGACTAGTCTGTGCAGGGGAGAGTGTGAACTACAGAAGCTAACAGCTTCTGTGACAGGCTGAAGCAACACAGCTTCTGGGACAGGTCCTGTTTTGGGCCTTCATCTTTGG
The DNA here is from genome assembly GCF_978045245.1 of Mus caroli. Classification (NCBI taxonomy): domain Eukaryota; kingdom Metazoa; phylum Chordata; class Mammalia; order Rodentia; family Muridae; genus Mus; species Mus caroli. The sequence goes on along the minus strand of NW_028227257.1, from coordinate 99,563,846 downwards.
TCAGAAGGGAGGTTTGAACGCCAGATATCTGTGCACCTTCCCTGTAAGAGGAGAGCTTGCCTGCAGAGAGTGCTCTGACCACTGAAACTCAGAGGAGAGAGCTAGTCTCCCAGGTCTGCTGATAGAGGATAACAGAATCACAAGAGGAACAATCTCTAACCAGAGACAACTATAACAAATAACTCCAGAGATTACCAGATGGCGAAAGGTAAACGTAAGAATCTTACTAACAGAATCCATGACAATTCACCATCATCAGAACCCAGCACTCCAGCCAGTCCTGGATACCCAAACACACCCGAAAAGCAAGACTCAGATTTAAAATCATATCTCATGATGCTGGTAGAGCACATCAAGAAGGACTTTAATAACTCACTTAAAGAAATACAGGAGAACACTGCTAAATAGGTAGAAGACCTTAAAGAGGAAGCACAAAAATACCCTAAAGAATTGCAGGAAAACATGACCAAACAGGTGATGGAATTGAATAAAACCATCCAAGACCTAAAAAGGGAAGTAGACACAATAAAGAAAACCCAAAGTAAGGCAACGCTAGAGATGGAAACCCTAGGAAAGAAATCTGGAACCAAGATGCGAGAATCAGCAACAGAATACAAGAGATGGAAGAGAGAATCTCTGGTGCAGAAGATTCCATAGAGAACATCGGCACAACAATCAAAGAAAATAGAAAAATGCAAAAAGATCCTAACTCAAAACATCCAGGAAATCCAGGACACAATGAGAAGACCAAACCTACGAATAATAGGAGTAGATGAGAATGAAGATTTTCAACTCAAAGGACCAGCAAATATCTTCAACAAAATTATAGAGGAAAACTTCCCAAACCAAAAAAAAGAGATGTCCATGAACATACAAGAAGCCTACAGAACTCCAAATAGACTGGACCAGAAAAGAAATTCCCCCAAACACATAATAATCAGAACAACAAATGCACTAAATAAAGATAGCATATTAAAAGCAGTAAGGGAAAAAGGTCAACATATAACCTAACATATAAAGGCAACCCTATCAGAATTACACCAGATTTTTCACCAGAGACTATGAAAGCCAGAAGATCCTGGACAGATGTTATACAGACACTAAGAGAACATAAATGCCAACCCAGGCTACTATACCCAGCCAAACTTTCAATTAACTTAGATGGAGAAACAAAAGCATCCCACAACAGAACCAAATTCATACATTATCTTTCCACAAATCCCGCCCTTCTAAGGATAATAACAGGAAACCCCCCCCCAAAAAAAACAAAAAAAACAAGGGCAGAAACCACATCCTAGAAAAAGCAAGAAGGTAATCCCTCAACAAACCTAAAAGAAGACAGCCACAAGAACACAATGCCAACATTAACAACAAAAATAATAGGAAGCAACAATTATTTTTCCTTAATATCTCTTAATATCAATGGACTCAACTCTCCAATAAAAAGACATAGACTAACAGACTGGCTACACAAACAGGACCCAACATTTTGCTGCTTACAGGAAACCCATCTCAGGGAAAAAGATAGACACTACCTCAGAATGAAAGCCTGGAAAAAAATTGTCCAAGCAAATGGTCTGAAGAAACAAGCTGGAGTAGCCATTCTAATATCGAATAAAATCGACTTCCAACCCAAAGTCATCAAAAAAGACAAGAAGGTGCACTTCATACTCATCAAAGGTAAAATCTTCCAAGAGGAATTCTCAATTCTGAATATCCATGTTTCAAATACAAGGGCAGCCACATTCATTAAAGACACTTTAGTAAAGCTCAAAGCACACATTGCATCTCACACAATAATAGTGGGAGACTTCAACACACCACTTTCACCAATGGATAGATCATGGAAACAGAAACTAAACAGGGACACAGTGAAACTAACAGAAGTTATGAAACAAATGGATCTAACAGATATCTACAGAACATTTTATCCTAAAACAAAAGGATATACCTTCTTCTCAGCACCTCATGGTACGTTCTCCAAAATTGGCCACATAATTGGTCACAAAACAAGCCTCAACATATAAAAAAATATTGAAATTGTCCCATGCATCCTATCAGATCACCATGGACTAAGGCTGATCTTCAATAACAAAATAAATAATAGAAAGCCAACATTCACATGGAAACTGAACAACACTCTTCTCAATGATACCTTGGTCAAGGAAGGAATAAAGAAAGAAATTAAGGACTTTTTGGAGTTTAATGAAAATGAATCCGCAACATATCCAAACTTATGGGACACAATGAAAGCATTTCTAAGAGGGAAACTCATAGCTCTGAGTGCCTCCAAAAAGAAACAAGAGAGAGCACACATTAGCAGCTTGACATCACACCTAAAAGCTCTAGAACAAAAGGAAGCAAATTCACCCAAGAGGAGTAGATGGCAGGAAATAATCAAACTCGGGGGCGAAATCAAGAAGTGGAAACAAGAAGAACTATTTAAAGAATCAACCAAAGGAGGAGCTGTTTCTTTGAGAAAATTAAGATAGATAAACCCTTAGCCAGACTCACTAGAGGGCACAAGGAAAGCATCCTAATTAACAAAATCAGAAATGAAAAGGGAGACATAACAACAGATCCTGAAGAAATCCAAAACACCATCAGATCCTTCTACAAAAGGCTATACTCAACAAAACTGGAAAACCTGGATCAAATGGACAAGTTTCTAGACAGATACCAGGTACCAAAGTTAAATCAAGATCAGGTTAATGATCTAAACAGTCCTATATCCCCTAAAGAAATAGAAGCAGTCATTAATAGTCTCCCAACCAAAAAAAGCCCAGGACCAGATAGGTTTAGTGCAGAGTTCTATCAGACCTTCAAAGATGATCTAATCCCAGTTCTTCACAAACTATTCCACAAAATTGAAGTAGAAGGAACTCTACCCAACTCATTCTATGAAGCCACAATTACTCTGATACCTAAACCACAAAAAGACCCAACAAAGGTAGAGAACTTCAGACCAATTTCCCTTATGAATATCGATGCAAAAATTCTCAATAAAGTTCTCGCTAACCGAATCCAAGAACACATCAAAACAATCATCCATCCTGACCAAGTAGGTTTCATCCCAGGGACGCAAGGATGGCTCAATATATGGAAATCCATCAACACAGTCCAGTATATAAACAAACTCAAGGACAAAAACCACATGATCATCTCGTTAGATGCGGAGAAAGCCTTTGACAAAATCCAACACCCATTCATGATAAAAGTCTTGGAAAGATCAGCAATTCAAGGCCCATACCTAAATATGATAAAAGCAATCTACAGCAAACCAGTAGCCAACATCAAAGTAAATGGTGAGAAGCTTGAAGCAATCCCACTAAAATCAGGGACTAGACAAGGGTGTCCACTCTCTCCCTACCTATTCAACATTGTACTTGAAGTCTTAGCCAGAGCAATTAGACAACAAAAGGAGATGAAGGGGATACAAATTGGAAAAAAGAAATCAAAATATCACTTTTTGCAGATGATATGATAGTTTATATAAGTGACCCTAAAAATTCCACCAGAGAACTCCTAAGCCTGATAAACAGCTTCAGTGAAGTAGCTGGATATAAAATTAGCTCAAACAAGTCAATGGCCTTTCTGTACCAAAGGATAAACAGGCTGAGAAAGAAATTAGGGAAACAACACCCTTCTCAATAGCCACAAATAATATAAAATACCTTGGTGTGACTCTAAGGAAGTGAAAGATCTGTATGATAAGACCTTCAAGTCTCTGAAGAAATAAATTAAAGAAGATCTCAGAAGATGGAAAGATCTCCCATGCTCATGGATTGGCAGGATCAATATAGTAAAAATGGCTATCTTGCCAAAAGCAATCTACAGATTCAATGCAATCCCCATCATAATTCCAACTCAATTCTTCAACGAATTAGAAAGTGCAATCTGCAAATTCATCTGGAATAACAAAAAAACCGAGGATAGCAAAAATTCTTCTCAAGGATAAAAGTACCTCTGGTGGAATCACCATTGCCGACCTAAAGCTGTACTACAGAGCAATTGTGATAAAAACTGCATGGTACTGGTATAGTGACAGACAAGTAGACCAATGGAATAGAATTGAAGACCCAGAAGTGAACCGACATACCTATTATCAATTGTTCTTTGACAAGGGAGGTAGCCAAGAAATGGGAGTGTGTGGGTCGGGGAGTGCGTGGGGGAGTGTGTGGGGAACTTTTGGGATAGCATTGGAAATGTAAATGGATTAAATACTCAATAAAAAAAGAAAAAACAAAAACAAAAACAAGATGTTGAAAAAAGATGTTGAAAAAAAAAAAAGAACATAAGGAGATGGAATGATCTTCCATGCTCATAGAGTCAGAATAAACATAAACATTTCAATGTTATCTAAAATGAATAAATTCACAGACTAAAGCATAATTCTAATTAAAATTCCAACAATATTCTTCCCAGAACTAGGAAAACATTCATAAAATTGATATGGGAGCATGGAAGATACTGAAGCAACAATAAATAGAAATTCCCATTCTAGAGACACTTTATTATCTGATCTCAAATTATACCACACAGCCATAGTTATAAAAACCAAACCAAACCAAATTAAACCAACAACCAAAACCAAAACTAAAATAAAAGTAAAATAAGAGAAAACCAAAACAACTGTGCAGACATAAAAAACAGACCTGTAGTCTAAGGAAATAGAATTGAAGACACAGAAGTAAAACCACATAGCTTTAGGCACCTGTTTTCTTTCTTGGTGTGTATGGATGAGGAGTACATGTGTATGTATTCACAAAAGTGTGTGTGTGTGTGTGTGTGTGTGTGTGTGTGTTTATGAACCCTTATGTTCTCAGAGCAAGCACTTCACTAACAGGTGCCTACTCAAGTCTGGTGTCAAAATATATACATTGGAGAAATGGCAGTCTTTTCAATAAATGGCACTGTGGTAACTGGATATCCACCCATACAAGAAGAAAATGAGATTTATATCTCTCACCTTGCACAAAACCTGTTCAAAGCAGATTAAAAGGCCTTATATATATAAAGTGCTACACACACACACACACACACACACACACACACACACACACACAGACATCAATGTATACATATCAGACAGGGGATATCTAAAATCTAGAAGAACTGCAAAAGTTAAAAACCCAAACCAAAATCTTACAACCAACAAATGGCTAACGAAATGAATAGTTTTCAAAAGAAGACACACAGATGTTCAATAAATATTTAGGAACATGTTCAACCATCATTATTAGGAAATACAGATGAATTGTTTTCAGATTTCATCTCACTAAAATCAGAGTGGCTATTTTCAGGAAAATAAAACAAAAATCTCAAATGCTGGCACATATGTTGGGAAAGAGGAACACTTATATACAACTTAGGAATGCATATGCAGCCATTATGGAAGTCAGTGTAGAGGTTCCTCTAAAAACTTCAGGTAGAACTCTATATTATGTAGCTATATTATTCTTGAATATATGACTGCATACCTAATGGACTTTAAGTTAACACCTCACAGAAATATTTGCATATCTACACTTTTCATTATCTTTGGTTATTCTTTTACATTCTTATACATTTATTTTTATTTCATGTGCATCAGCATAAGGCTGTCAGATTCTCTGAAACATGAATTCAGACAGTTGTGAGCTGCCATGTGGGTGCTGGGAATTGAGCCTGGGTCCTTCAGAAAAACAGCTGATGTTCCTAACTGCTGAGCCATCCCTCCAGCCTGCTCACTGGTTCTTTCTTTCTTTCTTTCTTTCTTTCTTTCTTTCTTTCTTTCTTTCTTTCTTTCTTTCTTTCTTTCTTTCTTTCTTTCTTTCTTTCTCTCTCTCTCTCTCTCTCTCTCTCTCCCTTCCTCCCTCCCTCCCTCCCTCCCTCCCTCTCTCTCTCTCTTTCTCTCTTTCTCTCTCTCTTTCTTTCTTTCTTTCTTTCTTTCTTTCTTTCTTTCTTTCTTTCTTTCTCTCTCTCTCTCTCTCTCTCTCTCTCTCTCTCTCTCTCTCTCTCTCTCTCCCTTCCTCCCTCCCTCCCTCCCTCCCTCTCTCTCTCTCTCTCTCTCTTTCTCTCTTTCTCCCTTTCTCTCTTTCTCTCTCTCTCTCTCTCTCTTTCTTTCTTTCTTTCTTTCTTTCTTTCTTTCTTTCTTTCTTTCTTTCTTTCTTTCTTTCTTTCTTCATCTTCGTCATCTTCGTCGTCGTCTTCTTCTTTTTCTGAGACAGGGTTTTTATTGTGTATCCCTGGTTGTTTTGGAACTCATTCTGTAGGCCAGGCTGACCTTGAACTCACAGAGATCCACCTGCCTCTGAGTCCTGAGTGCTGGGATTAAAAACAGGTGACAACAACTCCTTGGTTATTCTCCAACAAACAAACAAACAGCCCAAAAGATAGCAGGGATTTATAACGATCCTTTATAAGCAGTCAGAATTTTAGAGCTGTTAAGAATTTACAGGCACTAGTTTTGTACACATTCATATGTAGTTGAATACATGGCTCTACTAACAATCCTAAACTGAAGAAACTTATCTGTATGTGTAGCTAGTGTATAAAATGAACTGAGATATGTTTTGAACTGTTCTCTAATTTCCTCATATCTTATTTCCTTTATGAATCAGGCACTGATAGTACATAAATGTCATAAATAGTTAATGAAAGTTGTCATATATAAATGTATGGTGTTTTATACCTGTGGTGCCCCATGAATATATGACAGCTTGTATCTATCACTGCATTTTCAATAGCTGTATATTTTCCTTTTAATTGCCTTTTGCTAATATCATTTGTCCTGGGAAGGACATTTTTATACAAATTGCCTAATGAAGCTTTGATCAATGAGTATTAAAAGTATTATGAAAACTTCCAAATATGGAAAATTGGTTCATCAGGCTTATCGGAGTTTTACTTTATTTGTGACAGTCTCTCCTCCTTTCATTGCTGATTAAGTTTAAAACAAATTACATGCAATACTAATTTTCAGTACAAGTTTGTAAAGGCTAATTATTTTCTCTTGATGATTACTTTCACAATCAAGACTTAAAATAATTATTTGGTGTCATCTAATACATATTTAATAATTTCCTGAAAATTTGAATCTCTTGTCAGATGATGTGCTATGGTATAAGATTTCAATTGGTTTACATATTTGGTGGCTGTCCTGGTTAGTTTTTGTTTGTCAACTTAACACAAGATTCAGTCATTTGAGTAGAGGGAATCTACACCAAGGAATCTACTAGATTGGCTTGTGGGTAAGCCCATGGGGCATTTTCTTGATTTATGATTGATGAGGGAGGGCCTAGCCCACTGTGGGTGGTTCAGCCTGGACTCATTGTCCTGGGTGTTATATATAAGGAAGCAGGCCAAGTAAGCCATGAGGAGCAAACCAGTAAGCAGCACTCCTTTATGGCCTTTGCATCAGCTCCTGCCTCCATTTTTTTTTTCTTTGAGTTCCTGCCCTGACTTCATGCTTCATGATGGATTGTGATGTGGAAATGTAGGCTGAGATAAACCCTTTGCTCCCCAAGTTGCTTTGGGTCATGATGTTTTATCACAGCAATAGGAACCCTAACTAAGACAGTAGTTGATCTTTGTGTGTGTGTGTTTTTTTTGTTTTTTGTTTTTTGTTTGTTTGTTTGTTTGTTTGTTTTTTTTTTTTTTAGATTGGACAGTCTCCTCATTATCTCTTTACCCAGGCTACTGAATTGTTTTGTCTCACACATTTGCCTCTTTGCTTTGTTTTGATGTTTTAATTATTCATTTTCAGAATCTACTTGTGTGGTGATTTGAAGCTTGGCCCAGGGGTGCACTATTTGGAGGTGTGGCCTTATTGGAGTAGATGTGGCTTGTTAGAGAAAGTGTGTCACTGTGGGCATGGACTTTAAGACCCTTGTCCTAGCTGCCTAGAAGCCAGTCTTCTGTTGCCTCTGGAACCAGATGTTGAACTCTCAGCTCCTCCTGCATCATGCCTGCCTGGGTGCTGCCATGCTCTGGCCTTGATAATAATGGACTGAACCTCTAAACTTGTAAGCCAGTCCCAATTAAATGTTTTCCTTATAAGAGTTGCCTTGATTGTGGTGTCTGTTCACATCAGTAAAACCATAACTAAGACAACTTATAAAAAAAGTTTTAGAAGTTTGACTAGATGTGCCTTCAAGTTTTCAAGTCAGAATATTTTGTAGGTGGTTCTCTGTATTTTCCTACCTTATTACATTATGAGATACAATGTCAGAATGTCCCACTTCTCACATTAACCATCATCAGTAGTTTGTGGTGACCACAGACTGATGCTCCTCACTGAAAACTTGAATGCCAATTTCCTAATATTTTATTTATTGATAATAATCTAGATGGATGACTTTATTAGGAGTACAAAATAATGATATGCTTCCCACCTCTTTAATATTTTTAACTGTAATTCTATTTTATTTCCTTTTATTTATTTGCCTTTGTATAATATATCCCAACTGCAGCCCCCCCTCACTCCTCCCAGTGCCTCCCACACCTCCCTTCTCCACCAGGTCCACTACTTCTCTCTTTCCTTTCAGAAAAGAGGAGGTTTTCCAGGGATACCAACTGAACATGGCACAACAAGATGTAATACGATTAGGCACTAACTCCCATAACAAGGCTGTGCAAGGCAACCCAGCAGAAGGAGAAGGGTCTCAAAAGCAAGTGAAGGAAGAGTCAGAGACTCTTCTCACTGTTAGGAGTCCCACAAAACCACAGCATATATGCAGAGGACCTAATGCTAACTGTAATTTTATAATAATATTTTTCTTGTGATCAAATAGATCTGACATACATATTTAAGTCAACTGCAAAAGAAAATAATATATTTGTTATTTTTTGACTGTGTCTATGTTTATGTTCTGATCCAACCTTTAGATTTGTGGTGATTTTCATCTAGACACTGATGTTGTAATTTCAAAAATAAATGGAAGTGTATCCAGACTTGCCATTTTTTATATTATTTTCCTCTGGTTTTATTTTTAGAACTTTGCAAATCTATCACATATTCCCTCTTAGATGCAAGGTGAAAAGCAGTCATCCTTAGCTTATTGCCCTGATGCTTATCCAAGAGGATATGGAAACGAGATTAACTGGTTATATTAGCATACATCATTCTCTTGCTTCACCCAGCAGCTGTTTCCTTGTGGAAGGAAGTATCCAACATTTTTGCACCACTGCTCCTAGAGCAGTCTGCTAACAGATGGTGACTTGAAGGAATTTCATAGTTCATCATTAAATGTGGGTGTCAAAATTTCTGAACATGTTGTGAAGAAATTATTTAATTTTTCCCCATTCTTTTGTGCTAACTCAGTTAAAAGAGAAATTGATGTAGGTTCATGTCGAGAGTATTTTAGGGAAAAGGGTGAAAAATATGCCACACCTCTGTTTAGAGAGCTAAATTGTACAATCCCCTAAAACACTGTATTTTATCCCTTCCCTGTCAACAGTCAACCTTTAAAGAAACCTCACCACTCCTCATGTCATCCTTGTCTTTACAGTATAAGAGAGTGCATGTTTGTTTGAAATTAGCTCAGGCTTGTCATGGCTGAATGATATCTGAGAGGGAATAATGTTCTAAGAATGTCTTTAGTGAAAGGCAGCAAATTGCTGAAAGTCAGACTTATAGCTTCCAAGAAGTCAAATGATTCTGACAAACTAAAATGTTATAAAATCAAATACATGGATGTTAACTAAATTGTTCACTTTCCCGGCAATCTCACCGGGCTTCAGCCACATTGATCACATGTGCACTGGAGAATACACACGACCCCCCCCCCCCTTCTCACAGTTCTTGGGTATTCTATTGACTTAACTTGCACTTAATCATAGAATGATTTTACCCCACATTTGTGCCAAAGATTATTTCATAGAGAACTTTTTCTTGAAAAGGGCTTCTGCCATGAGTGTTACATGACTTGGTTGCTGTTCCTTAAGGATAACATGGAGAAGCTATCTCTAGGTTTGCCTGTCACTCCACAATCCTCTTCCCTACTTTGTTGTTTGTTTTAGTCCTGGAAACCTTTACTTTTGGTTGTAGAATGCCTTTTATCTGAGGATATGAGCTTCACAGGAGTATTTGTCCCATTCGTTGAAGCATACCATCCACACACTTTGTTTCTGGGATACAGAAAATGTAGCCAAGAGAGCTTGTGGACACTTTACAAGAAGCCTAAGTATCTACTGCAATAGAGTAGGAACAGCACCTCAAGACTTCTCTATGTGTGCTGACAATTTTGCTATATTCTTCCTTTGTCTTTTGTCTTTTGACTCATGGATAATAAGATAACTGCTAGATACCATATTTATGAGCTAAGCAGAAACGGAAGGAAAATTGGCATTACTATGCTAGTAACATGTAGCTTTTTTTTGTCATCAGGCAACAGAGGTGCTTTTGGACAGCTCTCCAAGAGACTTGTGTGTTTACGTATCTCATTGAATATACTTGACTCATGTAGCTACTCCTGGATGAAAGAGTCTCAAAGGTTAGTACTCAAAATATTCAAACTCTAGGGCAGAGGAGAGGAAAGGGGAAAGGAATTGTCAGTGGCTATGGTAAAAGCAAGCTGATAGAAGTTATCACAACAGTAAGACAATTCACCAAATGAGTAAATGTTTTAAATTGATATTTTTATTAATTCCTTGAGAGTTTCATGGAATGTGTTTTGATTATATTTATCTTTTTTTTTTTCAAATTCTCCATGATTCACTCTTTCTGCCCTCATCCAACCTCAAGTCTTCCTCTTCCTTCTCCTCCTCTTTTCCTCTTTGTCTACCTTTTTACTCTTCTTCAGGAACCCATTGAGTATAATTTGTGTTGTCCAGCTAATTTCAAGGGTGGAGCCTACTTGGAGCATGTTCAAACTTACCAGGATCATTGCTATTAAAAAACATTGACTGTCCTTCCAGCAGCTATCAAATGTCAATAACTCCTTAGTTTGTGGTGAGACTTTTTTTTAATTAGGTATTTTCTACATTTACATTTCAAATGCTATCCCCAATGTCCCCCAGACCCTCCCCCCCCACTCCCCTACTCACCCACTCCCACTTCTTGGCCCTGGTGTTCCCCCGTACTGAGGCATATAAAGTTTGCAAGACCAAGGGCCTCTCTTCCCAGTGATGGCCGACTAGTCCATCTTCTGCTAAATATGCAGCTAGAGACACGAGCTCTGGGGGTACTGGTTAGTTCATATTGTTGTTCCATCTATAGGGTTGCAGACCCCTTTAGCTCCTTGGATACTTTCCTCTGCTTGTTGGGATTTTCTTTGGCTTGAGCATGTGAAGTTCTTGTGCATGGTGCAACAGTTTCCTTGAAGTCTTCTATCACCTCTATGTCTTAAATCTTCCTGTCTCTTTTTCCGTTATGATTTCTGAACCTCTCAGGGAGTGGTATGATATGCATCTCTACTTGGGGTTGAACATTCCACAGTTTCTTACTCTCTGCTCTTTGACCAGTTTAATCTGGTTTGAGACTCTCAATGTTAATTGCCATCCCCTACAAGAAAAAAGCTTCTCCAAGCAGGGTTGAGGAATGTACTGATCAATGAACATAGCAATAAGTCATTAGGAGTCATTTTAATACCATGTACTTTTAGCTGAATAACATTAGTTTATTCCCTAGGGTCTATGGCTTATCTAGCCACAGGTTCTTGACCTTATTATTGGTGTAGGTATTAATCCTGTTTCACGGATGAGCTCTTAGGTCCAATGAGAGAGTGGCTGGTTACTCCTATACCATTTATGCCACTATTGCATCATTGTACATAGCTTGTCAGGCCAGTCAGTATTTCAGCTTGCAGAGTTCATAGCTGGATGACACATATTACTACTTTTATGCTCTGGTAGCATACATGGTGTGTTGCAGAGATATGCTAGTTAACTAAAAAGGATGAAGGTCTGAGGTCAGTGCCAGCTTGCTTTTTCCACATTCTAGGACTCAGCTATACAGTGTCTTCAGTATTAAGACCTTACTATGAAGTTATGGAAGCTAATCCACATCATTGGCAATAGCCTGTAATGTATGGGGGTCTCTGGGACCCCACTGGCTAAACTAAAAAAGGGGAACCTATTCATAGTACTAGGTTTGCTAACATGTAGTGTTTAGTTGCGATATTGTTCCCATGTTGTAGAATAACTTCATTTAAACTACTTTTATGTGTATATATGCATACATTTTAAGAAACTTCAGTAGCAGATTGTTATTTTATTTTTTATTATTTTAAACATTTTTATTAACAAGTTGCTGGCACTATGCTGGTAAGGTTCTGAGTTATTCTATCTTCTAAGCTGTTAGTACTCAGATAAATGCCCTGTTACTGGTCATCTGAGTCTTGCTCTGGTTTTCTTTTTTTTTTTTTTAAATATATTTTATTACGTATTTTCCTCAATTACATTTCCAATGCTATCTCAAAAGTCCCCCATACCCTACCCCCTCTCCCCCATTTCCCTACCCACCCATTACCATTTTTTTTGGCCCTGGCGTTCCCCTGTACTGGGACATATAAAGTTTGTGTGTCCAATGGGCCTCTCTTTCCAGTGATGGCCAACTAGGCCATCTTTTGATACATATGCAGCTAGAGTCAAGAGCTCTGGGGTACTGGTTAGTTCATAATGTTGTACCACCTATAGGGTTGCAGGTCCCTTTAGCTCCTTGGGTACTTTCTCCAGCTCCTCCATTGGGAGCCCTGTGATCCATCCAATAGCTGACTGTGAGCATCCACTTCTGTGTTTGCTAGGCCCCGGCATAGTCTCACAAGAGACAGCTATATCAGGGTCCTTTCAGCAAAATCTTTCTAGTGTATGCAATGGTGTGAGCGTTTGGAAGCTGATTATGGGATGGATCCCTGGGTATGGCAGTCTCTAGATGGTCCATCCTTTCGTCACAGCTCCAATCTTTGTTTCTGTAACTCCTTCCATGGATGTTTTGTTCCCAATTCTAAGAAGGGGTGCAGTGACCCCACTTTGCTCTTCATTCTTCTTGAGTTTCATGTGTTTAGCAGATTGTATTATATATCTTGGGTATCCTAAGTTTTGGGCTAATATCCAATTATCAGTGAGTACATATTGTGTGAGTTCCTTTGTGATTGTGTTACCTCACTCAGGATGATGCCCTCCAGGTCCATCCATTTGGCTAGGAATTTCATAAATTCATTCTTTTTAATAGCTGAGTAGTACTCCATTGTGTAAATGTACCACATTTTCTGTATCCATTCCTCTGTTGAGGGGCATCTGGGTTCTTTCCAGCTTCTGGCTATTATAAATAAGGCTGCTATGAACATAGTGGAGCATGTGTCCTTCTTACCGGTTGGAACATCTTCTGGATATATGCCCAGGAGAGGTATTGCTGGATCCTCCGGTAGTTCTATGCCCAATTTTCTAAGGAACCGCCAGACTGATTTCCAGAGTGGTTGTACAAGCTTGCAAACCCACCAACAATGGAGGAGTGTTCCTCTTTCTCCACATCCTCCCCAGCATCTGCTGTCACCTGAATTTTTGATCTTAGCCATTCTGACTGGTGTGAGGTGGAATCTCAGGGTTGTTTTGATTTGCATTTCCCTAATGATTAAGGATGTTGAACATTTTTTCAGGTGCTTCTCAGCCATTCGGTATTCCTCAGGTGAGAATTCTTTGTTCAGTTCTGAGCCCCATTTTTTAATGGGGTTATTTGATTTTCTGGAGTCCACCTTCTGGAGTTCTTTATATATATTGGATATTAGTCCCCTATCTGATTTAGGATAGGTAAAAATCCTTTCCCAATCTGTTGGTGGTTTTTTTTGTCTTATTGATGGTGTCTTTTGCCTTGCAGAAGCTTTGCAGTTTCATGAGGTCCCACTTGTCAATTCTCGATCTTACAGCACAAGCCATTGCTGTTCTAGTCAAGAATTTTTCCCCTGTGCCCATATCTTCAAGGCTTTTCCCCACTTTCTCCTCTATAAGTTTCAGTGTCTCTGGTTTTATGTGAAGTTCCTTGATCCACTTAGATTTGACCTTAGTACAAGGAGATAGGAATGAATCGATTCACATTCTTCTACATGATAACAACCAGTTGTGCCAGCACCATTTGTTGAAAATGTTGTCTTTCTTCCACTGGATGGTTTTAGCTCCCTTGTAGAAGATCAAGTGACCGTAGGTGTGTGGGTTCATTTCTGGGTCTTCAATTCTATTCCATTGGTCTACTTGTCTGTCACTGTACCAGTACCATGCAGTTTTGATCACAATTGCTCTGTAGTACAGCTTTAGGTCAGGCATGGTTCTTTTATGCTTGAGAAGAGTTTTTGCTATCCTAGGTTTTTTGTTATTCCAGATGAATTTGCAGATTGCTCTTTCTAATTCGTTGAAGAATTGAGTTGGAATTTTGTTGGGGATTGCATTGAATCTGTAGATTGCTTTTGGCAAGATAGCCATCTTTACAATATTGATCCTGCCAATCCATGATCATGGGAGATCTTTCCATCTTCTGAGATCTTCTTTAATTTCTTTCTTCAGAGACTTGAAGTTCTTATCATACAGATCTTTCACTTCCTTAGTTAGATTCATGCCAAGATATTTTATATTATTTGTGATTATTGAGAAGGGTGTTGTTTCCCTAATTTCTTTCTCATCCTGTTTATTCTTTGTGTACAGAAAGGCCATTGACTTGTTTGAGTTAATTTTATATCCAGCTACTTCACAGAAGCTGTTTATCAGGTTTAGGAGTTCTCTGGTGGAATTTTTAGGGTCACTTATATATACTATCATATCATCTGCAAAAAGTGATATTTTTACTTCATCTTTTCCAATTTGTATCCCCTTGATCTCCTTTTGTTGTCGAATTGCTCTGGCTAGGACTTCAAGTACAATGTTGAATAGGTATGGAGAAAGTGGACAGCCTTGTCTAGTCCCTGATTTTAGAGGGATTGCTTCAAGCTTCTCACCATTTACTTTGATGTTGGCTACTGATTTGTTGTAGATTGCTTTTATCATGGTTAGGTATGGGCCTTGTATTCCTGATCTTTCCAAGACTTTTATCATGAATGGGTGTTGGATCTTGTCGAATCCTTTTTCCGCATCTAATGAGATGATCATGTGGTTTTTGTCTTTGAGTTTGTTTATATACTGGATTACGTTGATGGATTTCCGTATATTAAACCATCCCTGCATCCCTGAAATAAAACCTACTTGGTCAGGATGGATGATTGCTTTAATGTGTTCTTGGATTCGGTTAGCAAGAATTTTATTGAGGATTTTTGCATCTATATTCATAAGGGAAATTGGTCTGAAGTTCTCTATCTTTGTTGGATCTTTGTGTGGTTTAGGTATCAGAGTAATTGTGGCTACATATAATGAGTTGGGTAGAGTTCCTTCTACTTCAATTTTGTGGAATAGTTCGTGCAGAACTGGAATTAGATCTTCTTTGAAGGTCTGATAGAACTCTGCACTAAACCCATCTGGTCCTGGGCTTTTTTTTGACTGGGAGACTATTAATGACTGCTTCTATTTCTTTAGGGGATATGGGACTGTTTAGATAGTTAACTTGATCCTGATTTAACTTTGGTACCTGGTATCTGTCTAGAAATTTGCTCATTTCGTCCAGGTTTTCCAGTTTTGTTGAGCTATAGCCTTTTGTAGAAGGATGTGATGGTGTTTTGGATTTCTTCAGGATCTGTTGTTATGTCTCCCTTTTCATTTCTGATTTTGTTAATTAGGATGTTGTCCCTGTGCCCTCTAGTGAGTCTGGCTAAGGGTTTATCTATCTTGTTGATTTTCTCAAAGAACCAACTCCGTGTTTGATTAATTCTTTGAATAGTTCTTCTTGTTTCCACTTGGTTGATTTCACCCCTGAGTTTGATTATTTCCTGCCGTCTACTCCTCTTGGGTGAATTTTCTTCTTTTTTTTCTAGAGCTTTTTGATGTGTTGTCAAGCTGCTAGTGTGTGCTTTCTCCAGTTTCTTTTTGTAGGCACTCAGAGCTATGAGTTTCCCTCTTAGAAATGCTTTCATTGTGTCCCATAGGTTTGGGTATGTTGTGGCTTCATTTTCATTAAACTCTAAAAAGTCTGTAATTTCTTTCTTTATTCCTTCCTTGACCAAGGTATCATTGAGAAGAGTGTTGTTTAGTTTCCATGCGAATGTTGGCTTTCCATTATTTATGTTGTTATTGAAGATAATTCTTAGTCCATGGTGGTCTGATAGGATGCATGGGACAATTTCAAATTTTTGTATCTGTTGAGGCCTGTTTTGTGACCAATTATATGGTCAATTTTGGAGAAGGTCCTGTGAGGTGCTGAGAAGAAGGTATATCCTTTTGTTTTAGGATAAAATGTTCTGTAGATATCTGTTAGATCCATTTGTTTCATAACTTCTGTTAGTTTCACTGTGTCCCTGTTTAGTTTCTGTTTCCATGATCTATCCATTGGTGAAAGTGGTGTGTTGAAGTCTCCCACTATTATTGTGTGAGGTGCAATGTGTGCTTTGAGCTTTACTAAAGTGTCTTTAATGAATGTGGCTGCCCTTGCATTTGGAGCATAGATATTCAGAATTGAGAGTTCCTCTTGGAGGATTTTACCTTTGATGAGTATGAAGTGTCCCTCCTTGTCTTTTTTGATAACTTTGGGTTGGAAGTCGATTTTATTTGATATTAGAATGGCTACTCCAGCTTGTTTCTTCAGGCCATTTGCTTGGAAAATTGTTTTCCAGCCTTTTACTCTGAGGTAGTGTCTGTCTTTTTCCCTGAGATGGGTTTCCTGTAAGCAGCAGAATGTTGGGTCCTGTTTGTGTAGCCAGTCTGTTAGTCTATGTCTTTTTATTGGGGAATTGAGTCCATTGATATTAAGAGATATTAAGGAAAAGTAATTGTTGCTTCCTTTTATTTTTGTTGTTAGAGTTGGCATTCTGTTCTTGTGGCTGTCTTCTTTTTGGTTTGTTGAGGGATTACTTTCTTGCTTTTTCTAGGGCATAATTTCCTTCCTTGTATTGTTTTTTTTTTCTGTTATTATCCTTTGAAGGGCTGGATTCGTGGAAAGATAATGTGTGAATTTGGTTTTGTCGTGGAATACTTTGGATTCTCCATCTATGGTAATTGAGAGTTTTGCCGGCTATAGTAGCCTGGGCTGGCATTTGTGTTCTCTTAGTGTCTGTAGAACATCTGTCCAGGCTCTTCTGGCTTTCATAGTCTCTGGTGAAAAGTCTGGTGTAATTCTGATAGACCTGCCTTTATATGTTACTTGACCTTTCTCCCTTGCTGCTTTTAATATTCTATCTTTATTTAGTGCATTTTTTGTTCTGATTATTATGTGTTGGGAGGAATTTCTTTTCTGGTCCAGTCTATTTGGAGTTCTGTAGGCTTCTTGTATGATCATGGGCATCTCTTTCTTTAGGTTTGGGAAGTTTTCTTTTAAAATTTTGTTGAAGATATTTGCTGGCCCTTTAAGTTGAAAATCTTCTGTCTCATCAACTCCTATTATCCGTAGGTTTGATCTTCTCATTGTGTCCTGGATTTCCTGGATGTTTTAAGTTAGGATCCTTTTGCGTTTTGTATTTTCTTTGATTGTTGTGCCGAAGTTCTCTATAGAATCTTCTGCACCTGAGATTCTCTCTTCCATCTCTTGTATTCTGTTGCTGATGCTCGCATCTATGGTTCCAGATTTCTTTCCTAGGGTTTCTATCTCCAGTGTTGCCTCACTTTGGGTTTTCTTTATTGTGTCTACTTCCCTTTTTAGGTGTAGTAAAGTTTTGTTCATTTCCATCACCTGTTTGGATGTGTTTTCCTGTTTTTCTTTGAGGACTTCTAGCTGTTTTGTTGTGTTTTCCTGTTTTTCTTTAAGGACTTGTAACTCTTTAGCAATGTTCTCCTGTATTTCTTTAAGTGAGTTATTAAAGTCCTTCTTGATGTCCTCTACTATCATCATGAGATATGCTTTTAAATCTGGGTCTAGCTTTTTGGTTGTGTTGGGGTGCCCAGTACTAGGTGGGGTGGGAGTGCTGCGTTCTGATGATGGTGAGTGGTCTTGATTTCTGTTAGTAGGATTCTTGCCTTTGCCTTTCGCCATCTGGTAATCTCTGGGGCTGTGCAGAATACACTGGGCAGGGTCCGGGAACCAAGATGTCTGTTGGTGATGCTCAGGCAAAGCGCTCCCTCTCCGCTCAGACCCTTTTCTCTGTCAGGTAGGTGGCCAGATGTCTGGGGCCTGTGCAGAATACACTCTGCGGGGTCCCGGAACCAAGATGTCTGCTGCTGATACACAGGCAAAGTGTTCCTGGGCCGGTCGGATCCCTAACCACTGGCCAGAAAAGTGGCCAGCTGTCTGGGGCCCGAAAAGGGGGCTGCCTTAGAAGCTCTGTGGCTCCCCCCGTCCCAGAAGCTTTTAGCTTCTGTATTCCGTACTCTCACCTGTGCAGAATATACTCGGCGGGGTCCCGGAACCAGGATGTCTGCTGCCGATGCTCAGGCTAGGCGCTCCCTCTCCGCTCAGACCCCTTTCCTCCGGCCGGAAGGTGGCTGGAAGTCTGAGGCCTGTGCAGAATACACCTGGCAGGGTCCTGGAACCAAGATGTCTACTGCTGATGCTCAGGCAAATTGTTCTCAGGCGGTTGGATCCCTAACCTCTGTGCAGAATACATTCGGCGGGGACCCGGAACCAAGATGTCTATTCTTGCTCTTGTTTTCTTTGCTTCGTGTGTGTGCTCATAACTGCTCTTACATGGATACCTCATGGCAAATCCTCTTGGTATCTCCACATGGCCTCTCTACACTTTTCTTCTTTCTCAGTAGCAGATTCTTACATGACTGTTTGAAGAAATTTTTATAGTGTTCATTATCCTTCCCCATAGTCCCCCTCTAACTTGCCCTCACATGCTCTGTCCCATTTAATTCTTCCTGTCCATTATTCATTTTACCTCCTTTATATTACTGCATTCCATGTCTCCTCCCTTGAAAGATCCTCCATCCCCCATGATCCCTTACTTGTTTCCTAATTTCTGTGAGAATTCCAAATGAAACACATATATCTAAAGATTCAAAGATAAATCTGTGTATGAGAGAAAACAGACAATTTTTTTTCTGGGTCTGGGCTACAGATGAATGGATAAAGACATATAATATTGCCAGGGAGGGGGCTGTCTCAGTGGTTGTTCTTGGTTCTTCTTGAAGCAATGGAGGGGGAAGAGCATCTGCGGGGTAATACTTGGTCTTACAAGATATTTGGGGTTGATGTACAATAATAAAATATTTACTTGCCTTAAGTCTAAGCCACTTTGTTGTGGTAGCTGACCTGCTTGTTTGCGTTTCTCTGAGGCCAGAAACTGTTTAGCACCTCATCATAAAACAACAGGAGATTAAGTGGAAAGTTGCTGGTGCTCCTTTCTCTGGGGAATTAGTCAGAAAGCTTCTCTAGCTAAGCTGGTTATGTCTTTGTAAACCATAGAGGAAGGAAAGGAAAAGAATTAAGATGCTGTATTCAGGCCAATATGCACAAACACATATACATTCAAACATCCACACATCCATGCTGGCCAGGCCAGACCATCTGCCACAATCAACTCCACACGTATTCATGCATGTTAACACATATACGCATATACCTGCATACAAACATGTAGACAAATAGACATATACATTTAGATCGATGGAGAGGTCAAAGCTCCTCAAGCCAAACCATCCAACTAACAACTTTATTTCTTTCCTCTGGTCTTTTATTCCTTCTTAGACAAAAAGTTCTTTAGGAAATGACCTCAGAGATAAAATGTTACATAGAATGAGAGTTACAGAGGATGTTGATATTAAGTCGAAAGCAGTGTTTCATCATCATATACTCATTAAAAGTTCAAAGCGACGGTTTTTACATGGCCTTGCTTTATCACAGTGCACACCTGTGACTTTATCCTTGGACCTAAATGCTTTTCCTTGATCACAAAATTGTCCCTAGTCTGTTTCTCCTTTTAGTGTAATTATGAAAGCTCATTGTGTTTCTTATTATGCAGCCTTTACTTATTATCCTGAGAAGTGGGCACATTCTAGTCTTGATTCTAACTTTATTATATCTTTCTAGCAACTAAGACTTAAACTTTCTTCCTAAAATTATTTGAATCAAATTAGGAATTCTAGAGAATCATTATCTATTTGTCTAGGTAGCATCACCACAAGATAGCACATCTTTATTGTTCTACAGAGATCTGCTCAAAAGGGTGGGCTAATACCTAGTGATAGTTATATATTTAATAATAACAGGAAAAAATATTAATAGCAAGAATGTTCCCTAAAATGAATTTCCCCTGGGCTTTGCCTATCAGAGAAACTCTATTATGGATTTGAATCCAAGGCAGACAGACTCAGATCAGGAAGATCATCTGCTAGTTATTAGCTTCTCCTATGATGGATCCTGACATAATATAAACAATAAAAGTTTATTTAGGGTTAAAGAAGAACAAAACAGCATTTGCAGAAAACAATGTATGGATGTAGATGAAGGGGAATTTTAATCTAACAACATGGCTGCTCTGGCAAGGGATCATATCCAAAGACCTTCTAGGTCTGTGTGATCCTGATTAAATGACACACCTTTAATCTCTCTGGCTGGAATACAGACATATCTTTAGTGCATACCTAAATTCCAAATAATGACATCTAGTTGAGGGGCAGACAAAGTGACAAATCAGAAAAAGATTTGTTAGAATGAGTCAGAGATGGGATACACCCAGCTCTCAAGAACAGACAGGAAAGATAAGCTATTTAAGGGCAGTGTAGGAAGAGAGGGGAAGTTGAGTTTAGTTGAGTTCAATGCAGCTCAGATGAATGCAGTTGAATTTAGTTGAGTTTGGTGCAGCTCAGTTGAATGCAGTTGAGTTCAACTGAGTTCGTGCAATTCTGTTCAATTCCTGTCAGTTTGTGCATTCAGTGCAATACAGTTCACGGAGTTCAGAGGCAGTTTTCCCAAGCAGAACAATCATTCAGAAGCTGAAAGAAGCCAATTTGAACCAGTCAGCTTGGAGAGGAGTGTGAGACAGAACAACTGAGATGAACCAGCCAACAAGAGTTCAGAAAGAGCTAGAAAGGGTCTTGCGCGCGTCCGACTCGACCAGCAAGAACTACGCTGCAACAGGATCCTTCTGCACACGTTTATTGGGAGAGCTTGATTGTAGAGGCGAATAGACCCTGAGCCCAGCCCTGGTGCTGCTTTATATAGGCCTAGGAGAGGCGTGTCTCATACCCGGATTGGTTGTGCTTGGTGGATGCTTACCACCTCATTTGCATTCCTACATCTGATTGGTTACTTTCTCTCTCATCTGATTGGTTAACTTCTCTCTCTTCTGATTGGTCAATTTCTCTCTCACCTGATTGGTCAATTTCTTTCTCATCTGATTGGTCAATTTTGGTCAATTCTCAAAACCTCATCTTGGCAAAAAACTTTCCTGCCTATGTATGCGTGGTGGCCAGCAGAAGCCTGTGCCACTCTGCAACGGCATATGTGGCTTCCCACATCTCCCCCTTTTTGTTTTAATAAAATGAGGCTGGACTAGGCCTGTGCAATTATGTCCATCTGCTGTGGCTCCTGTTTTAGGTCGTTCCTCCAATGTCACAGTCTTTTCCCGTTGTAGGGTAACCCTATTGCCACCGGGCCCCGTGTCTTAGGTTGGCCTGTGCATGAGGAAAGTTGCCCGTCTCTGGATACCCCAGTGCTGTGTGACAGTAACTGCTAAATGACCTAGGGCGAACTCTGCAAAAGAGGCCAGCCAAAAAAATGAATTAGTGGGGAAATCATGATCACCCTGTCGTATGTATCAATGTGCAAGGGCTGATCAATGATTGTTGAGTCTCTCTCATGCACAAGATCAGAGAACTCAGAGGCCGACTAATTCTTGAGCATAGATAACCAAACTTTAGGGGAGGCGCCATTTTCAATAGCTAATAGTGCCTGAGTTATAATCACCTTGTCACGTTTTTGTTGGGTTCTAAATTTGCATACCAACCAGAGCATGAACGCCAGTCCAACAGCATATGGAAGCACCAAACAAAATCACTCCCACCCATTCCTTAAAGTAAGAGAAAGCAGAGGAAAGCCAAGAGGTAAAGTCTCCAAAGGTCACAGGTTCCACTCTGGTTCCATTAAGGTTCAGGATCTGTATCTGCAGCCTCTTCTGCAGCCTGTCCAGCTCCTGCGACCAGTTTCCCTTCAGATAATTCGATAGGTCTGTACTTTTAATAAAAGAATTATTAATATACCTATTGGGAGTAATGCATACATGCGGAGTGGATGCCACACAACTCATTTGAATGACATCCATCATCTGTTCCATGTTATGCTGTAAAATATCCACTCTCTGATTCACTAACATTAATCCTGAGGCGATATGAGAATCCACCCTTTGCAGAGTGAGCAATGCCTCAGACGTTTTTTCTGCTATCTGACTTATGGTATCAGCACTATTAACTTGATTGGCCATAGCAATTCCTGCGGTAACCGCTGATGCTGCAGACACTACAATGGCAGTGACAATGGCAGCTGTGATTCCAAAATCTCTCTTCTGTCTAACTAGACTCATTATTGGGAACTTCTCTGGATCTGCCTCAACAGGTACAGGGACCAAGATTGGTAGCTGTACCACTAAGGCTAAGGATTTGGTTCCATTCCAGCATTGCGTCAAAAAACAAGTGATATTTGTACAATCTAACCATTCTGTATCATTTTGAAATTCAGCCAATATAAAGAAAAATGGAGGACTAACACAAACTTCTACTGGAGAGGTCGTCATATTTCTGATAGCTCTATTAGTTGTCATATTATCTAAATGAGAAGAGGTATTGGAAAGTGTGGCAGAAACATTCAGTATCTCATGAAATGTTCCAGTCAGCAGTGCAAAGGCTGACAGACTGGTACTAGCACCTGCCTCATTACTTAAAATCCATTGGTAATATGGCCAAATATTTTCTTTTCCTGTAGCATCTTCCTTATCATTCATTACAGTAAAATCTAAAGGAGGTGACAAAACAAAACCCTTTGCTATTTCTTTTCGAGGAAAAATTTTTGATTGACAAGGTGAAAAAACTATAGGAAATGTGAGGTCTGGATGACACCAGGGCACGCTGCGTTTAGCAGTAGCATTGCCAACAGGCCATCGTGATCTTTTGGGAATAGTCACCTTTCCCTTTATCATAATAGTGGTGATGTTTATAGGTGAAGTTACATTATTTCCAACATCACCTGAGCCTAATTGCGCTCCTTGGACGACTTGTGTTAAAGCATTAAGTAACACTCCAGAGCTCACTTTATTTTGGATAATGGGGTCTGCCCAATTAGAGATAATCTTTTTCTTTAAAAATATACAGGGTGTAAAAGGTCTATCCACATTATGCACAAAGCATAGTGTATAATTTAAATGAAAACTCGTACTGTTATACACCCGTGGCTCTTGAGGAGTTTGTCGTGCACAAGGCGCATCCAGAAAACATTCTGTTGCATAAAACAAAGGCAAGGTAGAAGAATTGGAATGTACCGGTAAAGGTACTGGCCATGATCTTACTATGGCCCACAAAGGTATACTTATCCTGGTCTCAATCATCAGGAGCAGGAATAGCAGGATCATCTTGGGATTCATCTTGCTCTTTCACGGTCCTTGTCAGTCGCGTCGGGACCCAAAGTGGATTTTCTTCACCCTGTGGAAAAACACAAATAGCTCCCCGGGATCTGATTAAGATAGGATCCGGGCCATACCATTTATTATCAAGGACATTTTTCCATTTGACCATTTCGTTGGGCGATTGAGGCCATTGTCCGTGCCTTTCAGCTGGTGATCTTCCTGCATCATCCAATTTTTAAAAATTAAGAGTAAATATTGTAAGGGATAGAGCCATCTTTGGCGTCATAGCCTCTATTCCCCCTTTCTGTTTTTGCAAATATTGTTACAAAGTACGATGGGCTCTTTCAATGATGCCTTGGCCCTGTGGATTATAGGGCAGTCCAGTAATATGTTTCACTTGCATTTGTTTGCAAAATTGGCTAAACTTAGAAGAAGTATATGCAGGACCATTATCTGTCTTTAGCACTAGGGGCTTACCACATGCAGCCCAAGCCTCTAAGCAGTGAGATATGACATGAACTGCCTTTTCCCTTGACAAGGGAGAGGCATGTAGGATACCAGAACTGGTATCAATGGACACATGTACATATTGTAATTTCCCAAAAGCTGGGATATGCGTGACGTCCATTTGCCAAACATCTAGGGGTCGCACTCTGTGAGGATTAATGCCCATGGAAGGTGCATTAATAAATTCTACACACCTACCACACTGTAGGACAATATCTCGAGCTTCTGTTCGTGTGAGCTTAAACTTTTGTCGTAATGTAGAAGCAGGGACATGATAAATTTGATGAAAAATTTTTGCACTTTCTATAGAATTTTGTGATAGGAAAACCATATCTCTGGTGGCTGAATCAGCAATTGCATTACCCTTAACCATAGGTCCAGGTAATGATGTATGTGCTCTAATATGTTGAATATAAAAGGGATACTCACGCATCAAAATACAATTTTGTATTTTCATTAAAGTTTCAATTACTGGACTAGACTGCTTAAAATTTCCAGCAGTCTCTAACATTAGTACAGCATTAACCACATAAACAGAATCAGAGATAATATTTATGGGCATAAGAAATCTTTTAAAGACTTCTAAAACCACCAAACATTCTACCAATTGAGGGGCTCCTGGTGTAAATTGCAACCTTACAGCCTTTTCATTAATCACATAACTTCCACTTCCTGTTTTGGATCCATCTGTATAAATATCAATGGCTCCCTTTATAGGAGTATTAGCTGTTACCTTTGGAAATATCACTGGATGCAATAACAGAAAATGTAATAAAGGATGTTTAGGATAATGATTATCAATTAAACCAGAATAACTGCATCTAAGAATAGCCCATTCATCTATAGTTGCACACAATGTTTGCATTTGTGCAGCAGTATAGGGAACAATTATGCTATCTGGCATTTTTCCGAAGTGAGTAATTGAACTTTTTATGCCTTTACGGGCCATATTTGCCACCATGGTGGGATAATGCTCTATAGTCTTATTAGGGGATATATGTGGATATATCCATACTAGAGGACCATCTTGCCATAATACAGCAGTTGGCAAATTTATGGTTTGTAATATGCATAGGCAAAAAGGTTTTTGCTCATTTATATGATTTAGCTGTGCTGTTTGGATTGCTTCTTCTACCTTCCTAAGAACATCAGAAGCCTCAGGTGTTAATTGTCTCAATGAGGTAATATGTGATTCTCCTTCTAAAATTTGAAATAGAGGTTTTAATTCCGAAGTAGGGATCCTTAAATAAGGTCGAATCCAATTTATATCTCCTAATAATTTTTGAAAATCATTTAATGTCTTTAGATGATCTTTTCTTATACTAATCTTTTGTGGGGTAACACACCGTAAAGTAATAGTGGCTCCTAAAAATTGACTAATATTAGACTGCTGTACATTTTTGGGTGCAATAATCAAGCCATTATTTTTTAAAGTTTCATTAAGAAAGCCATAAGCTCGCTGTATACTTTCTTCTTCAGGTCCACAAATCACAATGTCGTCCATATAATGACAAATTTTTAAGGAGGGGAAACCATCTCTAACTGGTTGTAAAGCTTTTCCTACATATAATTGACATATGGTAGGGCTATTTGCCATTCCTTGGGGTAACACTCGCCATTGATACCTTTTATCAGGCTCCATATGATTAACAAAAGGTAGGGTAAATGCAAATCTAGGTTTATCTTTCTCGTTTAATGCAATGGAAAAGAAACAATCCTTAATATCTACTACTATAATTCTCCAATCCTTAGGTAGAGCTGAAAGTAGGGGGAGTCCTCTTTGTACAGGACCCTTAACTTGCATTTGTGCATTAATGGCTCTGAGGTCATGTAACAATCTCCATTTACCTGACTTTTTCTTTACAACAAAAAGAGGGGTGTTCCAGGGTGATTGTGTGGGTTCTACATGTCCCAGGTCTAATTGTTCTTGTACTAATTCTTTAGCTGCTTTTAATTTCTCAGAGGATAAAGACCACTGAGGCACCCACACCGTGTCCTCCGTACACCACGGAATGGGCAAAGGCTCCTCAGCGGCCCCTAGAAAAACCCATCCCTTTCTTATCTGCTTTTACTGTGGCTTTAACTGGTGAAATTCTACCTTGTAAATTTTTTTTCCTAGACCTAGTCCAGGTATATATCCCATTCCTTTCATCATTTCCTTGCTTTTCTGAGAATAATCATTTGTCAGTATAAAGTTCATGGCTGACATCACATCTCTTACCCATAAGTTTACAGGTAAAGGGAGTACATAAGGTTGAAAAAGCCCTGTCCTTCCTTCTTTATCTTTCCATTGTAAGGATTTTGCACTTATAGTTGGGGTAGCCTCATATCCTAATCCTTGTAAGCTATGTGACAATTGATTAACAGGCCAAGAAGCAGGCCACCAATTACTAGATATAATGCTTTTATCTGCTCCTGTATCCATTATACCTTGAAAGGTTTTTCCTTCTATTTGTAATGGTAAAGTGGGACGATTATCCAAATCCAAAATATGTATGCCACATTAGTTCCTGTAGAACAAAGTCCCTTATCTCCTCGGGAATCCTGACTACTAGGGAACATGTTATGCAAACTAGGAAGAATCAGCAATTGAGCAATGCGATCTCCAGGAGAAATGGCTATGATACCTCGGGGTGCAGAACACATAATCTTAACTTGTCCCTCATAATCTGAATCTATAACTCCAGGGTGTATCATTAATCCTTTCAAAGCAGAAGAGGACCTACCCAACAGTAGGCCCACTGTATCCTTTGGTAAGGGACCTCTAAAATCTGATGAAATAGGTTGGCATCCCATGTGAGGTGTAAGAATTACTCTGGAGGTGGCACAGATGTCCAACCCTGCTGAACCCGGAGTGGCTCTCCTCGGTCTCTGGGTGGCCTCATAGACACTGTGGTCTGGAGTGCCCCATACATTTGGGGGCCCTGGGGATGGGGGCCCCTTACTCCATTTTTTGGCTGTTGTACTTTAAACTGAGGTATCGGCCTTCCTTTTATATCTCTGACTGATCTACATTCATTTGCCCAATGTTTTCCTTTCCCACATTTTGGGCAAATACCTGGTCCTGTCTTTTCAAACCTACTCTTCCTACCCTTTGTACACTGCTTTTGCATATGACCTGTTTGTCCACAATTATAGCAGGTTATTTCTTTTGTTTTTGCCATTAAAACTGCAGCAGCCAGCCCTGCATTTGAAAGTGGTCCTCCTATTTCTCTACATGCTTTCATCCACGCCTGTAGTCCTTTCCCTTTCCAAGGTGTGATAGCATTTCTGCATTCTTTGGTACATTGCTCATAAACTAATTGTTCAATTAGTGGCAATGTGGTCTCAGAATCACCAAATATGCGCCCTGCTGCTTCCATCATGCGAGCCACAAATTCAGAGAATGGCTCATTAATTCCCTGAATAATTTTTGTCAAATTACCAGATACCTCGATTAGGCAATGCTTTCCAAGCTTTCACTCCTGCCTGATTGATTTGATCATAGATCTGCACTGGGTATCCTAATTGATTGTTTGTCCACATGCCCTGACCTGTAAGCATTTCAAAGCTCCATGCTGGTTGCCCTGCAGTAGCATTAGCATGGGCCTGACTCAAACACAGATCATGCCATATAGACTTCCAATCTAGATACTGTCCCATCGTAAGACATGCCTTTACCACACTCATCCAATCCGAGGGAGTCATGGCATTGTGAGCCAGTCTTTCAATCTGGGACTGAGTAAATGAGGCATTAACTCCGTAGGTCCTTACTGACTCTACTAACTCTTTCACTTGTTTATGCGATATTGGCTCATAATACCGCTGTTGAGCTTGATCCTGAAAAACAGGAAAAGCCTGACATATTTTTCGCAACCCTCTAGGAGTGCAAAAAGAGTGGCCATTGCCAATTGCTTTCTTATCTGTATAAGGTGGAGGTGGTGGGGGAGCACCAAAACTCCTCCCTATTGGACCATATCTTTCTACCTCATACTCTGCAGCAGCCTCCTCCAAATCTTCCTCCTCCCCTGCTG
This sequence comes from Mus caroli, assembly GCF_978045245.1. Taxonomy (NCBI): domain Eukaryota; kingdom Metazoa; phylum Chordata; class Mammalia; order Rodentia; family Muridae; genus Mus; species Mus caroli. The sequence goes on along the minus strand of NW_028227257.1, from coordinate 99,535,786 downwards.
ATCATTCCGAGTCCTCTGAGCAAGATAATTCTAATAACTCAAAGTCCTCAAGAGGAGGGTAAATTGACTTAATTTTCTGTTCTTTATTTTTTATACTATCTTTTATATCTTTACTTTTTGTTTTCTTTTCCTTTTCTCCTTTTATTTCTTTCCCTTTACTTATCTTTCTGCGCGCGCCTTCTTTTTCATATCTCTCTGTTTCTGACATACTTTCCTGTTGCTCCTGTAAAAGTCGCTGCCCTTCCTTAACAGCTTGCTCACATTTCTTATCCTGAATACAAGCCTTAATTAATTTCCATAACGGCCTTGTTCCTGCCTTCACTTTCCCTTCTGCTTCCTCTCTTGCTATATCTCTCCCTAACTTTTCCCAACTAGGTAGCGTCAGCGACCCAGTGGGGGCAAACCAAGGAGCGAGTCTGTCTATCTCTTTTAAAAACCTGCTCACTGTACTTTCTGAAATCTTTAAACCTCTTTCTTTAAGCAAAGCTTGCACCGGCCCCACTAAAGGAATAGACTGGTGTGATGGTTTGTATATCCTTGGACCAGGGAGTGGCACCATCTGAAGGTGTGGCCTTGTTGCAATAGGTGTGATCTGGTTGGAATGGGTGTGTCACTGTGGGTGTGAGTATAAGATCCTCACCCTAGTTGCCTGGAAGTCAGTCTTCCACTAGCAGCCTTTGGATGAAGACATAGAACTCTCGGCTCCTCCTGTGCCATGCCTGCCTGGATACTGCCATGCTCCCACCTTGATGATAATGGACTGAACCTCTGAACCTGTAAACCAGCCCCAATTAAATGTTGTTTTTTATAAGACTTACCTTGGTCATGGTGTCTGTTCACAGCAGTAAAACCCTAACTAATACAACTGGCCAGTACCCATGATCGTCCTGGACTAAAGTGTTATCTATGTGAAATTATTCCCAGCAGATACACTCGTGCCCTGGGCGGTGACAGTTAAGGCAAAGGCAAACAATCAAGGCAAGAAAAAAAGCGAGCAGCACAACCCCAGCGACAATTATCGGATCTATTCCATAGGAAAGCATACCTTTCAGAGACTCATATCAATTTCTTTATACTTACCGGTACCACCGTTCCTCAGCTGAAGAGTTCTGAATCCACGCAGTTGAATCCTTCTCAGCAGTCTGTTTTGCAGGAACACTTTATTAACACCGCTCCCCAGCTGAAGAGTTCTGAATCCATGCTGGATCCTTCTCAGCAGCCTGTTTTTACGGGAATCTTTATTAACTGCTCCTTCCCCGTGATGCAGTTCTGAATCCTCCCTTTAGCAGGGGGTCTTCACTCGTGCCTGAAGATGTTTTGTCCCGGGTTCTCGGCACCACTCCACTTCTTGCGCACGTCCGACTCGACCAGCAAGAATGATGCTGCAACAGGATCCTTCTGCACACGTTTATTGGGAGAGCTTGATTGTAGAGGCGAATAGACCCTGAGCCCAGCCCTGGTGCTGCTTTATATAGGCCTAGGAGAGGCGTGTCTCATACCCGGATTGGTTGTGCTTGGTGGATGCTTACCACCTCATTTGCATTCCTACATCTGATTGGTTACTTTCTCTCTCATCTGATTGGTTAACTTCTCTCTCTTCTGATTGGTCAATTTCTCTCTCATCTGATTGGTCAATTTCTCTCTCATCTGATTGGTCAATTTTGGTCAACTCTCAAAACCTCATCTTGGCAAAAAACTTTCCTGCCTATGTATGCGTGGTGGCCAGCAGAAGCCTGTGCCATTCTGCAATGGCATATGTGGCTTCCCACAAAAGGGTGAGTTTATTCAGCAGTAAGTCTCAAAGGCTGAAACACTCTAGGCCTAGGTTAGCAGACAGAGGGTAAGAGCTGAAGCCTTTAAGGCTCTGGTTTGCAGAAGATTAGATTGTATCGGGGCTACAAGTTTCCAGGCCTACGCCTCAGGATAGTTACATAGAAATGCTCTGGGATTAGTCAAAGCCATGTATTCATAAATTTTGGGTACAGCTCTTATCCTTTCTTCCGAAGATAAAACCAATATTTATAAGTAGACATCATTATATTAGGCAAGCTACTACAAATTCAGAATGACAACTATCGCATATTTTCTAACACATGTGGAAAAATATACATAGTATGAAAGTAGAAAGGGGTGAATGAGAAGGAGTGAATGGTGAAAAGGGAGAGGCAAGAGAGAAAGAGAGCAAGAGAAGGTTCTGGAATGTATGTGACATGAAAGCAGGAGAACTACTTGGTGAGAGGAAAGAGGGCAGCAAGGAGTGGGTGGGAGAAATCACAGGGGAGGACAGTGAGGGGTAAATAAAGGGAAAGTATGTGTGTGTGTGTGTGTGTGTTATGTACAATTAAGCCCATTATTTTGTATGCTAAGAAATTAATAAGAAAGAGGATAATGGGGGCTGGACAAATGGCTCAGCGGTTAAGAGCACTAACTGCTCTTCCGGAGGTCCTGAGTTCAAATCCCAGCAACCACATGGTGTCTCACAACCATCTGTAATGAGATCGGATGCCCTCTTCTGGTGTGTCTGAAGACAGCTACAGTGTACTTACATATAATACATAAATACATCTTTAAAAAAAAAGAATGAGGATAATGAAGTATATACTTTATTTATGGCCAGAATACTCAAATGAGAAAAATCTATGCAAAATAAAGGCTGGCAAGATGGCTTGGCCATTAAAGACTAAGGCTTATATAACTTAAAAAGATAAGAAAAATGTATGTAAAATTGTATAATCTAGTATATTGAACTTTACTGAAAAAGTCTAAAATTCGCATGTATGTAAATAAAAATAGTGATCTACATCTACTTTTCATGATCCTTCTTAAGGAATGATGTTCTGATAAATGTGATATTTGACACTTTAAATGCTCAAACAAAATCTAAGCAAACCTTGGTATGGAGGCAGGGGCAGGTAGACCTCTGTGAATTCGAGGTTATCATGCTCTGTGTAGTGAGTTCCATGACAGCCAACACCTTGTAGAGTGTCTCAGTCTCAAATAACAACAACAACAACAACAACAAAAAAACCCAAACAAACAAACAAAAAAACCAACCAACCAACCAAACAAACAAAAACCAGAAACAAAATCCCTCAAACAAATCAAACCAAAATAAAATCTAACATGTTTCCATTTTTCCTATATATTTATTTTTAAGATGAAACCTATTTGAGTATGTTATTAGATGGTCTTAAGGTAACACGGCTTAAGGGAACAAATGGATTTTAAGTAGAACAAATGGATTGAGTAGTTTAAATTATGAAATTTTATGAGACTAATATAAAAGTGTAGTTCATCATTAGTTTTCCGTGGTTCATTAGCTACAGTGCTTCAAAGCCAAATGCCACCTGGGTAAGGCTGCACTAGATTATTTTCTGTAGGCTTGTCTATCTTGATAGAGTGCTGACTCTGTTATTCTTGCATCTAATGTATTCAAGTTGGCATGGATGTGAAAGACATAATTCTCATTACATGTGCTAAGCCAGGCAGCAAGGGAAACAAGCCTGACTAAATGCTTGGATTTCACCCAATGGTGCAGCAAACTAATGTTGTTTCGGAAAATGAAAACTGTGTCTGTATTTGTCAGCTCAAATACCCAGAGCTTCGGAAAAAGTCAGCAATAAATGGAGGGCACTGTTCGCTGACTTGACCTCTTTTCTTTACAAAGCACTGAGACTAAGTTCTCTGTAGATAAAAGGCACCCATTGTTAATAACACTGAACACTTGGTGGCTTTTGCTGAAGGACACAGTGCACAACATTTTCATTTTAAGTTGATGCGCTCCTTGGCAGCAGCAGCTAATAAAATTAGATTTAAAAAGTAGTAGGACAGTTCCAATGGCTCTAGTAGGTCAATCACATCGTTCAGAGTTAGAAAGATGGACACTTTCCAGAACGTTACTTGTCTTTTTAAATTTTCTATAAACTTTGGATTTTATCTGTTTTTCCATAGTTGTAAAATTATCCCACTATGTTTTTGGTTGGAATGACTCATTTTGAGATCTAAGTTGGTATTGAAATCATCACTGCACAATCTCAAATTTCTATTTTTTTCATCTCCTGGAAACTTTTATATCTTTGGTGAATGGTGAGGCTGATATTTATCTGTGGGTATAAGGATAGATATCTAGGTTAGTTAGGATTATTCTGGTCTAGTAAAGCAATGGTAGTAAATTCTTCTCCATGACTTTTAATTTAACTAGCTCCTGATACTTGGCTAGGTGTCCAGTACTAGGAATAATGTTCCTCTTGTTAAATGAGTCTTAAATCCGATTAGAGAGCTATTGGTTACTACCAAGCTATGAGTACCACTATTGCACCCTTAGGGATATCATGGCATGTTGGCCATTGTCTTAGTTAATAGGCATCATAGACATGCGATAATGGAAAGGCTAAATACTCAAGAAACTAAAATTAAATCTAATATTTAACCCAGCTATACCACTCCATAGCCTATGCCCAAAGGACTTCATCTTCCATAAACACTTGCTCTTTATATACAGTAGCCAGGAAGTGGAAACAACCTAAATGTCCTTTAATAAATGAATGGATAATGAAAATATCACACACACACACACACACACACACACACACACACACACACACACACACACAATGGAATTGTATTCAGCTGTAAAGAAAAATGAAATCAGGAACTTTGCAGGTAAATGGGGGAACTAGGAGAGATCAGCTGGTTGTAATTGGTAAATAATGTTGCTGGTGGCCAATAGCTAGGCAGAGAGACAGAGGCGGGATTTTGAGGTTCCCAGGCAAGGAATGCAAGGGAAGAAGAGATCACCATTGCTGGAGAGGGGCAGGTCCTGGCCAGAGAAGTGTAGGATAGAGAGACAGAGACACTGCCAAGATGTAAGATTTTTTTTTTTTGAGGTCTTTGTGTATTCTGGACATTAATTTCCTATTGACTGTAAGACGTTGCTGATGACACTATATGCTGAGGAGACAGGACTTTGAGGAATGAGCTGGAACTATTTTGGATACCTCCTTTTAGAGGACCTTACAGTAGTGCTGCACAAATTGCCAAACTGTGCAAACTACCAAGGGAGAAATGCAATAAATATTGCTATCCAGATGTAAAACTACAACAATCATTGGCCTAACAAGATATTCTCACTGGTACAGTAGTTGTACTTTTATCTCTGGGGTAACCGACAGTCTATTTAGATTTAAGATTCAGTAGGAAGAAACTTATGGGTAGTTCTCTAAACCTTGCCAACTGCCTGTGACTAAAGAGGTAACAGTCCCTACTATTGCCATTTTCTTACACCAATACCGTTTTAAACTGTATTCTAAATATGTATCTTTACGCCCACAGATCAGTGTAGCTCTCATCCCTCATCAAAGAGCAATGGAGATTGTTATAGAGATTCACAAGCGGTCAAAATGCAGATACTAAATGACCATGGAGTGTTGAACACAAACTGGTATATCTGCAATGTAACCCCTACACAGAAGACTCAGAAAAGATCATGAAGGGGGAGATGTGTGGGCAAAGGATTGTAAGAGCCAGAGGGTTAGAACTCCTGCAACATGATAGTGTCTTCTAGGGAAGCTGCACAGATGAAATTGGAATATGGTCACCTAAATAAAACCTGTACAACAATAACATCAACTTGTCCATCCCAACACAGATGGAGAGTTCTTAGGAGGTCCCACCCCCTATATGAAGAACTATAGGAAATCAATGGACACTGAAAGAAAGATAACGTATCTTCTCCAGGGCTGAAATATCATCCAGTCTCAAGTGGTCAGCCCTAAACACATGTATACAAGAGCAACATTAAGTGGACTTAGTAGATATGATCATACCTACTTGTGTATGCTAATAATGTAACAGCAACTATATTATTTTATAGGAGAAGAGGTCTTAAATTTGAGAGAGAATGGGGGAGACATAGGAGGAGTTGGATTGGGGGTAGAAATGGTGTAAATACACTCCTTGTGTAGAAATGTTCAAAAGATAAAAAATTTAAATAAAAAGAATAAAAAGGCAAAGAAGAAAAAAGCTTCAAATTTAATTTTTAAAATATCTGAGATTTTACTATAGTTTTGTAACAAAGGAGCTTTGAGGAAATGATCTACCTGTGGTTTGCCTGTGTGTGCCAACATCCATTAAAATGATATCAGGAAGACACACGAAGAGCCAAGCTTCTAAGGGCTTGTTGTTATGCATCATGAGCCAAAACATGGATTTTTAAAATGAAACAGATTTATTTAATAATAGACTGAACAGAACAATAGGAGTCACAGCAAGGGATAAGTGGAGAACAGGTGGCAATATACGATAATCACTGTGCCAAGCGGAGGGTATAGATGTGGGTAATTCATAAGTATCAATCAATACAGGAGCCTCTTAGCATCACCTGCTTGGGGATAAAAACCACCTACACACACTACATTTCGGTAAGGACTGTGGCTTACTTACTGCATATAGTCTGACCACAGAATATTGACTGTAGTTATTAGCAGGAAATGCAGGGTGCAAGTATGTTTGTTTCTGTTTCTTTATAGTGGTGAGTGAACCCAGAGACTCATATGTGTTAGACACGGACAATTTCCCTTGTCCTATGTTTTTTTGTTTGTTTGTTTTTTTTTTTTTTTTGTATAACAGATTAGTCAGAAATAATTTAAGTAACATTGAACTTACCTACTTGACTTTTTGTATATTTATAGAATTGTGGGTCTCCCCACTCTCATGGATCATCAGCCATCTTGATCCACGAGGGCAATGGGAACAGAAATGTTAAAACAGGGTTCGGAAGTCTTGTTTTATTTATGGTGAAATGTCACTAAAGTATTCAACCTTTATGTTGGGGATGCTTTGGTATTGAACCAGAACCTGATTAGCAGTGATTTCTGTATTGCTACAATCTGCCGGTTTAAAAACTGGATGGCAGGGATAGAACACAACATAAACCAGAAGGGAATCGAGGGTTGGGAGCCAGGATGATAAGGGATTGTTGAACCAAGTCAGTTGCTGAGTGGATTGAAATCCCGAGAGCAAGTCTGTACAGAGTTTTCTGAGGGTATTAACATTTGTCTCAAACATTTGATTTGTTTGCATAGACATAAGATTTTCCCTCACTACTCTGCAAGTCCCCCTGAGTTTAGTAGCAGCAAGAGTGTTTGACACTGTGGATGTCATCACCTGCTTGACTCCAGTCAGATGCTGTGTCTGGATAAAGGCAGCTTTTGTGGCCGGAGGCAGGTCCAAGGAAGATGACAGGTCGGTCTCTGTCTAGCCTGCAGCAGTAGCAGTGGCGCTGTCTTCTTTTCCTCATAAAGATAAGCCTGTAGAGTAATCCTAACAGGGGAGCAGGACCCTGGCTGGGGAATACCTGCGCTGGGGGTTATATGAGTATTTTTTTTCCCGTTCTACACCAAAATGGTGGAATGCGCATGTTAAGCCTGTAACAGTTTGATTGGCAGCACACCAGTGCTCTGGTGCTCTGATGCTCTGGTGCTGAAGGCCTAGGAGAAAGGCAAGGGTGTTAAAGGAATTTTAATCTTGGAAGTGGGAAGTCACCTGGGTTGCAATAAGGAAAGCAGAGGAAAGAGTTAGGAATTATTCATCTCATTTGCTTAAGGTAGCAGAGTCATGCCAATTATGTATCTGGAATGGGCAGTATCACTTGTCTGTGAGAAATAAGCTGGCTTAAGTAGATGGCCTTCTTTTATTTTGTATTAATTGGAGATTAAATAATAGTTGTTAATGTAGTTCCTTTGACCTGTGGGAGGTAGATCCAAGATGATTCTCTGAAGCTTAAAATAATTTTTAAATTTACGAAAAGAGTTAAATTTTAGATATGCCCATCTCGTTTGTTTTAGATATGCCCATCTCGTTTGTTGCCCATATCTGTAAATAATTTTGGGTTAAAACCAAACATTCGTTTAGGGATTCCCGTTATTAGGAAAAACAAGCATTTAGACAAAATTTTGACAAAGAAGCATGAAATGTTTAAGTTTTGAGCAAACTGCTGTTGTTCCAAGCTATGTCCTTTCCAATCGTAAAAGCAAAACGCCACACATCATCCCTGAGATTGAGGTTTGTAGCTCTGTGCTCCAGCTCAACTAACAGGAATGACCGCGTGTAGTTAGTCTTCCCAGAGGATTTAATTTGGCCATATGTGACCAGCTGTGCCAATGATCTGGCGGGTACTTCCTGCTCCTAACCTGGGGAAGAAACCCACTTTGCCATTGCCAGTTCTTTGCTTTGGTTTTTCTCTCTGGGGCCCTGCCATAAGCCAGGTCTTACCCTGCAGTGGATGTGCTCGGCAGCCCTACTCAACCGACCCCTCCTCCCCCCATTTCCTTGCCCGCACACCTTGGCTGTATGAGGACACAGCCCTGTGGGCAGAATTTGTTCCTGTAAAAGGGACACACTTTTTGTCTGCCCAACCCGCATGAAAGTAGATTCGGAGTGTGCTGTCAGGGCTGGGGATGGAGTCTGAAGAGCCAGAGGGCAAGGTGCATTTCCATTTCAAGCCTTCTGAAGTAGTGGAATTGTATTCAGCTGTAGCCCCTTGTTTCCTGAGCTGTGGAAACACTTTGGTGGGGGGGGGGGAATCCAGCCCCGGAGGGTGTTCATCAACGGAAAACATTTGGGGCTCTAGACTCCTGGCAGGGCTACAGTGGAGGGATCTTGGCTGAGGCTTTTCCTCCTTAAGGGTACAGCTTTGCTGGCTTGAGGACCAAGGGGAATGGAGGAGTAGATGAGATCGAAAGCCATTGTGGCTTTTTACAGGGGAATTTGATAGGGCTCGCGTTTTTCCCAATCTGAGAGGGTATTTTCTAAGATTCAGTGTTCCCTATAATAGGGAAGAGAGGAAGTATAGCTAAGGATGGTCAACTTTCCCAAGGCTATTCTGCAAGAGGGATTGGCATGCCCCAATGAGCGCCAGCTTTACCACAGAATAAGAAACTGGCAGCCGTCCTTGTGACTTTTATTTATTTATTTATTTTTAATTAAAAATTTTTTATATTATATATATGTATATATATATTATTACATATTTTCCTCAATTACATTTCCAATGCTATCCCAAAAGTCCCCCATACCCTCCCCCCACTTCCCTACCCACCCATTCTCATTTTTTGGCCCTGGTGTTCCCCTATACTGGGGCATATAAAGTTTGCGTGTCCAATGGGCCTCTCTTTCCAGTGATGTCTGACTAGGCCATCTTTTGATACATATGCAGCTAGAGTCAAGAGCTCTGGAGTACTGGTTAGTTCATAATGTTGCACCTACAGGGTTGCAGATCTCTTTAGCTCCTTGGGTACTTTCTCTAGCTCCTCCATTGGGGGCCCTGTGATCCATCCAATAGCTGACTGTGAGCATCCACTTCTGTGTTTGCTAGGCCCTGGCCTAGTTTCACAAGAGACAGCTATATCAGGGTTCTTTCATCGTTTGGAGGCTAATTATGGGATGGATCCCTGGATATGGCAGTCTCTAGATGGTCCATCCTTCTGTCTCAGCTCCAAACTTTGTCTCTGTAACTCCTTCCATGGGTGATTGTTTCCAATTCTAAGAAGGGGCAAAGTGTCCACACTTTGGTCTTCGTTCTTCTTCAGTTTCATGTGTTTTTGCAAATTGTATCTTATATCTCGCTATACTAAGTTTCTGGGATAATATCCACTTATCAGTGAGTACATATCATTTCAGTTCTTTTGTGATTGTGTTACCTCACTCAGGTTGATGCCCTCCAGGTCCAACCATTTGCCTTGTGACTTTTAAATGGCTGCTGTGTCACCAGATTTTTGTAAGAAGTTAAGAGGTTGTTGCCTACACCCAATTGGGCTTGGAGGTTGAGGTCTGGAAAGAGGGTAAGAGAACCTTTGGCTCAAACTGGGGAGTGGCTCCGACTGATGATAGTAATCAGTTATTCCACAAACAGTTTCCAGTCCTACTCAAAGGCTCGGCCAGAAGTATAGCAAAGAAAGGAAAAGAGACTAATCAACACTCAGAGGATGATATGACAAGATGCTGCTACCGGCCAGTGTTTGAGGGGGCACTCACCAATCTCCAGTGTGTTCTGTGCCCTATGATTTGGGTGCCAACTATGGGTCTTCCTGCTCCGTGAAGGCAGTGAGATGTGGAACAGGGATTTGGGAGCTGTACAAATATTTATGGTGAATGACCACACCTGACCGGTTGTCAGTAGGCAGGTCAACTTTAGGGTGATTGAAGGCTGGTAAAGTTTGGGGGACTGAGATCAGGGACATCCAGGATGGGCAAAGGTCATTGGCTGAGGGCTTTGGGGTACCTGGAATGTCTCATTAGCATTGGGAAGTATTTCAGGAATCTCAGATGCTGTCTGAACAGGTTTTGTCAGTTGGAAAGAAATCGATCCTGTAATCTAATTGAGGCTACGTGACATTCCTCAGGTAGAGGCCAAAGTGTGGGCTTAGAATACCTGAGAGACAAGGTCAGAGAAGGAGAAACTCTGCTAAGGAAGGGAGTCCTCCATTATCACCGAGCCCCAGAAGGCTAATGGTAGACTTTGACCATCCGGTCAATGGTAGACTTTGACTTTAATTAACAGTTTTTCCACATAGAATATTGAAATGATCATCAAATACATTTTTGAATGTTTCATCACCTCATAATCAAAACTTGGTGTCCATTTAGTAAATGTGTCCATTTAGTAAATTTGTGGATTCCCCAGCTCCGGGCAACCACCCTGCTGCTTTCTAATTTTGTAGATCTATTTTGAATGTTGCATACAAATGGAATTATACAACTTGTGGCTTTCTGGGACTAGTTTTTTAAGTCTCCATGATATAATGTTCTAGCATATATCCATACTTCTTTATTTATTTATTCAAGTTTTTTCTGTTAAAGATTTATTTATTTATTATATGTGAGTACACTGTAGCTGTCTTCAGACACACCAGGAGAGGGCATCAGATCTCATTACGGATGGTTGTGAGCCACCATGTGGTTTCTGGGATTTGAACTCAGGACCTTCAGAAGAGCAGTCAGTGCTCTTAACCACTGAGCCATCTCTCCAGCCCTACTTACTCATTTTATTACAGAAAAAGATTTTTGTGTTACATCACATTCTTTTATTACCAGAAGATGAAATTGAAAGTATTCACAGTTTTGGTTTTTTTCTGTAGTAAAATGGAAGCAAAATTTAAAGTTTTACTGTGACTTGTTCAGAAAGAGGGAGGAGGGAGGGAAAGAGGAAGGGAAGGAGGGAAAGAGAGAGAGAGAGGTGCAAGAGTGGAAAATTGGAATCTGAATTATGAAGCATGAATAGTTCTTTTAAGAAAAAGATTTTTAGCATTCAACTTAAAGGTTTGACAATGTTAAGTCTATTGCTTACCGTTACCTTCAAATCCATATTGAAGCCGACCACTGAAAATAGCACTGAAAGCAGAGAAAAGCAAAGAGATGGGGCTTAGGTGGACATGTTTGGGTTGGCTGAAGTAAACACGACTTACAAGAATAACAAAAAAGAAAGAACAATATTCCAGAAGATATAGGACACAAGTTCAGAATCACCCTAAAAAATGTCACAGAAATCTCATGGAAGATCCTGGAAATCCCTCAGGGTATAGCATTCCAACAATATTTTCATCTTTTGATTTGATGAACCTCTAGTTAGGATAGATGGGTCAAGCACTATATTAGTAACTACTCTGAAATATGACAAATGTTTTAAAATCATCTATAAATAAATTCAAAAATTTTCATTGAGTATATGATTTCAGTTGTAGCTGAGTATACACTGGAGTAGATTTGGTTTGAGAAGATTAGGAATACATGCAAGAAGAACAAAGGTAACATGTAACTTCCCATGTTCAAAATAAGAGTTTTTTAGTTTAAGTGTTCTCAGAAAAGAGTCTCTGGGCATCTTTGTGTTTTAACTTCTTAGGGTGTAGGCATGACATTCTACTGTAGATGATGTCATATATATGGGCTGGAGAGATGGCTCAGTTGGTAAAGCAGTTGTTTTATAAGCAGGAGAACCTGAGATTAGATTCCCACCATTCACACAAAACTGGGTGTGGCCCTTATGTCTGTAATAACAGCACTAAGGACAAAGAGACACATTGATCCTTGGGGGTTCTCTATTAACTTAGTCTAGCCACTTTGGTGAAGTTGCAGGTTAATGAGATGTTCTGTCTCAAACAAAAGATGGCAGGCATAGGAGGACCAACACCCAAAGTTTCTCTTCAGGGTCTTTGACATATGCACATGCATGCATGCAACACACACACACACACACACACACACACACACACACACACACACACACACACACACACAAACTGGGGGGAGGGAGGGAGAGAGAGAGACTAGGTAGGAAGAGGAAGTTAGTCAAGTTTGCTATTCCACATGCTGGGGAGAGGAAGAAGGGGAAAAAAGTGGAAGGTCAGCTCTGAAAAGAGGTAGGGGTTTTAGTCCTGACTGGTTAAATCAAGGCCAGAAGGGGCTCTTGGAACTAGATCCTTTTCCTCTGTTAGAGCTCTTACATTTAAGGCTTGGTAACATGGTTTTGATAACAACACAGGACATGATAAAAACTGAGCTGAAGTTTAAACATCTTTGAGGTATAAAATGTGAATGTAAATCTACCCAGTCTGCCAAGGGATGCTGTATAATGCTGTGTACTCATGGACTAGGACCCTGATAGTAGATGAGACAAAGAGTAAGTTGCTGTCATCCAGCTAGAGATTGTGGGATGCAAAACCAGCAAAGGTGTGGCTTTGTGATCACCATCACATACCATCGTAGCAGCTTGATACAGTTGGTGATAATTGCTATCAAGAAAATGTTTAAGCAGTTGAATTAAATTTTCTACAAGACTGAACATTTCATGATGGAGCATTAGCAAATATTTATCTCTGTCTTTCTGGCTATCTTTCATCTATTAGCCAGTCAGCCAATCAATTTACCTCTCCACCTACCCACTTTGCCATTATCATCCATCTGAAATTGTTTTGTCTCTCTAAGTTGGAACTTAACCCATTTGTTGTAGGTTAGACTTTTCTGTGCTTGTCAGTTAAGGGATTTGGAATTTGTGACCCATCTACATGTAGCATCTATCATCAGAGCATGACAAAGTTCTGGCACTAAATCTTCCTCCACATTTTAAAGTGTTCCGGAATGTAGTCAAGGAAAACCAGCCTACTTTAGTCTTTTAAGCCACACTATTTTCTTTCTCATTCACTAATTATTATCCACAGCTTTCTGTGAACAGGTGGTTGGCAGTGTGGGTGGACTTGTGGGGAAACAAAATTCCACAGGAGAGCTCTCTGTTCTGAGATGACTTCATTCTGTGGTAGATCAAGCCTCTGCAGATACATAATTAAGTGTTTTTTAAAAGATAATGTCTCTGCTGTGCATTGTTTTAACCCATTCACAGTCATTCTTCCCCTCTTCACTTTGTTTGTTAGGTTGTTTTTAGTTTGATTTTGTTGTTGTTGTTGTGTTCAAAACACATTTTGGAAGCATGGAGTACACTGACCCAAATAAGTAGCTATTATGGGATCTTCTTTGTGAAAGGTCTTGAGTACCATAGTTGACTATTGGGGTGATATTCTGGTTGACTCTTCCTAATTTGCTAGTGCTCCCATCACAAAGTGCCAGAGTCTGAGTGACTTAAGCAACAATGACAGATAACAGCATGCTTTCCCCTCATCTTTTGGGAAGCTGGAAATTGCTGGTCAGCTTGCTGGTGGTTGAAACATTCTAAAGTCTCTCCTTGGTTTGAAGATGATTGTCTTCTCTTTTGCTCTTGTGTGTGTCTCCTCTTCAGGAGAGAAAGATTATACTTTCCATGGCTTACTGAACCAGAAATTAACCATGAAGCTTTACAATATTATGCTTACACTTAAGAGTGGTTTGTACTGATAAGAACATTTCATTTGTTGTTTCCTCTTCCTCTGGACAGGCTTGAGATATGTGTATATGACTTGAATTCCACAAATCCTAGGCTTTCTATTTATACATAAGGCCATCTGGAGTGGAAATTTCTGATTTCTTTGGTGACTTAGCTGTGTCATGTGATGTTTTTCTGGAAACTTTGGATGTTCTGTGAGGCAGACATATGGTAGGATGTTTGGCTGAGAACAGACACGTGGTGTTTTTCTGGAAGCAGACTGGAAAAAAGGGCACGTGATGTTTTGACTAAAGTAGACACTTGAGAGGACAAGTGATGTTTGGAAAGGGTATAAAATATAACCCAACAGACAGTGGACGATGCTGTGGCATTGGTTCACCTTGCCACTCTTTGCTGGTCTTTGTTGGCCTTTGCTGATGCTGGTCTTTGTGATGATGCCATGGCATTGGCTCACCTTCCTTTATTCACTGATCACCATTTTTTGTGACTTCATAGAGAGAAATGCACCACAGAAATTCTTGTGGTAGTCCTGTGGGTTCTTGCCACTTCCATGGATTCGGGCGATTGGCAGAGACTGGATTGAGCTGCTGCTGCTGCTGATCTGTGTGAACTGAACTGCTGATGTCCTGATGATGAAGATTGGAATCTCCTCAAAGAACTATTTCTAACCAGGTCCACATCCCCCTTTGCCCTATTAACCTTTCCTTTCCACTACCTCTGGTAGGTGGTGGGCTAGTAGGGAAGTTAAAGAGTTTAAGAACCCTTATTAAAGTAGGTTTTGAAAAGTTTAAGCCTATAGCCATCCCGAATGCTTATTTTACAGATCTTGTAGGATAAGAGGAGATCAGAGATGTCGTATGGCTGTATAGTGCCTGAATCAGAGCAGACCCTGTAAAAGACTTGTTTCTCTGACAGTGCTAATTCCTATGCATTTTTAAATCTATGGCTACCATACTCTTATCATAGTTACACCCTCAGAGTGGAGTACAGTGTGCCTCATGCAGCTTCTTATGCTGCTGGCTTATTTTCAGGTCATTATTTTGCGTTTACCTCCTAAGGATTCAGTTTCATTAAAAAAAATTAGTCAAACTTCTTCCTTTATTTCCTAAATGACAGTGTTTAATAGTGTGGTATGTTCAAAGGGGCTCTCTATACAAATGTATTCACTGTTTGGCAATTATTATTTATGTCTGCTTAATATAAGTGATGATACTCTACCTTGTGGGCTACTCAGATTAATTGATATTGCTGTGATGCACAAGTAATTTACAAGAAGGAATTGTTGACTTGTGAGTGTAATAGAGTCTTTGTGCTCTGGGCCATTTCTGTTTCATTGGTTTCTGTTGCTTCTTCCCCTACCTACACTTCTCATGTGCCTCTTGGGCTTGGATTACAAGTCTGAGCACACATTGTGGATTTGGAGCATCAGTTCTGTTTATGTTTCCTGAGCCACTGATCTGCTATGAAATGTGACTAGTGTTTCCAGGCCGGTTCATAATCTGAGGTGAGGGAGAGACCGTCTATGTTCAGGGTCATTGAATTTGAAAGCTCAGAGCACATCATCTCTTACATTTTAAAACCCTGAGAATTCCAAGGGAGATGTAACCCACATGTAACTCATCTGTTTATAGCTCTTCTTATCAAAATACTATGCTGTTAAACCCAGAGGTTCCCAGGACATCAATTAAACCTTAAAAGGCCCCTCATTTGACTGTGTGACAGACTATCAGACTTTATAAGTGTTAGAGGCTCTGTCTCCATTTTTAAAAGTCATTTATTTCTCATACTTAGTTGTTTCTGTTTTTTTTTTTTCCTAATCTATGAGATTTAAGACATGGATTTATTTTCATATTAAAACTTGCCTGGTGCTATGGAGACTATAAATAAACATCCTAAGGAATATCAATATACTGTTTTGACTTAGAAATCTTAAGGAGAAAGGATAAGGCTGTATGTAGGAAAATAATTTTGTATTATTTTAAAAATTGGCAGGCCTAATTCCTTGATTTATAGGGATATGGTTCCTGCTGATGTTGGAAGGACTTATTCAGTGAAGAGAAACAGTGTAGGAAAGGTGAATTGGAAACATTTTGTTCTTTAGAAAGTTAGTTATACCAAATGATGTTTTGCTGGAGCACACCGGTGAAGGGATGGCTTGCTAAAGCAAACACATGAAAGACTGTTTTCCTGAAGTAGACACAGGTGAAAGGATGTTTGGCTCGAGCATGCATGTAAAAGGACTCTTGATGAAGAATTATAAATATGACCCCACAGACAGGGGGAGAGGAGCAGTGAGCTTTGGTTTGTTTTGGTTTGTTTTGCCTCGATATTTTTTAACTAAAGACGCGCATGTATTGGTTCACCTTACATAGTGTTGTTGAGCTCAACTTCTGATAATGCCACCATGGAGAGAAACTTTCCCAAGAACTGCTCGTGAGGTTCCTGTGGCAGCTTGCAGCTTCTGTGCCCTCACCTCAGGCTAGTTGGCAAGTCTGGTGGTTTCTTCTCGGTTGAACTACAGCTGTCTGGTGTCTGCTTGCTGAAAGGACTGGACTGTAGCTGCTGGTTCGTGCCTGGTGTCTGCCTGCCTAGAGGACTGGTCTGCAGCTGCTGATTTGTGTTTGGTGTTTGCTATGGGACTGAACTGGTGCCCAAGAAGGTTGAGCTCATCCCCAAAGAACTACTGCTGAACAGGGCCACTTCTCCCATAGCCTAGTAACTTTTCTCTCCCACCGCCTCTGCTGGATGGTGGGCTAGAGGAGAAGTTGCAAAAATCTTGTGCCTGCAGAAAGGCCTCAAACTTTTCAGTAAAATCAGCAAGAGACTGTGTCCTTTACTCTTCAGGGTTGATTTTTGGTGATTTGAATGACCATCTTCCCTTTGTGATGTTGAATGAGAAGTGAGTTATAAATGAAAGGTCCTTAGATGCTGGGAGTGCCTCAGAAGCATCTTTTATACCCACTGCATCATACTGCCACTGTAAGTAAAGAAAGTCAGGTTGTAAATCAGAGAAATTAGCCGTCAGCATGCAACTTGCTGCTGTAAGGTTAGTGTACTTTCAGTGCTTCAGTTGTGAGCTTAGCATTTGATAGTTTGGCTGTCTCTTCATCTCTTCAGTGCACTTTTGATGACTTTGTTTGTGTTTCTGTATGAACAACATCTTGAAAACCTTTAAAATGGTGTGATAAGTTATAAGAATGAGTTAAAAAGAACAGAATTATTCACATGTATCAAGTTATGCTAAAACATAAAATGTTTTCAAATACATATTTTTTTGTAATAGAATTGATAACTTTCAAATTGACTCATGTCATCTCCAAATTTTACTGACTTATCCTTAGAATAATGTTTGTGTTTGACTCTATATTTACAATTAGCAAAAAATGAACATTTGCTATGCAGTGTAACTAGATATAGGCTCAGAAAGTACACTGGAAGAAACAATTTAATTCTCATGAAGTCAGATCTTCACTCTCATTTTTATGCCTAAGAGAGTAAAAAGGGGGTTCAGTCATTGGGAGAGTCAAATATAGAGATAATTTGATGGTTTTCTTGCACCCCAACTTTCTCATTTCATATGAATATAAATGACTCTGCTATGTGACACTTGATATTATGTGACCTTTATGGTATGGTCTGCTAGTATATAGAATTTACTACTATGATGTTGCTAAATGAGCACAGAGTCAAAGGGTTGTCTAAATGTGTGCTTGTAACTACAAACTAGTAGTTAGGTTTATTTTTGCATAGTACTAAGGTCATTGCAGAGACTCATAAAGGGTCAAAGTGCTAAGAATAAGTGATGCTGGAATTCTCAGCTCTGAACGTGACATCTATAGCAACCATCTGCACTGCCTAGGAAACATCATGGAAGAAAGAGGAGGTGAAAAGATTCTAAGAGCTGGAGAATGGAGAGACATGCTGTGAAATGTTGTCTTTAGAATGTAACATAGCCACTGCAACATGACTTTGCAGCAGTGGTGGCTACCTGCAGGAGTCCTGAGCCAAAAAATGGATAGACACTGGTTGAATGGAAGAGGAGGCTCTGTCAGTGGGAGAGTAAGGTGGATGGGAGAGGTGATGCATTGCATATGTGTTTGAAATTGACCAAGCACTTTAATAAAAGGTAATATAAAAATTACAAGCCTCATATTGTGCTTTGCAAATTAAATGCCGTCTCCAGTGTCTACTGTGTAGATGAGGGAAGACTATTGACAATCAGTAGCTGCCATTTTGTTGTTGTGTGTCTGAGAGCGTGTGTTTCTCTACTCAGAAAGACTTCCAGAATGTGTGCTCTGTCAATGAATATAATTTGTTCCTGGAAAGTTCCACCATTTCTTTGAGATCAAAGTTTCATCTTTGCCTCCCACTCCAGACTTCTGCAAGGTGATTGTTTATCCTCCTTGCTTTAAAGGTCTTATAAAGATGAGTCATCTCATGAGTTCTATGATTGAGTTATACTGAAGTTAGTTCTGGTGAATAGATTCCACTGTAGACTGGGAAGTATTTTAACAGTATCATTTCCACATCCCTGAGTCATAACAAGAAGAAATGAGCAACTGTTCACCAGCAAGGTGGCTTGGGTTCCAAGAAAATAAGGCCCTTCCCTCCTCTTCTAACCATAGGACAATTTGACAGGGTATGTTAAAGTGAGAAGTTTTCTTTTTATAAAACTAAAGGAAAAGAGAAATCAAATAGAAATTGCTTCCGAGGGAGAGAGAGGTTTGGAGAACTGTGACAAATCCCTCTGGGGTCCACACTGTGGGCACAATGAGCAAGGGTAACTTTAGTTGAACAATGGGAAATCAGCCACCAGCCTGAAGTGAACCATTTGGCTTCTTAACAAAGCAGGGGGTTGAGGGGGGAGCCACTATTTTAGGAAGAGGGACGAGCCCAGGGAGCTGGTGCACAGAAAGTTCTTTTTATCTAAGAACAAAATGTCAAAGCTTTAATGACGGTTTACTGGAACCCTTGTGGTATCTGAGAGAGACTGACATGCTGTTTAAGGCTCCTTTCCCAGGTACCTGAAGCAGCACCAAAAAACACTTTAAGGAAATACTGATAGTATAGTCCAGCCTTTTGAACACAGTCATTTTCTTCTTTTCCTTTACGAGGCTAAAAGCAGGAATCTCTTGAAGTCCAAATATCTGACTGAAGCTAAAGATGCATTGTTTTGAGGGCATGTCAAGTTGTTATTCCCCCCTCAATTTCATTAATAATACTATGTGTTGATTTTTTATTTTTCCTTTTCCCAAATCACAAGTAGGTTAATCTAAACAAAATCTTTATGTGACCAAATGCTTATCAAGAAAGAGAAATGCTGTTTGAAAAGCTTGCACTGCTGTTAGCTGACTTGAAGTGGTCACGTGAACTCTGTTAAAAACCTGGTTTCTGTGCATGAGGGAATATCGAGTTGGAAGAAGATGCAAGGAAGTGTGGATTGAGCTCGAGCTGAGGAGCCCTTAAGTGAATCCCTAATGTACCATGTGAGTCTCTTCCTACAAAGGGCTTTGCTTGAATTGTTCGTGAATTCTTGGATGGATTTGGAAATCAGTGTACTTCAGTTGCCAGTAAAGTGAAGTACTTTCCATTATACAAGCATTTGACATTTAAGTGAAGCAGTGAAGAATGGGTGGGTAGAGACAGGATTTAAGTAAGTATCTTCCTGGGAAACTCTAGGAAAAGTCTAAGAGTGTCAGATTTAAAGTTAGTTCTTGATGCTCTGGATGGACACTGGTTTATACTAACAGCTTTAGGACTACTTTTTCTTTTGTGGGGATGGAGGGTAGCTTTGGAGGATACAACAGGGGATACACAAAACCAAGAAGAAACAAAACAACAACAACAACAAAATGGTCGTCATTGCATGACTGCTTTTTGTATCAGATGTAATTGGCAGACACTTGGTTAACTGATTGGGAAGAGAGAAATGCTAGGTTTTCAGGCGATTACGTTTGCTGTTCAACTAGCAAAACTATTTAATCCCTGGACCTAAAAGGACTCAGCTTATTCTATGAAAGGTGAATAGGGGCAGAGTTATCTTCTTGCATGGAGTCTTGAGTTTGTTTTTTTTGTTTTTTGTTTTTTTTTTTAGTGTGTATTAGTGTATTTATTGTTTTTTTTTTAATATTTTTATTACATATTTTCCTCAATTACATTTCCAATACTATCCCAAAAGTCCCCCATAGCGCCCCCCACTTCCCTACCCACCCATTCCCATTCTTTTGGCCCTGGCATTCCCCTATATTGGGGCATATAAAGTTTGCAAGTCCAATGGGCCTCTCTTTCCATTGATGGCCAGATGACTAGGCCATCTTTCGATACATATGCAGCTAGAGACAAGAGCTCCAGGGTTCTGGTTAGTACATCATGTTGTTCCAACAATAGGGTTGCAGATCCCTTTAGCTCCTTGGGTACTTTCTCTAGCTTCTCCATTGGGAGCCCTGTGATACATCCAATAGCTGACTGTGAACATCCACTCCTGTGTTTGCTAGGCCCCGGCATCGTCTCACAAGAGACAGCTATATTTGGGTCCTTTCAGCAAAATCTTGCTAGTGTATGCAATGGTGTCAGCGTTTAGAAGCTGATTATGGGACGGATCCCTGGATACAGCAGTCTCTAAATGGTCCATCCTTTCATCACAGCTACGAACTTTGTCTCTGTAACTCCTTCCCTGGATGTTTTGTTCCCAATTCTAAGAAGGTGCACAGTGTCCACACTTTGGTCTTCATTCTTCTTGAGTTTCATGCGTTTAGCAAATTGTATCTTATATCTTGGGTATCCTAAGTTTTGGGCTAATATCCACTTATCAATGAATACATATTGCGTGAGTTCTTTTGTGATTGTGTTACTTCACTCAAGATGATGCCCTCCAGGTCCATCCATTTGGCTAGGAATTTCATCAATTCATTCTTTTTAATAGCTGAGTAGTACTCCATTGTGTAAATGTACCATAATTTCTGTATCCATTCCTCTGTTGAGGGACATCTGGGTTCTTTCCAGCTTCTGGCTATTATAAATAGGGCTGCTATGAACATAGTGGAGCATGTGTCCTTTTTACCGGTTGGGACATCTTCTGGATATATGCCCAGGAGAGGTATTGCTGGATCCTCCGGTAGTACTATGTCCAATTTTCTGAGGAACCGCCAGACTGATTTCCAGAGTGGTTGTACAAGCTTGCAATCCCACCAACAATGGAGGAGTGTTCCTCTTTCTCCACATCCTCGCCAGCATCTGCTGTCACCTGAATTTTTGATCTTAGCCATTCTTACTGGTGTGAGGTGGAATCTCAGGGTTGTTTTGATTTGCATTTCCCTGATGATTAAGGATGTTGAACATTTTTTCAGGTGCTTCTCTGCCATTCGGTATTCCTCAGGTGAGAATTCTTTGTTCAGTTCTGAGCCCCATTTTTTAATGGGGTTATTTGACTTTCTGGAGTCCACCTTCTTGAGTTCTTTATATATATTGGATATTAGTCCCTTATCTGATTTAGGATAGGTGAAGATCCTTTCCCAATCTGTTGGTGGTTTTTTTGTCTTATTGATGGTGTCTTTAGCCTTGCAGAAGCTTTGTAGCTTCATGAGGTCCCACTTGTCAATTCTCGATCTTACAGCACAAGCCATTACTGTTCTATTCAGGAATTTTTCCCCTGTGCCCATATCTTCAAGGCTTTTCCCCACTTTCTCCTCTATAAGTTTCAGTGTCTCTGGTTTTATGTGAAGTTCCTTGATCCACTTAGACTTGACCTTAGTACAAGGAGATAGGAATGGATCGATTCGCATTCTTCTACATGTTAACAACCAGTTGTGCCAGCACCATTTGTTGAAAATGCTGTCTTTCTTCCACTGGATGTTTTTAGCTCCCTTGTCGAAGATCAAGTGACCATAGGTGTGTGGGTTCATTTCTGGGTCTTCAATTCTATTCCATTGGTCTATTTGTCTGTCCCTATACCAGTACCATGCAGTTTTTATCACAATTGCTCTGTAGTAGAGCTTTAGGTCCGGCATGGTGATTCCACCAGAGGTTCTTTTATCCTTGAGAAGAGTTTTTGCTATCCTAGGTTTTTTGTTATTCCAGATGAATTTGCAGATTGCACTTTCTAATTCGTTGAAGAATTGATTTGGAATTTTGATGGGGATTGCATTGAATCTGTAGATTGCTTTTGGCAAGATAGCTATTTTTACAATGTTGATCCTGCCAATCCATGAGCATGGGAGATCTTTCCATCTTCTGAGATCTTCTATAATTTCTTTCTTCAGAGAGTTTTTATTATACAGATCTTTCACTTCCTTAGTTAGAGTCACGCCAAGATATTTTATATTATTTGTGACTATTGAGAAGGGTGTTGTTTCCCTAATTTCTTTCTCAGCCTGTTTATTCTTTGTGTAGAGAAAGGCCATTGATTTGTTTGAGTTAATTTTATATCCAGCTACTTCACCGAAGCTGTTTATCAGGCTTAGGAGTTCTCTGGTGGAATTTTTAGGGTCACTTATATATACTATCATATCATCTGCAAAAAGTGATATTTTGACTTCATCTTTTCCAATTTGTATCCCTTTGATCTCCTTTTGTTGTCGAATTGCTCTGGCTAGGACTTCAAGTACAATGTTGAATAGGTATGGAGAAAGTGGACAGCCTTGTCTAGTCCCTGATTTTAGAGGGATTGCTTCAAGCTTCTCACCATTTACTTTGATGTTGGCTACTGGTTTGCTGTAGATTGCTTTTATCATGTTTAGGTATGGGCCTTGAATTCCTGATCTTTCCAAGACTTTTATCATGAATGGGTGTTGGATCTTGTCAAATGCTTTTTCCGCATCTAAGGAGATGACCATGTGGTTTTTGTGTTTGAGTTTGTTTATATACTGGATTACGTTGATGGATTTCCGTATATTGAACCATCCCTGCATCCCTGGGATGAAACCTACTTGGTCAGGATGGATGATTGTTTTGATGTGTTCTTGGATTCGGTTAGCAAGAACTTTATTGAGGATTTTTGCATCAATATTCATAAGGGATATTGGTCTGAAGTTTTCTATCTTTGTTGGGTCTTTTTGTGGTTTAGGTATCAGAGTAATTGTGGCTTCATAGAATGAGTTGGGTAGAGTACCTTCTGTTTCTATTTTGTGGAATAGTTTGTGAAGAACTGGGATTAGATCTTCTTTGAAGGTCTGATAGAACTCTGCACTAAACCCATCTGGTCCTGGGCTTTTTTTAGTTGGGAGACTATTAATGACTGCTTCTATTTCTTTGGGGGATATAGGGCTGTTTAGATCATTAACCTGATCTTGATTCAACTTTGGTACCTGGTATCTGTCTAGGAACTTCTCCATTTCATCCAGGTTCTCCAGTTTTGTTGAGTATAGCCTTTGGTAGAAGGATCTGATGGTGTTTTGGATGTCTTCAGGATCTGTTGTTATGTCTCCTTTTTCATTTCTGATTTTGTTAATTAGGATGCTTTCCCTGTGCCCTCTAGTGAGTCTGGCTAAGGGTTTATCTATCTTGTTGATTTTCTCAAAGAACCAGCTCCTTGATTCGTTGATTCTTTGAATAGTTTTTCTTGTTTCCACTTGGTTGATTTCACCCCTGAGTTTGATTATTTCCTGCCGTCTACTCCTCTTGGGTGAATTTGCTTCCTTTTGTTCTAGTGCTTTTAGGTGTGTTGTCAAGCTGCTAATGTGTGCTCTCTCTAGTTTCCTTTTGGAAGCACTCAGAGCTATGAGTTTTCCTCTTAGAAATGCTTTCATTGCGTCCCATAAGTTTGGGTATGTTGTGGCTTCATTTTCATTGAACTCTAAAAAGTCCTTAATTTCTTTCTTTATTCCTTCCTTGACCAAGGTATCATTGAGAAGAGTGTTGTTCAGTTTCCACGTGAAGGTTGGCTTTCTATTATTTATTTTGTTATTGAAGATCAGCCTTAGTCCATGGTGATCTGATAGGATGCATGGGACAATTTCAATATTTTTATATCTGTTGAGGCCTGCTTTGTGACCAATTATGTGGTCAATTTTGGAGAAGGTACCATGAGGTGCTGAGAAGAAGGTATATCCTTTTGTTTTAGAATAGAATGTTCTGTAGATATCTGCCAGATCCATTTGATTCATAATTTCTCTTAGTTTCACTGTGTCCCTGTTTAGTTTCTGTTTCCATGATCTGTCCATTGGTGAAAGTGGTGTGTTGAAGTCTCCCACTATTATTGTATGAGGTGCAATGTGTGCTTTGAGCTTTACTAAAGTTTCTTTAATGAATGTGGCTGCCTTTGTATTTGGAGCATAGATATTCAGGATTGATAGTTCCTCTTGGAGGATTTTACCTTTGATGAGTATGAAGTGTCCCTCCCTGTCTTTTTTAATGACTTTGGGTTGGAAGTCAATCTTATCAGATATTAGAATGGCTACTCCAGCTTGTTTCTTCATGCCATTTGCTTGGAAAATTGTTTTCCAGCCTTTCATTCTGAGGTAGTGTCTATCCTTTTCTCTGAGATGAGTTTCCTGTAAGCAGCAAAATGTTGGGTCTTGTTTGTGTAGCCAGTTTGTTAGTCTATGTCTTTTTATCGGGGAGTTGAGTCCATTGATATTAAGAGATATTAAGGAAAAGTAATTGTTGTTTCCTGTTATTTTTGTTGTTAAAGTTGGCATTTTGTTCTTGTGGCTGTCTTCTTTTAGGTTTGTTGAGGGATTACCTTCTTGTTGTTTCTAGGGCGTGGTTCCTGTCCTTGTATTGGTTTTTTTCTGTTATTATCCTTTGAAGGGCTGGATTCGTGGAGAGATAATGTGTGAATTTGGTTTTGTCGTGGAATACTTTGGTTTCTCCATCTATGTTAATTGAGAGTTTGGCTGGGTATAGTAGCCTGGGCTGGAATTTGTGTTCTTTTAGTGTCTGTATAACATCCGTTCAGGATCTTCTGGCTTTCATAGTCTCTGGTGAAAAATCTGGTGTAATTCTGATAGGGTTGCCTTTATATGTTACTTGGCCTTTTTCTCTTACTGCTTTTAGTATTCTATCTTTATTTAGAGCATTTGTTGCTCTGATTATTATGTGTCGGGAGGTATTTCTTTTTTGGTCCAGTCTATTTGGAGTTCTGTAGGCTTCTTGTATGTTCATGGGCATCTCTTTCTTTAGATTTGGGAAGTTTTCTTCTATAATTTTGTTGAAGATGTTTGCTGGTCCTTTGAGTTGAAAATCTTCATTCTCATCCACTCCTATTATCCGTAGGTTAGGTCTTCTCATTGTGTCCTGTATTTCTTGGATGCTTTGAGTTAGGATCTTTTTGCATTTTACATTTTCCTTGATTGTTGTGCCGATGTTCTCTGTGGAATCTTCTGCACCTGAGATTCTCTCTTCCATCTCTTGTATTCTGTTGCTGATGCTCGTATCTATGGTTCCAGATTTCTTTCCTAGGGTTTCTATCTCCAGTGTTGCCTCATTTTGGGTTTTCTTTATTGTGTCTACTTCCCTTTTTAGGTCTAGTATGGTTTTGTTCATTTCCATCATCTGTTTGGATGTGTTTTCCTGTTTTTCTGTAAGGACTTCTACCTGTTTGATTATGTTATCGTGTTTTTCTTTAAGGATTTGTAACTCTTTAGCAGTGTTCTCCTGCAATTCTTTAAGGGATTTTTGTGCTTCCTCTTTATTGTCTTCTGCCTGTTTAGCAGTGTTCTCCTGCATTTCTTTAAGTGTGTTATTAAAGTCCTTCTTGAAGTCCTCTATCATCATCAGGAGATATGCTTTTAAATCCGTGTCTAGCTTTTCCGGTGTGTTGTGGTGCCCTGGACTGGGCGAAGTGGGGGTGCTGGGTTCTGATGATGGTGAGTGGTCTTGGTTTCTGTTAGTAAGATTATTACGTTTACCTTTCGCCATCTGGTAATCTCTGGGGTTAGTTGTTATCGTTGTCACTGTTTAAAGATTGGAGCAGAAGCTGTGTTCCACTCACCAGCAGTCTCTAAATCCTGCGGCGGGGGTCGTGGGTAGCTGACGGTACCCCGGTGCTGGTCCAGCCGGAACAGGCCTGTGGTCCTACTCAGGCCGTTTTTCTGCTTCCCTAACTAATGCAGTCTCTGGTCCCGCGTGCAATTGGATTGGAACAGAAGCTGTGTTCCACTCTCCAGAAGTCTTAAGATCCTGTGGTGGGTGTTGTGGGTAGCTGGTGAGTGTCAGCCGACCCTGCGCCCCAGCTGCCCCGGTGCTTTTCTGACCGGAAGAGGGATGTGGCCCTATGTAGGCCGGATTTCTCTCTCCCCAACCAGAGCAGTCTCAGGTCCCGCGTGATTGGACTGGAGCAGAAGCTGTGTTCCACTCACCAGCAGTCCCAAAATCCTGCGGCGGGGGTCGTGGGTAGCTGGCGGGTGTCAGGCAACCCTGAGCTCCAGCTACCCTGGCGCTGATCTGGCCGGATGAGGCCTGTGGCCCTACTCAGGCCGGTTTCTGCTTCCCTAACTAATGCAGTCTCAGGTCCTGCGCAATTGGATTGGAGCAGAAGCTGTGTTCCACTCACCAGCAGTCCCAAAATCCTGCGGCGGGGGTCGTGGGTAGCTGGCGGGTGTCAGGCAACCCTGCGCTCCAGCTACCCTGGCGCTGATCCGGCCGGATGAGGCCTGTGGCCCTACTCAGGCCGGTTTCTGCTTCCCTAACTAATGCAGTCTCAGGTCCCGCGCAATTGGATTGGAGCAGAAGCCTTGAGTTTGTTTTTTGATGCTTAGTCAACAGGGGTTGAGCTGCAGGCACCTTGTTTGCCAAGCAAGCCTCTGGTTCCCTTGAGTTTTGAATTCTGTGATTCTGGTCTTTCTTTCTTTCTTTCTTTCTTTCTTTCTTTCTTTCTTTCTTTCTTTCTTTCTTTCTTTCTTTCTTTCTTCCTTCCTTCCTTCCTTCCTTCCTTCCTTCCTTCCTTCCTTCCTTCCTTTCTTTCTTTCTTTCTTTCTTTCTTTCTTTCTTTCTTCATGTTCAAAATGCTAGAAAATGATTGTCATAAGCAAATGTCAAATAAAGTGCTACAAGATTTCAGACTTTGTGGACTATCTCATGAGCATAGGTGTCACTTGTGGTGATGAGGAAAAATGAACTTGGATCAGAAGGGTTTGTGAAAGCATGAAGTCACTGGCAAGGTTGTGACAAGAAACAGGTGGTTTAATGTTCTTAAAGCTGTGCCCTTTTCCTTTTTTGATATTGTGTTCATAAAAAATACAGTTATAGGGGGCTGGTGAGATGGCTCAGTGGGTAAGAGCACCCAACTGCTCTTCCGAAGGTCCGAAGTTCAAATCCCAGCAACCACATGGTGGCTCACAACCATCCGTAATGAGATCTGACTCCCTCTTCTGGAGTGTCTGAAGACAGCTACAGTGTACTTACATATAATAAAAATAAATTAAAAAACATATTAAAAATATAGTTATAAAAATGTCTTAAGCAGATAACAACCTATGATTAAAGTGAAGAGATTCTCATAGTAAAGAAGCCCATCAATGAAGATTGGTCAACTATATACAGTTGTAAGAAAATCGGCTCGCTTGTCATTCTAACATGCAGAGCTAATTGCAGTTAATGTTTTGATATTTTGGTGTGTTGCTTTTTAATCTTTATTATATGTATTAATATACATATATTTGTATAATTGTGCTTTGGTGACACAGACGATCTCATTGTCTGTCTTAGGCCTTACTGTCATTCACGATGGATCTGTCCTAAGTCCTATACTGTTTCTCCTGTGCTCCTTAGTATATATTGCCATCATGTTTGTTCCTGAAGCTGTGTTCAGTGGTGGGAGATTTCTTCTTCAGGGAATGTTTTCACATGCCATCCCATTAGAGGATCCTGGAGGGAAAAATGAATCTTTGTCACCCAAGGCTTAGTATTAACCTGGAATTGGTACCCGTGTTTTCAAACAGTACTTTTAGGGCAAATGGCTCTTTAGGGGAGGACCAAATGCAGAAAACATTTCCTTCTGGGAGCAAGAGAACATTGTGTGTGTGTGTGTGTGTGAGTGTGTGTGTGTGTCTGTATGTCTGTCCATGATACAAGACACCATCTCAGCACGATTGCCTGGGTGCAGCATGTGAGCATGTCACCAGGAGACTGTGTGCTGACAGAAGCTGAGGCAGGGCGAATGGATGAAATCATGTGTTTAAGCAGGTATTAGTAGTAAAATACAATCTAAGGCTTCAAGTGTGTGATCCCAAGGACAGGACAGAAAACAACTAAATTCAATTTAAAGAGAAATGAGGGAAATAATTAAACACCAGTGTGGTTAGACTGTGGTAAAACTGAGAGAGTTGAACCTAGAGCACAAGAGTATAGAAGCTCTGCTGCCTGACCTCCTGGACATGGCGAGGTTGCCTGGACACTTCCCCTCTCCCTTAGGGTGAAATACTTAGTTCCTGATATAAAAAATTTTAACTTACCTACATTAATTATGACTCTATAAATAAATTTGTCCTTACTTATGATCTGCCATGTGTTTCATGAAAAGTATTTCTTAACTGTTTTGGTGATGAGAATATTTAAATTACTTCCATCAGTTTTCAAGTATACATTATTATTATTATCTAGAGTTATCATGTAGTATGATAGTACAGAATTTATTACTCTTATTTAACTAAATGTAGTATCCTTTGACTAACATTTGTATAATCCTCGACCTCCTACTCTCTGGTAATCATCACTCAACTATGATTTAAAGCTTTACATATGAGTTAGATTATATGATATTTGTATTTCTGTGTCTGCTTTATTTTGCTTAGCCTCGTGTCTCTCAGGTTCATGTGACCTGTCAGAAATGACAAGATTTCCTTTACTGTGACTGAATAATATTCCATTACATAATAGACATATTGTCTTTATTTATCCATTGACACTTAGATTGGTTCTATATCTTGGCCACATAAATAGTGTTTAAATAAATATGAGTGTACAGATTCCTTTTACAATCTGATTTTTATGTCTCTGGAATATATAATACTGGGTGAGGGATTGTTTTGTGGTTATGACATCTTGTTGTAACCTAAATTGAATGACGTTGGTGAGGGAGAGCTCATGCGTCTCCTTTATGAAGGTACCAACCATGTTCATTCAGGATTCAAACCTATGACATAATCACCTCTCTAAGTATCCCTACTAATGCTGTCACATCAGAGGTTAGGACTTTACCATGGGGAATCTCATAGTAACACACTCATTCCACAGCACCAGGGCCATCTGTGATTAGACTCCTGTCTGCCCACTGTTCAGGTACTTGCTAGATAGATATATATGAGGGATACTAAACCAAGTTTATAGCTGCTATACCTGTGGCTCAATGATACCAAAGAGTTCTTCACCTTCAGCCTGATCGTTACATAATTGCTTAATTCTTAGAAGTGTTAGAGACATTTATAATTACTAAAAGTAGTATAGGCACTGTGGTAATCCATATGGACGTTCTTCTCAAAACTTAAAACTATTATATGTCTGATTTAGGTACACACCTCCTCAGTATATGCCCAAAGGGATAGGCAAGTGCACCACAAAGATGTCTGCACCTCCATGCCATTTTATTTCAGCATTATTCCCAATGGCCAAGTTATAGTCAGCCTAGGTACCCATAAATAGATTAATGGATAAAGATAACAACTCTCCTCTCTCTCTCTCTCTCTCTCTCTCTCTCTCTCTCTCTTTCTCTCTCTCTCTCACACACACACACACACACACACACACACCATAATAGAGTTTACACATAACAGAATTATGTACCTTGCAAGGAAATAGATGGAACAGGAGTTCCTCATGTTGAACTAAATAAGCCAGACTCACAAAGACAAATACTAAAATACTACAAGTTTTGCTTAGAGTTAGAATCTAGATTAGAAAATAATTTTGTCCATGATGTTAAAGAAAAGGGAAGAATATTTTGGGAAATGGTCAGGGAGAAGGGTGAGTGATAACAAGAGAGGGCAGTGAGGGTGAATTTTGTCAAAACACATTATGTGGCTGAAGGACAGTGTCATAACAAAGCCTATCATTTTGTAGAATTAATATACGCTAATAAAAGTGTAGAAGTTCATACCCCTACTCAGGATGAAAACTTGAACTTCTCTTTGGCTTCTAAGATATGTATATATTCCCTTCCAAATGTAAATTCTTTCTAACTTAATGAGATTTTAAGGTATAAAATGTCTTTTCCAAATATATTGAAAGGTATTTGAACCTAATAAAAGTTTTGAGTCTCCATCTTTCTAGACTTCACCTCCCTACAAATTTGAAAATGATATCTGCTAGTCAATTTTTATATTTATTATGTTTTAGAAAAAGTGGAAGGGTATTAAAATAATAGACAATTTTATATATTGCACAGACCTCTCTTGGTAATTAAATGAATGACATTTCCCAGCTTTATTTTGCTCTACCAATAATCAGCTGCGATTTATACACCTAGATATTGCTTTGTGGCCTTTGTGGTCAGGATTAAGTTTAATTCTTACTCGGTAACAGCATTAGGGCTGAGATGGAGTGAGAGAATGAGCCAAGGACTGACTGACTGAGGATGGCATGTGGTCTTGGCCATCTTAGCAACGTTGGCTCGTGCAGCTTGACTCTGCAGTGCAGCCTTCCTGGATCATTAAAACATAAATGCTTGTCCAGATTGATTTTCTTCTTCTTCTTTTTTTTTCTTCTATTTTCCCCATTTTTCAAAAGTACATTTCTTGCAAAAGTTAGCGATATCTAACCATCCGAAGTGAACTGGAAAGACGTGTGTTTCTGATTTGGAACTCAATCCACACCTTTCAGAGAAGACATTGGTGATTCTGACGCCTTTGATTTATGTTTCATAAGCACAGGAAAAATAAGTCCAATGGAAGTTCAAGTGCAACGTACATAGTTTCAGATTTTCTCCCAAGTGGACAGCATTTCATTCCTGTAAAGGTAAGCCTTCACTTCACAGGCACTCTAGGGAGGATGCAGATTCTTAGATTCCTCTGTTTTGCTGAAACTCATTATATGTCTGAATAACTAAAAGAGAGCATGGCTGTGTTAGGATTTTCAGTGGATGGCAGTCAGAGCCACATTCATGTAGCAAACAAAGGTCCGAGTGAGTGAGCACAAGGGTGTCACCTGTCAGTGGCTCTCCACATTGGAACAATAGGGCCATCCACAGTAAAGGCAATGGACAGACTGCATCCAGTGAACACTGAAGCTCAGCCTAGTTTGTGTGAATTATTGTTCATGTGTTGTTAACATAGGAATGACCTGGAAAGGAGCCAGTTTCTCTGATCTGTGTCTAAACATGCATCACTGTACTGATGTAGACACCATGAAACCAACCCAGAGAATTGTTTGTTGTGGAAGTTATAGTTTGAAATCCTGAAAATTCTCAATCTAGACATTAGACTGTAATGATTAAAGGCTTGTTTACATAGCTTTCTATGCTAAAAGACTAGTTTTCTTCCCTTAGTCTTTTTTTAAATACATTTTTATTGGTTCTTTTATTTATTTACATTTCAAATGCTATCCCCCTTCTTGGTTTCCTTTCTGTAACCTCCCATCCCATCCCTCCTCCCCCTTCTTCTATGAGGGTGCTCCCCCCCGCCCCCCACCCATCCACCCACTTCTACCTCACCACCCTAGCATTCCCTATGCTGGGGAATCGAGCCTCCACAGGACCAAGGGTCTTCCCTCCCATTGATGCCAGATAAGGCAATACTCTGCTACATATGTGGCTAGAGCCATGTACTCTTTGGTTGGTGGTTTAGTCCCAGGGAGCTCCAGGGGGAAGGGTCTGATTGGTTGATTTTTGTTCTTCTTCCTATGTGTTTGGGAACCCCTTCATCTCCTTCAGTCCTTCCCCCAACTCCTCCATTGTGGTCCCTGAGTACAGTCTGATGGTTGGCTATGAGCATCTGAATCTGTATTAGTCAGGCTCTGGCAGAGCCTCTCAGGGGACAGCCATACCAGGCTCCTGTCAGCAGGTGTGTCTTGGCATCAGCAATCGTGTCTGGGGTTGGTCTGCAGATGGGATGGATCCCTAGGTAGGACAGTCTCTGGATGGTCTTTCCTTCAGTCTCTGCTCCACTCTTTGTCCCTGCATTTCCTTTAGGTAGGAGCGATTCTGGGTTAAAATTTTTGAGACGGGAGGGTAGCCCCATGCCTCAACCAGGGGTCATGCCTAACCTCTGTATATGGTCTCTACAGGTTTTCTCTCCCCTTTATTGGGTATTTCAACTAATGTCTCTGATTATTTTCTTTTATAGCTAGTTGATTTTATTAAATAAAAGTAGTAGATTCTGTTAAATAAAAGTATACAAATCACTGAATTGATTTCAGGGATATCAACGAATTAGAAGTGCACTTTCCAAAGCTCTCGTCCATACATTTCATCATATTGTTTTCCCTTGTAGCTCTCATAATTGTAAGTGACTCTCTTGTTATAGTTTGCCATTTCCTTTGTAGCAGATATAACAATTGCAACTGCAGCTCTTATAAAACTATAAACCACATTAAAGCAGACTGTGTCTATCTTGTTTACTGCTGTACTCCCAGCACCTAACAGAGCTCTTGGCACATAGTAGACGCTCAATTGAGTAAATATTGATGAATGAGTACGAAGGCCCAAGCAGATGGTGCCCTTAATGGGCTCACTTGGCTCTTTGCAGGGAGGAGACTCAGATGGGCAGAACACACGTCACCTTAGCATGGCCCCGTGGATAAGAAGGCAGATGAAAAGCCCAGTAGGAGCCTTGAAGGAGCTAAGAGGGTAGGCCAAAGAGCTTTGTTTTCAAACAAGTCACAGACAACTGACTGCAATTCTTTAACAAAGAAAAATGTACTGAGATGGCAAAGAGCTGGTGTCTGGTCTGAGCTCTGGCCCTTTGATTCTTCATCTAAAATTGACCCTGCCGAATTTCAATGTTTTTTTAGTTTGATTTTCCCAGTTTTCATTTTTTAGTATGTTTATGCATATCTCATCACAGAGAAATAAAGAGGAGGGAAAGCCCATACAGTTCTTTTCAAAATATTTACATATTATTTTTATTTATATGGATGATGCTGAATCTCTTTATGTGCGTCATATGCCTGCAGGTGCCCACAGTGACCACTGGGCTTTAAATTTCCTGGTATTGGAGTTACAAGTGTTGTGAACCACCTGATGTAGATGTTGGGCACTGAACTCAGGTCCTGTGAAAGCACAGTAAGCTCTCCTAAGGAAACATTTCTCCACCCCTTCCTCCATACAGTATCTTGATGTTAAATACATTCATAGCTTTCCCCTGGTTAAGCAGAGATGGTTAAGCTGCAGTGGTGGCTTCCATTTGCCTCAAAGAGTTGGTTCAGAAACAGCTCTTATATGTGGTTAAATTACCCATTTGTATAAGTTTGTAGTAAATGTAAATGTCACTTTTATTTCTTCGGGTGAAGTGATGAGATGAGAGGCATGCCCAATTTTATGAATACATAGACTGAGCTGAGCCTGGAGCATATCTATTTAACAACCTCTAGGCGTAGGCTTGAAGGCTTCCAGCCTCTGTACAGTTCTGCAGTCCCGGACCTTGAAGGCTTCAACTTTTAGCCTCTGTCTGCTAACCTAGGCCTACAATGTTTCAGCCTCGGAAACTTAATGCTGGATAAACTCACTCTTTCTAGTTCTTTCTGAACATTGGGTGGCTGGTTCAACTCAGCTGTTCTGGCACAAATTTCTGTCTAAACTGACTGAATCAATCTGGCTTCTCTCAACTTCTCACTGGGTTGCTGTGCATGGCCTCAAATTAACTCTGGCAATTTGTTCTAATCTTCTTGCTCCTTCTTATTCTCTGGATTCTGCTGCCTCTGCGGACCTGCACTGCACTGCATGAATTCGAGAATGAACTCAACTCAATTCCAGTGCACTGCACTCATTGTTCTGACTCCCAACTGACTGACTCTCTCTACCTGTGCTGCTCTTAAAATAGCTTCCCTTTCCTGTGCTGTTCCAGCAGTTGGGCACATCCTATCTATGACTCATTCTTCCCAATCTTTCTTTGATCCATCATTTTGTCTGCCCCTCAATTAGATGTCACTTTCAAACCTTGCTTCTATAAACTAATTTTACTTTTATGGTGTGTACTAAGGGCATGTCTGTATTCCAGCTAGAGGGATTACAGGTGTGTGCTAGGGGCGTGTCTGCACTCCAGCTGGATCATATCGTTGGACGTGATCCTTTGCCAAAGCAGCCATATTGCTGGATTAAAATTCCTCTACAGTTTGTGATCTTTAAGAAAATTTAATAGTCATAATGCTTTCATCTCTAGACCTACTAAGCAATTTGTGAATACAATGTTGAGTTTATATAAGGCAAACACAAAGTGATAGACTTTCTTTCTTTCTTTTTTTTTTTTTTTTTTCCGAGACAGGATTTCTCTGTCCTGGAACTCACTTTGTAGACCATGCTGGCCTCGAACTCAGAAATCCACCTGCCTCTGCCTCCCAAGTGCTGGGATTAAAGATGTGTGCTACCATGCCCGGCTGAGTGATAGACTTTCTATAGTGACTCCCTAGCTCCCTCTGAAGAGGGCACAGAGAACTGTTCACATTCAAGAACTTTCATTTGTTTTAAGTAGTACCTCACAAGGTGGAAATGGCCATTTATCAAAATTAATATTCATAAATTCATTACTAATAATTATTATTACATATTCATTACTAAATGAAACTTAATTATATATAGGATATGTTTAATTTTTAACTTTTGGGAGATTATTTTGTGGAGAAGAGACTGAAGGAAAGGCTGCCCAGGGACAGGCATGGAGGAGGCGAGCACCAAGGCCTGATATTATTACTGATGCTATGATGTGATTACAGACAGGAACCTAGCAGGGCTGTGTTCTGAGAGGCTCTACTAGCAGCTGACTGAGACAGACTCAGATACTTATACCCAACTGTTGGACTGAAGTCAGGGACCCCTATGGAGGAATTAGGGGAAGGATTGAAGGAGCTGAAGGGGAGGGCAACTTCCCATAGGAAGACCAGAAGTCTCAACTAACTTGGATCCCAGGGAGCTTCCAGAGACTGAGTCACCAACCAGGCAGCATACACGGGCTGGTCTGAGGCTCCCAGTCAGTACATATATAGGAGAGGACTGCCTGGTCTGGCCTCAGTGGGGGAAGATATGTCTAACCCTCGAGAGACTTGAGACACCAGGGAAGGGAGATGGGAGAGCATGGGAGGACCCTCTTGGAGGCAAGGGAAGGGGTAATGGGATGAGGAACTGTGGGAGGGGGGACAGGGAGTGGGGGCAATGACTGGAATATAAATAAAATAAAATAATAATAAAGAGTACAATTCTGTTTCTAATCTGTGAGTAATCTGCCCAGATCTGCTAAAGTATTCTAAGACTTGTGGGGGAAAGATATATGTTGTTATTTCTCATTTATGATGTATTTTAAATAAAGAGCTAAAGACCATCGGTATGTATACACATGTATTTATATATCTTATATATACTTCCTATAGGCAACTGTTGATCCCACCAGATGAGAGTAAAGACGATTACCCAAATTCTTTTGTCAAATTATGCAGATTTTATTTTCTGTCAGACAGGGCTATCTCCCTAAAGCAGATTTTGAGAAAATTACCTTGAACGCAGGAGAAGGTGGGGTTTAGATAGCTCCCAAAAGACTAGGGCATTTCCAAGGCTTACAGGATATCCAGGGGAATCGTGGTTATGTAGGAACTTAGCGTAAGATTTGAAGTATTTGGCAGGACATCTTATCAGGGTGGGGTCAGGGTGGGGTCTGGAACTGTTGAGTTCCAGAAAATGTGTCAAGACCTGATCAACCACAAATTTAGAGAAAATAGGAACTAACTTATTTTGACTTTGTAACAAGCTGGGCTGGTTTTTAATGTTTCTTTTTTATTTTTGTTTTTTTTTGAGACAGGGTTTCTCTGTGTAGCCCTGGCTGTCCTGGCATTCACCCTGTGAACCAGGCTGGCCTCGAACTCAGAAATCCGCCTGCCTCTGCCTCCCAAGTGCTGGGTGGTTTTCATTCTTAAGATGGGGTTAGGCTAATCCATTACAACCTAGAAATAATTTTCCACCAAAAAATATGTTCAGATAATAAAACTTTATTATCTTTCATGATAAAAGGTACACGCTCCTGGAAATTTTTTATTAATCATGTAACATAAATTAGAAATATGATCACAAAAAGGTTAATTTCTAATACTTTAAAAATATCATCAGGCTGGGTGTGGTGGCACACGCCTTTAATCCCAGCACTCGGGAGGCAGAGACAGGCGGATTTCTGAATTCGAGGTCAGCCTGGTCTACAGAGTGAGTTCCAGGACAGCCAGGGCTATACAGAGAAACCCTGTCTCGAAAAATCAAAAAAAAAAAAAATCATTAGATAGTACAATGGATTTAATCATCTTTTAGAGATACATAATATTACATTTCTTCAGGTGTGTGTGCATGTGTGCACATTCACACCCCTGCTCACTTATGCATATTCCCCAGTATGTATATGGGAGTCAGAGAACAACTTCTTTCAGGAGTTCATTCTTTTTCTATAATGTGGGTCCTGGGAACTGAATGTAGGTTTTTAGGCCTGGGACCAAGGGCTTTTACCCAACATCCGTCTTGCTGGCCTAAGTGTATAAGCTTCAACTTACAGAGCTCAATGTGGTAGCACTTGTCTTTAGTCCCAGCAGAGCAAGCAGATCTCTGTGAGTTTGAGGCTAGCCTCATCTACATAGTGAGTTCCAAGACAGCCAGGGCTGTGTAGAGAGAACTGGTGTTGAAAAATAAAAAAAAAATTAAGCTTTCAGAAAAAGTGATTTGATGTCTGGGATTTGCTATAAAAACAATTTGAAGTAGGGGTAACGTGTTAGGTTATTGGTAAAATAAGCTTGTCCATATTGATAATAACCTCTATTCTTCTAGGTTTGGAGATTTCACAATGAAAGATACACGTTCATTTAAAACACATAAATTTCTGTTCCTTCTTTCTCGCTCGGAGGTGGAATGGTAGAAGCGGGATGCAGACATTGTGCACATGGGCCAGGGTATCTCACTCCGTTTACATGGGGTCTGCCTTTTCAGACCTCCCAGTCCCTCACCAACACCAAAGTGCTTGTTTTTATTGTAAGAGTGTTTAGGCCTTGTTTCTATTTATTTCCTTGTCATATAATCTCAATGGCAGCAGCTCCAGGTGCCACAAGCTGAGAATCAGGTGAAACGTCTATAAAAATACATGCAGAAATTCCCAATGGCATCTATTCTAATAAAAATAGTGGATACCTAATTACCCATTTTCATTTAGGAAATAAAGCCATCGGCAGAGACATTGCTCTGCTATTCAACCTGACTACAGATTATTTTCAGTGTAAAAAAAAAAAGCTAGATGTTTTATTGCTAACTAATGCAAGGATCTGCCTCCACTGTTCTTCAGCATGTTGTTTTTAATCACATTAAACTTTACTGCACAGCACTCACATGTACTTAATTATTCTCTCAAGATCCCCCTCCTCTGAGACTGACCACATATACAAACCATTTGTAAAATGCAGTGACGACATGCTCACTGGTCTGAAGGTATAGCACAGAGGAAGTATGCTTGTCGAGTGCGTAGTATTCATCAAGCCCTGGGTTCCATCCCCAGCACTGTGGAAACTACAGGGTTAAACAGGGTTAAACTTCCTGTAGTTCATAAAGAACTTGCTCTATATTCATGTTATTAGAAAGTTGGTTCTCAATGTTGACCTTTCTATGCAAAGGCCACAGGACCTGGAAACTGAAGAGGAAACGCGTGCTTTTTCTTTATCTGAAACACTTGCCCAACCTGTCCTTTGCCGGGTAGTGAACTCCTTTCTATCTGGCTAGTAAGAGGTGAGTTCAATTTACCCCACATCTGGTGTTTTTCTCACTCTCTGAAGGATGCCACAGTGGCCCCTGTGCTTAATGTGTCTACACTATCCTCACCACCCTGTATTATATATAGTAGCATTTGCATTTCTTCCTGTTAGATAGCAAGTTCCTTTTTTTCCATTGGATATTTTCTTTATTTACATTTCAAATGTTATCCCTTTTCCCAGTCTCCCTCCCCCCTCTGAAGCCTCCTACCCATCTCCTCTCCCCCTGCTTCTATGAGGGTGCTCCTACACCCACCCACTCCCACCTGCCCACTCTGGCATTCTCCTACACTGGGGCATCAAGCCTTCACAGGAACTCTCTTCCCACTGATGCCTGACAAGGCCATCCTCTGCTACATATGTGGCTAGAGCCATAGGTCCCACTATATGTACTCTTTGGTTGGTGGTTTAGTCCCTAGGGGTTCTGGGGGTACTGGTTGGTTCATATTGTTGTTCTTCCTATGGGGTTGCAAACCCCTTCAGCTCCTTCAGTCCTTTCTCTAACTCCTCCACTGGGGACCCTGAGCTCAGTCCGATGGTTGGCCGTGAGCATCTGCCTCTGTATTTGACAGGCTCTGGCAGAGGCTCTCAGGAGACAGCTATCTCAGGCTCCTGTCAGTAAGCACTTGTTGGCATCCACAATAGTGTCCCCAGGTAGGGCAGTCTTTGGATGGCTTTTCCTTCAGTCTCTGCTCCACACTTTGTCTCTGTATCTTCTCCCCTGATAGTAAGCTCCTTGAAAGCAGCTATCACTAATAATCATCAGGTTGTTAGATTGAATTATATGTTTAGCAATTGCTGAGGTAATAGGGAAATTTCAAGTAAATGCAAAAAGAATTTTAAGTGGAGAGATAATATCAGTATTTAGTTTTGGTTTGGGGGTAATAATTAATGTTCTTGATAATAATCATTGACAAGAACATTTGTCCTACTGCTAGGTAGGTCATTAAACATTAGAAAGATTAGAGATGACAGGGTTGGACCCCTTTATCATAACCAATAGCTTGAAAAACCAAGGACCAGAACTCTAGTCATTGGGTTATTGGTTAGAGAAATAGGACTTGGATCTGGGAGAAGATGGGACATCCTGAACTTCCCAGAATGCTATTCATGGATAACTTTCCGAACCTGGTTCCAGGATCACTGTCTCCTCTGGTTCTATGTCCCTGTAGTCACCTGGGCAGGGAAACACCAACAAGGGCATAGTTTTGTTTGGAAGCTTTGACTTACTGTGAAATCTGTCTAAGTTGCAAATTGTCACAATGGTCTTTATGGCCACTGGTCATGCATCTGATGAGAGTGTTGTACACTGTGATTGTCCCTTTGGAAATTCTCTTGTCCCTTGACGATTACCTGGTTTCTTCTGCAGTACCCTATGCATTTTCTCTGAATTATTTTGACAATATTTACCGGGACTAGGGGGCCAGTGGAGGTCAGAAGAAGGGCCTGGTCATACCTTACTGTCACTTCCTCTTGGAGGACTGCATATACTTTACACTCAACTCAAACTTGGGCTCCTTCGGAAGATAAGTTGATTTTCTTTTTTGCATCTAAATACAAGTTACTTTTGTACTTCACACTAGAATAGAAAAATGATACATTTTACAGCATGAAAAATATGCTAGGAAAGAAAAAGATCTTAGAGATAAGCCACAACTCGACACCAAACCAAAGCCTCCCAGGAAGCTATTACTCTGTGGAGAGTAATGTGCTCTCAGTGCTGAACGTGGCACTTGGGCAGCTCAGCAGCATCATAAACAACAAAGCTCAAGTTTGAATCACTCATGTGAACTTGTAATTGAATTTTTCACAATGTGATTTAGTGCACTAAGTAGAGATAAAGGTAACACTGTTTCAAATATAACAGCTACTGAAACATTAGTAGAGTATGAGCATTAATACTGTCTTCCCTCAGGGGTTGTGAGAGCAAAATTCCTCATCCATCCAACTTAGCAGTGAGACGAATAGTAAGACACCAAGCTTGGGAGGAGAGGACAGGCAGGGACCTGCAGGACAGTGCTCTTCATGTTAGATGATAAACGAAAGGAGACTGCTGAAGGCTTTAGTGTGTGTCTCACAAGTGAGAGAGTGCTAGGCTGAAGCCTAGGAAAAACAGCTGGGGACTCCAACTTTCCAGTAAGGCTGAGCAAGCCACTAATTTCAAATTTGGGCCTCTCCTCTCCTCTCCTCTCCTCTCCTCTCCTCTCCTCTCCTCTCCTCTCCTCTCCTCTCCTCTCCTCTCCTCTCCTCTCCTCTCCTCTCCTCTCCTCTCCTCTCCTCTCCTCTCCTCTCCTCTCCTCTCCTCTCCTCTCCTCTCCTCTCCTTTTCCTTCCTTCCTTCCTTCCTTCCTTCCTTCCTTCCTTCCTTCCTTCCTTCCTCCCTCCCTCCCTCCCTCCCTCTCTCCCTCTCTCCCTCTCTCCCTCCCTCCCCTCCTCTCTCTCTCTCTCTCTTTCTCTCTCTCTCTCTCTCTTTCTTTCTTCCCTTCCAAGACAGTTTTTGTGTAATATCCCTGGCTGTCCTGGAACTCACTTTGTAGACCAGGCTGGCCTTGAATTTACAAAGACCTGCCTGCCTCTTCCTCTTGAGTGCTGGAATTAAAGGTCTGGTCTACCATTCCTGACTTGGGCATTTCCCTTTTGGTTACAGTGTATTTGAAAACACTACATGTACCTCAACACCATACATTTACAAAGGCATGTTTAAATTGGAGACCATAATGCTATAAGGTTACATAGTCTGTTTATGGAAACCACGTCTAGATTTTTCAGTGTCTATGCACAGCATTTGTCATTGCCCTGCACAAGCACACAGGTTTCCTTCCCTGCTTGCTCTCCACGTGCCAGACAAACTCTTGGTGAGTCTGAGACTCTTGATGCTTTCTTGGGTCTTCAAAGGTGGAAGGGGCAGGGTTTGCAGTGACATTCCATTAGTGTGTGTTAGGTGCCTTTTCTCCATTTGCTACTCTCCCATCCATTTTTTCTCTTTCTACCTTCAGCAATCCTCAACTCAATTCTTACTTAATTTCTTTGAGCTTCAACTTAGAATGTTTCCAAATGTAGCCAGCAGATGGAGCAATTTACCTTATTTATACGTTCATCCCAACTAAAACAGCATTAGATTATCCAATCTCTTCTCTTCCCCTCTAGATAATATGTGTATAAATATATATTGCAAATATAAATAGAACTAATATATATATACATTTAAGTGTATTTTTCAATGCTTTCATACATCTGGGAACAATATGTTACAACCCCCCCCACACACACCTCCGTTTTTATTTATTTATTTGT
The DNA here is from genome assembly GCF_978045245.1 of Mus caroli. NCBI lineage: Eukaryota > Metazoa > Chordata > Mammalia > Rodentia > Muridae > Mus > Mus caroli. Next base: position 99,494,782 of record NW_028227257.1, on the reverse strand, counting down.
GGAAAAGTGGTGTTATTTGCCAAGAGCTTACTTCAAAATTGTGTTTTATTGGCTTTATAGACCCAAAAAGAAAGAAAGTCTTAGTTCTTTTGCATTCAGCTTCTATGCAATTCATAACCACACAGCTTGCTCTGCGGTGTTGCAGAACTCAAAAAACGCTTACCTATAATTTTGAGATCCTGTAACAACAAATTTGAAAATTCTGACTTGGGCAACGTACTCCAACGGAGCCTTCAAGTTGAAGTTTATTTATGGAACCATTTCAGCTATTAGACGATCCACCTGAGCTCCTGTCAATAGAGGATGGTTTCCTGGAGGAGATAACTAATAACTTTATAGAATTTGAAATGTAATAGAATATTATTGTCCCCTGGAGGTCACACTTGCCAACCAAAGGGTAATAACTTTTATTACGAGCCCAAATAGTCTATAAATGTTTCATTAAAGCCTTAAAACGCACAGTTATTAATTTTCCACCCCTTTTTGATTTCTGGCCGTCACACTGAGATGGCTGAAGTCTTCCAAGAAACCTGGAGGAAATGTGATCGGTCTCAATTTATCATCTGTAATATTTCCTGCCGGAATTATCTGAATACATGTGGATTTTAGTAAGACTCGTCTCAGGAAATTTCATTATGATCTTAAATGCTAGGCTCAGCAGCTAAGTTCTGCCTTAATCACTCCCTCTTCCAACGTGTTCCTACTGTAGCTTCACCAGCTTTAAAAGGCAGCAGGTGAAGTGAGGAGGGAAGACATTCCATTTTCTGGCTGTCTCAGTCAATTCAAAAGTGTTTATGAAGCATCTGTCTGTGCAGGGCTCTGGCGTGGTGCTGAGCTGATTGAGCTGAGAAAGACATAGACCATGTCCTTGAGGCAGAGAAGCTGCCCATCATTGACTCTAGGGAGACGTGTTCTTATTTCTTCACTGTGGGCAAAGTTGCCATCAAGCAGGTTTGAACAGGTAGGAGAAGTCCCAATTCTTCCTATCACAGAAAACAGATAAAAACTTCACATTCTTAGACTGCAGGGAAATACAGTTCAAATTCCTGGGAAATCAGGATTATGAAATACGTAAAAAAACAAAACAAAACAAAATATAGTTTTGACTTTCAAGTTAACATTGTAACTAAGGAAATATTGCAAAATCGAAGTCCCTTCAGGGCTCAATTTAATGGGTTAGAGAAGAGAATTTGAAAAGGTAATAAAACAGATTCTCACACAAAAGCTGCTTGGCTTTCGCATCTGAATAACACTGAGCACAATTTCTCTTCCTGACCTAAACAAGGGAGCCTTGATGCTCTTTTTATCTTAGCATAATGACCTATGCATAATAACATATGTGTAGGTCATGTGTTATTAACATATGCACTATATGTTCATATAATAATATATAATATGATATAACAATGACATACTATATGTACTACAGGTCAATAACACATACAAAAATCATAAAGACAGTTTCTGTAGGACACACAAACCTAAGGACTTGTTATAAGAAGGCTCTTTTGTTATAAGAATCCAGAACCCACTCAGATGGCTCTAGAAACAAGGGAGTTACTTTAAAAAGAGGGAACTAGATAGATATCAAATATAGGAACAATATTGTCAGAATCTGGCTTTGTCTTCTTATATAAGTGTGGTATTGCATTCTGCCTCTCTGCTGGGGATGTCTGAATGTTGGCCAATACACTGGCAGGGCAAAGTCTGGAGCAGGGAGTCCACAGCAATCCACAGGTTTTCCTTTAGGTGTGAGAATGCTGCTGCATGACAGACCAGAAGGAGAAGGTAGGGTTTGGGATGGATGCTATGGTTCCAAGGTCTCCCTCTCAGGGTGCCAGGATGCTGTCAGTGCATCAGCCCTGAGAGGAACTCAGGAATGAGTGTCCATGGTTCAGGTTTTTCCTCAGGGTATCAGACTGCTCAGCAGGCTGGAAGGGGAAAGCATAGCCCTGGATTGGCAGGATCTGGTCTGATTGGGAGTTGGTGCCAAGTGCAAGAAGTGGGAGAAGCAAGAAGGCCTTCTTCAGGAGTCTTAGTGTTGAGCTCCTTTAGGTGAAAGCCTTCCCTGTGAAGCAGCTCTCTGAGATGATCTTAGCTTGTTTCTATTTCTTTATTGTGGGTGGATGTGAACACATACACTTTATTTGGGGTGAACCAGGGACTTTATACATTTTGGGGGAAGGGTGTGAGAATATCCAGGAAGGAAAGGGCATTGGCTGAAGCCTAAGGGTATCTAGATGCCGCATTAGTATGGAGAAGAGCTCCAGGTGGCATGCTTCAGGACTGAGTGCCCATGGTCCTCAGTCGGTGGTTGTAGTCACATGTTCCAGAGCTGGCTTTACAGGCTGGGAGTGGGCAGCTCCACTCCTGTCATCTCAGATCTCTGAGTCTCCCAGGGCTTGAGCATGCCCCATCTCACCAGTTCTTATGCCCGTCTGGTAGCATGGTCCCATATGCTCTACTTAAAACTTGCTTTTAACAAGCTAGCTAAGAAGAACTTAGTGTACGAAGGCCTTGAGGTCATAGTCACTGGGTATGGCGAAGTCCTGTGGCCATCTGTGAATCATATGACAAAGACCAATAAAAGCTTAAATAGAACTAACAACACAAGTTGACACTTTGTGTCTGGCTTTCAAAGCACTCAGTTGGCCCAATGCCTATCATGGGTTTACAAGGTGTCAGTTCCTTTTTTATTTTTTTAATGGTTTCTTTCTTTCTTTTTTTAAAAAATTAGATATTTTCTTTATTTACATTTCAAATCTTATCCCCTTCCCTGGTTTCCCCTCCAAAAACCCCTTATCCCCACCCCCCTCCTGCAACTAATAGAAAAGAAAGTGGGGAAGAACCTTGAGCACATTATGCTCTAAGATTAAGAACTGACAAATAGGACCTCATAAAATTGCAAAGCTTCTGTAAGGCAAAGGACACTGTCAATCAGTCAAAATGGCAACCAACAGATTGAGAAAAGATCTTTACCAACAATACAACTGATAGAGAGCTAATATTCAATTCATACAAAGAACTCAAGAAGTTAGACTCCAGAGAACCAAATAACCCTATTAACTTCTCTACTGAGGTATATTGGATGGCTGAGAAGCACCTAAAGAAATGTTCAACATCCTTAGTCATCAGGGAAATGCAAATCAAAGCAACCCTGAGATTCCACTTCACACCAGTCAGAATGGCTAAGATCAAAAACTCAGGTAGCTGTGAGCCTAGCCTTTAATGGCTGAGCCATCTCTCCGGTGCACGCCTTTAATCCCAGCACTTGGGAGGCAGACGCAGGCAGATTTCTGTGTTCGAGGCCAGCCTGGTCTAAAAAGTGAGTTCCAGGACAGCCAGGGCTATACAGAGAAACCCTGTCTTGAAAACCAAAAAAGAAAAAAAAAACCCAAAACCAAAACAAAACAAAAACTCAGGTGACAGTAGATGTCGGCGAAGATGTGGAGAAAGGGGAACACTCCTCCATTGCTGGTAAGATTGAGATTGCAAGCTGGTACAACCACTCTGGAAACCAGTTTGGCAGTTCCTCAGAAAACTGTACATATTACTACCTGAAGACCCAGCTATACCACTCCTGGGCATATACCCAGAATATGCACCAACATGTAATAAGGACACATGCTCCACTATGTTCATAGAATAACATTATTATAATGGTTATTTATAATAGCCAGAAGCTGGAAAGAACCCAGATGTCCTTCAACAGAGGAATGGATACAGAAAATGTGGTACATTTACACAATGGAGTACTACTCAGCTATTAAAAACAATGACTTCATGACATTCTTAGGCAAATGGATGGAACTGGAAACTATCATCCTGAGTTAGGTCACCCAGTCACAAAAGAACACACATGGTGTGCACTCACTGATAAGTGGATAGTAGCCTGCAAGTTCAGAATACCCAAGATACAATTCACAGGCCACATGGAGCTCGAGAAGAAGGAAGACCAAAGTGTGGATACTTCTGTACTTAGAAGGAGGATGAAGGTGTCAGTTCTTGTCTTAAACTTTTTTCCTGTCACAACACATTTCTTGTAACAATTATTATATGTGGGTCAGTGTTACCTTACAGTGTACAGAAAAAGAAAGTTAGGTGCAACTGAAAAGTAAAATAATGCATTTGATTCTACAAGGCATGTCGCTGTAATGCCCAAAGTTTACCTGTAAGCCCTACCTGCCGAAGAACCAGGTAACTTCCTGGGATGCTGGAAATTATAGTTCTTGGAAAATAACAAAGCCTCATGGGAAAGTAATATGGCCTTTAGGTTTGTCCTTATAACTTGCTTCAATACATGGCTTCAGGATATTCTCTGCTAAGAAATCCCAGGGTTGGGTCCTGGTTAAAGTTCATCTTTTGGTCAGTATTTAATATTTGATAAAGCTTACTTTAAATTTGGCCCCAAGTGGTGGAATTGACTTTTCTCCAGCAAATCTCAGGATTAACCGTAGTATGGTCAGCACTGAATTCCAGATATTGGAGTCTAGTCTCCCCTTCTACCAGCTGCACGATATCCCTTTGATCATTAGCACCTTTTGACTTCAGACCGAAGGGGTGAGCTGAGCAGTGAAGCTCTGCAATTGATTCTGTGAAAAACCCCAGCTGCACGGAAGTCAAAGTTGTAATGATAATGACCGAGGCTTGAGGTGGGTTGGAGGCTCTAAGAACAGTATCTGAACAACAGATTTCAGGTTGCCAGCTGGTTTATATCGCCGAGGCCTTGCACATGCTAGGTAAGTGATCTACCACTGAACTATGTCCCCAGCCCTCTTTGCTACCTTTTGATGTTGAGACAGGGTATTCATAAGTTGCCCTGCTGGCCTTGAACTCAAACTTAAGATCTTATCTGCCTCAGCCTCCCAGTAGTTGGGTTTACTGGTCTGTTGAGATACTAGGCCTGGCATTTGTTTGTCTATTTATTTATTTATTTATTTACTGAGAAGGCAGTTTTGACACCAGACTGCTCTGGGTCACCTGAGTTCAAGAATACTCTTAATCCTCCCTTCTCAACTTCCTGAGTGCTGAGCCTGCAGGCTTCCTGTGTCTCAGCTTCTAGCAACATCACTCTTCATCCTAGAAAGCTAGGGGGCAGTATTCTAGGGAAACAAACCTGAAGAAAGCACAGGATATGCTAGAGGAAGAGAAATATGGTGGAAAAAGTTCTCAGGTGATGGGTTGGGTCGTCAAGGTAAATGTTGGGCTGTCTTTCAAAATCATCTTTCAAGCAAGGATGGGAGCATGTCCCTGCCTCATTGCTGAGTTTGACAAGTCACAGAAAACAGCACATGAGACTGATGTATGAGAAGGAGGCCCACACAAGCTGCAGCTGATTCCTATGTGGAAGATGAAGCTCAAGAGAGCAAAGAAAAGTCAAAAGCGGCAAGATTTTGCCAGGGCTTAAAGCCCAGGACCGTTATTAGAGCCACAGACCCAACTGCTGAGCTCATGCTTTTTAAAAACTACAAAAGCTCAAAGAGGCTGCCCTGGACCTTTTTTGAGGAAGCCAATGCCAAGTGCCCACAAGCTGTCAAATTCTTCCACGAGGAAAGGCTGGCATGGCATTCCTACCTGTCCCAGATGCTGACAAGAATGAATGCTAGTGAGTATCAGCAACTGTGGTTGTTGACTGTAGGTTTCAAGTAGGGAGGCCAGGAGTTCTATACAGGTTGCCGGTACACGTGGCTTGAGAAAATGCCCTTTGAAGATCTATAATCATGTCTGCACCCTGTAGCAGCCTGAGTGCTTTAAAGCTGCTCCTTAATGTTCGGCTTGCACACTCATCCCTGTGGAGAGGGAGGGCGAGTGTTTGAAGATACCTGTTGTGCACTTTGCTGAGAATGCAAAGGTTCTTGTAGGCAGCAGAGAGCTTGAAGACTGGTGTGTGGGAGAACACAGGGCTGATGGTCTTCAGAGAACCTCTCTCTAGCCCACAGCCTTTTCCCCAACAGAAGCAACTACATTTTTACAGCCTGGTATGTGCGTAGCTTTTGGCTATTTCTGGCATGTTAATTGGGTTTGGGAACATGCAACAGGGAATAAAGGAGATGGGTAAGACTTTTTTAGTAAAATTGGGGGATTACTGGGGAAACCAATAAAAAAGAAAGAACAATTATCTAATGACTTCGTTTGATGTCCTGGATGTTCTTTACCTATCTAAAAAATATCTGTGGTACCATGAATCCTCATCCAGATTATGAGATATGGATTCAAACGTTGTGATTGCTGAAACTGCAGCCAAGGTGCTCCCTACCTGTGCTTAATGTGACTCACAAAGGCCAAACACAGTTCTTAGGTTACCAGGGCTACCACTGTGGAGATGAAACCTTACTGGAGAGGAAAGTCCTTTGTAGGTGAGTATATTCATGCACAGCATCCTGCCTCAGAGGGCTCATACTTGAAAGTAGGGATGAAAAGACCCTTTTTCCAATTTTGAAGTTATAAATAGTATGCGCATCAAGCCACAGGTTCAAGTACTGTGGGAGTGTCTGGGAGGGTTGGAGGTAGAGCAAGAGGGCTGTGCTCTGTGGGTAGAAACCCTTGCAGCCTCTGGTGTTTGACGTTGGAACCAATAGTGGCAGAGTTCAGTCAAGGACAGTAGAGATTTCATTGAGCCAATATGAAAGTTGAATGGCTTCAAAAATTCTGGCATCATATTAACCTCCACATAGGACAATGTCTACTTCTGCATTTAGAGCCACACTGGACTATCTTTTTAGACATATGTTACATGTCCATGATGCTTCAGTGTGGACTTCATAACATACTAACAAAAAGTCTTTACAAACCATAGGTTTCCTTTCTAAAACCACTGTGAGGATACAAGACACAGAAACCATGAGTGAGTGGAAGGGACATGTCTGCAGACAGCACAGTGTTCTCTGGAGTGCCTCTTCTCTGGTTTAGATCTAACAAGCCTGACACAGAGCTAGTGCTCACTACACATATTCAGAATATTGAGTGAATGTTTTCTTTTTGTTTGCTTACGTTTGTGACAGGGCCTCTTATTATTGCTGTGCTGGAACTCTCTCTACATAGACCAGGCTGGCCTCAAAAAGAGGGGACTTTCATCAAGGACTGTGAGTGTAGAAGGTTATGTATGCCAGCTGTCAGGAATGTCGATAGCCCATTTTTTTCTAAAATATTAATGAAATGATGCATTCTTTTAAAAAGTGCAGAGCTTAATAGTGGGTAAAGGTTCTTTAGGAAGTCCCAGCTATATAGTGAGTTTCAGACCTGACTTGGTTACTCACACACACACACATACACACACACACATACACACGTAATTAAAATATTTTTTTAAAGACGAGTAAATGAAAAGATACCACCTGATGACACCCTGCTATACTCATAGTTCAGTGCCTTGCTCAGCCATCATCAGAGAAACTTCCTCCTGCAGCAGATGGGGACCAATACAGAGACCCACAGCCAGACATTACACAGAGAACACTTTTGGAACACTCAGTCCTAAAGGGGATGTCTCCATCAAATCCCTCCCTTCAGGACTCAATGAACTCTGTGGAAGAGCTGGTGGGAAGACTGTAAGAGTCAGAGGGAGAACAAGACATTCTAGACACAACAGGGCTGGCACACATAAATTCCCAGAGACTGTGGTAGCACACACAGGACCTAAATGGCTCTGTCTCAGAACTATGGGGTCCTGGAAAGGAAGGACACATGGCCACATCCTTAACCGAAAGATATCCCATGGATCTTTCCCATGCCACTAGCAAATGAAAATTAGTTTTCTCCAAGAGAGAAAACTCTCTGGGGGAAACAAACCACTCTTCAGGGAAGGCCCCATGCTCTGTAGTAGATGCAAACTTAGTGTCTTCTTTGGAGGTTCCTTGTTTCAAACATTACACCAGGGCATTGTCTTTCTAAGCTTACAGGTTTTTGTCACCCCTCCGCCCCCCACATGCTTTGGGGTTTTAATGGGATTCCTGGATAGGAAACGTGTGTCTCTGTGCTTCTGTGTTTCTTGTGCTTGCTCTTTGTCTCTTTGTCTTGTTTGGTTATTTTGTCATATTCTGATTTGTTTGTTTTTGATTTATCTGATTGTATTTATTTTATTATTACTATTCCTTAGATCCCCATTTTTTTTCTAATGAGAGACAGAAAATGTGTGAATCTGGTGGGAAGGGAGGTGGAGAGGAGGTGGGAGGTGTAGGGAGAGGAAACCATAATCAGAATATATTGTATGAAAAGCTTCTGTTTTCAATAAATGTAAAAAAAATTGTGCAGAGATGATTAATTAAGTTTTCAGTAAAAAAAAAAATCATTTTCTTCTTTTATGTTACAAGGCTGTTGCTGGGCATGAGCTTCTTAGCTAGGGGTTGCATTTCTTAGACACTTTTGTATCCTGGGTGGCTGTGCCTCACCTGTCATTAATCACCTCTCAAGGAACTGTCTTCTTCCCCATAGCTGATCAGGCAGGAACAGGTCGCCTGTCATAAGAACATGCCAATTATTTTTTAAAGTGCCAAGTATAAAATTCTCTGTTCAAATAGAAACCTTCTGACCAATATAATTCTACCACACTGTTTGTTTGTAAGATATATAGGGAACATAGACATTTGGCTGTGGGAGTAGACATAAAAACAGAGAGAGAGAGAGAGAGACCTGAAGTAGGAGACACGAATTATGAATAAGCAGATACTATAAATGTAGAGGACACTGGTCAGGAGTGAGAGTCACAGGAGAAAGGACAAAGGGGCCTGAGTCATCGGAACATATGCTCTGCATCAAGATAATTCAAGCCCGTGACCCCGTTGGGGGTTTCCATTTTTGAGCTTCATTTCTTCCTCAGGGAGATTCAGCTGAACAGGGGGGAGGGTTTCTGTGTGCATCTTGCTTCTGTTTCCACTCATTTCCTTACAGGAAATCCATCTTCCTGGAGGTAGCTTGAGTGATTTCCTGCCAAGCTTGCAGTCAGGAAAGCCCGGCACACCTGCTCTGCTAAGTTTGTATTAATTAGAATGTATTCTCTGTAATATAATTAAATGTAACGATATTCATTATAAATACAAGTATCACTATTATGATAGTATTTAGAAATGCTTTGTGATTACAAAAATTCAATACACTATTTATTTATTTATTTATTTAGTCTTTAATTTTTTCAATAAACATTTACCACCATTGGATTGTTTTTCTTTACAGAGTCAAAAGATATAACAGGAATCAAGAGTAGAGTGGAGGCTTTTGACTTCCAAATTTAATTACTTTCCCAGTGTATTTATTTATTATGCCAACACTTGATTTAGGGTCATCCGTAGGCTTGTCTTAAGTTGGGGCTTCCAGTAGCAGCACTTAGGGGCTTTTCTAGATTCTTCTGTAAGGCATTAATTAGCCTTGTTCTGCCAACCTTTCCATGAATGATCCCATTTTTTCTTTACGAGGGCTGTGCCAACAGCCATGGCTGTTGGTCAGAAGGGATAAAGAGGGAGGATGACATTGTCAGCAGAAACCTCTCTCTGGTTCTTAGGCAATGCAATGAATGTACCATCCCTTAAGCGTGGGCTGTTCTATAGACCCAGATGGTTCTGAGAAGTCAGAGTTGAATGTCCTTGAAGACCTTACCTGGATATCCCTACCACAGGGTCCTGATCATTGTCAGTGCAGCAGATTTGGTGGGGCTATGAATCCAGCCTTTTCTGAAGTTCTCTGCTCTTACAGCATGTTGTCCTTTGGTTTCGAGAGAGAAATAACTGCAAACATTGCTGTGGGAGCCTTCCGTCTCTCTCATTTTGCCTTAAGTGGCTAATTGGCTAAACTGAGCCTATCATTTTCTCTCTTCTGTGCATCAATAACCCTTAGTGACAACCAAACAAATCCTCCAGTTCTTATAATTACTGTTTCTTCTATATTCACAAATACCAGGGACCTCACAGAATCCACTGCATCCCCCTCAACCTGTCACCCATTCCAAGTCACTGCAGGTGAAATTCTTGGTAACTGCCATGCTGCAGGCTGCCAGAGGTCCTCAGTGCAAACTGAATGCCAGAGATGGAGGCCTTGCTGCCATCTGGCTGGGGAGTGATCCAACTACAGAATCACATCCCAGGCACTGCTGGCTTACTTTTTCTTTGTCTGATCACTAATTTTGGTGGGCTGTGGAGTGAATAGGCGGTGAGAACTGATAGCTAGCTCATCCCGGAAAGGAGAATGGGAAGTTGTGTAGCAGATGAAGAAATGAAGGAGCATGGTGTGGGAGAGAGCCGATCAGGATCACACTGAGAGACGTCAGCCATCGAGAGAAGAGACAAGGGGACAAGGATCGGAGTGGGTGAGGATACACGAAGTGCAGTATTGATCAGGTGGTTTCCCCTCAATAAGAGAGACAGGAGGAAAGAAATACATACAGCTAAGCTTGTTGATGATAATAACACGTCATAAAACTGATAGTTATTGAAGCCTTTTGTGTGTTAGCCATGGTTCTAAATTCATGGGGAGAAGTTAGTTTTCATCTAATAATACAAAAGGCCCTTTAAAGACACTTCCTTCCAGGTCTTTGACAAAATTCAATGTATTACAATGGGGAAAATAAGCCAAGTGTTAAAACACACCATTTCCTTTCTATTAACACCCATTTCCTTCTGTATTTCTCTTAAAAGAGTCAGGATTTATATTTTTCATTCTGTACCCTCAAAGGTTTGGAAAAGACAGTCATATACATTCCTTACTGTTTGAATCCTTTATCTACACTCCAAACCCCTTTCCTTTTAATTTGATGAGTGGGCCTAAAAATAAAAATTGGCTTGTCGATGGTGCATTGAATATGTAATGAGAGGGGAGAGCTGTGAACATTGCTTTTCACAAGATTTCTAGAATCAGTCGCCCAGCAGGCAGCGATTTATTACAGTATAGTTGCTACAGAGATCTTAAAAAAGGTGAGGCTTTGCCTTGAGTGAAAAAAGGGCAAAGTTAACAAGAAGCTGTATAGCTTCTCGGTGCTTCGAATACAGATATTGGGAGCAGGAGTGGATGGGATGGGGTGTGCACAGCCCGAGAGGCCTGTGGATGATCTGGGGGGGATGGATACCAAGCCATGACCTTCCTATCGTCTCTTGCAGCTCCTTTCCCGTAAGATGGCAGAAGTTCTCTAATTCAGACACATGGTTGAATGAATGATCCCATGATCATTACAACTGAGTTACTGTCAACACAGAAAGCAAACATTTCTGAATTTTAAGATGATAGAAGCTTATGCACATTGGCTATATGAGCTATTTTTCTCTACTAAGAGCGGTGCTGGTAAGTTTAGACTGTATAGAACAGACGGGTTAGGCGGCATTTGCCTTTGTAAAAATTAAATTTTACAAGGTAAATGCTAGTTCAAACACAAGAGGTCCACTATGTTGCTCTCTCCTCATGGATAATGCCAATTATTTTTGAGTAAACTCCATACTTGGTGCAAACCGTAAAGCTAGCTGATTGTGAACCATGTCTGAAGAGGTCCAATTATACCTCCTCACCAAGGTGTTCCACCTGGAGCTCCGATGCTTGGAGCAGCCTGCAGCTTATTTCGTGTTTAACTGAATCAGAGAAACGACTGGTGTAAGAAAGAAAACAATTTAGTACACTTTGGATCTCAGATTTATTGCTTAGCAGAACTAGTTATGGACTTAGCTGCTGGTGGGTAATTTTTTTTTTTTTTAAAGAATCACCTACAAAAAGGTTAAGGGCTGTAAAAAGATTCATTTTAGAGTGTATTTTTCATTCTTATTCGTTCATCTTTTCTTCTGGTATGTGCATGTTGGTACATGTGTGTGTGCATGTAGAAGCCGGAGTTTGACTCTGGGTGCTGTGTTGGTAGTTTTATTTTAACTTGTCACAAGCTAAGCTAGAGAAATCATTTCAAAAGCAGGAGTCTTTTTTTTTTTTTTTTTTTTTGGTTTTTTCGAGACAGGATTTCTCTGTATAGCGCTGGCTGTCCTGGAACTCACTTTGTAGACCAGGCTGGCCTCGAACTCAGAAATCCACCTGCCTCTGCCTCCCGAGTGCTGGGATTAAAGGCGTGCGCCACCACGCCTGGCTAAAAGCAGGAGTCTTAATTGAGAAAATACCTTCATAATATTGGCCTATGGGTATGTCTGTCTAGCATTTTCTCGACTAATGATGTAGGAGGGCCTAGCCCTCTGTGGGTGGTGCCGCCTCTGAGCAGGTGGTCCTGAGTTCTATAAGAAAGCAGGGAAAGCAACCAGTAATGAGAAGCAAGCCAGGAAGCAGCTCTCCTCTATGGCTTCTGCTTTAGTTCCTGCCTCTAGTTTCCTGCCTTGACTTTCCTCAGTGGTGGACTTTGATGTGAGAATATTATTTTTAGAGACAGGGTCTTTCATTGAGTCTGGAGCTCACTTACTCAGCTAGACTGGATGGCTAGCCCCAGGGATCATTCTGTCTTTTCCTCCCAACTGCTGTGACTGCAGGTATGCACTGTGTAATCTCTTACATGTGAGGACTGGGATTTGGAATTCATGTCCTTATGCCTGCAAGGCATGCACTATCAGCCCAGCCACCCACCCATCAGTGTCTTAGACATCATTTAGTCTTCTTGGATGCTGTAAACTATAAGCAATGAAAACGATGATCATATTACTTTCTTTGAACTTAGTGGTTTGGTGGTTCTGAAAGGAAGGAAATATATTATTTATCTTTTATTTATTTTTACTTACTTTTGCTTTTGTTAGACAAGGGTCTGATAACTTAGCCCAGGGTCGTCTTCAAATCATGACCCACCTGCTTCAGTCTCCCGAGTGTTGGATTGCAGATACGTTCATGCCACTAGTTCTTTTTTTGCTTGTTTGTTTGTTTGTTTTTTTGGTTTGTTTTTTTTGTTTTTTGTTTGTTTGTTTGTTTGTTTTTTGAGACAAGGTTTCTCTGTATAGCCCTGGCTGTCCTGGAACTCATTTTGTAGACCACGCTGGCCTCGAACTCAGAAACTCACCTGCCTCTGCCTCCCGAGTGCTGGGATTAAAGGCGTGTGCCACCACTGCCCGGCTGTGCCACTAGTTCTTGATTACAAGGTTATCTTTTAATGAGATATATGATCGAATAATATACTGGTCAATGCTTTGATGGTTATAAATGGCAAAAGAAATTTTTTAAGTGATAGTGGTACTATTGCAGTTAAGACATGATTGTGTATTTGTCCATATCGGCAAATAAAAACAGATGATATAGACAGCAAAACTATGAGCCTATTGATAATACTTTTTTGTGAGGCTGCATGTGTGTGTATGTGTGTGTGTGAGTGTGTGAGACTTGTGCATCTGTACACACAGGGACATGGAGGCTAGAGAACAACCTTGAACTGTCCGCCTTGTTTTTGCGATTCTGTCTCTCCCTGGCATGGATCTCTAATTATACTAGGTTCATCAGCGATCCCCAGTGATCCCCAGAGATCCTCATGTCTCTGCCTCCCCAGCATTGAGATCACAATCAAATGCACCTCGATACTTGCCCCCCCCCTTTTTTTATCTTCCACGTGGGATTGAGCTCATATTCTTGTACCTGCAAGGAAAATGCTTTACTAACAGAAGTGTCTCCTCAGCCCTTATGGGAAATATTTACAGAAAACTCAGTGGTAAACTATTTTTTTATGAGCACAAAAATCAGTACACAAGTACAAAACACTCAACCCCAAACCTGCAGTGTCAGTATCTACATGGGAGAGAACAGGAGAGGCCTCTGTAGTCAAATAAGAGAGTCAAAGGGCAATGGAATCATTTGATGTGAGCAGATACTCTGAGAACAGCAGCTGATATTTATAGAGGTTTTGACTCATCCAGCACAGGTGAGTGATCAGGACTCGCAGCATGTACTGAAGGGCCTGGAGCAACACAGCCTCCATATTCACTTCTACATCTGGCCTGGAAGGATGCTGTCTAGGATAGGCCCATGTTGAGGACAAACTACTTGGAACAAAAGCAAAATGGGTCAGTTGGGTCCTAAGAACTGAGAAGGGGAGAGATGCACATAGAGAAGTGGGGAAGGGGACAGAACCAGGAAGCATGGGCACTCAAGCAGCCATCTTCTGTAGGCCACAGAGATGCCACAGAGGAGGGACCTATGGGAATTAGAAGATACTCGCCACTTTCACTTTTTTATAGCTTCAGGGGAGGGAACATCTCATAAATACAGTTATGAAGAATATCAAGATCAAATTTATCCAGTTACTACAAGAAAAGATTGCCATCCTCCCCACCCTGCCCCCAAGTTAAGTGCATCAGAAGGGTATGCTCACAGAATAGAGCCAATCAGTACTTGTGAGGGTGGGGAGAGCAGGCCCTGGAGCAAGAGTGGGGACCAGGTATGGTCAAACCCTGGATATCTTGTCTTGAGATCAGCAGGAGTAGGATCCCCACTCCCTGCCCATGTGTACAGGCACATGTATCCCTATGCCTGAACATTTGCACCCCAGAAGGAAGAGGTCATGTAGCCTGGTAGCCTGTTTAAAGTTGCTCTCCTCTTATAAGGTCATGTCCAGCAGCACTTGGAATTTCTCCTTATGCTAATGAGGCATCCCCAGCATTCTGGCCCCAGCCAATGATGTACACTTACCCAGAAAGTCCCTACCCACCCAAAAAAGGTTTAAAAAGTCTTTTTTTTCCCACATTAAATGAGCTGTTTCATTGAAGCTGCCTCTTGAGAGTCTGTTCTCTATGTGCTCATCGATCTTTAGCTCCGGGCCATCCTGCCTCACTTTTCCTGTCAGGATCCACAGCCTGTGATCCCAGGCTCTCCATTATGGATGGGGAAAACAGGGCCTGAACAGCAAGTACAAAGGTTTGAGTAACTCAGTGTCCCTCAAGGGTTTACCTGGATCCAAGGTGTCATTCTAAGGAGGTGGCGTGTTTGGGAGAGTGAAGGAGAGGTCCTTAGGTCACTGGAAATGTCACTTCAGAAGGGAGCATGGCATAGAAGTGTTCTGAATTATTTGACAGGTAAGCTCCTGGAACATGTGTGCCTTTGTCATGATGTGATGCAGCGAAGAACCAAGCTAATGTCACCACCATACCCTTTGATGTTTCAAAATTGAGCTAGACAAACCTTTCTTTACTGCATAATAGCTCATTTCAGGCATATCATTAGAGACACGCAAAATAAACTAACAGGAATAGTAACCATTCAAAACAGAACTTCAAGAAAGACAATATGAAAGAATAAGAGGACCAAACTTATAACAAACTCAGAAACTATATGATATAGTGACAAAGCTGATGTAAAATTTACAAATGAAAGAAAAAGATATTTCAGGAATGAAAACAACAAAAAAAAAGAGGAAATAAACATACTACCTTTAGGGGGCTGTTCAAGGAGGAAAACATTGAGAATATTAAAAAATAGAATTAAAATAATAGTTACTGAAAATGGGGGAAGAGTATCTGACAGATAAAATGTCCCTAAGTAAGAAATCCACAGCAGGAGAGCAATATAACGGCAAGAACTGTAATTCTGGAAGTCTCTTCGTGTACAGCTAACACTAAGTGACGACAGGAAGCATGGAGGGCTGGGGGATTTGGGTGAGCATTAGCAAACCCACACAGAAGCGCACACAGCTCAAGGATTAGCTGTAATGAGAGAAAAGGGATGGGGATAACACCTAGATTAAAAAACATCAAAACACAGGACAAATTTAATAGGATCAAGAAACTACAGTGTCTCAGGAAGGCAAACTCTAGAGAATTGTGAGGAAGTGGCTGTTGAAGGTCAGAGTAGTGGTGACTTCTCTTGGTGGCTTGAGTGGGAGATGGAAGCAGAGGCCTCTTGGGTCACTGGCAAAATCTTATTTCTTAACTAAAAATGATTGAGGAATGAGGTTTTGTGTAGATTTCTATTTTATAACAAAAATCTATGCTTTTCTAAAAGAGGATTTCTATCTATCTATCTATCTATCTATCTATCTATCTATCTATCTATCTATCTATCTATCTATCAGCTTGAAGAACTTAGAAGTTTGAAAGGAGATTCAGGCATGGTTGGAATCAAGGGTGCAAGGGTAAAGGATGCAGGATGCAGGATGCAAGATGCAGCCCCTCTCTATCATCTCTAGGCTTTCTCTTTGTTATCTTTACTTCCCATCATTTTATATAGTGGGATGGTGCCTTCTGATAGTTCCAAGCTTCTGGATTTCTAAGGCTGCTGTCCCCAAAGGAGGTGTGGATGTAATGATCCACTTTTAAACTTCAGCACAAGCATAGGAGTAGGAGAGTTAGAGTGAGGAAAAGTAGTGACTGAAAGCTTGTGTGATGAAACAACTGATCCAAACATGGGAAATGCATTAGGAGTAAGGAGAAAAGACTGTACTATGGCTTGGTGCCCACAGTACTCAACCACGGGATCCCATGTTCCTGAGCATAAGGAACATGCAAAATTAGCCAATGGATGTATATAATGGTGTAGATATGTACTTAGCTCTCTGAGAGTCAACCTCCAATAACTGGGAAATATTTTTTGACCTCTGCATATTTTCAGGAGGCACACATTGTAGATTTACAAAATTATTTTGGGAAACATTTATGAGTGATAGATTCATAAATGGCTCCGAAGTGGGTAATTCTCACCCTTTAAACCTGACCTTAGCTATATTTAACTCGGCTCTTGGTAACCCATAGGGATTCTTGTGACAGCAAAATAGTTTAGAAATTTAACATGCTTTATGAGTTATAAAATAATAATGTTCTTTAGAGTATGTATTTAACAAATGGGATTCTAGATCATGTAGATATTCCAAGCATTACTCATCTATTATAGAACATTCATAATTTCCTCAAGAAGTATGTTCAAATGTACAAACAGGTGAATGAAGAAGCATTTCAAAGTGAGGAGCTGATTATCTGGCTATATTCTACTTACCATATACAATATTAAAATAATGAAAAATAATAAAATAAAATAAAGCATTATAGTGTGTTACAAGAAGGCATCATTCTTACTATTACATGTTTTTAAATCTGTAAAGTAAATATCCATATATAAATCGACAGAGACTGTGTTGTTAACATGTGCAACTCCTTATTTTGAAATGTTACATTGGACATCTAACTGAACTATAGACTACTTCATTCTTAACAGTTTTGTGGTTATATTTAAAATGAACTCTTAGACATTTTTGAGAACTTAGGTCATTTTTATTAACTATACTCACCACGATGTCTAACAGAACTCTGCTCCTAACTTCTGTCTAAGTGAAGCCTTATATTCTTTGACCACATCTCACTATTAATTCCTCTAGACCTCATTTCTCTCTTCTTGCTCTTGGTAACCACCATTGTGCCCTCTGATTCTCTGAGTTTGACTTTTAAAAACACACATATAAGTAATATCGCATAGCATTTGTCTTTCTGTAGCAGCGTGTACTGTAGAACATCATTTAGGTTCATTCATGTCTCAAATAACAGAATTTCCTTCCTTTATTCTTTCTTTCCTGGATATGTGCATATGTATGCGTGTGGATGGACATTGTATGCAAGTGTGTACACATGTGTAAACATGTGGATGTGGAGGCCTTACATCGGTGTGTAAATGTGCATGCATATATGTGCGTGTGAATACAGAAGCCTGAGTTCAACTTTGGGAGCCTTTCTCTATTGCTCTCTGCCCTATTCACTGAGGTAGGGTCTCTCGGTTTAACCCAAAGCTCACTAATATGACTGTTCTCGCTAGGCAGCTTGCTCTGGGATGCCCTTTTTCTGTCTTCCTAGTCGTGTAATATCTGAGTGGCTTCTTAGAATGTGGACTCTGGTCCTCATGTTTATGTGTTGATCTTAACATCTGAGCCATTTCCTCTCAGGCCAAATTTCATGAAGGCCAGAAAGCAATCCATCCTCTGTGTGGGTATGGATGTGTATGCACCTTAATTTTGTTTTGATGGATACCTGAGTTTATATTCTGATGTTTGTGTGTGATTATTCAGTGAGCATAGAAATGTAACTCTCTCTTCAGTGTAATGGGTAAACATCCTTGTCATTACTCTCACTTTGTATGGGAGCCTGAGGCACAGGAGAGTTATGTGGTTGGTCAGAGGACATGGAGGAAGAGAGAAAACAGGGAATTAAATGCAGGCATCTTAATTCTAGAATTTCTCTCTTAAAAAATGAATACATCAACATTTGTTAAAGGTGATGGGCAAATAACAGACATTAAATGAATATATCTACATCATAGCTATTCTACCTATCTTTATTCCTGAGGGGGGAAAATCCTTTGATTTTTCAGCTTTGAAAAATTTGTGATTTCAATATGAGGTGATGTTTCGAGCTAAACCCATTTCAAGAATTTATTTAACCAGTTCTGTTCTATTCATACAAACTGTGATACATTTGAAAGGTTGGTTGGAAATATTCAAGTCCTAACTTGGTATGACTGCGCATGTATTTGGTAAGAATCAGTATTTTACAAACACATAAAGTCATCGTCTTTCTAGACCTCTGAAATGCGGTGTTAGTCACTTTTCTTATCTCTAACAAAAAACTTGGGAGAAGCTGTGTAAGGGAGCAGAGGATTGTTTTAGTTCATGGTTTCAATGGCTCAGCCCATCATGGTGAGTAGGCATAGCAACTAGAGTGACTCCATTTTAGTGGCTGGGAACATCTGACTGGGCTCCTCCTTTGGACTTACCCCTAGTGGTCTACCTCAGGCAGGTAGGCCTATCCCCCTAAGGTTTTCTCACCTTCCCAAGTAATACTGCCATCTGGGGATCAAGGGCTTAAAAGGAGCTCTCAGAAGATGTGAATAAAAATCACAAGGATTCCCAAACCTTCACTGGCAATGCTTATTTTGTTCATTCTATGCAAGACATTTATTTATTTGGAACCAACCAACCAACCAACTAAGCAACCAACCAACCAACTAACCAACAACACAACTGTTACAAGATCACAATGTGAGCATAGTCGCATGAGTGATGTATTAATTCCTGTCTGGGTTACATGAAGCAGAATAATAATGAAGTATAAAGCAAAAAGATTACCTTTTTTTTTTTTTTTCTACAAGGAAAGGAAATGGAAAGATTGAGGCACAAAGAATGATCAATGAACTAGAATACAAGAAATCTTTAGGAGAAACTGTAATTTAGAATGCTTGGGTTTCTTTCTCTTCATTCATCTTACTTCTTCTTTGTTTATCTGCACCAATATTTTTCTCTTCATAAATTGTGTTCTTTCACTGTTATGACCCAGGGAGCTAAGGATAGTCTTCAAACTACATAGTAAAGTTGTGAGTCTCTAGGAAAGTGACTCTTTTTCTATTTGATTGAATTACCGAATAGCTTTATGGAGGCCCCATAGTTATGTGAGTCCATGTGTTTAGCAGGAGGGACAGTTCCTAGAAGTGTCTGAAATTGTTTCAGGAGAGTAGGATGGTGCCAGAAAATAAGAATTAGGTTTCTCATTCTCAAAATGGAAAATAAAGCCAGGCGTGGTGACACACGTCTTTGATATCAGCACTTGGGTGGCAGACGTAGGTGTATCTCCTGAGTTCAAGTCTAACTAGGTCTGCATAGTGAGTTCTAGGACAGGGCTACACAGAGAAACCCTGTCTCAGGAAAAAGGAAAATAAACACAGATATTGAAATTATATAATATACTGTAAATATACCTATGCCCTTTCTTTTTTTTTTTTTTTTTTTTTTTTTTTTTTTTTTTTTTGGTTTTTTGAGACAGGGTTTCTCTATATAGCCCTGACTGTCCTGGAACTCACTTTGTAGACCAGGCTGGCCTCGAACTCAGAAATCTACCTGCCTCTGCCTCCCGAGTGCTGGGATTAAAGGCGTGCACCACCACGCCCGGCTCTCCTATGACCTTTCTTTGTTCAATATGATGTAAATGAAGTGGCGTAAGATCAACATGGTAAGTAAAAGCTGTTTGATAAATTTGGAAAATATAGACCACCACAGCTCTTGGCCCAACTATAGTCACAGTGACTTACCAGACCAATGTCAGAGTACACGGTTCAGAAAGATTTTAATGACCACATCTTTCATAGTGCATCCCTTCAAAGTAGAGTACAGATAGAAAAAGATAGGAAACTTTATTACATGCACACACACCTGCCCATACACATTCAACACACATGCTTACACACAACACACATGCATATACATGCAACACACATAGTATATCTATACTATACACATCACACACACATATACACAAGCATACATACATACATACATCATACTAATGCAAGCATACATACAACATCCATATGTATACATATAGCACACACATGCATATATACAACACATATGAATATGTACACAAGACACATACCCATACACACAACAAATACATATACCTACATCATATATAAACCACACACACTTGTACACACAGACATATATACACACAAATACACACACATTCACACAGAAACATACACACACACACACACACACACCCACACACACTCACACACAGCAACAGACAACTTTGTGCCTGGCTTTTGTATTGGGTTGTAGAATACTACTTTGTATTATATTTAATATTTAAAATTAATACTTTGTATATACTTGTTTATTTAAAGTATCTTTTTGATGCCTTTAAATTTTTTAAATTTTATGTATTTGCTTACTTCTGGGTGTGTGTATGTGTGTATGTGTGTGTGTGTGTGAGCACACACATGCCACATGTATGTCTCTCTATTCCAGGAGATGCTTAGGCCATGTCATTTCTGTCGCCCTCCCTTCTTCTCTCCCTTCTTCTTTCCCTTTGTCCCTCTCTGCTCTTTTCTTTCTAACTTCTCTGCTTAGAAGAGTTTTATGTTGGTTTAGGTCATGTTTTAGAGAATTATCTTTGTGTTTCTTTTTTAAAGTTCTATGTCCTAGAAAAAGAGCATTTTGAAAGTCTGTCTCCCAAAGGTAGCAGTTATGTTATTTCTGAGTTCATCTTTTGATTCAAGTAAGTAGAATTGCCTTTAAGTAGGCTATTATTTGATATCTGCCAAAAGCACTGAAAGGCTTTAAAATTACAGCCCAGTAAACTCTCTTGTCTGATATTACACCAGCATTAATCCACAGAAAGTCAGAACATTTCCACATGTAAATCTGACTTTAAATTCTTCTGAGCCGCTCTTACCCAAAATTTACTAATCCACGAAAGAGGGTATAAGCCCCTCCCTTGGGGCAGACGGGACAGCATTCCCATCTGAAAAAAGTTCACTCAATCTTTTTGACTCTTAGATTTGTCCAGTGTATTGAGACTAAGAACACTAATGTTTACTACTTGTATATTTGTGAAAGAAAATGTTTTAAATATAAAAATATGTATAACATTTAAAACAAGAACAAAGTAACATTGATTAATATTTTTTTTTGTGTGTGTGTGTTGTATGCATGCATCCATGTTCATCTGTTTGTGTCTATCTGTGTGCGAGCCAAAGATCCATGCAGGGTAAGCTTCTTATTTCATTTCTATCTACTTTTTCTGAAATGGAGTCTCTCACTGAGCCTACAGTTTACCTACAGAGCAAGAGAAGTTTGGCTAGTAAGCTCTGGCCTCCCTCCTGTCTCTGCTTCCCCATGCTATGACCAGCTTCTTAAGTGAGTACTGTGGTGCACACCCAGGCCCTCATGCTTGTGTGTCATGTATGTTAGTGACTGAACCTTCTCCTCGGTTCCTTCATCAAAATTTCTCAAAAAGCATTTAGAGTTGTGGGAACAAAGGAGAGTGGAAAAATTCTTACCTAAGTCACAGTTAATAACAGAGGAGGATAGGAGAAGGCAAAGAGAGGATATCAAGATTAAGCTTAGTAAGTGACTGAGATCTTGGTTACTGTTAAAAGGAATTTTATTCTAAGTGACGATTGACCAGAATTTACAAGTTGGAAGGAATCAGTGGTTTTCTGGGAGAGAAATCTCACTCTAGGAGTCTAACTGTTGGAAGCAGCTTACTATTGGAATCCTTATCCATCATGCGCTTACATCTACTCACCTATGTTATCCATCCACCCAGGCTCCCACCTATCCACCTCCCCACTCCCACTCACCCAGCCTCCCACCCACCCATTCATTCATCCACCCACCCGCCTCCCACCCACCCAACTCCCCATCCACCCACCCACCCATCCACCCACCCACCCATCCACCACCCACCCATCCACCTACCCATCCATCTATTCATCCACCCACCCAGCTTCCCATCCATCCATCCATCCATCCATCCATCCATCCATCCATGCATCCATCCATCCTTCCATTATTTACCCATTTTCTTACTTATCCAGTCATTCAAATGCTGTGAAATCACATTAAGCCTTTCCCTTCTCGAGCCCTTGTGTGAGTTGTCACCCCAGGTTGCTGTCCTGCTTTTCCATTTTGCACACCTCAGAAAACCCATTTCCTTCCATTGTAACACTTAAAATTACAGAATGAATACATGTCCCATAACAAAGAAATAGATAATGATTTCAAGAATACTGAGAAGAAGCTAGAAACACTTGCTGTAGCCACATTATATGCAGGAGAAAACACAGCAGACAGCTAACATTTCTAGTTCTTCTTTTTAATGTTAAAATTTGCACTGCTACTTCAAAGCAGCACACATAACAAACCAGTAGTTTACAAGCTTTGGCCCTGTTTTTTGCATTTTAAGACTCTATGTAAGGACAGATATCCAGTTTAAACAGAAAGAAAATTTATTCTTAATATTAGCTAGCTTAAAGCGCATCTTGCGGAGATGCAACTTGGAATTTATTCTTGTAGCTGTGTGAAAGCACCCATACATAGTCTTCTGTGGGGTTGTTCTTCTAGAGACAGCTGACTGCCTCCAGGCACAGGAGCTACAAAATTTCCTGAAAGTTTCAACACTTCTCTGACACCTAGATGTCTTTGCTTTTACTGGACTACTTCTTTTGAGGTGTCTGTGTTTGATAGAAGATTTAAAATGGCGATTCTAAGCATGTGTCCTACTGTGGAGAACATGGGAAAATGAGCATCTGGCCTAGACTCAGGACACAGCAGATTCTCCCCATGTTTGAAGTTCATTAGGTGCTATTAGCAGGGCTAAGGGTGTAGCTCAGGGTAGAGTGTCTGGAACGTTTTCATAGGAACCTGTGCACTCCACTGAGAGTTACTACTGCTCTAGTGAAACCAAACAACCAAAATCAAGTTGGGGAGGATGAAGTTTATTTTGCTTACACTTCTGAAATACTGAAGGAGGAAATACTTCACTGAGGGAAGTCAGGCAGCAGCTCAAGCCAGGAACCTGTAGGCAGGAGCTGATTCAGGTCATTAAGGAATGCTGCTTTAAGGCTTACACCTCATGGTTTGCTCAGCCTACCTTTATTTATTTATTTATTTATTTATTTATTTATTTATTTATTTATTTATTTATAAATAGAATCCAGGACTAACCAGCTCAGGCATCGTAACACCCACAATGGGCTGTGACCTCCCACATCAATCACTAATAGAGAAAATGTCGTATAGGTCCGCCTACGTCTAATATTATAGAGGCATTTTCTCAATTGAGAATCCTCTTTTTCCAAATGACTCTAGCTTCTGTCAAGTTAATGTAATACTAAGTAGGACACCCTAAACCCTACCCCAAAAATTGGTTGTACTAATGACTCCCAAACATGAAAAATGATCACCAACCTTTTTTCTTGCTTGTCAGTGATGTTAATCTGAATTATCAATTTGACGAGGTCTAGAATCACCTGGAAGACAGGATTCTCGGAGTTTCTCTAGTGAGTTATTTTGGTTAGGTTATTTAAGGTGGAGGACCCATTCACTGTGTGGGGAACCATTCCTGGTCTAGGAATCTAGATTGTATAAAAAAAATCTAGGTTGTATAAAAAGGAGAAAGTGGGATGAGCTCAAGCATTCACTGCTTTCTGTGTCTTGATCATGGGTGTGATGTAAGCAGCCTTTCCAAGCTCCTGCCATGAGGAACTTAAGTCTTGAACTGTGAGACAGAGTAAACTTTCTTTCTCTCAAGTTACTCTTTGTCAGAGCATTTTATCCTAGCAACTGCAAAGAAAACTAGACACTATCCAAAATCAATAGTCTTGCTTTCTCCCCTTAAAATGATCAACGATAATGAAACCAAGGGTCTAATCTATCCTCATAACTTAATGTGACAAGGCTAATGCACCATTTCTCTGGCAGCAACTTGTTAAAACAGCTCATTGGTTTTTGCATCTGATTCTGTATCTAGTGTCTTCAACCTAGTGACACATCTCTTCTACTTACATTGTGATCTTCCTAGATACATCTGGATTCTGTATCTAGTGTCTTCAACCTAGTGACACATCTCTTCTATTTACATTGTGATCTTCCTAGCATGTTTGAGATTGTAAAGTAAAGCAAATGATAGGCTTTACATATCATTTGAAGAAAATCAATAAACAGAATACTGCAAATATCACAGAGAATGAGTTTGTGATACATGGTACCAGTTTTCTGAAAATTTAATGATCATGTTTGTGATACCGTCTTCTTCACATATGTTATTTGCCTCAAAAAAGAATAAAGTCCTTTAAAAATATCAACACATACATAAACACACACACACGCACACACATACACACACAGGGTTTGGGAGGCAGAGGCAGACAGATCTCTATGAGTTCAAGCTCAGCCTGGTCTGCAGAGCAAGTTCTAGGGTGGACAGGGCTATGCAATGAAACCCTGTCTTGGAAACATATATCATTACAGAAGTGCGAGACTGCCCTCATGTGTGCTAAAGCTCATTCCGAGCCACTTTGTCATTTACATACTGATGCAGCCTATCAGTTACTTCTGCCATGGACCTAACTTGCCATTCTTGTATGCTCTACCAGAGAGGAATCCTATTCAGAGGCTGTCTTTTTATACTACAAGGAGAAAATACTTTTCAGGCATTTGATTAGCATATTTACAATGAACAAGTATTTTTAAGTACTTAGCATGTGCCTGGATGGGGAGAGCCTTGGGGCTCTGGGGAACACAGCGATTGGTTTAAAGTAGTCTTTCTGCTTTAGAGACCTACACCCATTGAGGAAGGGCAGGTTTCATTGTTGCCTTTACTTCAAGGCTCTGAGTAGTTAAACTACATCATCGTTCTGTTAAAAGTTTCCTTTCCATTTTTTTTTTCTCATCCAGTTGTCTGCATATCAAATTGGACTCGACTGAGTTTAGAGCTGAGAAAGCTGAGCACTCGTTGAATCCTCTATTTTTCTTGCGGCATCGAGAAGCTGTGTGTGCATGGAGCAATCTGTAGCTTTAGTTGCCCTGGTTACACAGAGCATTTTGCCAGGCTTTCAGAAAGATGTGAACCCTAATTAACCTTAAAATTAACAGGCTAATGGCAAGGGTTTCATAACAATTCAAAAGGAGAGGCAGAAAATATCCTGGAAAATGTAAATCTAAGGTGACACTTGTAAGGCTGCAGCAATATTAAAATATTATTGGATTTTAAAAGGGCTGAGAGACTACAGATGGCCGATATTAAAACAACAGCATGTGTGTGTGTGTTACATGTAGTATGTGTCCTTGTTAGTAATGTGTACCTGGGTGTATGTACACGTGGAAGCCTGAGGTTGCTGTAGGCTATCTTTCCTCTCTCTACATTTTTGTTTTCATTTTAAATGTTTTTAATGACAGAGACTGTAACTGAACCTGATGCTCATTTATTCAGCTAGGCTCGCTGCCCAATGAGTGTTTCAAGAAATTCCCATGTTTCTGCCCTTCCTCACATCACACTGGGGTTACAGTCAGGTGCGATTAGCATTCAGTATTTGATGTGGATGCTGGAGATTCAAACTCCAGCCTTTATGATTGTATGGCAGCAACTTTACCAGTCATTTTTCCAGTCCCATGACTATATGTATTTTTTTTTCTCAGCTAGGTCCATATAGTTAAAAGCTTTGAAAGTAGTTGGGAAAAAATGGGTTACAATATATATTTAGTCCAGCACCTTGTAGTGTGACTACTTTCTAAAGTTAAAATAAAAACTTTTTGAAGGAAAACTCCCCATGTTGAGCTGGGAGGGGGAATGGATGCATTTTGATCTTGCCATTTGTATCAGGCAGAAGTGGGGATAAAGTAAGTGAGGGCATTGATTTCAATACACAGACGTATTGCAGAGAGGTTACTGTGACAATCAAGAGTAGACAATCAAGTGTGGAGATTTGCTAGGAAAGGGGCGTCACAGTGGTCTGCTGATGAGAAACCCAGGGACAATTAGCAGATATGATTTGGACACCAGAGCTGGGAAGAAAAGAATTGGGTGGAAGACTTCCAGAATTTAGATTGAAATTAGCCCCAGTGTGTCTTCCTCATTCCTGGCTTCCCTTGTTCTTATGTTTTATCTAATCTTCTTGGTCATTTAGTTGTTTCTTAGTAGCCCAATATGCCTATCAGAGAGGGGATCGCCTGAAGAGTTTATCCCTATGAAAAGACAAGATTAAAGCAGATGTTTTAACTCTCTAATGTTAGCCTGTTGGATATGTTACTGATACAAAAACTGTATTCAGCTTCTTGGAATTCTCCTCCCCTTCCTCATTTCTTCTCCTTCCTACACAACTTCTCTTTCATGGAGAATGAAATACCACTTTCAGCCATTTCAGAATAACCACCTTATTTGAATGATTTTAGGGATCAGAGAAGAGGCCAGATTAAACAATACCCTTCAGCTGGGCTGCTCAAGTTGACACCAAGGCAAATGTGACTTTTCCAGGCTGATTGTTGAGGGGGGGGGGGCGGTCCTGTTTCTTCCAGCTCTGTGGTAGAAATTATGGAATGTATGCAATATTAAGTAAGGTCTGCTCTGTGCGAAATTAACAAACTGAACCTGGCTACTGGGTGGAGTATGCTTTATTTTCATTAAGCAAGTGAGGAGAACTCCAGGACAAGCTTGCTCCCCTCCCCCCACCTTTCCTTTGAGTTCTCTCTTTTATTTGCCTTCACTTTTCAGTAGGAGAAGAGGGGCGCAGGTGTTTCTAACACTAAATCCCATATCCCTGATGGGGTCTTCTAGTCTGCTAAGACTTTTCTGACATCTTTGTGGATTGGTTTTTGTTTTTTGTTTTTTTTTAGCTATAGGACGTTTCCCCCCTGCTGATATATGGATTGTGAAGTCACATTGACTGTATTCCATTTCTGAGGGTAACAGTTCTCCCAATATTTTACTCACAGGTAGAACTGAGTATGATGTTTAGCCAATATACGTAGATATAAGATCAGGGTTAGAAATTAAACTTAAAAGAAACTTCCACTGTAAGAAGAACACTAGACATAATCTCTTTTACAAATAATATTTTTATTCTTTCCTGACAGGCTTAAATTTCTTTCTTCTACCACGCCTAACATGAATGTCACATTATTGTAATTTATCTTGGGCTAGTAATGGCATTATCTACACTAGAATGATTGAAAGAGCTAAGAATCAGAGATTGGAAGCCATTTTCTGAATTTTAAACCTTATTTTCCATATGCCCCATGGGTTTCTAAGTAGATTTTTATCTATTTTATTT
The DNA here is from genome assembly GCF_978045245.1 of Mus caroli. Classification (NCBI taxonomy): domain Eukaryota; kingdom Metazoa; phylum Chordata; class Mammalia; order Rodentia; family Muridae; genus Mus; species Mus caroli. The sequence goes on along the minus strand of NW_028227257.1, from coordinate 99,467,320 downwards.
TTTCCCTTTAAAAATGCTATGTTTATTTTATTTTGGAAAAAAAAAGATTTCCCATTATCAGAGAAGAAAATGAGATAAAATTCGCTTGAATATTTTGAACTAATGAAGTCTCTATCAGGAACACACAAATCACTTTCCAGGTATTTCCTTCTCTTTGAAAGACAGGCAATATTACATTTCTACTTTCTTAGGGTTTGGGCACTGTCATAATATTCTCCAGGCTATCAAAATCTTGCTAATGACTTAATCAAATTGTTTAATTACCCTAAAATGTAAGTGGGAATTGAATAAAAGTAATTTGAAAAGCTCTAACTGGATCTATTTCAATTTCATAACAATAGATCAGGTTTGGGTTTTGGCTGCTTTTGTGTTCAGATAAATAGATGGCCTTTTGGTGAAGGTCAGACTGAAGAAAGTGTTTAGCATTTAAACCTGCCATGCCTCCTACTTAAAGCTTCTTTTATGAAGAAAAATATTTTTTAAAGGTTTTTTTTTTTTAATGTTTAATAAAGATTCTCCAACTCCCATAGAAGTTTCCCAGAGCCCTCCCATGAGATGTGGAGAGAGGTGTCTAACAAACATTGTCTAACTCCTATTTGCATCCCATTTCTTCCAGTGCCTGCCTTTTTCCTTTTCCTTTTTCGTTTTCTCTTTGACCCTGAATTCGTTTTTTATCAGGCAGAACCGTTAGCATCCCCGCTGGGAAGTCTCAGCCAGAGACAAGGTTTCCTGTAGAGGGGAGGAAATATTCCAGCTTCCCCTTGATTGATAAGAGGGGCAAACCCCTGCTGAGAACCTGCAGAGAGCAAATCCTGGCTCCAAGCAGAAGTGGGTTTTCTTCCAGTATTGATCTCACCCTCAGAGCTTACCTTACTTGAAAGGCAGCAGGCAGAATGACTTGGGTGAGCCCAAATGATCTTTGGTCACAACCTGGTCAGATCCACTGTGAAATGGTCAAGGCGATTAGGAAGAGGACTACTGGGTGCTGATTATAGGACTAGTTAAGATTTATGTTGGTGACGAGGACAGTTACATGAACATAGTGCCCTTTATACGAAGCATTTTCTTTTGTTACATTTGCTATTGCTCAAGAATTGTGTTTTCTAATTAATGGAAGGGCTTTAGGTAGATTATCTATAATAATAATCATTCTTAAATGATAACAGCAACTATGGAAATTAGGACAGGGCATAAAATTAAAGGCATTTGAATAATTACAGTACAATCAAGTCAAAAGTAGTGATGCCTGTATTTGATGCTGGATTTTGCGGAAAACAGCACAGAACATACGTGCTTTGGAAGTTGAAAGAGCATCAGATTTTGACAGCACAACTGCATAGATTTCCAAGTTGTTCAAGTGGTTTCCATTCTCCAAGCAAATGAATTTTGAGTTAGAATGAATAGACTAATATTGCAAATAGCTTTTTAAACATGTTTGCTTTATGAGACTGTAACTATACAGTCTACATTTGACAGTTTGCTATGTAATAATGAAATATTGTTCTTTTTTTAATTTTTAATATTTTTATTACATATTTTCCTCAGTTACATTTCCAATGCTATCCCAAAAGTCCCCCATAGCGCCCCCCACTTCCCTACCCACCCATTCCCATTCTTTTGGCCCTGGCATTCCCCTATATTGGGGCATATAAAGTTTGCAAGTCCAATGGGCCTCTCTTTCCAGTGATGGCCGACTAGGCCATCTTTCGATACATATGCAGCTAGAGACAAGAGCTCCAGGGTTCTGGTTAGTACATCATGTTGTTCCAACAATAGGGTTGCAGATCCCTTTAGCTCCTTGGGTACTTTCTCTAGCTTCTCCAATGGGAGCCCTGTGATACACCCAATAGCTGACTGTGAGCATCCACTCCTGTGTTTGCTAGGCCCCGGCATCGTCTCACAAGAGACAGCTATATTTGGGTCCTTTCAGCAAAATCTTGCTAGTGTATGCAATGGTGTCAGTGTTTAGAAGATGCTTATGGGATGGATCCCTGGATATGGCAGTCTCTAAATGGTCCATCCTTTCATCACAGCTACGAACTTTGTCTCTGTAACTCCTTCCCTGGGTGTTTTGTTCCCAATTCTAAGAAGGTGCACAGTGTCCACACTTTGGTCTTCATTCTTCTTGAGTTTCATGCATTTAGCAAATTGTATCTTATATCTTGGGTATCCTAAGTTTTGGGCTAATATCCACTTATCAGTGAATACATATTGTGTGAGTTCTTTTGTGATTGTGTTACTTCACTCAAGATGATGCCCTCGAGGTCCATCCATTTGGCTAGGAATTTCATAAATTCATTCTTTTTAATAGCTGAGTAGTACTCCATTGTGTAAATGTACCATAATTTCTGTATCCATTCCTCTGTTGAGGGACATCTGGGTTCTTTCCAGCTTCTGGCTATTATAAATAGGGCTGCTATGAACATAGTGGAGCATGTGTACTTCTTACCGGTTGGGACATCTTCTGGATATATGCCTAGAAGAGGTATTGCTGGATCCTCCGGTAGTACTATGTCCAATTTTCTAAGGAACCGCCAGACTTATTTCCAGAGTGGTTGTACAAGCTTGCAATCCCACCAACAATGGAGGAGTGTTCCTCTTTCTCCACATCCTCGCCAGCATCTGCTGTCACCTGAATTTTTGATCTTAGCCATTCTGACTGGTGTGAGGTGGAATCTCAGGGTTGTTTTGATTTGCATTTCCCTGATGATTAAGGATGTTGAACAATTTTCAGGTGCTTCTCTGCCATTCGGTATTCCTCAGGTGAGAATTCTTTGTTCAGTTCTGAGCCCCATTTTTTTTCCCTTTCTTTTTTTTTTTTTCCACTGTTTTTTTTTTTTATTACATATTTTCCTCAATTACATTTCCAATGCTATCCCAAAAGTCCCCCATACCGCCCCCCACTTCCCTACCCACCCATTCCCATTCTTTTGGCCCTGGCATTCCCCTATATTGGGGCATATAAAGTTTGCAAGTCCAATGGGCCTCTCTTTCCAGTGATGGCCGACTAGGCCATCTTTCAATACATATGCAGCTAGAGACAAGAGCTCCGGGGTACTGGTTAGTTCATCATGTTGTTCCAACTATAGGGTTGCAGATCCCTTTAGCTCCTTGGGTACTTTCTCTAGCTTCTCCATTGGGAGCCCTGTGATACATCCAATAGCTGACTGTGAGCATCCACTCCTGTGTTTGCTAGGCCCCTGCATAGTCTCACAAGAGACAGCTATCTTTGGGTCCTTTCAGCAAAATCTTGCTAGTGTATGCAATGGTGTCAGCGTTTAGAAGCTGATTATGGGATGGATCCCTGGATACAGCAGTCTCTAGATGGTCCATCCTTTCATCACAGCTCCGAACTTTGTCTCTGTAACTCCTTCCCTGGGTGTTTTGTTCCCAATTCTAAGAAGGTGCACAGTGTCCACACTTTGGTCTTCATTCTTCTTGAGTTTCATGCGTTTAGCAAATTGTATCTTATATCTTGGGTATCCTAAGTTTTGGGCTAATATCCACTTATCAGTGAATACATATTGTGTGAGTTCCTTTGTGATTGTGTTACCTCACTCAAGATGATGCCCTCCAGGTCCATCCATTTGGCTAGGAATTTCATAAATTCATTCTTTTTAATAGCTGAGTAGTACTCCATTGTGTAAATGTACCATAATTTCTGTATCCATTCCTCTGTTGAGGGACATCTGGGTTCTTTCCAGCTTCTGGCTATTATAAATAGGGCTGCTATGAACATAGTGGAGCATGTGTCCTTCTTACCGGTTGGGACATCTTCTGGATATATGCCCAGAAGAGGCATTGCTGGATCCTCCGGTAGTACTATGTCCAATTTTCTGAGGAACCGCCAGACTGATTTCCAGAGTGGTTGTACAAGCTTGCAATCCCACCAACAATGGAGGAGTGTTCCTCTTTCTCCACATCCTCCCCAGCATCTGCTGTCACCTGAATTTTTGATCTTAGCCATTCTGACTGGTGTGAGGTGGAATCTCAGGGTTGTTTTGATTTGCATTTCCCTGATGATTAAGGATGTTGAACATTTTTTCAGGTGCTTCTCTGCCATTTGGTATTCTTCAGGTGAGAATTCTTTGTTCAATTCTGAACCCCATTTTTTTAATGGGGTTATTTGACTTTCTGGAGTCCACCTTCTTGAGTTCCTTATATATATTGGATATTAGACCCTTATCTGATTTGGGATAGGTAAAGATCCTTTCCCAATCTGTTGGTGGTTTTTTTGTCTTATTGATGGTGTCTTTAACCTTGCAGAAGCTTTGCAGTTTCATGAGGTCCCACTTGTCAATTCTTGATCTTACAGCACAAGCCATTGCTGTTCTATTCAAGAATTTTTCCCCTGTGCCCATATCTTCAAGGCTTTTCCCCACTTTCTCCTCTATAAGTTTCAGTGTCTCTGGTTTTATGTGAAGTTCCTTGATCCACTTAGACTTGACCTTAGTACAAGGAGATAGGAATGGATCGATTCGCATTCTTCTACATGTTAACAACCAGTTGTGCCAGCACCATTTGTTGAAAATGCTGTCTTTCTTCCACTGGATGTTTTTAGCTCCCTTGTCGAAGATCAAGTGACCATAGGTGTGTGGGTTCATTTCTGGGTCTTCAATTCTATTCCATTGGTCTATTTGTCTGTCCCTATACCAGTACCATGCAGTTTTTATCACAATTGCTCTGTAGTAGAGCTTTAGGTCCGGCATGGTGATTCCACCAGAGGTTCTTTTATCCTTGAGAAGAGTTTTTGCTATCCTAGGTTTTTTGTTATTCCAGATGAATTTGCAGATTGCACTTTCTAATTCGTTGAAGAATTGATTTGGAATTTTGATGGGGATTGCATTGAATCTGTAGATTGCTTTTGGCAAGATAGCTATTTTTACAATGTTGATCCTGCCAATCCATGAGCATGGGAGATCTTTCCATCTTCTGAGATCTTCTATAATTTCTTTCTTCAGAGACTTGAAGTTTTTATTATACAGATCTTTCACTTCCTTAGTTAGAGTCACGCCAAGATATTTTATATTATTTGTGACTATTGAGATGGGTGTTGTTTCCCTAATTTCTTTCTCAGCCTGTTTATTCTTTGTGTAGAGAAAGGCCATTGATTTATTTGAGTTAATTTTATATCCAGCTACTTCACCGAAGCTGTTTATCAGGTTTAGGAGTTCTCTGGTGGAATTTTTAGGGTCACTTATATATACTATCATATCATCTGCAAAAAGTGATATTTTGACTTCATCTTTTCCAATTTGTATCCCTTTGATCTCCTTTTGTTGTCGAATTGCTCTGGCTAGGACTTCAAGTACAATGTTGAATAGGTATGGAGAAAGTGGACAGCCTTGTCTAGTCCCTGATTTTAGAGGGATTGCTTCAAGCTTCTGACCATTTACTTTGATGTTGGCTACTGGTTTGCTGTAGATTGCTTTTATGATGTTTAGGTATGGGCCTTGAATTCCTGATCTTTCCAAGACTTTTATCATGAATGGGTGTTGGATCTTGTCAAATGCTTTTTCCGCATCTAACGAGATGACCATGTGGTTTTTGTCTTTGAGTTTGTTTATATACTGGATTATGTTGATGGATTTCCGTATATTGAACCATCCCTGCATCCCTGGGATGAAACCTACTTGGTCAGGATGGATGATTGTTTTGATGTGTTCTTGGATTCGGTTAGCAAGAACTTTATTGAGGATTTTTGCATCAATATTCATAAGGGATATTGGTCTGAAGTTTTCTATCTTTGTTGGGTCTTTTTGCGATTTAGGTATCAGAGTAATTGTGGCTTCATAGAATGAGTTGGGTAAAGTACCTTCTGTTTCTATTTTGTGGAATAGTTTGTGAAGAACTGGGATTAGATCTTCTTTGAAGGTCTGATAGAACTCTGCACTAAACCCATCTGGTCCTGGGCTTTTTTTAGTTGGGAGACTATTAATGACTGCTTCTATTTCTTTGGGGGATATAGGGCTGTTTAGATCATTAACCTGATCTTGATTCAACTTTGGTACCTGGTATCTGTCTAGGAACTTCTCCATTTCATCCAGGTTCTCCAGTTTTGTTGAGTATAGCCTTTGGTAGGAGGATCTGATGGTGTTTTGGATGTCTTCAGGATCTGTTGTTATGTCTCCTTTTTCATTTCTGATTTTGTTAATTAGGATGCTTTCCCTGTGCCCTCTAGTAAGTCTGGCTAAGGGTTTATCTATCTTGTTGATTTTCTCAAAGAACCAGCTCCTTGATTGGTTTATTCTTTGAATAGTTCTTCTTGTTTCCACTTGGTTGATTTCGCCCCTGAGTTTGATTATTTCCTGCCGTCTACTCCTCTTGGGTGAATTTGCTTCCTTTTGTTCTAGTGCTTTTAGGTATGTTGTCAAGCTACTAATGTGTGCTCTCTCTAGTTTCTTTTTGGAGGCACTCAGAGCTATGAGTATTCCTCTTAGAAATGCTTTCATTGTGTCCCATAAGTTTGGGTATGTTGTGGCTTCATTTTCATTGAACTCTAAAAAGTCCTTAATTTCTTTCTTTATTCCTTCCTTGACCAAGGTATCATTGAGAAGAGTGTTGTTCAGTTTCCACGTGAAGGTTGGCTTTCTATTATTTATTTTGTTATTGAAGATCAGCCTTAGTCCATGGTGATCTGATAGGATGCATGGGACAATTTCAATATTTTTGTATCTGTTGAGGCCTGTTTTGTGACCAATTATGTGGTCAGTTTTGGAGAAGGTACCAGGAGGTGCTGAAAAGAAGGTATATCCTTTTGTTTTAGGATAGAATGTTCTGTAGATATCTGCCAGATCCATTTGATTCATAATTTCTGTTAGTTTCACTGTGTCCCTGTTTAGTTTCTGTTTCCATGATCTGTCCATTGGTGAAAGTGGTGTGTTGAAGTCTCCCACTATTATTGTATGAGGTGCAATGTGTGCTTTGAGATTTACTAAAGTTTCTTTAATGAATGTGGCTGCCTTTGTATTTGGAGCATAGATATTCAGGATTGATAGTTCCTCTGGGAAGATTTTACCTTTGATGAGTATGAAGTGTCCCTCTCTGTCTTTTTTAATGACTTTGGGTTGGAAGTCAATCTTATCAGATATTAGAATGGCTACTCCAGCTTGTTTCTTCATACCATTTGCTTGGAAAATTGTTTTCCAGCCTTTCATTCTGAGGTAGTGTCTATCTTTTTCTCTGAGATGAGTTTCCTGTAAGCAGCAAAATGTTGGGTCTTGTTTGTGTAGCCAGTTTGTTAGTCTATGTCTTTTTATCGGGGAGTTGAGTCCATTGATATTAAGAGATATTAAGGAAAAGTAATTGTTGTTTCCTGTTATTTTTGTTGTTAAAGTTGGCATTCTGTTCTTGTGGCTGTCTTCTTTTAGGTTTGTTGAGGGATTACCTTCTTGTTGTTTCTAGGGCGTGGTTCCTGTTCTTGTATTGGTTTTTTTCTGTTATTATCCTTTGACGGGCTGGATTCGTGGAGAGATAATGTGTGAATTTGGTTTTGTCGTGGAATACTTTGGTTTCTCCATCTATGTTAATTGAGAGTTTGGCTGGGTATAGTAGCCTGGGCTGGAATTTGTGTTCTTTTAGTGTCTGTATAACATCCGTCCAGGATCTTCTGGCTTTCATAGTCTCTGTTGAAAAATCTGGTGTAATTCTGATAGGCTTGCCTTTATATGTTACTTGGCCTTTTTCTCTTACTGCTTTTAGTATTCTATCTTTATTTAGAGCATTTGTTGTTCTGATTATTATGTGTCGGGAGGTATTTCTTTTCTGGTCCAGTCTATTTGGAGTTCTGTAGGCTTCTTGTATGTTCTTGGGCATCTCTTTCTTTAGATTTGGGAAGTTTTCTTCTATAATTTTGTTGAAGATGTTTGCTGGTCCTTTGAGTTGAAAATCTTCATTCTCATCCACTCCTATTATCCGTAGGTTTGGTCTTCTCATTGTGTCCTGTATTTCTTGGATGTTTTGAGTTAGGATCTTTTTGCATTTTACATTTTCCTTGATTGTTGTGCCGATGTTCTCTATGGAATCTTCTGCACCTGAGATTCTCTCTTCCATCTCTTGTATTCTGTTGCTGATGCTGGTATCTATGGTTCCAGATTTCTTTCCTAGGGTTTCTATCTCCAGTGTTGCCTCATTTTGGGTTTTCTTTATTGTGTCTACTTCCCTTTTTAGGTCTAGTATGGTTTTGTTCATTTCCATCATCTGTTTGGATGTGTTTTCCTGTTTTTCATTAAGGACTTCTACCTGTTTGATTATGTTATCCTGTTTTTCTTTAAGGATTTGTAACTCTTTAGCAGTGTTCTCCTGCAATTCTTTAAGGGATTTTTGTGCTTCCTCTTTACTGTCTTCTACCTGTTTACCAGCGTTTCCTCTTATTTCTTTAAGTGTGTTATTAAAGTCCTTCTTGAAGTCCTCTACCATCATCATGAGATATGCTTTTAGATCCGTGTCTAGCTTTTCCGGTGTGTTGGGGTGCCCTGGACTGGGCGAAGTGGGAGTGTTGGGTTCTGATGATGGTGAGTGGTCTTGGTTCCTGTTAGTAAGATTATTACGTTTACCTTTCGCCATCTGGTAATCTCTGGGGTTAGTTGTTGTCGTTGTCAGTGTTTAAAGATTGGAGCAGAAGCTGTGTTCCACTCACCAGCAGTCTCAAAATCCTGTGGTGGGTGTTGTGGGTAGCTGGCGGGTGTCAGCCGACCCTGCGCTCTCGCTACCCTGGTGCTGGTCCGGCCGGAAGAGCGAAATATTGTTCTTAATATTTAAAAAGGTTGTGCTGACTGGAGTTTAAAACTGACTAAAAAGGAAATACACTGTCAATAATTAAGTACATAAATACGTTTGGCTGGAGGGATTGGTAGGTATAAGATAATAGTTCATATCTTAGAAATATTTTTATGCCATGTTAACATCAGAATGTAATAACTCAGTTCACTTAAAAACACGTGACTAAGCCAGGCATGGTGGCACACACCTTAATCCCAGCAACTTAGGAGGCAGAGGCAGGCGAATTTCTGAGTTCGAGACCAGCCTGTTCTACAAAGTGAGTTTCAGGACAGCCAGGGCTACAAAGAGAAAACCTGCCTCAAAAAATAAAACAAAACAAACAAACAAAATACCATGTGACTAAAATGTGTGATAGGAGTAGATAGACATATTCTAATTTACTGACCGCATAACTATGTAGTAAATTAAAGATATAGTTTGAAATAAGACCCATATGATATCTGTCTTGGCTAAGTTCTTTCCCTAGTTTCTTTGGTGTCGATAGCTCATTTTTTCATGTTATCATATTAAGAAGCTATCCAGGGCAAATGTAGGGGTTCAAATAACACTTTTCTGAAGATGTTGATACTCCAACCCTTTTCCCAGAAATCTGTTATGTTGCATGTTTATATGCCATAAAGGACTTTGCAGATGTAATTAAAAATACAAACCTTACAATGAGGATATTATGATAGGCTCTCTGAGAGAGCCAGACATAGTCATATGAGTCTTTGAATGCAACAGAGGAAGGAAAAAGAGTCAGAGACATGAGGTAGAACACGGAGAGTGAGGAGAAAATGATGGGAAGCTAGAGGGAGAGTGAAAGAGACATAATGAGCTCTCGTAGGCTCTGACATGCAGAAGTTCACCTGTTCATGCGTGTGGCTTATACAGCACATCCAAAGACTTCAAGGAAGAGAGTAGTGGAAAAAAAATATTATTCAAGGATGGCCCAGAGGAAAATAGAGGCCTTTTTCACATACATCAGATTATGAGGAGAAAACCAGTGGGAAAGTCCTGTGCTAGGTAGCAGACTCTTTCTCTCCAGCATGAGATCTCTGGAGCTTACACTGACTTCTAACAACAGCCACAAAGGAAATGAGGATGTCACTACAAAGGCAAGGAACTACAACGAATTCAGATGTTCGGTCTTCTCAGAGTCCCTAGCTTGGAGGCTGCTTTTTCAGCGTTTGACTTTGACCCTGTAAAATCTAGATCAGAGAAATCAGTTGAACCATCTTGGATACCCTAGCTACAGAACTGTGAACAATTCCTAAGTGTGCGGAGTTTTAAGTGACTGAATTTGTAGTGATTGGTTCAGTTGGGAGGAGAAATGCATACAGTCACACACAGAAAGAGGCATGAATTGGATTTGTGCCTTCATGATCTTTTCTCCATCTGCAGTCCCATGTATCCACCATCCAAATCATAGAATGGAGAATTTCAGGAACCCTAGAAGAGTCCCTTGTGAACTCTGCCCTCATGGGAGACACAGTTTTTTGTCTTGTTGTGTTTTCACTTCGGAAGGCTCCTACAATACATAAAACATATAATAAATAGATGTGTATGTTTTATTCTTGTTAACATTCCTTTTATCATGAGGCTCTCAACCATGAACTTTATGATAGGTGAGAAAAATATATTACCTTTTCTTCCCCACAAAGGATAGCATTAAGAGAATGAAAATGGATTTGGAGCACATTTGGAATGCATGCTAAATCTATGACTTATATCCTGAATATATAAATATGTAAATAATTGCTACAAGCCTCTAAATAAAAGACAAACAGTTCTATAAAACATGGGCAAAGTGCTTGACTACCCTCACAAAGGAGGGTATCCACGAGGCCAAAAAGCAAGTAGAAAGGTGGTTGATGTCATCATCGGGTTAGCACATGAGCTACCACTGCAGAAACTAACTGGCTGCATTTACAAAGACTGCCAATACTTCAACCAAAATTGCAGAGCGACTGCATCTCGCATACTTTGCTCATGGGCAATGTATGACAGGAGTGGTTTGGAGAACTGTTGTAAACAGTGCTTCTTACTCAACCTTCCTACCTGCGACCCTTTAATACAGCTCTTCATGCTGTAGTGACTTTTGTTGCTATTTTGTAACTGTAATTTTGCTATATAATTATGCTATGATTATGTTATGAATCGTAGCATAAATATCTGATTTGTAGGCTATCTGATTTGCGACCCATGAGAAAGGGTCCTTCAAAGAGGTTGCAACCCACAGGTTGAGAGCCACTGGTTTAGAAGCATCCTCTAAAGTGAGTCTTGTTAATATTTGCATAAGAGAAAACTCACTAGAGGATCAAAATTATCTCAGGAGTAGACTCATTGTTAGGGAGACAACTGTTACAGCAGTTGAGAGGGATAGAAAGGATGGGGAAGTGTTCTGTATGTTTGAGAGAAACTCCTGCACTGTGTAAGTCTGTTTACTCGAATAGGGCTTCAGGCATAATAAATAAATCAAATGTTTACAAAGCTATGTGGCCGCATGGCAGGGATCCAACTTGGGAGGTCATCAGGTGCTTTGATGAGACAGCTGGACTGTCAGCCATTAAGGAAGCACCTCCCTTATTCCCTCTCTGCTCTGTGTCCTCCTCAGGACCAGGAAGCAAGCGAGTCTACACGGACACTCAAGGTTGTTCTTAAGTGGTGTTTTCCAATAGAAACATGTAAAAGTTATGAGCATAAGCGACCCCACGTTCCTCTTAAATACTGCCTTAAATGACATGTAAAGCATTCAAAGGGACTGTACAATGAAAATGTCACTGCTGCTAGAGTTATGTTTTCCTTGCAAGAGTGAGCTTGGCTGTCGGGTATTTTAAAGAGAACCATTGCCAAGCTAGAGTTTTAATCCATCTCTTTTTGTGTGTGTGACTTCGGTTAAAACGCATCCACTTCCTTCAGGACAACCATCTTTTTAATGTTAATGACGAAAGTCCTTTCCTTGCCTCAGAGGCAGGAGAACTGTATCCTCAGCAGCAGTGACACATGTTCTTTGTATCTTGATGCTATTGATAGCATCTCCGTGCTCATTCCTTCCTGCTTATCACCCCTTGCTTCTATCCTGTTATAGAAAACTTGTAGGCATTTTAACTGTTGAAGACATTTCCTTTTCGAAATCCCCATGTCCATTCATTTTCCCTATGATATAGATGAATACAAGCTCTAACGGTTTTTTTTTCTCAGTTGTTTTTTATTGACCAAAGGAAAGTAAACAACTTGATTGTGCTCAAAGCCTGTCTTATGCCTCATTAGGTACTGGGAGCAAGCAGACAGACGGCTGTGGCATTACACTGCTCTGCGGAAACGTCTGATTTATTTTTATGAATAAGTTATAGTCTTGAAGACATGAGCACCAGTCACAAGTGGCGCCATATACATCTTAAAAATGAAAGATGTTTTCTTATATGTTATGAAATAACCCATGCATGTAATTCCTTTGAGGTGGGGAAATAAATAGTTTCTTAGAACAAATTGATGTTTTAAACTACATTACTCGGCTGTTTTCCCCAAATCCAGATTTGGTTGCTTGGCAAAAAAATTTAAAAAGCACAATAACATCAACAACTCAGAAGGTCGTGGAAGCAAATTTTCCTGGCTTAATACAAATTTGTTTCATCCTGTTCTGATAGAAAACTTTCTCTATCTGGAAGATTGTACCTGTTCAACTCACAGGGCAAAATTCTTATGTTTTAAATGTATCTCTTTAAACGATTTTGTTGATTATGAACAAGTTCATTAAGCATCTTTTCATAGCAGAAGGTCTGGCTGAGACAGGAAGCATTTGAGGACCTGAGATGAGATGTCATTTGCAGTTATGAAACAATAGTAATAACCTCATATTGTGAAACTGTTTACCATTTCCAGCTTGCTTTATCTTAATAAACATGATGGGCATCTTTAGCAATGATTGCTAGACCAAAAAAGGCTCACATCAGAATTTAATTTGTGAGGCTATTAAATGTTAGAAAATCAGATGAAAACTCAGTTTGCTTGCAATGGGGTTTGTATATATTTAACTAGTGGTTCCCTTAAGGAATGTGACATGGTTTCTGGGCTCTGATTTCCAGTGTTTTCTGCATCCATCTCATCTTTTCACATGATACCAAGCATAACCATCCTTTAAACATCATCACCTTCCTGTTTGTGATGGATAGAATTAATTGTTCACATGATACAATGTAGATTCTCAATTAGGGGTAGTCTATATTATATTGGCTGGTAGGAATGTCTGTGTGTGGGCTATCTTTGTTGCCTTAATTAATATGCAAAACCTGGCCTAAATGCAGGTAGCTTTTGGAAGGCTTCTGGATGGTTTTCTGCCATCTTGGTCATCACTCTTGATGGTGAGCTACTTCCTCTTGTTGGAAGCTACAGGGAAATAAATCTGGGAGATCCAAGGAGGGTGATCATTGTGAGGTTCAGGGAATATTCTCCCTGTAGTGCAGAGCAAGGTTACTTGTGGTTTGTGTGACACTAAGATTAGAGAGGTCAAGGATGAGGTCTGTGAGGAAGCCAAGGCACAGGGGAAGAACACTTTGGAGGTAGCAGTGCTGAAATGGAAAGAAAGGAATAGGGGGAGATCATGAAGGAAGGACCGGTAGGAGTTGATGGCAGCTTTGATTTTGAAGATGAATGGACAAAGGAGATCCACCTTTGGAGGGGGAAACAAGGACAAATGAAGTCCTTTGAGCAGAGAAGGAAAAGTCAGGGGAAAGGCTGCTTTTTGGGGGATTGATGATTGTGGTGGACTTCATGTGAGCATCTAAAGGAGGAAGCCCTGGGAGAGTGGCCACACAAGCATCAGGTGTTCCTTAAGGGGATCACTAGCTGGTGACACAGGGCTGCAAAGATTTAGGAAAGAGCTGATGAGAGGAATTGGCACAGAACACAGAGTCCCCCAAAGGCTCCTGTTGGCACCAAGCAGGAAAATGGGAAGAGAGTTGAGCTTCACAAATGTTAGCTGGTCAATTTAAAAACAGTGTAAACACATGCACCTACTTTTTTTTTTTAATTGAAAAGTGTGTTGTGATGAATTGCCATTCATTCTGTAGGACAGTCCCTCAAGCTTCTTGTTCTGTTGTTATGTAGGAATGTGCTGGACCATTCCCAGAACTTGGCGAGGGCATAGTTTTCCATATTTACAAACAAACCCAAATAGCAGCAACCATGAAAGAATCCAACCAATTACAAAACAAACTCTACTAGACACTCAGAATCCAGCCAAATAATCCTGCATGTATATGATATACATAAATACATATACATATATACATATACATCATGTATATACATATATTTGTATGGTGATCATATATATATATATATATATATATATATATATATATATGTATAATTGTGTCATTTCCTTTAGCTTTATTTTCATTATTTAATAGTGTTAAAATCCCACTCTTAGTCTGTTAAGCAGAATTCCTAACAGGAGAATCAAGAAATTGAATGAATTTTTTTTTTAATTTCTCCAGGAGACATACTCTTTGTTTTTATGTTGGGGGAGGTGCAAATAGCTTTTTGTCTGTTTGCTTTTGTGATATGGTTTCTCTGTGTAGCCCTGGATGTCCTGGAAGTTGATCTGTAGACCAGGTTGGCCTCCAACTCAGGCTGCCTCTGCCTGCCTCTGCCTCCTGAGTGCTAGAAGAGAAGTCTGTAAAATAAACACTGTTTTTTCTTTAAATTGGAAAGAGTAGAGAAGTGTGAATTGCATTCGGGTTCTACAGGGATGGAGATTCAGGAAGAAGTTCAATAAGTTTTCTGTGAACTTTTGACACTCAAAGTCAAGAAAACCCTCCATTTCCCCATTTAATATCTGTTTTTAGGAAACACTCAGAGCCAGTTTCCAAAACTCAGACTTCTTTCACGCTTCCTCCTGCTTCTTACAAGTCTTCATATATCTGTCAGGTGGTAGAACAATATTTTATACATGAATTGTCTCAGACATTGTAATGGAAGCTGACAGAATTGATGCTGATTTTTCTTCAGACATAAATAACTTCTGAAACTTTATGGAATGAGTGTCAAGACTTGAAAAAAGTAAATCTGTCAAGATTTTAAAGGATAACATCTAGAGGTGAGGTACATTTATCAAATATTTTGTTCCGTTTTTGATTCAAATTAGAATTATTCATATGGTGTCATTTCTGTGTGATGGGAATTTTAATGAAAGCAGTATTAATGGTGACTCTGTGATCCCAGGGTAACAGGATGCTTTTGTTTTCTAAACGGCAGTACACACACACACAGACACAGACACAGACACACACACACACACACACACACACACACACGCACGCACACATACACACTGTCATTTTCAATACCTGTTGCTTTGGAGACCATACATGTTTTTGGATATAGCTTCAGTGATCACACCTCTGCTCCTACCTCAGGATTTCTGCTGGTTTTATGATGCTAACCAGTACTGGGGAGGGTAGTGTGTCACTTTATCTACTGATATTAATACTAATCTCCCACGAAAACACCTCCACACATACAGCAAGAAGCAAGAGCTTAACCAGATATGGGAAATCCTGTGGCCTCGTTAAGGTGACATGCAAATTTACGTTGTAGGAATATCTAAAACATGTTACCAAGTGACCTCAGGAGTTTTGGCCTCAAAAATCCATTCATTTTAAGGTGGTATGGGACTAAAAGTCTAACTAAGCTCCTTTGGGAAGCGAATCCTCTAATCTTTTCATGTTTTTCTGTAAAATTCTTCTTTTGTTAGTCTGACTTTGACATTCTCTTCTGTTAATATGAATAGGCCAATATTGAATGTAAATTGTGAAATGATACCCAAGGTTTAAATGGTTAATGACCAAGTAAGTCATTATTTTAAAATGGGGGAATAAAAGAACATTATGCGAGAAAAATAGGATCGCACAGCGGTTTTGTGGGGGGGAAAAGTGCCTCTGTTTAATGATTTGTAAAAGAAGTAGCAAGTATTTCAGTGAAAACTGCTAATTATTTTGGTGTTCCATAATGTAAACCTGTGATGCTGTTTAAATATCTCTGTTCATTAGTTTATGCTGTGACAGTGGCACAGTTGTCTGCTTTGTGCCTTTTCTCACTTCTCAGTACCAAAACGAGAGTGTATTTTTGAACAATTATGGTAACAATTTCTTTATCATGAGAATTGAAAAGTTAAGTTATCCTACTTCTAGGCTAAGAAAGAATATTCTAGTCCCCTTTCAGGTCTGTATTCGGAAGATGGGCCCTTGTATTTTGCTTTATCAGAACTTCCACTGATCAAATAAGTATTGATGCATCCTGGGTGACTTATGTCTAAAATACATTTAAAGGTTACTAAGGAAATTAGCTTTGGTTACAATCATTTCTTGCCATGCTAATGGCTCTTAAGGACTGATTTAATTACATATGTCTGTGGCAGGCTGTTCCATGACTACAATTTGACCTGGAAAAGGAACAAGGTTCTAAGGTCAAACACCAGAAATACTTATGCCCTGTCAGGCCAGGACAAGTTGAAAAGATTTTGGAGTCCAGATGTTTCTTAGGTTTAATCAGAATGTGATCCTAAATTTATGTTCCCCCTTCTGTTTTCTCACTGTTAACTGTCAACTTCTTTGCTCACCACTGATTTATGCTTCTTGAATCTCACAAGCCCTTTAGTGTATAGGGAAGGTGCAGAGAGAGGTTGACAGAGGAGCTCATAAATGCTTCCTACCTGCGATCCGGCTGCAGAGTTAGGTGTTCTGGTCAACCTGGCTAGACTGCAGGGTGTCCATAATTGCGCAACAACTTTGCCTGCCCTCACCAGATATCTTCTAGATCCCTCTGCCAGGGGTAAGTCAGATGTAGTTTGTTGTCCACAGAAGTCAGACCCAGAAGTCACTACCTAAGTGACATTAAACTGCTTACCTTGGCTGGACTCATCACGGTGTGTCTTTTCTCCAGGCTGTCTGAGCCACGATGACATTTTGGAGTTCATGGGAGTTTACCAACACAGCAAAGATCTTATGCCCATGAAGGACTATCACAAATGGCAGTAAAATATTACAGCCCAAGAGAAGTGAGTGTAGAACCATCAGTGACTAACTCTCCAGGAACTGGCTGCATACAGCCAAGATGGAAGAGTGGTAGATTAACTCTCTTTGTGAGACTTACTCAATACTAATTATTTCCATGAAGGCATTTCTTCAAAACATTTCTTTTTTTTCCCCAATTTTTTATTAGATATTTTCTTCATTTACATTTCAAATGTTATCCTGAAGTGATTTAGATTATGAGAAGAAAAAAAAAAGACTAAATGAATAAGGGATTCAGATTCTATTTTGGGTGAGATCGTCTCTCCCTTTGCCTGGGAAGGCAGTGTGTCCCTTGCCTCATGACATGCTTATGTAGTCACTATAATGTTTAATATTTTACCTTCCTGGTATGAATCATATCATCTTGTACACCTGCCTTTTCTTTTTATAGATTAAATGCCCAAACACTTTCTTCATGATGTTGCATAAAATAGATTTATCTAGGACTGGAGATGTAGCTCCCTTGGTAGAGTACCTGTGTAGCATGCACAGAGCTTTGGAGCCCACCCACTAATCTGCTATAAACAGGGCATGGCCACACACATCTATAATCTTAAGGCTTGAGAGGAAGAGGCAGGACGATTACATGTTCAAGGTCATTCTTTACAACAGATCCAGTTTAAGATTACCAGGATTGTATGGGACTCTGTGTCTAAAACAAAACTAAACAAAAAACAAAAACAAAACAAAAAACCACCACCAGCACCACCATTAACAACAACAAAAGACCTACCCAGCTGACAGTAGTTTATTATGACTTTAGGTTAGGCATAGTCTCCATCATCCCTCAGATCTAAGACTTCGTGCTTGGCTGTACACTCCTATGTTTTCTGATGGGAACATAGTTCCTGCAGTTCCAGGTTAGATGAGCCATAAGTTAGAGAGCTTATGGTAACCTAGTGTGACTTTTATAGATAGCCTTAGCAAAGCTCTAATTTGGGACAGGAGCTCCCTCTTGGACTGAGCCAGTCTTACCAAAGTTATATGAATTAAGGATAATCACTGGAGAGACTGATTTGGAAAGGCGTACTGGCCAGACAAGGCTCTCCTTCAAAAAGTATGGCCAGATAATCTGATGAGGGGACAGGGACTGAACGAATCGGGAGGGACTTGAACAGACGGAGGGGCTGGTGCCAGGGTGATTGTGATCTTCCTCTTGTCTGTCTGCACTGAAATAAGCTCTGGGACTGGCTGTTTTATTAGGCCCTCAACTAGGAACTTTTAAAACTTGATATGAAACACATAGAGAGCTCTAATTTACCACAGAGTTTTGTCCGCCTAAGACCATGACTTCCATATGGTCCATATGGAAAAGTAATAAGTGAAAGCTTTAAATAGTGATATATATGTGTGTGTGTGTGTATATATATATATATATATATATAAATACATATATATATATATATATATATATATATATATATATATACATAATTGCTAATTTTTATTTCATCAGGCCAGAAAGTCAAGTTCATAGAAGACGAGAAAATGCATCTGTGGTAAGGAGGGGAGGGACACCGAGGGCCAAGAGCAAGATAACCAGAAAACAACCACTTAGGCTGCCTAATGTCTAGTCTGGATGTACGTGGTAGCTCGGGAGTACTCTCACATATAGTGAAGACTGACCATATCTCCCTCACAGCCCCTTCTTTCCCCTTTGTCTCTCATTCTAACCATCACTGCCTAGCAGTTTAAGATATCCCGTAACAATGCATGCAACCATGTAGAGAGGATAAAGCAAGAAATGTATAGGAACCCCAGTTTTGTGATAGTGGGTGCCCTCTAGGCTTTGGATATTACTCCTTTAAACCACTTCCTGCCTTATAGCAGCTTGAATGTCTCATTCTTCAGTCTGGTCTCCTGTAGCACATTCTCAGAGTTTCCATAGAAATGTACGTAGTTCGCAGTTCACCTTTCAATACTTAGGGACGCTTGTAGCCTGCTATTAAGGAATTGCATTTTTTAAATAACAGTTTTAAAGTGATTATCCCCCAAAGGTCTATTATTGTATACCTCCCCTAGAATCAAACATCTCTTCTGTCTGTTGCTGTCTCTGTGTCTCTCTCCCTCTGTGTACTAGTCACTGTTCTGAGATAGTCACTGTGAGGAGATAGCATGGCCATAGCAACTCTTATCAAAGCAAGCATCTAACCAGAGGGCGCCTTCAGTTTCAGGGTCTTCATTCATTATCATCATGGTGGGAAGCATGACAGCAGCACACAGGGAGATGTGGTACAGGAGAAGTAGCTGAGAGTTCTACATCCAGTTCCACAGACAGCGGGAGGAGATAGTGAAACTGGGTTTAGCATGGGATTTTTAAACCTCAAAGCCCACCCCTGGTGACACACTTCCTCCAACAAGGCCACACCTGCTCCAACATGACCACACTGGCTGCCAAATCCTCAAGCAGTGCCACTTCCTGATGACTAAACTTTCGAATGTGAGCCTGGGGTGGGGAGGGGTCATTCATATTCAAAGTGTCACATTCTGACACAGTCCTTTTGTATTATGGACTATTTGACATTAACCAAAATGATTTCTCATAGTTTGTCCAAGAAGTTTGTATTTTCCTACCCACTGACAACATGCATATATATGCCACACACATTATATGCACGTGATGCAGAGTGAGAGCCATGTGGAGGTGAAAAGGAACAATTTGGCATTTGTCTGTTACATTATACACCACTGTATGTGGCCCTGCCTACTCTTTTCTCTTTTACTCTTTTCTCTTATGGAATTGGTCAATGAGTGTCAGGCTCTGACTAGCCATTCATGCTTCTTATGTAAAAACGATCATTTAGAAAGAAATCTCTATTTTGAAACGTATATAAAGAGAGCCACACTGCACTTGCAACCACATAAGCTTAGTAATTCTGAAAATCTACAGTTCCTGAATTGCATGCAGAGCCCGAGATGGCTCGGCCATGCCACTGACAGGTCTTACAACTTCTACAGCAGCTCAGTGACTAACTGGAATACTGAGGAGCTGGGCGGATGGTCTGACTTTTAACCCAAGAAATAGTTTATTTTTGTATTCATCTCATCTGAGATTGTTCATCATCTGTGGCTCTAGTAGACCCTGATCATAGAAGATTCTAGTTCATGGATAGAGGTCTGGACAGATGAGGAAACATGGCTGCCCCGAAGTGTCTTTCATTCACTCAGTAGTTTGGTGTGGGATGGGAACTCTTTTTTTTTTTTTTTTTTTTCTGAGAGAGGGTTTCTCTGTATAGCCTTGGCTGTCCTGGAACTCGCTCTGTAGACCAGGCTGGCCTCAAACTCAGAAATCCGCCTGCCTCAACCTCCCAAGTGCTGGAATTAAAGGCATGCACCACCACTCCCTGGCTGGGATGGGAACTCACTGTAGCCAAACATGATAGGTACCAGTGTGTGTGCTTGAGCCCTAAAGCAGCTTTTGCTTAGTTAGAGAGAATTTTGCTCAAAAGAAGGTTGGCTGTGGTATGGTTACTGCTGAGGTACAGGTATGAGGGTTTAATTTTGTGATAGACATGATCTCTAAAAATATCAGATCATAGTTTTATTTATAGCATTCATCTATCCATCTATCTATCTATCTTTATAGCTGAGATGTTAGGAGTTGAACCCAAGGCCTCAAACATGCTAGCCAAGTGTTCTACCATTCAGCTATACCTAACATGATTTTAGAGTAACACAAATAGATTAAAATGAAACTAGGTATTGTGACAAAATACACATAGAAGTATGTACATATGTATGTATGTATGTATGTATTTATTCTTTAATCTTTTTTTATAGTCCAGACTTTATCCCTTTCCCAGTATTGTGACAAAATACATGTAGAAGTATTTATTTATTTATTCTTTTTTTACTAGATATTTTCTTCATTTACATTTCAAATGCTGTCTCCTTTTCTAGTTTCCTCTCTGAAAATCCCCTATCCCCTCCCCCTGATCCCCAACCCACCCACTCCCACTTCCTGGCCCTGGCATTCCCCTATACTGGGGCATAGAATCTTTGCAAGACCAAGGGCTTCTCCTCCCATTGATGGCCGACTAGGCCATCCTCTGCTATATATGCAGCCAGAGGCGCGAGCTCTGGGGGTACTAGTTAGTTCATATCGTTGCTCCTCCTATAGCGTTGCAGACCCCTTCAGCTCCTTGGGTACTTTCTCTAGCTCCTTCATTGGGGACCCTGTGTTCCATCCAATAGATGACTGTGAGCATCCACTTCTGTATTTGCTAAGCACTGGCATGCCTTACACGAGACAACTATATCAGGGTCCTGTCAGCAAAATCTTGCTGGCATATGCAATAGTGTCTGGGTTTGGTGGTTGTTTATGTAATGTATCCCCAGGCAAGGCAGTTTCTGGATGGTCCTTCCTTCAGTCTCAGCTCTGACCTTTGCCTTTGTAACTTCTTCCATGGGTGTTTTGTTTCCCCTTTTAAGAAGGAATGAAGCATCCACACTTTGGTCTTCCTTCTTCTTGAGTTTCATGAGTTTTGCAAATTGTATGTTGGATATTCTAAGTTTCTAGGCTAATATCCACTTATCAGTTAGTGCATATCATGTGCGTTCTTTTGTGATTGGGTTACCTCACTCAAGATGATATACTCCAGATCCATCTGTTTGCCTAAGAATTTCATAAATTCATTGTTTTTAATAACTGAATGAATGTTCAATTGTGTAAATGTACCACATTTTCTGTATCCATTTTTGTGTTATATCACATCTGGGTTATTTCCAGCTTCTGACTATCACAAATAAGGCCACTATGAATATAGTGGAACATGTGCCCCTGTGGCCTGGTGGAGCATCTTTTGGGAATATGCCCAAGAGTGGTATAGTTGGGTCTTCAGGTAGATCTATTTTCAATTTTTCCAGATTGATTTTCAGAGTGGTTGTACTAGTTAAAATGTACATACACATTCTAAATACAGCATTTTTAGTGAAGATTGGTGTCTGTTTAGTGGATATTTTTAACACAGGGGGACATGAACAGCACGTAGGTCAGAGCTGAATGTCTGGCTTTAAGCTGTGTAGCTGTTAAATTTTTTTCCTTTTAAAAAATCTCATTCTCTTCTTTATTCATTCATTTCTTAATTTTTCTTTGAGATAGTCTGATCAGCACTGAAACAATGGGGAGAGAAAGAGAGAGTTAGAGAGAATATATATAAGTGTTTGTATGAATGTATATATGAATGTGTGTGTCTATTTATATGTGTATATGTATATGTGTTGTGCATATATACATATATATATGCATGAGCTTGTGTATATGTGTCTGTCTGTGTATGTATGTGTTTATCTATATGTATGTGTGTGTTTATCTATGTTTGTGTATGTGAGTATATATATGTGTGTTTGTATGTATGTGAATGTGTGTATGTATGTCTCTGTATATGGGTATGTTAGTGTGTGGATGTATGTGGTTCCAAATATGTGTTTGTGTGTCTGTGTGCATGTTTGTGTGAGTATATATATGTGTGTTTCTGCATTTCTGTGTGAGTGTGTAAGTTTTCATTTTAATGTAGTCTAAAGACAATATTTGATATTTTACAGTACCATTAATGCAAACTTTTCCAAATTTTCTGGTAGTATTTTTGTGAATAGAAGATGCATAATATAATGGAAGTGACAAACATGCCACAATCTGGCATAGAAGCTGTGATGCTGTGTCTATAGATACATAAAGTGCCACATGACCTCTAAGAAGCCTCTTGCTTCACACCAGTATATGACATTGAAATTCAGCAGTTTTGGGGACATGGTGTTAAGCAAAGGTTGACACATTCATCGGAAACTTAGACAACCTGTAAAGTTTAAGACTCTTGCTTCCTTTAAAAAAACATGCAGGAAATATTTTTCAGGAAGATGGAAACATTTTGGGCTCACTATCTTTTGCTGTTTATTGCTCCTTGTGGCTTTATCTGATTTTTTTTTTCCTGAGTGACTCCTTTCATCAAAGTTGCCTGTGAAGAGCTTCTCATGGTTTATGATGTTCTGTATGAAGTGTTGTTACTGCTCTCATTTATGTTCTGTTTTTACTTGTTTATTAAGAAAATATGTATGATAATACACCAAAAGCTATAAAGGCAAGTGGAAAAATAGCAAAGTATTGGTATAATGAATTGTTATCAACAAGCTGCTGTATAACACAGATCAAGTCAAGCAGCAGAGCAGGAATATCTGTTGGATGGATTGTCCTCTGTGACTATTCTTTGTCTTTGCTACAGGATATCATTGCATTATTATTATTTTTTTGTGACCCAATACTGTTTAACCTCCTATGCGTGCATTTATAAGCAATATACTTAAAGATATATAAACAATTTATCACACCACATAGTATCTCTATAATACTTTTGTGTTCTCCCCCACACAAGTTTTCCTCAATGCTTATTATTTTCTTCAACATCCTTTTTTTTTTTTAAAGATTTAAACTTCTCTTTGATGAATTTTAATCTTCTTTCGTGTAAAGTAACTGTGAAAAGTAGTTGATATTTATTCTCATACATTACTGGTAATTTGCACAACAATTCTCTTTTCTTCCAATCCTTTATGCCTTCATTTGCATCAGTGCATACTTTTGGCTAGACTAATTTACTACGCTCCTATTACATTTGTAGAACATCTTGGCTGTTAGTTTTCCCTTGCCTGTGGATTCTCTTACACATTTATAGAGCACACAGATTTTGAGCAGAAGGCATGGAATTGGTGTTGCCCTTTAGAATGATTGAATACACTTACAGAGAAAAATGTGTGGTAAGGAATGTAGCCTGAGCAGAGTCGACTGATAACATTTCAGATAATAGGATGTTTGTTTACGGTTTTTACAGAAAAGAAAAGGAAATGGCATCATCATGTTTAGTGACCTTTTGGCATTGTTGCTTGGAAATGGTGGCATTTTGACAAAATTGCAATCTATGACAGTGCTAGCAAAATGCGAGATTTTGATCGAGGGATTTTTTTTCTCCCTAGAATACTTTGGGTAAGAGTCTAATTACGCAAAGATGCTGTAGGAGGAGAGTAAAGTCAGTGTTTTATGTTTTGTTTTCAATGAGGATGTTGCTATTGTTGACAGAAACTCAGCTGTGCAAACCCACACATAGGTGGTGTGCATGTGTCATGATGTGCACCGTGCTCAGAGGAGAAAGATCTGCCTGACACATTATTTGGTGAAGTCAATGATAAGATGAGGGGGAAATGAAGCAGGGGTTGCGTTAGTCAAGCCAGTATTAAATAAATGTAAACATCATCTCTTTATTTCTTATACTTTGAATCAGTATCTTCTCAGTTCCCCAGTCAGAAGTAAGACTAGTCTACTTTAAAAGTCTGTTGCTCTTTTTCTTAAACCTTCCTATCATTGTGTTTCTTCTTTGTCTTTCTTTGTACCTGTGTTCCTGCGGCCATTTATCATCCAGTTGATTGGAGCCTATATGTATGTGTGTCTGTATATCTATCTATCTATCTATCTATCTATCTATCTATCTATCTATCTATCTATCTATCTATGTGTCTATCCATCTATCTATGTGATATAGATATACTAAAACTCACATAGCCTGTTGAAACTCTCCCCTCACCTTCATATGTGTGTAAAGCTCACCACCAATCCTCACTGCTTACCATTATACCACACAGGACTATTTTTCTTTTTTTATTATTTCAAACAAGTTTTAAGTTTAAATATATATTGGTCATATTCTTCCCCTCCTTTAAGTCCTTCCAGATCCCCTCCCTGTCTCTATTCACCCAACTTTAATTTCTTTCTTAAAAAAAACCCAAAAACCCAATGCAGCAACAACCGCCCCCCCCCCAAACCAAGCACTCAAAATTAAAACAATCAAACAAATGTACAAACAAACAACAAAAGCAACAATTGTAACCAAACAAAAGCTCATACACAAAACCATGGAGTCACTTATATGTTGATCAACTACTTTTGATCAACTAGTCTGCTCTGGAGTAGTTAATATATCCAGCATCACTCCATTGGAGAAAACTGATTTTTTCCTCTCCTAGCAGGAATAAAAGACAGTTGAGTTGTTAACCTTTACCCTAGTGGCTAGGTTTTGATTCAGTCATTTATTCATTTATCCATCCATCCATCTATCCATCTATCCACTTGCCCATCCATCCATCTTTTTAAAATATAACAAAATACAATATAATAAGATAAACCATACATTATCATATCAGAGTTGGACATGACAAACCAACAGAAGGAAAAGAACCCAAGAGAAGTCACAAAAATCAGAGAGCTACTCATTCATACACTCATGAACCCCATCAAAGCACTAAACTAGAAGCCATAATATATACTAAGAGGACCTGGTACAAACCTGGGAAGGCCCTGTGCTTGTTGCTTCAGTCTCTGTGAGTTCATATGAGCTTTGCTCTTGTTGATTTAAAGGGTCTTATTTTCTTGGTGTCCTCTATCTCCTCTGGATCTTACACAATCTTTCTACCTCCTCTTCCCTTAGGTTCCCTGAGCTCTGAAGAGAGGGATTTGATGCATGCATCCCATTTAGGGCTGAATGTTCTAAGGTGTCTTACTCTCTGAATAATGTCTGGCTGTGGGTCTCTATGTTTGTTCATAACTACTGCAGGAGGAAGTTTCTCTGATGATGGCTATACTATGTACTGAACTATGAGTGTAGCAGAATACCATTAAGACTCATTTTATCACTACATTCCTCCTCCCCTTCCTTCTTCTCTTTTTGATCAGTCTTATTTAGTTTTACCCTAGGTCTCTAGTCTCTTGCTCTTGGTCACCCAAGCAGTGTTAAGTATGTGTTTAATCTCACTGAGTAGGCCTTAAGTAATTTCCTCTGGTAGTATATAGAATGCCTTCCTGTTCTCATCACATGTAAAGAATTTCTCCCCTTAGTGATGCTTGCAGACTTGCAGTACATCTTGACTTGAAGGAAGTCTTAAGAAGAGCATGGAATTTAGCTGGACCACCTTGGTTTTTAATACAGTTGGTTCTTTCTGTGAGAAAGAGAGAAGAGCAGCTTCAACTTCAGGGAGAAGGCTGCAGGAATGGAGCATTTGGGCCATAAGCAACAGTGGGGATTTGGTACTCTAGAGAATTCAAAACTAAAATGTGCTAAAAGTTGGTGTGCTTTTAATTGTGCCTGTGCAGTGTTGATTCCAATGTTGGTGACAAAAATTTTCCCTGGGGGGAACATGTTGTTTATCTTGTAGCTTAATCATTGTTGCAGTTTGCTGCAGAACATTAATAATATATCTTTAGATTAGCATGTTTATTACTTCATATCTGACGCTACTGTGCTGTGCTGTACATGGAAACTAATGAGCAGAGTCACAGTTTTGCTGGACGCTGCCAATGTATACAGTGATTTGACTCTTCATGCTCATTTCCAATGCAATTTATTAATAGTTTGGGGTTGTTCTATCTCAGCCTTTCTCTCACTTCTTTTCCTTCTCACTTTTACATTGAAATTACTTCAAGAAACACTTCTGAGACCCATTCAAGCTAAACAGAAAATGACTGACGAACACGACAATGTTCCCTGGGGTGTTTTTATCAAGTCCCTCTGAAGGGCTAATTTTAATTTTTAGAATTTCAGGTGTCACTTAGCTAAAGTAATAAGGGATATTTGTAAGAAGGGGCAGGACAATTCCTAATGTAAACTTTAAGGTAATACATAGAGTGTTTCCCCTTAATTATGGAGTTATATTATTATGTGGTTTCCTCTAGCCTTTGTTTGTACTCTACAAATCCTTTACCCTTACTACTATACTGCTACTACTGCTACAAATACTACTACTATTGCTACTACTACTAAATTCTATTTTATTCTATTTTATGTGAACGATGTTTTACCTGCATGTATGTCTGTGTACCACCTGGTTGCTCCATTCCTTTGGAAGATGGAGGACATCAGATTCCCTGGATCTAGAGCTCCTGGTTGTGAGGTAGCATGTGGGTGCTGGGAATCCAACCCAGGTCCTGTGGGCAAGCAGCAAGTGCTCTCAACGACTGAATCATCTCTCCAGATACTACCCTTTATTTTGAAAGGCTTTCTACTTTGAGTGTTAATTAATTCTATCAGCTTAAGCACAGTTCAGGATAATTTTGGTGATCCAAAGCCTGAGATGGTAAGAATGTATCCTTGTACTCACAGGGAATACATTCTAATGATTTAAAAAGGAAGCATTGGTAGAGTGTTATCGGAGATATCTAAGACTCCACACAGTCACATTTATGTACAGTAGCCCTGGAAACATCCCCTGCTTTCTGTTGATGAGCTTTTCATATTTCAGTTTTCTTGAAATCAAATGTAACGTTCATGCAGAGGGCCACAGAAGACAGTTTTATCTTCTTCATTTCTCACAGATTTAAATTTGGGAAGGTCTTGAAATAAAACCAGAACCTACTTGTTTACTACATCCAAAAGCAAAACAAAAGAGAAGGGGAATTCTTCAGGAACCCCTATGGTAAGGCTGACATGGTTTGTGAGGTGGGTGAGTGAGTCAGTCCCTCGCAGAACTTCATGAAATGAGTATTCAACAGCAGGCTGCTTATTTCTTGGATTTTAAATAGAGAAAGGAGACATATTTCTTAATTACACACATTGTTTCCTCTTTCTGATTTCAGGGACTACTACAAAAGCTCATTGTGCTAATTCTGAATCACTGGCAAATAATAAGTGAGAGAAACTGGAAACCAAATGACAAAGAAAGATCAAGAGCAAATGTTTCAGAGTAATGACATCTTTGATGAGTGTATTATACTGGTACCCTTAAGCCACAGGAAGGCTCCATGGAGACTTAGTAAATGATGACTAATAAGAACTTAAACAAAGGGCTTTGAAAGAGAATCTTTCATGGTAGTTGGAAATAGAATAAAAGAGACAAAAGGCTAGTTAGTTTCAGTGCCAGAGAAAAATAATAAAGGTCAAAAACTCCGATCAAAAGGACAAGTTATGTGACGCTCTCTGAGAAAGTGTGAGGCAGACACACCCAACAGGGAGCCATGTTGTTGGAGATGCACAGCAAAGTGTAAGTACCCATGGGAGAAACTGGGATCAGAAAAGAACTCATTCTACACAGCTACCTCTTTAAGGAACAAATTGGTTTCAAAAGCACTCTTTTTTTTTTTTTTATTACATATTTTCCTCAATTACGTTTCCAATGCTATCCCAAAAGTCCCCCATAGCGCCCCCCACTTCCCTACCCACCCATTCCCATTCTTTTGGCCCTGGCATTCCCCTATATTGGGGCATATAAAGTTTGCAAGTCCAATGGGCCTCTCTTTCCATTGATGGCCGACTAGGCCATCTTTCGATACATATGCAGCTAGAGACAAGAGCTCCGGGGTTCTAGTTTGTACATCATGTTGTTCCGACAATAGGGTTGCAGATCCCTTTAGCTCCTTGGGTACTTTCTCTAGCTTCTCCATTGGGAGCCCTGTGATACATCCAATAGCTGACTGTGAGCATCCACTCCTGTGTTTGCTAGGCCCCGGCATCGTCTCACAAGAGACAGCTATATTTGGGTCCTTTCAGCAAAATCTTGCTAGTGTATGCAATGGTGTCAGCGTTTAGAAGTTGATTATGGGATGGATCCCTGGATACGGCAGTCTCTAAATGGTCCATCCTTTCATCACCGCTACGAACTTTGTCTCTGTAACTCCTTCCCTGGGTGTTTTGTTCCCAATTCTGAGAAGGTGCACAGTGTCCACACTTTGGTCTTCATTCTTCTTGAGTTTCATGCGTTTAGCAAATTGTATCTTAAATCTTGGGTATCCTAAGTTTTGGGCTAATATCCACTTATCAGTGAATACATATTGTGTGAGTTCTTTTGTGATTGTGTTACTTCACTCAAGATGATGCCCTCCAGGTCCATCCATTTGGCTAGGAATTTCATAAATTCATTCTTTTTAATAGCTGAGTAGTACTCCATTGTGTAAATGTACCATAATTTCTGTATCCATTCCTCTGTTGAGGGACATCTGGGTTCTTTCCAGCTTCTGGCTATTATAAATAGGGCTGCTATGAACATAGTGGAACATGTGTCCTTTTTACCGGTTGGGACATCTTCTGGATATATGCCCAGGAGAGGTATTGCTGGATCCTCCGGTAGTACTATGTCCAATTTTCTGAGGAACCGCCAGACTGATTTCCAGAGTGGTTGTACAAGCTTGCAATCCCACCAACAATGGAGGAGTGTTCCTCTTTCTCCACATCCTCGCCAGCAACTGCTGTCACCTGAATTTTTGATCTTAGCCATTCTGACTGGTGTGAGGTGGAATCTCAGGGTTGTTTTGATTTGCATTTCCCTGATGATTAAGGATGTTGAACATTTTTTCAGGTGTTTCTCTGCCATTCGGTATTCCTCAGGCGAGAATTCTTTGTTCAGTTCTGAGCCCCATTTTTTAATGGGGTTATTTGACTTTCTGGAGTCCACCTTCTTGAGTTCTTTATATATATTGGATATTAGTCCCTTATCTGATTTAGGATAGGTGAAGATCCTTTCCCAATCTGTTGGTGGTTTTTTTGTCTTATTGATGGTGTCTTTAGCCTTGCAGAAGCTTTGTAGTTTCATGAGGTCCCACTTGTCAATTCTCGATCTTACAGCACAAGCCATTACTGTTCTATTCAGGAATTTTTCCCCTGTGCCCATATCTTCAAGGCTTTTCCCCACTTTCTCCTCTATAAGTTTCAGTGTCTCTGGTTTTATGTGAAGTTCCTTGATCCACTTAGACTTGACCTTAGTACAAGGAGATAGGAATGGATCGATTCGCATTCTTCTACATGTTAACAACCAGTTGTGCCAGCACCATTTGTTGAAAATGCTGTCTTTCTTCCACTGGATGTTTTTAGCTCCCTTGTCGAAGATCAAGTGACCGTAGGTGTGTGGGTTCATTTCTGGGTCTTCAATTCTATTCCATTGGTCTATTTGTCTGTCACTATACCAGTACCATGCAGTTTTTATCACAATTGCTCTGTAGTAGAGCTTTAGGTCCGGCATGGTGATTCCACCAGAGGTTCTTTTATCCTTGAGAAGAGTTTTTGCTATCCTAAGTTTTTTGTTATTCCAGATGAATTTGCAGATTGCACTTTCTAATTCGTTGAAGAATTGATTTGGAATTTTGATGGGGATTGCACTGAATCTGTAGATTGCTTTTGGCAAGATAGCCATTTTTACAATGTTGATCCTGCCAATCCATGAGCATGGGAGATCTTTCAATCTTCTGAGATCTTCTATAATTTCTTTCTTCAGAGACTTGAAGTTTTTATTATACAGATCTTTCACTTCCTTAGTTAGAGTCACGCCAAGATATTTTATATTATTTGTGACTATTGAGAAGGGTGTTGTTTCCCCAATTTCTTTCTCAGCCTGTTTATTCTTTGTGTAGAGAAAGGCCATTGATTTGTTTGAGTTAATTTTATATCCAGCTACTTCACCGAAGCTGTTTATCAGGCTTAGGAGTTCTCTGGTGGAATTTTTAGGGTCACTTATATATACTATCATATCATCTGCAAAAAGTGATATTTTGACTTCATCTTTTCCAATTTGTATCCCTTTGATCTCCTTTTGTTGTCGAATTGCTCTGGCTAGGACTTCAAGTACAATGTTGAATAGGTATGGAGAAAGTGGACAGCCTTGTCTAGTCCCTGATTTTAGAGGGATTGCTTCAAGCTTCTCACCATTTACTTTGATGTTGGCTACTGGTTTGCTGTAGATTGCTTTTATCATGTTTAGGTATGGGCCTTGAATTCCTGATCTTTCCAAGACTTTTATCATGAATGGGTGTTGGTACTTGTCAAATGCTTTTTCCGCATCTAAGGAGATGACCATGTGGTTTTTGTCTTTGAGTTTGTTTATATACTGGATTACATTGATGGATTTCCGTATATTGAACCATCCCTGCATCCCTGGGATGAAACCTACTTGGTCAGGATGGATGATTGTTTTGATGTGTTCTTGGATTCGGTTAGCAAGAACTTTATTGAGGATTTTTGCATCAATATTCATAAGGGATATTGGTCTGAAGTTTTCTATCTTTGTTGGGTCTTTTTGTGGTTTAGGTATCAGAGTAATTGTGGCTTCATAGAATGAGTTGGGTAGAGTACCTTCTGTTTCTATTTTGTGGAATAGTTTGTGAAGAACTGGGATTAGATCTTCTTTGAAGGTCTGATAGAACTCTGCACTAAACCCATCTGGTCCTGGGCTTTTTTTAGTTGGGAGACTATTAATGACTGCTTCTATTTCTTCGGGGGATATAGGGCTGTTTAGATCATTAACCTGATCTTGATTCAACTTTGGTACCTGGTATCTGTCTGGGAACTTCTCCATTTCATCCAGGTTCTCCAGTTTTGTTGAGTATAGCCTTTGGTAGGAGGATCTGATGGTGTTTTGGATGTCTTCAGGATCTGTTGTTATGTCTCCTTTTTCATTTCTGATTTTGTTAATTAGGATGCTTTCCCTGTGCCCTCTAGTGAGTCTGGCTAAGGGTTTATCTATCTTGTTGATTTTCTCAAAGAACCAGCTCCTTGATTGGTTGATTCTTTGAATAGTTTTTCTTGTTTCCACTTGGTTGATTTCACCCCTGAGTTTGATTATTTCCTGCCGTCTACTCCTCTTGGGTGAATTTGCTTCCTTTTGTTCTAGTGCTTTTAGGTGTGTTGTCAAGCTGCTAATGTGTGCTCTTTCTAGTTTCCTTTTGGAGGCACTCAGAGCTATGAGTTTTCCTCTTAGAAATGCTTTCATTGCGTCCCATAAGTTTGGGTATGTTGTGGCTTCATTTTCATTGAACTCTAAAAAGTCCTTAATTTCTTTCTTTATTCCTTCCTTGACCAAGGTATCATTGAGAAGAGTGTTGTTCAGTTTCCACGTGAAGGTTGGCTTTCTATTATTTATTTTGTTATTGAAGATCAGCCTTAGTCCATGGTGATCTGATAGGATGCATGGGACAATTTCAATGTTTTTGTATCTGTTGAGTCCTGTTTTGTGCCCAATTACGTGGTCAATTTTGGAGAAGGTACCATGAGGTGCTGAGAAGAAGGTGTATCCTTTTGTTTTAGGGTAAAATGTTCTGTAGATATCTGCCAGATCCATTTGATCCATAACTTCTGTTAGTTTCACTGTGTCCCTGTTTAGTTTCTGTTTCCATGATCTGTCCATTGGTGAAAGTGGTGTGTTGAAGTCTCCCACTATTATTGTATGAGGTGCAATGTGTGCTTTGAGATTTACTAAAGTTTCTTTAATGAATGAGGCTGCCTTTGTATTTGGAGCATAGATATTCAGGATTGATAGTTCCTCTTGGAGGATTTTACCTTTGATGAGTATGAAGTGCCCCTCCCTGTCTTTTTTGATGACTTTGGGTTGGAAGTCAATCTTATCTGATATTAGAATGGCTACTCCAGCTTGTTTCTTCAGACCATTTGCTTGGAAAATTGTTTTCCAGCCTTTCATTCTGAGGTAGTGTCTATCTTTTTCTCTGAGATGAGTTTCTTGTAAGCAGCAAAATGTTGGGTCTTGTTTGTGTAGCCAGTTTGTTAGTCTATGTCTTTTTATCGGGGAGTTGAGTCCATTGATATTAAGAGATATTAAGGAAAAGTAATTGTTGTTTCCTGTTATTTTTGTTGTTAAAGTTGGCATTCTGTTCTTGTGGCTGTCTTCTTTTAGGTTTGTTGAGGGATTACCTTCTTGTTGTTTCTAGGGCGTGGTTCCTGTCCTTGTATTGGTTTTTTTCTGTTATTATCCTTTGAAGGGCTGGATTCGTAGAGAGATAATGTGTGAATTTGGTTTTGTTGTGGAATACTTTGGTTTCTCCATCTATGTTAATTGAGAGTTTGGCTGGGTATAGTAGCTTGGGCTGGAATTTGTGTTCTTTTAGTGTCTGTATAACATCTGTCCAGGATCTTCTGGCTTTCATAGTCTCTGGTGAAAAATCTGGTGTAATTCTGATAGGCTTGCCTTTATATGTTACTTGGCCTTTTTCTCTTACTGCTTTTAGTATTCTATCTTTATTTAGTGCATTTGTTGTTCTGATTATTATGTGTCGGGAGGTATTTCTTTTCTGGTCCAGTCTATTTGGAGTTCTGTAGGCTTCTTGTATGTTCATGGGCATCTCTTTCTTTAGATTTGGGAAGTTTTCTTCTATAATTTTGTTGAAGATGTTTGCTGGTCCTTTGAGTTGAAAATCTTCATTCTCATCCACTCCTATTATCCGTAGGTTTGGTCTTCTCATTGTGTCCTGTATTTCCTGGATGTTTTGAGTTAGGATCTTTTTGCATTTTCCATTTTCCTTGATTGTTGTGCCCATGTTCTCTATGGAATCTTCTGCACCTGAGATTCTCTCTTCCATCTCTTGTATTCTGTTGCTGATGCTTGCATCTATGGTTCCAGATTTCTTTCCTAGGGTTTCTATCTCCAGTGTTGCCTCATTTTGGGTTTTCTTTATTGTGTCTACTTCCCTTTTTAGGTCTAGTATGGTTTTGTTCATTTCCATCATCTGATTGGATGTGTTTTCCTGTTTCTCTTTAAGGACTTCTACCAGTTTGGTTGTGTTTTCCTGTTTTTCTTTAAGGACTTGTAACTCTTTAGCCATGTTCTCCTGTAGTTCTTTAAAGTCCTTCTTGATGTCCTCTACCATCATCATGAGATATGCTTTTAAATCCAGGTCTAGTTTTTCAGGTGTGTTGGGGTGCCCTGGACTGGGCGAAGTGGGAGTGCTGGGTCCTGATGATGGTGAGTGGTCTTGGTTTCTGTTAGTAAGATTCTTACCTTTACCTCTCGCCATCTGGTAATCTCTGGAGTTGTTATAGTTGTCTCTGTTCAGAGGTTGTTCTTCTGGGGATTCTGAGTATCCTCTGTCAGCAGACCTGTACAGACTAAGTTCGGCGGAGTCCCGGAGCCAAGATGGCGCTCCCTGCAGGGCAGGTCACTGTTCTCCGGCTGGGAGGGTGTCGGATGTCTGCGGCCCCAAAAGGGTGCTGCCTCAGCGGTTCTGTGGCTCCCGCCTGTCCCAGAAGCCGTCTGCCCCCGTGGTCCCCACTCTGACCTGTAGAGACTAAGCTCGGCGGAGTCCCGGAGCCAAGATGGCGCTCCCTGCAGGGCAGGTCACTGTCCTCCGACTGGGAGGGTGCTGGATGTCTGCGGCCCCTAAAGGGTGCTGCCTCAGCAGCTCAGTGGCTCCCGCCTGTCCCAGAAGCAGTCTGCCCCCGTGGTCCCCACTCTGACCTGTAGAGACTAAGCTCGGCGGAGTCCCGGAGCCAAGATGGCGCTCCCTGCAGGGCAGGTCACTGTTCTCCGACTGGGAGGGTGCCGGATGTCTGCGGCCCCAAAAGGGTGCTGCCTCAGCGGCTCTGTGGCTCCTGCCTGTCCCAGAAGCTGTCTGCCTCTGTGGTCCTCACTCTAACCTGTAGACTAAGTTAGGCGGAGTCCCGGAGCCAAGATGGAGCTCCCTGCAGGGCAGGTCACTGTTCTCCGGCTGGGAGGGTGCCAGATGTCTGCGGCCCCAAAAGGGTGCTGCCTCAGCGGTTCTGTGGCTCCCGCCTGTCCCAGAAGCCGTCTGCCCCCGTGGTCCCCACTCTGACCTGTAGAGACTAAGCTCGGCGGAGTCCCGGAGCCAAGATGGCGCTCCCTGCAGGGCAGGTCATTGTCCTCCGACTGGGAGGGTGCCGGATGTCTCAAAAGCACTCTTTAGAATTATATTTTTTCCAAGTAGATATCATAAAATGGTTATACTAAAAATCTTTTCAAATGGGATTGTTACATTCTAAAATATTAAGAACTTAAAGTATAAAATTCTAAAACTACGATGGTTGAAGAATGTTTTTGAAAAATTTAATGTAGCAGAGAAAACTTTAATTTAGAGAGGTTCTATTTTAGCTTTTACATGAGTATAATTACATAAGTACACAAACCTAAAAAGCAGTCAATCACTCCTACCAGCTGATAAAAATATTTTCTAAATCAAAGTTACTGATCTAGTGAGAGTCATATATATTGTCATGATTTTTATTACTTTTGTTTTACACTGACTACTTGTGAAGTGGCACTTTACCAAGTGTCATAGTTTTCTTAATAACAGTAACTGCAACCATGAATAAATACATGTCTATAATCTTATGATGGTCTCCTTTTTAGATTCCTTCATATACACCATGCTGGGAAGGACTTCTCCAGCTTAAGATGACATAAACAGCTGTCTACATTTCCCTTTCATTACTCACTTGGTTACCAGTTCCTACATTAAAGAATTTATCTTGATATATAGAACATCAAACTTTAAAAAATTTTTATATGCAACTAAAATACTCCCTACTTACATGTACTATATTTAGAGTACTCCTTTTGTTATTTTTGAATAGTCTATTTTAACATTTCCCATCCTGAATGTTCTTCTCTGTTTCAGGGGACTGAGGCATAATGGCGGGTAGAAGAAAGTAATTCAACAATTAAAACAAAAAGATTTCAAGCTTGAATGTACTGTAGGTAAAAAATCCTAAATGAAAAATAGAACATATGTTGAAATAAAAGACCTGTAAACATTTTAGTTAATGAAAATAATTTTTGTGTATGTTCTTGTATTGAAAAGCAGATGTGTGTGCCCATGTGTGGAGGCCAGAGATGAATCTCTGGTATGATTCCTCAGGACTCACTGAGCTTGTTTGATGAGACAAGGACTCTTATTGGGCACTCTGTGGAGGTTAGGTTAGCTAGATAGACTCATGGGCCTGCCATTCTCTGTCTTCCCAGTGCTGAGATTGCCAAGGGAACCTCCACACCCAGATTTGTCTTTTTTATTTGGCTGCTGAAGATTGAATTCAGATCCTGTGCTTAACTCTTGTCTCAACCCTGAATATATACAATTTCATTAAACGTGGAGTGTGAAGACTCAGTTGGGTTTTATCGAGCATCTTAACTTAGTAATCTCATGTGCAAGCTTCTGATGCCCATTAGAGCGATTAAAGAGCTAAATAAAACTTAAACGTTCCTTATTTAATGAGGCTATTTTGGTAGCTGTGTTGATTTTAGGGCCATGCTATTCAATTACTGTCTTCCCAGTTCTTTCAAGAGGACATGTGATTGGATTATATGGGAGATTTGAATATTTATGAACTTTCCTGTATATTACATAATAATTCCATGATTTGGCTCTTTTTCTTTATGATGAAGAGAGAACCAAGTTTGAACTAACTGAAGATAAATGGAAAGAGGGATTATAAAATCTAGA
Source organism: Mus caroli (assembly GCF_978045245.1). Taxonomy (NCBI): domain Eukaryota; kingdom Metazoa; phylum Chordata; class Mammalia; order Rodentia; family Muridae; genus Mus; species Mus caroli. The sequence goes on along the minus strand of NW_028227257.1, from coordinate 99,431,281 downwards.
CGTGCCCAATCGAAAGATGATTGATCTTAAACAGAACACTAGGCTGAGTCTTGGTTTCTCCATGTGTAGGGTGGTGAGGACATCTCCCTGGACCAGTCAGGTGGTGAATAAGAGCAGCATTAATAGTCTTTGCAAACTCTGTAGTGCATGTTCTTGTCTGCCTCATAGAACACATAACTCGGTTACATGTAAATGCATTTGATTACAGTAAGTTTTAGTCTACTTATATGTATATTTTTTGTTTCTGTGTGTATGATGTGTGTGTGTGCATACATACATATCTGTGTGTGCATGCATGTGTTTTGGGAGCCGCCTCTTAGCAGAAAGCAGCTATCATCTCTGCAGCCATCTCTAGCTATTTACTATTTACAGGTGGTACTTTTCCACCCTAATGAGAGACTTGTTTTCCTAGCATGCTGTTTTTGCAAGAAGCCCACCACAGCTGAACACACTCTGATAACATGTTGTTTTTCTCCTATACAACCTGGACCTGTGGTTAAGTGTCTCCAGCTGCACTTTCCAGTGTGTGCGTATGTACTCATAGTTGCCTTTTAATAAATGAGACTTGAAACTCAGGACTTGGACTTGATCCTTGAACAGACAGACTGTTTTGTCTTCATTCTTCACGTCTCTTGCCCCTCAGTCCCCACTCTCTCTCTCTTGCAGACCCTGTTGACTGACTCGAGGACCGGGTCACATGTGTGTATATGTGTATGCGCTGTATGTGTGGTGTGTGTGTGTGTGTGTGTGTGTATGTGTGTGTATGCTAGTAGGTAAAGAAGGTCAGAGGACAACTTTGTGGAGTCAGTTCATTCCATGCACCTTTGTGTAGGTTCCAGGAATCAAACTCAGGTCACCAAGCTTGTAGGGCAAGTGCCTTTACCCACTGAACCAGCTCACCAGCTCGAGTTACAGTCTTTACAAGATCTCTCTTTTAAAGCAATCTAAATTTTTCTACTTTAAGTGTGATCATTTAATGTAATGCATCTTTGAATGGAGATACCAACTCCCTGAGAAAGTGGTTTTCTATGAGAAACTCAGAAGTCTGACAATGCTATTACAGTCATCATATGCACAGATCGAGAGAAACAGTCATTCCTGTTCTAGAGGGGTCTGGTTTTAGTTGGTATATTTGCTTCCATTTAATTTATTATTACTGTCTTGTTATGTGAGATAATGAACAAATTCTATCTTTCTACTGAATCATTTTGCCATGAAATCCTGCTTACATACATGCCCTAACTACCATCAGGAAATAAAACTTACACAGCATTCAAATTCTGAGTATAGATAAGTCCTCTGCAAGAAAAGTTTCACTTGTGTTAATTACTAATGTAACCTTAGATAGGATAGTTAGTTTCTTTGTTTCTCAGTTTCTTCATTTAAAAATGTGTGTAAAAATAAGACCAACTGCACTGAATTGCTTTAAAATTGAAATCATTTGCAACAAAAAAGGGAGACAGTGGACATTTAATCATTTTGTTCTTTATGACTTTATTTTGATTTCTACAACTATGCTAAAAGTTTAAGAATTTCCTTCATTGTTCTGTGCATGCTATGTATAATTTGAATGCATGAGAAGGGAATGTGTTAACCTCCAGGTGAAGCTAATACAAAACTCCAACTTCAGTGCACACCCACACAGGTTGAAGTGGTTTTTTTTTAATGAATTATGGATTATTATTAGCCAAGCAAGTAAATCACTATAATTTCTGCTTATCCTTTCAGTTAGAGAAAAGCAGATTTATTTCATTAATTTATTTTTATTTGCCCAAACCACCTCGCTCCTGGAATGCATCTCAATCAGTCAATAAGGGCAATATTTACTAATTCATACTGTGTACACGCTGTTCATTCCTGTGTATTTAGATAAGGCAAGGATTAAGCTGTTCAGAAGGGCATGCATGTGATTCAAAAGGGAAAAAATAGACAGTTGGCAAGACAAACATATTCCTATGTTGTTTCTTGTGATGCTTTGAAAATTCAAAGAAAGACAGGTGGATAAGACCTGACAGCCAACCATGTGCTCTGATGAATTGACTTATGAACTTTCTTTGTTTTAGTGGATTTCAGGTACATGGCATGTTAGTATCACAGAAATTATGTAAAACATACCATAAATTAGGTTCGTAAAGCCATAGGAATTTATGCTAATTCAGCTAAAGTCAGAAAGCAAGGTACCTGCAGGGTAGGTTCCTCCGTGGGGCTCTTATGAACAAACTTCTCCATGCCTCTCTCCTAGCTTTCCACAGTTCCTTCCTGGCTGTCCTGGAATGCTTTGCCCCCGACTTTCAAGTCACCAGTCTTCACATGGCTGCCACTTCCCATTCTTCTCATAAGCATGTCCGTCATTCTGCGTCTGGGATCTATTTCATCTACTCCGCCCTAACTAGGATGATCTTATTCCTAAATAAGATCACACAGGAGCTAGAAGGAAAAAGTTGAACTTTTTTGGACCATGTGTATGGATACCTTTCAATCCACATTTTTGGAGAGAAGAGGGGAAGTTATCATACATTTGAAGACAGTAAGGATCCAAGTAACCACTTTTGACTTCCTCGTTGTTTGTATTCTGGTGAATTTGACCCTATTATTCGGTGCCTGTGATATAAGCAAATCTGAGAAAAGTTGCCTCTTAAAGAAAAATATTACCTATCCTAAATCAGATAGGGGACTAATATCCAATATATATAAAGAACTCAAGAAGGTGGACTCCAGAAAATCAAATAACCCCATTAAAAAATGGGGCTCAGAGTTGAACAAGGAATTCTCACCTGAGGAATACCAAATGGCAAAGAAGCACCTGAAAAAAAATGTTCAACATCCTTAATCATCAGGAAAATGCAAATCAAAACAACCCTGAGATTCCACCTCACACCAGTCAGAATGGCTAAGATCAAAAATTCAGGTGACAGCAGATGCTGGCGAGGATGTGGTGAAAGAGGAACACTCCTCCATTGTTGGTGGGATTGCAAGCTTGTACAACCACTCTGGAAATCAGTCTGGCAGTTCCTCAGAAAATTGAACATAGTACTACCGGAGGATCCAGCAATACCTCTCCTGGGCATATATCCAGAAGATGTCCCAACCGGTAAGAAGGACATATGCTCCACTATGTTCATAGCAGCCTAATTTATAATAGCCAGAAGCTGGAAAGAACCCAGGTGCCCCTCAACAGAGGAATGGATACAGAAAATGTGGTACATTTACACAATGGAGTACTACTCAGCTATTAAAAAGAATGAATTTATGAAATTCCTAGGCAAATGGATGGACCTGGAGGGCATCATCCTGAGTGAGGTAACCCAATCATAAAGGAACTCACACAATATGTACTCACTGATAAGTAGATATTAGCCCAGAAACTTAGGATACCCAAGATATAAGATACAATTTGCTAAATGCATAAAACTCAAGAAGAATGAAGACCAAAGTGTGGACACTTTGTCCCTTCTTAGAATTGGGAACAAAACACCCATGGAAGGAGTTACAGAGACAAAGTTTGGAGCTGAGACAAAAGGATGGACCATCTAGAGACTGCCATATCTGGGGTTCCATCCCATAATCAGCTTCCAAACGCTGGCACCATTGCATACACTAACAAGATTTTGCTGAAAGGACCCAGACATAGCTGTCTCTTGTGACACTATGCCCGGGCCTAGCAAACATAGAAGTGGGATGCTCACAGTCAGCTATTGGATGGATCACAGGGCCCCCAATGGAGGAGCTAGAGAAAGTATCCAAGGAGCTAAAGGGATCTGCAACCTTATAGGTAGAACAACTTTATGAACTAACCAGTATCCCGGAGCTCTTGACTCTAGCTGCATATCAAAAGATGGCCTAGTTGGCCATCACTGGAAAGAGAGGCCCATTGGACTTGCAAATTTTATATGCCCCAGTACAGGGGAACGCCAGGACCAAAAAGTGGGAGTGGGTGGGTAGAGGAGTGGGGGAAAGGGTATGGGGGACTTTTTGGATAGCATTGGAAATGTAAATGAGGAAAATACCTAATAAAAATATTAAAATGTCATTTTAGAATTGCTTTTCTAGTTTTATTTATTTATTTTTGGCTACCATCAGAATAAGACTCAGTGGAGATTTTACTTTTGAACAATGTTAAAAGCTACTGTGCAATTCTTACTTAATACAAATGGTATCAACAAGATCAACACAAAGACAGGAATGACTCATTCTATTTTCTGATCAGCTCTTTCCATTATTCTGCTAGCAGAGATTTCTTGGTCAAACAAAACAAATCAGCTTGTAGTTGTTAAAAAAAAAATGAAAAGATGTACTTTAAAGAATCAGGGATAAAGTCGTCAACATTAGGAAGGTGCAGGAAATCTGACAGCTATCGTTTAGCCAAAATGCACGTAGAAATAGGCCTCCTCACTCTTGCAGCAGGAAATCAGTGGTGAATGGCTTTATTTTACGACATGTGTCAGTTATGTATTTAACTTTATTTCCAATCTTAAAATAGTGCTAGAATTAGGGAGTGCGCCTCCTGCTACTTTTCTGGAGTAGTTTTCCACACCAGCTCATGAGACAGTGGAACACTGAAAGAGGTAAACAGGGAAGGAAAATTGAGACAAAGTCCCAGCTTCTTTTTGTGTCTTCCAAATGTTTACCTCATTTAATCACATATTTCATGAGTTTCTATGATCATAGATCCATCTTTATTTTCTTTGAACAGTATAAATCTTTCTCACACCATACAAAATCTTCACTTGTTACCCTTTAAGGCAATATCTGAAGAGTAATCTAAATAGGAAGAAGATTAAACAGTTAATAAAGGTCAGAGAAACAATTAACTACTCAATTTGTAACTGAAGAAGCACTTAATTGCTCTAGAGTATGTAGCAGATCATAACAAAAATGATTATAATCAAATAGCTAAAGGAAGGATACACATATTCTGACACATCCTTCCTATATAGCATGCTAGTTAGATTTATTAAAATGCAATATATGCAACAAAGAAAAAAATCAGGTTTACTAGACCAAGAGTTGTATCTATTTGTTTGTTTGTTTTTAGTAGAAAATTGAGGAAATTGATATATTTCCAAACCGGATTGTTTCAGATCTCTAATAATGAGAAACTTCTCCAAAGATTGATCCAATTTTCATAGTCTTTGAAACATGGCTTTGTTAGCTAAACTTTTATGTTGCCGTTGAGAGTTACAGGTTTCAAGAACAGAAAGATATCTTAAATGAAGGCAATTTTCCAGTTCTTTTCTTAGTAGTCCTTTTCAAGTTAATACTTCAAGGTTAACTACTCTATGGTGTTGTTAAAAACAGTAAGTCATAATTTTAATATTAGAGTTTAACTGTTTACATTCACTTAAAAATATAGATGTGGTATGAGATAGGTATCATGGTTGCTGGAAATTGTCAGCCTGATTAGCTTGATAAAATACACTTCTGTGACTCCCAAGTTGGTTAGCTCATGAGGGTCCTGAGCAGATGCATGGCATGACTAAGTATTTGAGGCAGTGAACAGTAAGAGCTGGGGCCCAGATGGGAGAACTACTTCACTTGGGGGCATATTCTTAGCTAAGAAACTTTGCCTTGGCTTCTTTCTGCATTCCATCTTTCTGTTTCTCATCTACCATGAGATGAACAGGTTTCTCTTTTATTATTCCCATCATCATAATTTGCCTTGTTTACAGGACAAGCATCCATAGATTGAACCCACTGAAACCATGAACAAACAAATCTTCCTTATTTTAAGTTGCTGATGTCAAGTATTTGGTTATAGTCATGAGAAAGCTAACTCAGGGTCTCTTCCCCTTATTTTCTCTCTCTACATCTCTGTCTGTCTTGTATCTCATCTACCCATATGCCTCTGTCTTTCTATCTCTGTCACACATAGAGGGTGAGGAAGAAAGAGAGGAGGAAGAAGGAAGGGAGAGAGATATAGATAAATAGATGATAGATACAAATAGATAGAGAACACCTGTAATGAAATTTAGCTTTACATCTTACCACATGCACCAGGCTCTCCCCACTTCCTCCAGATAGATTAGGTAATAGAGAAAAGTGACCTTGACCAGAAAGAAAAGTGACCTTGACCATCCTTCCGGGACGGGGTCCTAAGGGGTAGGAGATGAGAAGATAAAGAAGATAGAAAATCTGGAGTTGGGAGGTTTTCATAAGCTATGTCTTATGTCAAGTAAGCTTATTAAGCAGTACAATATCCTATGTACAATTTTCAGGATTAAAATGGGGCAGAGTCAGTAGAAAGTTATCATACAATGGGACAAAGTTGGCAGGAACCTAATCAAAGAATGGTACCCTAGGAGAATATTGGATAACTCAAAGGCATCAGAGATCCAGAGCACAGGAGCCTTGAGATGAATAATCATAGCACTGTACAATGGAGGAGTTGGGTTCTCAGGATTCAAAGCTGTAGCTCCCTTAAAACCCTGGTCCCAGGCCATTACTGGCTTTGCTAAGCATGTTTCTGGTTTTGAGGAATTCTTTCTTTTCTGCACATCAGAGCCCCAGGGAGAGCCTTGGAGCAGCTTCACCCTCAACAGAAAAGGTTTGTTATAGCCCAAGGAGAAGAAGAGTTCAGATGTATTATAGCAACAGATTGTCCCATGCCTGGTGTTGATTTTACTGTTGTTTATTCTTTCTACGCTACCTATCCCCCATGTCACCACCCTAGGCTCTCTATTTGCCTTCTGTTTTCTCATTTTTCAGTTGTCTTTTGCCAGTTGTCCGTGTTTAACATTTCATCCTCTCCTAAATGTGTCAAGTAAATGACCAAATAAATGTGGCAAACAGTCCTTTGGAAAATACAAAGAAATGATAATGAAAAAAAATGTGGATTACAATTCTCTTTTAAAAGTTGAACTTTCTAAATGTGGGGCATAGAAAATATTACACAAACATGTAATTTGTTGTGTTTATGTGATTTGTTGTGTTTATACTTTTGCACTTTGTACTTTGTAAAAAAATTTACAGCCAATAATCTCATGTGTTAAAGATCACGGTCTTTGCATTGCTTATTGTTTTATGAAACAGAAGCACTGTGATGCTATTAAATGCTACAATTATCATTGTTATTATCACTGTTTTTAGCAAAACTCTGTTCATCTCATGCTTTATATAGGCGTAGGCAAAAATGAATACAAATGTGAAAACAAATGTCAGCATACTTCTTCAGAACAAAATCTTTCAGTGATTTTACCACAGTAAGGTTGAAACCCTGTGTGTATACTGCAAATGGAACCAGGACAATTTAGAACAACCATCATGCTCACCAAACATAGATTCCTGGTGTGTCCTCTCTTGCATTTAATCACATGCTTTACAATGCTGTCTAGTTATTTAGGAAGACTTCAAATTGAATAGGGAGATTCCACATCTCTTGATTCTCCTCCCCCTACCCATCTTTTTTTTTATAGCTTTATTTTTTTATTTTTAATTTTTACATTTTATATTTTTACTTTACTTTCTTAACCTTTTTTTTAAATGTTAATTTTTTATTAGATATTTGTGGGGAGCGGGTGTGGCGGCAGTCCCAAAGGCGCCAGGGATTGCAGCTAAGTCTTATGATTTGCATCTGACTTCCTCATACATCTGAATATAAGCCACAAACATCGTGAGAGCTGCGCAGGTGTACCAGGTTACTGGCGAAGCCATTTTGGTGGAGATATGCCCCTGCTGCCCTGATTAGCTGAAGCTGCGTACCTGGTGAGGTGATGTGGCCTGCTGTGAGTGGATGAGAACTGATAGTATATAAGAGTGAGAGGCCCAGGGCTCGGGGTCTTTCACCTACACAGTCAATGCGCAGCCCAATAAACGTGTGCAGAAGGATCCTATTGTGGTGTCTTTCTTGCTGGCGAGTCAGGCGTCCCACAGATATTTTCTTCATTTACATTCCCTAGTTCCCTCTATACCCCCCCACCACTCCCTAACCCACCCACTCCTGCTTCCTGGCCCTGGCATTTCCTTGTATTGGAGCATATAATCTTCGCAAGACCAAGGGCCTCTCCTCCCTTTGGCCGATTAGGCCATCCTCTGCTACATATGCAACTAGAGACACAAGCTCTGGGGGGAGGGGGGGTACTGGTTAGTTTATATTGTTGTTTCTCCTATAGGGTTGCAGACCCCTTTAGATCCTTGAGTACTTTCTCTAGCTCCTTCATTGGGGCCCTGTGTGCCATGCAATAGATGATTGTGAGCATCCACTTCTGTATTTGCCAGGCACTGGCATAGCCTCATAAGAGATAGCTATATCAGGGTCCTGTCAGCAAAATGTTTCTGGCATATGCAATAGTGTCTGGGTTTGGTGGTGGTTTATGGGATGGATCCCCAAGTGGTGTAATCTCTGGATGGTCCTTCTGTCTCAGCTCCAAACTTTGTCTCTGTAACTCCTTCCATGGGTATTTTGTTCCCCCTTCTAAGGAGGAATGAAGTATCCACGTGTTTGTCTTCCTTCTTCTTGATTTTCTTGTGTTTTGCAAATTGTGTCTTGGGTATTCTAAGTTTCTGGGCTAATATCCACTTATCAGTGAGTGCATATGAAGTGACTTCTTTTGTGATTGGGTTACCTCATTCAGGATGATATCTTCCAGATGCATCCATTTGCCCAAGAATTTCATAAATTCATTGTTTTTAATAGCTGAGTAGTACTCCATTGTGTAAATGTACCATATTTTCTGTATCCATTAGTCTGGTGAGGGGCATCTGGGTTCTTTCCAGCTTTTGGCTATTATAAATAAGGCTGCTATTAACATAGTGGAGAATGCATCCTTATTACATGTTGGAACATCTTCTGGGTATATGCCCAGGAGATGTCTTGCTGGATCTTCTGGTAGTACTATGTCCAATTTTCTGAGGAACTGCCAGACTGATTTCCAGAGTGGTTGTACCAGCTTGACATCCTACCAGCAATGGAGGAGTGCTCCTCTTTCTCCACATCTTTGCCAGCATCTGCTGTCACCTAAGTTTTTGATCTTAGCCATTCTGACTGGTGTTAGGTGGAATCTCATGGTTGTTTTGATTTGCATTTCCCTGATTATTAAGGGTGTTGAACATTTTTTCAGGTGCTTCTCAGCCATTTGGTATTCACTCAGTTGAGAATTCTTTGTTTAGCTCTGTACCCCATTTTTAAATAGGGTTATTTGATTTTCTGGAGTCCTGCTTCTTGAGTTTTTTGTATATATATCTACCCATTTTTTTGTAGGCTTCATTATGTCAATCAATGACACCTGCTTGCTCAAGGGAAAAAAAAAGCCAGTAGCCATCACAAATTCTTCAATTGCTGTTCCCTACATCTGTCTACAAGCAAGATCTGCCTATTTTATTTTCAGAGCATATTTTGTCTCATTCTTTCTATTCATGCTACAATCCATCATAACCCAGACTATTACCAACTCCTGCTAAGCTGTTATAGTACTGTTGCAATCATTTTCCATCCTTCCAAACATTGAGTCTGGTCTAGGTACACTCAACACAGCAATAGTGATATTTGGAAGAGATTCTACCCTCCTTCCTCTTTCAAATTCCCCATTCCATTTCACTGCTAATAGAATACCCTCCCTTTTCCCCTTGTTTACATATTCTAGGCACTGCCTATTTCGCAGACACATCTTCTTATCTCTTGTTTTTAGTTTTTAGTCTCCTAGAGCTCAAAAGTTGTTCATAATATCTGGCAGTCCTGGTCTTTCCTTATTACCTTTGCCCTGGATACTACCTTTGTACAGAATCCTCTCCCAGATTACTCTGTAGCATGAAATCTCTTCTCATTTCAATTTAGCATAAGTATCATGTGCTCCAAGAAGCCCAGATTTGAACACTCAACAATAACCACTCATAGCATTAACGATTAGCTATTGCCCCAGCAATGGACCACAGTAACAGTAGTGTTTAACTGTGATTACTCATGTGTTGGGTAGCTGGCTAGCTCCTTGTCAGATTGCAGGTGTCTGATCTCAGCATCCTTGTTCATGTCAGATTTAAGAGTGTTCTATGTACCAAACTGAAGTGCAAGATGGCTTCCTGAGCATGTCTTTTTGTAAAGGTTAAAGTCCAAGTGGCCAAACCAAACTCTGCAAGTATTTTCACTGCCCTTTCCTATCACAACTGCTGAACTGACATTGGCCAAAGCAAGTGAAATGATAAATTACATCAGTGCCTCGAGAGACGTATTTCAACAAAACCTGCAGGATCAGTAAAGCTGACAGATATTTCCAGAAAGTCTCCAAAGACTTCTTACTTCTCATTGCTGAGATATCATTCTACACTCACATCTAAACTAATAAGTGTGTAAAGGTAGATCTATTATAAATCAGTGTGAGAAAATTTGCTTAATATTAAAGTCATCAAATAATAATGTCTATGGGGAAATATAAATGTGTTAAGTTGATGGAACTGAAATATACACTAGATGGAACATAGGATGGAGTAAAATTTACTATATATTTCATTTCAATATAAAGATGATGTCATTCTCAGTCAGTTCTTTTTTTATGGTATTTCTGAAGTTGTAAGCTATAAACTGGAAAGGTGTATTGGACCAATTCTGTGTGATTACTTTAGACCAAATTCTAGCTCACAGAGTACAAACAAGGTAAACATCCTGTGCTCAGAAAGACGTCTAACAGGGAGTATTTTGGTTTGGATACGACTGCTTTATATTGTGTTAAAGAATGATAATTGTTGCATTTTCAGTGTTTTTAAAGTACTGAGGTCTGTTAGGAGAAAACCTTTGTAATGAGCCACGGAGATTCTAACAGTTTTCCTGATAAAAATGAGAGTGGAGCAGATTGATTTTGTCCAAATTCCACATGCTGGTGGGACCAATTGTCCAGCAGAGCACATAACTTCACTCATTTTGTCCATGAGCAGCCAAGGGTGTACCTTTCCGGGCAATCATCCTATTTCCCGAGGTGAAGTTTCTATTTCAGGCTTCAGAGACTAGTGTATGGTATTCCTGCCCTCTGTGACCTGTTTGAGAGGATTCAGCTATTATAGCAGCTATCGATGGCCAAAATGACATCATGATAAATTGATTTTGTTGGTAATTATAGATAACATGGCCACAAATTGAATTTTCCCAGATTATAAGATGATCACAAAACCTTCGGTAGAGAAAGCCTAATGATGTCCAGTTTTTCAGTCACTTCTTTGAAAAATTAATGAGCACTTAGGATGATGGACTTTTCATTGACTCATCCATTGGAGAGAGCTAACAAGTTAAGTCAGGTCAAATTGAGATAATCTTTTAAAATGTGAGGTTAAGATACTAATTAGTGGACTGGGCAGTAGTGACCTCCTAGAAGAAAATTTGCTTGTGAAGTTTCAAGTTTCCCACAGGAGGTTCTCCTTCTCTAAGGTTATAAACTCAAACTTGGGAAATTAGCGGAATCTTTTTTAGGCTAATGCCTGAAATTTAAAGATTATGGTAATTTACAGGGAAATGATATAGATTTAATGATTCTACTCAGAGGGGAAAATTTGCCTGTGGCCACAACTTCTGTTGCAGCTAATCAGCAAGTGTTGTACCATGTGCTAATATGTAAACAGAGTTTCAGTCCAGTGTACAGGGCATAAAAGAGCTGATGAGCACATGTGGTCTGGTGGATGGCCAGCCTGACTGTTTCAGACCATTACATAAAAACACAGGAGGTAAGCATTACAAATTCTACTTTTGCCTCCCCCTCCCCTGTAAGGTGGCACAGACCCCTGTAGTTCTAACCTGGGAGGGCAAGTCAGAAGTTGGGTAAGCCATGAATGGGAAATTTCCCCATTCTTGGTTACGCTGTAGTTCAAAAAGAATTCCTGGCTTCTTGTTGCACAGCTGACTCATGCCATTTTGCTGCTTTATGGAGTTAAGGAACATGACTGTTAAAAAAAAAAAAAAAGAAGTTAGGGTGAGGTCAGGTGAGTTTGCAGCACATAGGGAGACCCCCCCATCTCAACAAACTGAACCCAAATCTGAACCAAACAACGACAGTCTGCAGCTAGCATCAGTTTCTCAAAGTCCCAGGTCATAAGTTCATTTTTATCCATATGAAGCTACTAACTCATTTAATGTATGACTCATCTAAACTGAAACTGGGTTTTAGTTTTGTTTGTACAATATGTCACCTGGGTGACCTTGATAAACTTCATGCCATTCAGCAGAGATGAGATTTCCTTCTTTTCCCACACCACAGACTCAGTAAGTTCATAAAGTGAGACGTGGTGGTACAATCTGTCTAATCCTAGCACTCTAGAGATGGTGGTGGAAGAATCATGAGTTCAAGACTGATCTGGGATAAATATGGAGACTCGTTTCAAAGAGTGAGGACTGGGGGTGCGGCTTTGTGGTTAATCACATGCCAAGCAGACATAAAACCTTGGGTTCTATTATCCATACTGTAAAAGAAACAGAAATTATAAAATCAAGCCAAGTTTCCTTTGAAGCTCAAATGTGACATACAAATGTAAGGGTTTAAGATTATGTTTATTGCAGTAAGTCCGAGAGTTTGAACAACGACATTCAACTATTCTATTCATCCATTTTCCTTTACAGAAATTGCTTTTCAGTCAACTTAGATATTATGTATGAATTTTCATTCCAAAGTTCTCTTCCAAGGGTTTGGGCAAAGCCCCAACACAGCTGCAGAGTCCTATGACAAAAGGGAGGCTGTGTCTGGACTTCTTCCCCCACTCCTGCCTGTGACCACACAGCTGCAGAAGCTGCAGGTGTGCGTGGTAAAGCCTGCTACTGCTAATGGGAGGAGCATTGTGATCTCCTCTGTTGGTCATTACTGTGTCTCTGCCTGACACCAGCTGCCCATTAGCTTCCTTTGTGTCTCTGGCATGCAAATGCTGGCTTTCTCATACATCATATTGGTTGGTTCTACAGGGAGAATCCTCCTCTTAGCTAGTTCTCCTGCTGGGATTCTTTCCAGCTGGAATGGCTTTTTATTCTCATGTTGGGAGGCCCTGTAAGGAGGGTCTCCTTGCCTCTGTGTACAGTCCTTACAGGGTTATTGACAAATGACTTACTTCCTGTATGCCTTCAGAGGTGGTTTTTTTTTTTTTTTAGATTCCAGAAGGACTTGGGCATTTATACAGTTTAAACATTGGGATCATAACCTACCCTGGGCATGCCCCCCAGCTTTACTGCTGGACTTTTCTCCATATTTGGACACAATGAGATTCATCTGTAGACTGGGAGCTTTGCAGTTTAGGGGTCAGGGGTGGGGCAGGAGGGTAAGGCAAAATCATTCCCAAGGAAATGGCAATGGACGGGTGTAGGAGGTCACTGACCACTCACAAGCTCTTTAAATAGGTTGCACTGGGAGAAGAGCTGGGTGTTTACTGCAGCATGCTTTGGGAATTTATTCCATAGAAAATGTTACAGAGGACATTTTTATCTGCTTGTTTTTGCATTTATAAGGTAAACTGTACATTTCTTTACATTCTCAGGCTTCAGCTATTTTTGCTCTCATCTCTGCCCAGAAGTGGAAGCCCCAGGGTGGACAGAAACGCTCTTCAGGTCTCAAGCTATAAATATTTAACTGTTCCATGAGATAACACTTGGTCTACGTACTCGTAAAGGTACAAGTCATATTGGCTTATCAGTCAGTCAATTATACTGGGAGCTTCCAGAGCTCACGGGTCGGCACAGACAATGTCTATTGAATGAATAACATATTTGAGTAAGTAAGAAAATTTTCGAACTGCAACTACAGTGCCTTCTATTTAACTCCTAAGTACTCGCAAGCAACTTTCTAGACAGCAGGAACAAGCTGTTTGTGATAGAAATTTACTACCAGTCACTTCACCAGTAATAGAAGCTTTATCAATGCAATAAGCCTATATCCAGTTGTCATACATTGTGTGCAAGGCAACTGGATATGAACCAAATAGTTTCCTTCCATATAGAAATATTACCAACAGTGTGGTGAGTATGTCGGCAAGCACACAATGAATTAAACTTCTCTCCGGCCAACATGCTTACACCCCAGGGTAATACTTAACATTAGAGGTGTTTCTAGGTACTACTGGGAAGGAGAACATTAAAATCCCCTCCTCCCAGGAGATGGCAGTGCGGTTACCTACTGAATAATTGCAGCCATTACTTTTCGTTCATCTCCTTTGTATAATTTCTTTCGTTAAAGGGATAATTTATTCTGTCCGCATTCCTTTAAATTTCATGTCTGTGTGTGTGTCTTTCATTTCAGAATTTCAAAGCTAGCCTTAACTATTTTTGTTGTTGTTCATCTTTTTCAGAGGAACCACAGGAAGGTGTGCAGTTAGCCTTGACATTTGATAGCAGGGAAGTGCAAACTGTTTGCAGAATTCACAGCATGTCTTCACCGTACTGGCTCAGTCATCCACTCCATGTCAATAAGTTGAGATGCTCTGTGAGCCTCTTATTACAGGTGAATCTGTAGCTTTGAGTTGAGAAATCCCCGAGTCCACACCTGTGTTCCCTGTAATGTAATTTTCTGTTCTGTCTTTCTCACTCTGGAATTTCTCTAAGTTTTGGGCTTAGCGCGATGTGACACATTAGTTTTCTTCAGCCTTTGCTTTTAAGTCTTGGTAATGTGTTCAAATCTCCATCTTAAGTAGTTTAGCGAGGCAGTTACTGATTGAGTTCTCAGATTGCTATTTTCTATAGGACTAGCACGGAGTTTCAGAGTATAGGCTCTGGAATTGAAGTGAGCTGGGCTTGAGAACAGGCCTCACTATCTCACTTCTCTGTTCCTTATTTCTTTTCCATAAAATGGAATCAATCATATCATTCATATTATAAGCTTGCTAGGACAGATATGTGAGGTCATATAGGTGTCTGGTGGACATTCAGCAAATGCTGGCCCTCTTTCCCATTAGGTGTAAATGAGAATGCAAAGTAGTCACTTCGCATATGAGAAGGAATGGGGTGGTATCTATAATGTACTAACCCAAGTGTGGCTCCTAATTGTCTCCATCCTCTTTTCTGCTCCCCACTGTGCTGGGCTGATGGTAGTCTTTCTGATTTAAGGCCTTCTCTGAGTCACTGCAGTTCATACCCTGCCCGTTTTCAAATGTCATTTCAAATACCACCTCCTCCAGAGAGTGGTCATTCACTCATCAGATGTATTTATTGAGGTTCCTCTTCTGAGCTCATATCATTTTATCTTCGCAATTGCACTTTTATCCTTGTAATATATTGATTTTTTTTAACAAATAAAACTGTCAGTTTTGGAAGGCAGGGTATCATTTTATTAATCTTTATATCTTTCATCTCACCTAACACAGGAATAGACACATAGTAGGCAGTAACAGATTCTTTTTCCAAAGAGGAAATAAACCTTTATAAGAGTCCTCCTGCTCTGCCTGAGAACGTTGATTACCGTGGCAGCTCTCAGCACAGTACAGAAGATTGGTGCTTTTTGGAATATGGTGCGTCATTTCTTTTTCCCATTTCCCCTCAAAGGTGATTGACATGTCCAAGCTGCTATGGTAATTTTGAGACAGGATTTGTCTCATCAGCATCGAAAAGACAATTCTCTATGAAACCAGTATTTATTCAAGAAACTACAGGACAGTCATTAAAAAAAAAAAAGATTCATAAGTACCAACATATGCATCAAAGCTCTGAACTTACTTAAATCTTCTGATAAATCCTTTTCAAGGAATAACAGAACTTGCCTTTGGAGCAGACAGTTTCTTGATCCTGGAAAGGCTTTGCACACATACACCCTATTGCTGTGGGAACTTCAACATGTTGTTTTACTTCTCTGGCCATGATACCATGTACTTGCTAATATTCAGTCAACTTGACAGAAGCTGGAGTCATGATTCTTAATTAGTGATTCCTGGGGAAAGGATTAGCCTGTTGTATGTAGTGGCCTCTCTGGAGGGGTGTGGTTCTGGCTTCTATAAGAAAACAGGCTGAGCAAGCCACAAAGAGGAAGCCAATAGGTAACACCCTTCCATGGTCTCTGCTTTAACTCCTGCTCCCAGGTTCCTGCCCTGCTGGAGTTCCTTCCCTTATTGCTTTTGATGATAAACTGTTATATGGGACTATGAATGAAGTAACCCCTTTCCTCCCCAAGTCATGGTGTTTTGATCACAGCAGTAGCAACCCTATGACATTCTTCATCCACATGAAGGGACAACTCATTAACTTGACACTTCACAGACTTCTCATGTGGTTCTAGCCTGTGAGGAGAGAATTCCTTTAACAGACAGCTCATTTCCCCCTCTTTGTTTCTTCATAGACAGCTCTCCCTCGCCCTCCCCCTTTCCTCAGCCTCATTTGGGGATAGGACAAGAGCAAAACACAAGGAAAGGATCAAGTCTATCTCGGAGGAGTGGTAGAGCTGTCGGTTGTCAGGAAGAATATGGGGGTGGGGTGGAGTGGGGTGAGGTTCAGTATTGGGCAAATGAGGCTGGAACCATGGTGGAACAAGTTGACCATATCCTGCCTTCTTCATCCTGTCAGTTTTAGATGTCAAAAGGCTGAGAAATTAGTTTTGGCCTCTCCTTCTGAACAGAGGTGCTTCGTAACCTGGATGGTGTTTGAAAAGGGGACACCCAAAATCGATTTTCTTCTCAATAATCCATCACCAAGATCTCACCTGTACAAAGGTGAGGCTGCAGAAGCCGGGAGAGAGGCTTCTTTGTTAAAGCTGTCAGTGTGTTGGATGATTGTGCTTTTCTAATCATGCCCTCAGTCAAGGTCATAGGCAGAAGGCGCTTTCCTTTCCTATTACCCAGAGAAGAGTTTTCTGTGTTCCTAGGGTGTGAGGAATTCCAAGGGCTGAAATCTGACCCACTGGAAGATAGGAGCTGGAGCTGGCTCTGCCCCTTTCTGACCTACTTCTCTAGTTGAGACTGTGATAGAAGTATTTATAGCTGCTGTCGGGCAAAGGCAAGGATTTAGAGAAGATTCATGGAGTTCAGATATAGTGACCTTCAGAGTCTCCCTCTCCCTCTCCCTCTCCCTCTCCCTCTCTCTCTCCCTCTCCCTCTCCCTCTCCCTCTCCCTCTCCCTCTCCCTCTCCCTCTCCCTCTCCCTCTCCCTCTCCCTCTCCCTCTCCCTCTCCCTCTCCCTCTCCCTCTCCCTCTCCCTCTCCCTCTCCCTCTCCCTCTCCCTCTCCCTCTCCCTCTGGTTGTATACAAGGAAAACAAAAGGTTGGTGTGAGATGCCTTCCTTTATTGTTCTCCACACTGTTTCTTTGAGACAGGGTCTCTCACTGCACCTGAATTTCCTGTGCTCAGCAAGGTTAGCTGGACAGTGAGCTCCAGGGAGGCTTCTGTCTATTTCTCCAGCACAGGGGTTAGAGGTGTTGTGTTACTATACCTTTGAATGTTGAGGATCCAAATTCAAGTTCAAGCTTGCCTTCCTTACCAGCTGATATGTCTCTAGCCTCAGAAACTTCTTAAAAACTATACTGCCCAAGAAGACTATTGGGCAGTTTGACCCACATGGGGAAAATAAATTTTTGATTCCTGAAGGGGGGTGTCTTGGGCATATATTAGAGAACCAGAGTGTTCAGAAAGGGCACAGTGTGCCACTGTGAATGCACAGCTGCTTTCTGAGTACTGTAGGGCTCTCTGACATGCCTGCCAAAGCTTCTTGTTTTCCCCTCCATGGAATGTATTTGCTTTGGCTGATGGGGCAAAGCACAGAGCATCTATCCAGCATCCTGTGGGGGACACTCACACTCACATGTGGCACTGACTTCTCTCTTTTCCCTTATTGTTTCTTAAGTCCTGACCCTTCACAGAGAAGGAGAAAGGAGAAAAGAGAAAGGAGAAGGGAGAAGGGAGAAGGGAGAAGGGAGAAGGGAGAAGGGAGAAGGGAGAAATGAGAAGGGAGAAGGGAGAAAGGAGAAAGGAGAAAGGAGAAAGGAGAAAGGAGAAAGGAGAAAGGAGAAAGGAGAAAGGAGAAAGGAGAAAGGAGAAAGGAGAAAGGAGAAAGGAGAAAGGAGAAAGGAGAAAGGAGAAAGGAGAAAGGAGAAAGGAGAAAGGGGCAGCCTTGTAGCATGGCATCTTCTTTCCTCAGGATTTTAGCCCTGGGTCAAACATGATTGATTTGGGACACTGGAGGAGTTTTGTTTCATATTAGACTGAGTGGAATTATTTGATATATATATATATATATATACTTACTATGTATATACATACAAATAAGCATGCATATGTATAAATAAACATCATACATATATGATGCTTATTTAACATGTAAGAGAGACTGAGAAGCTAAGGGATCTGTGTGGTATTCTACCAAAAGAAGGGAAGAATTAGTCTATGTGTGTGTTCTCTCTGTGTGTTCTCTCTCAGAGAGAGAGAGAGAGAGAGAGAGAGAGAGAGAGAGAGAGAGAGAGAGAGAGAGAGAGAAAGAGAGACACTGAGGACTAAGTCATGTAGTTTAGACTGCCCTTGAACTCTCTGTCATTATGTAACCAAAGATGACCTTGAATTCCTGATATTCTTGCCTCCCTCTAGCTTCCAAGGACTGTGATTATAGGTGTGTGACACCATTCCCAGCTCCTGAACGCTGTTCTTTTAAAAAAGCATTTATTGTGTTTGTTCTTTGATAATTTCATCCATCTAATAAAATGTTCTCTTACTTCCCTCTCATCCTTATTTTGTTCCTTCATCTGTACAAGATCACAATTGTGGTTTTGTTTTTTTTTGAGACCCACTGACTATAATCACAATCACCTCTGTGACCATGGACTTGGAGCAATCTGCTAGAGCCTGGGGGTTCCTCAGTGGAGAGATACTTGAAGACAATGATTTTTCCCTCCAGAATCCATCAGTAGTTAAGAGTTCAGCAGGTAGGGCTTGGGCCCCAGAAGCCCCTCCACAATCCATGATTGACTACTGATAGTCCCTGTCATGTTTAGGCCCATGTTGGGCAGGCACAGCTGGCATGAGATTAAGGCTGTTTTGGAAAGCATTTCACAGCCCTTCTCTCAGTCTCCTGGCCCTTACATTTTTTCGATTCTCTCTTCTAAAATGTTCTCTAAGCCTCAGAGGGAGCGGTATAAATGTAGTGTTTATAGCCGAGCCTCTGGCCATTGCTTATTCAAAGCACTTGGCATTTCTGTGCATTCACTGCCTTTTATTGCTTGGAGAGGCTTTTCCGATTAAAGCTGAGAGAGCATCTGTTTGTGGGTATAAATATTTAGAAGACAACTAGGTAACACAACATTTTAGTAAAATAACAGTGTTAACTTTGCCACTAGGACCTAAGATCTCCTTAGCCTTGGGGTTTTGACCAGGTTTACATTATCGGTTATAAATACCCTGTTGTGGAGTGGGCCTCACATCCCTTCAGAGAGTGGCTGGTTACCACCTCAACAGCCACACCACTGTTGGGACAATGGGTCCCTCTTGCCTGGCAAGTTGGTATGGGTTTATAGCTGAGTAAGACTACTGATGCCTTTTCTTTCTCAGCATCCTCTTAGAGCCTTCTGATACGCTAAAGCTCCCAGATAAGTTTCAGCTTGATTTCTCTATGACTTGCAATAGGATAGGGTCTTATTAACTCATCCCAGGAAGCCGTCTGAAAGGGGAGCAGCAACAAGTGTTTAACTGTTCTTATGTGTGAACGAGAACAGCTCACTCAATGATCCAGTCACAGTGGTTTGTGGAAAAGGTGAGTTAAAAACAGAATTGCAAAACTTACTTTTTAATGGTTCCTGAGCTTTTACAATGTGCCACTTCTGAGACTGGTTCACACAGGACTTGGGATTTATCGAATTTGCATAATATATTTGCATATCAAATAAGGCTATTGAGCCATAATCTTTCATGTCTCCATCAAAGCTGAATTTCCATGAATTAGTTTGTTTCTTTGTTTCTTTATTTATTAAAATGGTGGTTTGAAGTGACTAGCCTAACTTCAAACAGGAATCTTTAGGACTGTGCTTTACTGTATTTGTCTGGACTGAATTTAATGTGGGAAAGACACAATAAGCATACTGTGTAAAACAAAAATTCAGTACACCTCTCAGGCATTGAACCCTCTCTGACATTTGGATGGCACAGAGAACAGGCAACTAGAAGTTTTCTGTGCAGCCCATCGTCCCTGTCCTCATTTAGCAAACCCATTTAGGCATCTCCAACTCCTGTTACTAAGTTGCTTGCTGTCTTTTCTGCCCGGCCTGGCACTCTACTTCTAGGCTATCGCTGTACTCTCTGCACATGCTTTGAGCGTCTCCATCACAGTGGTTAACACACTTGATTGTGACCTTCTGCTTACTGTCAGAGGTATCTTAACAACAGGAGAGTTTCCTAAGGCAAAGCAATGAGCTGGATAAATGCTTTCAGTGACTCACAGGTGACTTAGGAATAGTCCTTGCTGAACATAACACTCCTGAAAAGAAAACAGCCCAGATCTCAGTCCCACTCTCTGGGTTGGGTTTACAGCTATTTAAACTAAGTGGATGTGGGAGGAAAGGGGAGTCAAGGTCACTTAAGAATATGAACAATACTAGACAGACATAATTAAAGCTTTCTCTCCCTCTCCCTTTCCTTGTCCTGTTCCCCTCATCTCTCTCTTCCATCTTGCTCACCTTTTCTTCCTCTTTCCCTTCTCTCTCACTGTCCCTCCCTTCCCTCTCTGCAGTCTTGCAAACTTCCATTCACTTTTGATGACTTTCCTGGTCTATGCTCGAGATTTCTATTTGCCACAGAAAATTAGCAACATTTGGTCAACAAAACTAGAAAAGAGTACTTATGTTAAACACTTTTATGTAATATTTGACTGATATGAAATAATGTCTGTTTTACATTTAACTTATAAAACAATGATGTAGCAAACTCTCCGAGGCTATGGTTCTAATAATGGACACAGTGACACTGAGCATATTTTTCAGCTGCTTCCTTTACAGTGAAATAATTCAATACTGAATTGTTTTAAAAATAATACCATAAATGGCAGTGGGTAATTTTTGGGGGGATTTAGTTTTGTGGTTCTTTGAAGTTTTATTGTATGATATCAGGTAGTCTACAGTTTGACTTTTACAAAAATATTATGAACATAAAATTCACCTTTCTGGGGCTGGAGAGATGGCTTAGCGGTTAAGAGTACTGACTGCTCTTCCAGAGGTCCTTAGTTCAACTTCATGGTGGCTCACAACTATCTGTGATGAGATTTGATGCCCTCTTGTGATGTGTCTGAAGACAGCGACAGATTGTTATCCTGGACTTTTAATATATGTGCTACCAAGGTGGAAACTGTCTGTTGATATATATATATATATATATATATATATATATGTACTATCTGTTGCTATATCATTTTGTTGCATCTATTCATTTATTTTCATTGTCAAGTAATATTTTATTGTGTGAATAATCTCCAAGTTGTCTTTTTTTTTCTGATAAGATATGAGTTTTAAACAAGTTTTGTCTGCATGAGTGCTAATGTTCTTAACACCTGAACACATCTGTGGCAGATGTTTGAGAACTCTCAAAGGATCTGTGCAGGGATATTCTAGTATCTGTGTATCTATATTTGCCATTTTTTATAAATGTATAGCCACATACATACCTGTAAGAATGGAATGAGTTGGGTATGAAATTGAATATTCAGATTTCTAAGAGAATCTGAAGTATTTTCCCTAAAGAAGGACCCAATGCACATTTCTAATTTTTTATGGTTTCCTCTCATGGGTGTATCCATCAATACTTACTTGATTCTGCCATAGTTTCTATTTTTTATTTTATGAATGCATAATATCAATTTTACTGTAAAAACAGTTAGGTGTTGAACTTTTTTTTTCAGGTGCTTCTCAGCCATTCGGTATTCCTCAGGTGAGAATTCTTTGTTTAGCTCTGAGCACCATTTTAAATGGGGTTATTTGATTTTCTGGAGCCCACCTTCTTGAGTTCTTTATATATATTGGATATTAGTTCCCTATCTGATTTGGAATAGGTAAATATCCTTTCCCAATCTGTTGGTGGCCTTTTTGTCTTATTGACAGTGTCTTTTGCCTTGCAGAAGCTTTGCAATTTTATGAGGTCCCATTTGTCCATTCTCGATCTTACAGCACAGGCCATTGCTGTTCTATTCAGGAATTTTTCCCCTGTACCCATATCTACGAGGCTTTTCCCTACTTTCTCCTCTATAAGTTTCAGTGTCTCTGGTTTTATGTGGAGTTCCTTAATCCACTTAGATTTGACCTTAGTACAAGGAGATAGGAATGGATCAATTCACATTTTTCTACATGATAACCACCAGTTGTGCCAGCACCATTTGTTGAAAATGCTGTCTTTTTTTCCACTGGATGGTTTTTGCTCCCTTGTCAAAGATCAAGTGACCATAGGTGTGTGGGTTCATTTCTGGGTCTTCAATTCTATTCCATTGGTCTACTTGTCTGTCGCTATACCAGTACCATGCAGTTTTTATCACAATTATTCTGTAGTACAGCTTTAGGTCAGGCATGGTGATTCCACCAGAGGTTCTTTTATCCTTGAGCAGAGTTTTTGCTATCCTAGGTTTTTTGTTACTCCAGATGAATTTGCAGATTGCCCTTTCTAATTCATTGAAAAATTGAGTTGGAATTTTGAATGGGGATTCCATTGAATCTGTAGATTGTTTTGGCAAGATAGCCATTTTTACTATATTGATCCTGCCAATCCATGAGCATGGGAGATCTTTCCATCTTCTGAGATCTTCTTTAATTTCTTTCTTCAGAGACTTGAAGTTCTTATCATACAGATCTTTCACTTCCTTATTTAGAGTCACGCCAAGGTATTTTATATTATTTGTGACTATTGAGAAGGGTGTTGTTTCCCTAATTTCTTTCTTTTTTTTTTTTTTTTTTTTTTGTTTGGACTCTTTAGGATGTCTTTGAATGTCATCTTAGAAAGGTCTCATAACTTTCCAACTTTTTTTTTTGATTTTTAATATTTTTATTACATATTTTCCTCAATTACATTTCCAATGCTATCCCAAAAGTCCCCCATAGCGCCCCCCACTTCCCTACCCACCCATTCCCATTCTTTTGGCCCTGGCATTCCCCTATATTGGGGCATATAAAGTTTGCAAGTCCAATGGGCCTCTCTTTCCAGTGATGGCCGACTAGGTCATCTTTCGATACATATGCAGCTAGAGACAAGAGCTCCGGGGTTCTGGTTAGTACATCATGTTGTTCCAACAATAGGGTTGCAGATCCCTTTAGCTCCTTGGGTACTTTCTCTAGCTTCTCCATTGGGAGCCCTGTGATACATCCAATAGCTGACTGTGAACATCCACTCCTGTGTTTGCTAGGCCCCGGCATCGTCTCACAAGAGACAGCTATATTTGGGTCCTTTCAGCAAAATCTTGCTAGTGTATGCAATGGTGTCAGCGTTTAGAAGCTGATTATGGGACGGATCCCTGGATACAGCAGTCTCTAAATGGTCCATCCTTTCATCACAGCTACGAACTTTGTCTCTGTAACTCCTTCCCTGGGTGTTTTGTTCCCAATTCTAAGAAGGTGCACAGTGTCCACACTTTGGTCTTCATTCTTCTTGAGTTTCATGCGTTTAGCAAATTGTATCTTATATCTTGGGTATCCTAAGTTTTGGGCTAATATCCACTTATCAATGAATACATATTGTGTGAGTTCTTTTGTGATTGTGTTACTTCACTCAAGATGATGCCCTCCAGGTCCATCCATTTGGCTAGGAATTTCATCAATTCATTCTTTTTAATAGCTGAGTAGTACTCCATTGTGTAAATGTACCATAATTTCTGTATCCATTCCTCTGTTGAGGGACATCTGGGTTCTTTCCAGCTTCTGGCTATTATAAATAGGGCTGCTATGAACATAGTGGAGCATGTGTCCTTTTTACCGGTTGGGACATCTTCTGGATATATGCGCAGGAGAGGTATTGCTGGATCCTCCGGTAGTACTATGTCCAATTTTCTGAGGAACCGCCAGACTGATTTCCAGAGTGGTTGTACAAGCTTGCAATCCCACCAACAATGGAGGAGTGTTCCTCTTTCTCCACATCCTCGCCAGCATCTGCTGTCACCTGAATTTTTGATCTTAGCCATTCTGACTGGTGTGAGGTGGAATCTCAGGGTTGTTTTGATTTGCATTTCCCTGATGATTAAGGATGTTGAACATTTTTTCAGGTGCTTCTCTGCCATTCGGTATTCCTCAGGTGAGAATTCTTTGTTCAGTTCTGAGCCCCATTTTTTAATGGGGTTATTTGACTTTCTGGAGTCCACCTTCTTGAGTTCTTTATATATATTGGATATTAGTCCCTTATCTGATTTAGGATAGGTAAAGATCCTTTCCCAATCTGTTGGTGGTCTTTTTGTCTTATTGACGGTGTCTTTTGCCTTGCAGAAGCTTTGCAACTTTATGAGGTCCCATTTATCGATTCTCGATCTTACAGCGCAAGCCTTTGCTGTTCTATTCAGGAATTTTCCCCCTGTACCCATATCTTCGAGGCTTTTCCCTACTTTCTCCTCTATAAGTTTCAGTGTCTCTGGTTTTATGTGGAGTTCCTTAATCCACTTAGATTTGACCTTAGTACAAGGAGATAGGAATGGATCAATTCACATTTTTCTACATGATAACCACCAGTTGTGCCAGCACCATTTGTTGAAAATGCTGTCTTTTTTTCCACTGGATGGTTTTTGCTCCCTTGTCAAAGATCAAGTGACCATAGGTGTGTGGGTTCATTTCTGGGTCTTCAATTCTATTCCATTGGTCTACTTGTCTGTCGCTATACCAGTACCATGCAGTTTTTATCACAATTATTCTGTAGTACAGCTTTAGGTCAGGCATGGTGATTCCACCAGAGGTTCTTTTATCCTTGAGCAGAGTTTTTGCTATCCTAGGTTTTTTGTTACTCCAGATGAATTTGCAGATTGCCCTTTCTAATTCATTGAAAAATTGAGTTGGAATTTTGAATGGGGATTCCATTGAATCTGTAGATTGTTTTGGCAAGATAGCCATTTTTACTATATTGATCCTGCCAATCCATGAGCATGGGAGATCTTTCCATCTTCTGAGATCTTCTTTAATTTCTTTCTTCAGAGACTTGAAGTTCTTATCATACAGATCTTTCACTTCCTTATTTAGAGTCACGCCAAGGTATTTTATATTATTTGTGACTATTGAGAAGGGTGTTGTTTCCCTAATTTCTTTCTTTTTTTTTTTTTTTTTTTTTTGTTTGGACTCTTTAGGATGTCTTTGAATGTCATCTTAGAAAGGTCTCATAACTTTCCAACTTTTTTTTTTGATTTTTAATATTTTTATTACATATTTTCCTCAATTACATTTCCAATGCTATCCCAAAAGTCCCCCATAGCGCCCCCCACTTCCCTACCCACCCATTCCCATTCTTTTGGCCCTGGCATTCCCCTATATTGGGGCATATAAAGTTTGCAAGTCCAATGGGCCTCTCTTTCCAGTGATGGCCGACTAGGTCATCTTTCGATACATATGCAGCTAGAGACAAGAGCTCCGGGGTTCTGGTTAGTACATCATGTTGTTCCAACAATAGGGTTGCAGATCCCTTTAGCTCCTTGGGTACTTTCTCTAGCTTCTCCATTGGGAGCCCTGTGATACATCCAATAGCTGACTGTGAACATCCACTCCTGTGTTTGCTAGGCCCCGGCATCGTCTCACAAGAGACAGCTATATTTGGGTCCTTTCAGCAAAATCTTGCTAGTGTATGCAATGGTGTCAGCGTTTAGAAGCTGATTATGGGACGGATCCCTGGATACAGCAGTCTCTAAATGGTCCATCCTTTCATCACAGCTACGAACTTTGTCTCTGTAACTCCTTCCCTGGGTGTTTTGTTCCCAATTCTTTTTTTTTTTTTTTTTTTTTTTTTTTTTTTTTTTTTTTTTTTTTTTCTTTTTTTTTTTTTTAATATTTTTATTACATATTTTCCTCAATTACATTTCCAATGCTATCCCACAAGTCCCCCATAGCGCCCCCCACTTCCCTACCCACCCATTCCCATTCATTTGGCCCTGGCATTCCCCTATATTGGGGCATATAAAGTTTGCAAGTCCAATGGGCCTCTCTTTCCATTGATGGCTGACTAGGCCATCTTTCGATACATATGCAGCTAGAGACAAGAGCTCCGGGGTTCTAGTTAGTACATCATGTTGTTCCAACAATAGGGTTGCAGATCCCTTTAGCTCCTTGGGTACTTACTCTAGCTTCTCCATTGGGAGCCCTGTGATACATCCAATAGCTGACTGTGAACATCCACTCCTGTGTTTGCTAGGCCCCAGCATCGTCTCACAAGAGACAGCTATATTTGGGTCCTTTCAGCAAAATCTTGCTAGTGTATGCAATGGTGTCAGCGTTTAGAAGTTGATTATGGGATGGATCCCTGGGTACGGCAGTCTCTAAATGGTCCATCCTTTCATCACCGCTACGAACTTTGTCTCTGTAACTCCTTCCCTGGGTGTTTTGTTCCCAATTCTGAGAAGGTGCACAGTGTCCACACTTTGATCTTCATTCTTCTTGAGTTTCATGCGTTTAGCAAATTGTATCTTAAATCTTGGGTATCCTAAGTTTTGGGCTAATATCCACTTATCAGTGAATACATATTGTGTGAGTTCTTTTGTGATTGTGTTACTTCACTCAAGATGATGCCCTCCAGGTCCATCCATTTGGCTAGGAATTTCATCAATTCATTCTTTTTAATAGCTGAGTAGTACTCCATTGTGTAAATGTACCATAATTTCTGTATCCATTCCTCTGTTGAGGGACATCTGGGTTCTTTCCAGCTTCTGGCTATTATAAATAGGGCTGCTATGAACATAGTGGAGCATGTGTCCTTTTTACCGGTTGGGACATCTTCTGGATATATGCGCAGGAGAGGTATTGCTGGATCCTCCGGTAGTACTATGTCCAATTTTCTGAGGAACCGCCAGACTGATTTCCAGAGTGGTTGTACAAGCTTGCAATCCCACCAACAATGGAGGAGTGTTCCTCTTTCTCCACATCCTCGCCAGCATCTGCTGTCACCTGAATTTTTGATCTTAGCCATTCTGACTGGTGTGAGGTGGAATCTCAGGGTTGTTTTGATTTGCATTTCCCTGATGATTAAGGATGTTGAACATTTTTTCAGGTGTTTCTCTGCCATTCGGTATTCCTCAGGTGAGAATTCTTTGTTCAGTTCTGAGCCCCATTTTTTAATGGGGTTATTTGACTTTCTGGAGTCCACCTTCTTGAGTTCTTTATATATATTGGATATTAGTCCCTTATCTGATTTAGGATAGGTGAAGATCCTTTCCCAATCTGTTGGTGGTTTTTTTGTCTTATTGATGGTGTCTTTAGCCTTGCAGAAACTTTGTAGTTTCATGAGGTCCCACTTGTCAATTCTCGATCTTACAGCACAAGCCATTACTGTTCTATTCAGGAATTTTTCCCCTGTGCCCAAATCTTCAAGGCCTTTCCCCACTTTCTCCTCTATAAGTTTCAGTGTCTCTGGTTTTATGTGAAGTTCCTTGATCCACTTAGACTTGACCTTAGTACAAGGAGATAGGAATGGATCGATTCGCATTCTTCTACATGTTAACAACCAGTTGTGCCAGCACCATTTGTTGAAAATGCTGTCTTTCTTCCACTGGATGTTTTTAGCTCCCTTGTCGAAGATCAAGTGACCATAGGTGTGTGGGTTCATTTCTGGGTCTTCAATTCTATTCCATTGGTCTATTTGTCTGTCACTATACCAGTACCATGAAGTTTTTATCACAATTGCTCTGTAGTAGAGCTTTAGGTCCGGCATGGTGATTCCACCAGAGGTTCTTTTATCCTTGAGAAGAGTTTTTGCTATCCTAGGTTTTTTGTTATTCCAGATGAATTTGCAGATTGCACTTTCTAATTCGTTGAAGAATTGATTTGGAATTTTGATGGGGATTCCATTGAATCTGTAGATTGCTTTTGGCAAGATAGCCATTTTTACAATGTTGATCCTGCCAATCCATGAGCATGGGAGATCTTTCCATCTTCTGAGATCTTTTATAATTTCTTTCTTCAGAGACTTGAAATTTTTATTATACAGATCTTTCACTTCCTTAGTTAGAGTCACGCCAAGATATTTTATATTATTTGTGACTATTGAGAAGGGTGTTGTTTCCCTAATTTCTTTCTCAGCCTGTTTATTCTTTGTGTAGAGAAAGGCCATTGATTTGTTTGAGTTAATTTTATATCCAGCTACTTCACCGAAGCTGTTTATCAGGCTTAGGAGTTCTCTGGTGGAATTTTTAGGGTCACTTATATATACTATCATATCATCTGCAAAAAGTGATATTTTGACTTCATCTTTTCCAATTTGTATCCCTTTGATCTCCTTTTGTTGTCAAATTGCTCTGGCTAGGACTTCAAGTACAATGTTGAATAGGTATGGAGAAAGTGGACAGCCTTGTCTAGTCCCTGATTTTAGAGGGATTGCTTCAAGCTTCTCACCATTTACTTTGATGTTGGCTACTGGTTTGCTGTAGATTGCTTTTATGATGTTTAGGTATGGGCCTTGAATTCCTGATCTTTCCAAGACTTTTATCATGAATGGGTATTGGATCTTGTCAAATGCTTTTTCCCCATCTAACGAGATGACCATGTGGTTTTTGTGTTTGAGTTTGTTTATATACTGGATTACGTTGATGGATTTCCGTATATTGAACCATCCCTGCATCCCTGGGATGAAACCTACTTGGTCAGGATGGATGATTGTTTTGATGTGTTCTTGGATTCGGTTAGCAAGAACTTTATTGAGGATTTTTGCATCAATATTCATAAGGGATATTGGTCTGAAGTTTTCTATCTTTGTTGGGTCTTTTTGTGGTTTAGGTGTCAGAGTAATTGTGGCTTCATAGAATGAGTTGGGTAGAGTACCTTCTGTTTCTATTTTGTGGAATAGTTTGTGAAGAACTGGGATTAGATCTTCTTTGAAGGTCTGATAGAACTCTGCACTAAACCCATCTGGTCCTGGGCTTTTTTTAGTTGGGAGACTATTAATGACTGCTTCTATTTCTTTGGGGGATATAGGGCTGTTTAGATCATTAACCTGATCTTGATTCACCTTTGGTACCTGGTATCTGTCTGGGAACTTCTCCATTTCATCCAGGTTCTCCAGTTTTGTTGAGTATAGCCTTTGGTAGAAGGATCTGATGGTGTTTTGGATGTCTTCAGGATCTGTTGTTATGTCTCCTTTTTCATTTCTGATTTTGTTAATTAGGATGCTTTCCCTGTGCCCTCTAGTGAGTCTGGCTAAGGGTTTATCTATCTTGTTGATTTTCTCAAAGAACCAGCTCCTTGATTGGTTGATTCTTTGAATAGTTTTTCTTGTTTCCACTTGGTTGATTTCGCCCCTGAGTTTGATTATTTCCTGCCGTCTACTCCTCTTGGGTGAATTTGCTTCCTTTTGTTCTAGTGCTTTTAGGTGTGTTGTCAAGCTGCTAATGTGTGCTCTCTCTAGTTTCCTTTTGGAGGCACTCAGAGCTATGAGTTTTCCTCTTAGAAATGCTTTCATTGCGTCCCATAAGTTTGGTTATGTTGTGGCTTCATTTTCATTGAACTCTAAAAAGTCCTTAATTTCTTTCTTCATTCCTTCCTTGACCAAGGTATCATTGAGAAGAGTGTTGTTCAGTTTCCACGTGAAGGTTGGCTTTCTATTATTTATTTTGTTATTGAAGATCAGCCTTAGTCCATGGTGATCTGATAGGATGCATGGGACAATTTCAATATTTTTGTATCTGTTGAGGCCTGTTTTGTGACCAATTATGTGGTCAATTTTGGAGAAGGTACCATGAGGTGCTGAGAAGAAGGTATATCCTTTTGTTTTAGGATAGAATGTTCTGTAGATATCTGCCAGATCCATTTGATTCATAATTTCTCTTAGTTTCTCTGTGTCCCTGTTTAGTTTCTGTTTCCATGATCTGTCCAATGGTGAAAGTGGTGTGTTGAAGTCTCCCACTATTATTGTATGAGGTGCAATGTGTGCTTTGAGATTTACTAAAGTTTCTTTAATGAATGTGGCTGCCTTTGTATTTGGAGCATAGATATTCAGGATTGATAGTTCCTCTTGGAGGGTTTTACCTTTGATGAGTATGAAGTGTCCCTCCCTGTCTTTTTTAATGACTTTGGGTTGGAAGTCAATCTTATCAGATATTAGAATGGCTACTCCAGCTTGTTTCTTCATGCCATTTGCTTGGAAAATTGTTTTCCAGCCTTTCATTCTGAGGTAGTGTCTATCTTTTTCTCTGAGATGAGTTTCCTGTAAGCAGCAAAATGTTGGGTCTTGTTTGTGTAGCCAGTTTGTTAGTCTATGTCTTTTTATCGGGGAGTTGAGTCCATTGATATTAAGAGATATTAAGGAAAAGTAATTGTTGTTTCCTGTTATTTTTGTTGTTAAAGTTGGCATTTTGTTCTTGTGGCTGTCTTCTTTTAGGTTTGTTGAGGGATTACCTTCTTGTTGTTTCTAGGGCGTGGTTCCTGTCCTTGTATTGGTTTTTTTCTGTTATTATCCTTTGAAGGGCTGGATTTGTGGAGAGATAATGTGTGAATTTGGTTTTGTTGTGGAATACTTTGGTTTCTCCATCTATGTTAATTGAGAGTTTGGCTGGGTATAGTAGCCTGGGCTGGAATTTGTGTTCTTTTAGTGTCTGTATAACATCCGTCCAGGATCTTCTGGCTTTCATAGTCTCTGGTGAAAAATCTGGTGTAATTCTGATAGGCTTGCCTTTATATGTTACTTGGCCTTTTTCTCTTACTGCTTTTAGTATTCTATCTTTATTTAGAGCATTTGTTGTTCTGATTATTATGTGTCGGGAGGTATTTCTTTTCTGGTCCAGTCTATTTGGAGTTCTGTAGGCTTCTTGTATGTTCATGGGCATCTGTTTCTTTAGATTTGGGAAGTTTTCTTCTATAATTTTGTTGAAGATGTTTGCTGGTCCTTTGAGTTGAAAATCTTCATTCTTATCCACTCCTATTATCCGTAGGTTTGGTCTTCTCATTGTGTCCTGTATTTCTTGGATGTTTTGAGTTAGGATCTTTTTGCATTTTACATTTTCCTTGATTGTTGTGCCGATGTTCTCTATGGAATCTTCTGCACCTGAGATTCTCTCTTCCATCTCTTGTATTCTGTTGCTGATGCTCGTATCTATGGTTCCAGATTTCTTTCCTAGGGTTTCTATCTCCAGTGTTGCCTCATTTTGGGTTTTTTTTATTGTGTCTACTTCCCTTTTTAGGTCTAGTATGGTTTTGTTCGTTTCCATCATCTGTTTGGATGTGTTTTCCTGTTTTTCTGTAAGGACTTCTACCTGTTTGATTATGTTATCCTGTTTTTCTTTAAGGATTTGTAACTCTTTAGCAGTGTTCTCCTGCAATTCTTTAAGGGATTTTTGTGCTTCCTCTTTAGTGTCTTCTACCTGTTTAGCAGTGTTCTCCTGTATTTCTTTAAGTGTGTTATTAAAGTCCTTCTTGAAGTCCTCTACCATCATCAGGAGATATGCTTTTAGATCCGTGTCTAGCTTTTCCGGTGTGTTGGGGTGCCCTGGACTGGGCGAAGTGGGGGTGCTGGGTTCTGATGATGGTGAGTGGTCTTGGTTTCTGTTAGTAAGATTATTACGTTTACCTTTCGCCATCTGGTAATCTCTGGGGTTAGTTGTTATCGTTGTCACTGTTTAAAGATTGGAGCAGAAGCTGTGTTCCACTCACCAGCAGTCTCTAAATCCTGCGGTGGGGGTCGTGGGTAGCTGGCGTGTGTCAGGCAACCCTGTGCTCCAGCTACCCCGGCGCTGATCCGGCCGGTTGAGGCCTGTGGCCCTACTCAGGCCGGTTTCTGCTTCCCTAACTCATGCAGTCTCAGGTCCCGTGCGCAATTGGATTGGAGCAGAAGCTGTGCTCCACTCACCAGAAGTCTTAAGATCCTGTGGCGGGTGTTGTGGGTAGCTGGCGAGTGTCAGCCGACCCTGCGCCCCAGCTGCCCTGGTACTTTTCTGACAGGAAGAGGCTTGTGGCCCTATGTAGGCTGGATTTCTCTCTCCCCAACCAGAGCAGTCTCAGGTCCCGCGTGATTGGACTGGAGCAGAAGCTGTGTTCCACTCACCAGCAGTTCCAAAATCCTGCGGTGGGGGTCGTGGGTAGCTGGCGGGTGTCAGGCAACCCTGCGCTCCAGCTACCCCAGCGCTGATCCGGTCGGATCGTTTCCCTAATTTCTTTCTCGGCCTGTTTATTCTTTGTGTAGAGAAAGGCCATTGATTTGTTTGAGTTAATTTTATATCCAGCTACTTCATTGAACCCGTTTATCAGGTTTAGGAGTTCTCTGGTGGAATTTTTCGGGTCACTTATATATACTATCATAACGTCAGGGAAATACAAATCAAAACAACCCTGAGGTTCCACCTCACACCAGTCAGAATGACTAAGATAAAAAATTCAGGTTACAGCAGATGCTGGTGAGTATGTTGAGAAAGAGGAACTCTTCTCCATTGTTGGTGGGATTGCAAGCTTGTATAACCACTCTGGAAATCAGTCTGGCAGTTCCTCAGAAAATTGGACATAGTACTACTGCAGGATCCCGCAATACCTCTCCTTGGCATATATCCAGAAGATGTCCCAACCGGTAAGAAGGACACATGCTCCACTATGTTCATAGCAGCCTTATTTATAATAGCCAGAAGCTGGAAAGAACTCAGATGCCCCTCATCAGTGGAATGGATACAGAAAATGTGGTACATTTACACAATGAAGTACTACTCAGCTATTAAAAAGAATGAATTTATGAAATTCCTAGGCAAATGGATGGACCTGGAAGGCATCATCCTGAGTGAGGTAACCCAATCACAAAAGAACTCACATGATATGTACTCACTTGATAAGTGGATATTAGCCCAGAAACTTAAAATACCCAAGATATACAATTTGCAAAACACATGAAACTCAAGAAGAACGAAGAACACAGTGTGGACACTTTGCCCCTTCTTTGATTTGGGAACAAAACACCCATGGAAGGAGTTACAGAGACAAAGTTTGGAGCTGAGATGAAAGGATGGACCATCTAGAGACTGCCATATCTGGGGATCCATCCCATAATCAGCTTCCAAACGCTGGCACCATTGCATACACTAACAAGATTTTGCTGAAAGGACCCACATATAGCTGTCTCTTGTGAGACTATGCTGGGGCCTAGCAAACACAGAAGTGAATGCTCACAGTCAGCTATTGGATGGATCACAGGGCCTCCAATGGAGGGGCTAGAGAAAGTACCCAAGGAGCTAAAGGGATCTGCAACCCTATAGGTGGAACAACAATATGAACTAACCAGTACCCCCTGGAGCTCGTCTCTCTAGCTGCATATATATCAGAAGATGATCTAGTCGGCCATCAGTAGAAAGAGAGGCCCATTGGTCATGCAAACTTTATATGCCTCAGTACAGGGGAATGCCAGGGGCAAGAAGTGGGAGTGGGAGAGTGGGGGAGTGGGTGGGGGAGTGTGTGGGGGACTTTTGGAATGGCATTGGAAATGTAACTGAAATAAATACCTAATTAAAAAAAACCAGTTAGTTGTAGCTTTAATTATGTTGCCATGGTTACTAATTATGTTGAATTTTTTAAATATTTTCTTCTATTTGTATTCCTTCTTTTTCAAGATATACCTGCTTTTTCCTTATCAGTTTTTTTCCTTTATCATTTTTAGACTCATCCATTATCTGACTCATCCTTTAGTTTCTTACCCCTAATGTATGGGATTCAGAAATCTTTTCCTGTTTTCTGCTCATCTCTTTAATTTTTTAATCCTTTATTTTGATGATTAGGAATTTCAGTTTTAATGCTTTTTGATTTTTTGAAGAAACAATTTTATGTATTTTTTTTCTTAACAAAACAATGTTACTTTCTTGCTTTAAAATAAATTTTAATAAAAATATTTGAGTTTATTTATTTACTTATTTATTTACTGTGAATCTTTGTTTTTATTTGGAGAACTGGCTGACCCAAAGAGTCCTTCCTCCCACCACTTGTCCCTGGTTTGGGCTTATATGGTTTTTGTTTTTCTATACTGCTTTTATTTATATTAAAACCCCAGTTGGTATACATGTGCCTGCTATCTAGCTGTAGTGGTTGTAAAGTTTGTTTTACAATGATACGGGGATCAAACACTTTCCCACTTCGGGGCCCTGAGTTCATGTCATTTCTTT
This sequence comes from Mus caroli, assembly GCF_978045245.1. Classification (NCBI taxonomy): domain Eukaryota; kingdom Metazoa; phylum Chordata; class Mammalia; order Rodentia; family Muridae; genus Mus; species Mus caroli. The sequence continues at coordinate 99,397,164 of NW_028227257.1, read as the reverse complement.
CTTTTTTTTAATTTTTAACATTTTTTATTACATATTTTCCTCAATTACATTTCCAATGCTATCCCAGAAGTCCCCCATAGCGCCCCCCAATTCCCTACCCACCCATTCCCATTCTTTTGGCCCTGGCATTCCCCTATATTGGGGCATATAAAGTTTGCAAGTCCAATGGGCCTCTCTTTCCATTGATGGCCGACTAGGCCATCTTTCGATATCATGTCATTTCTTACATGACACAGTAGAATATAGAAACTCAATGGTAGAGCTGAGCTTATCGTGTTCAAGGTAGTAGGTTCAATCTATAGCAGCAACAGATTTCTTTGGGGGACTCTGTCCCAGAAAACAGCTCCTTGTCCCTCAGTCATTGTCGTCATCGCTCTTCCTCACCACCTCCTCTGGTGCCTTGGCATCCTCTTCATCTTCCCTCAACCCTGCAAAGAAATCATCCGTGCTCCAAGCTTTCCTGCTTAGGGCACTAAGTGGTCCTCCCTTTTTCTTGCGTCGCCCATAGCCCTCCACAACCACAGGTCGAAGCTGAGTCATATCCCAAAACTTGAGGCGCTGGTCGTGGCCACTACTGGCCATAAAGTGGCCACAATGGGATAGGGCTAGCACCTCCACAGGCTCCCCAGCATGCCGGCCTACAGTGCCTACCACACGGCTTGGCAGTATGTTCACAGCCCTAATGATTCCATCCGTGGAGCCAGTGCACAGCAGATTCTCCCTGACTGGGACCATGTAGTCAATGGACTGTGCTCTCAGGGCAAAGCGGTCACTTGTAGCCCCCAAACCATTCCAATTGAAGAGGTGGATGGTCCCCTCGCTAGATCCACAGGCCACCTTCTTCCCGTATTTCATGAGGCCGATGGCGGTTAGATCTCCTGACTAACTCTGTGAGTAACTCAAACTGGTGTTTCTTGATATTGAAGAGGCAAGGCAGCCACCTCCACTGGCTGTCAGCAGCAGCTTTTTGGCTGGGTGTAGAGCCATGTCAGCAATGTGCTCCTTATGCTGCCGTATATCCATCAAAGGGCTCTCTTAATGCTGGTCCCATAGTGGGATACCACCAGTGTTGTCCCCAGTAACCAAAACACCCTCATCTACAAGCAGCAGACTGTTAATAGGGGCACTGTGAGTCTTAGAAATTCATCTTTCCAATTGTCCCTGTTCTACATCTAATGCATTGATTGCTTTGTCCTTAGAGACAGTAACAAGTTTCTGCCCATACTTTGAGAAGAAAACTGCTTGGCAGGACTTGAGGTGCTGTCCTGAGGACCAGAGTTCTTTGGTTTCTCCCTCCTGACAAGAGTAGGCAAAGATGAACGCGTTCCCGTCCATGTCCCCTGCTGCCAGCAGATCTCGAGTTGGGTGGAATGCCAGGCCACTGGCTGGAGCTTGCAGCACGATGTCTTCTGGGGTATGACGGATCTGGGGTGCTGCCTTTGTGGAGTCAAGGTCTTCCTCTTCATTGTCTGAGTCCTCTACAGGACTCTCCTCACACGTGGGGTCGGTCCATAGGATCCACACGCTCTGGGGAACCAACTACATGGACAGGGGTGTGGCCTAAGTCCATATTTGGGTTTCTAACATGGCCATATAGCTAGGTCAGAACGCTGAAGCACATTAATGTGTCTGTTTTCTAACATAACTGAAGTCTTTAGAATAATACACTTTTCTTCATGGTGAATATTCTGCATCTAGACACGTTCATCCTACGAGCTTGCACATTGCGATTTTGCCTCACATCATGCTGTTTCTCTTCTCCTTCCCACTCTGGTAACCACTGTTTTAATTTTCCATATTTCTATAATGGTTACTTATGTTTTCAGCGTACAAGTGCAAATTGTATGGGATATTTCTCTTTCTGTAACTGTCTTTTTTCAGGTCCTTCAGGTCTATCCATGATGCGGAAGATGGCAGGGATCCCTTTTTTTTTTCAGGTCACATGCCAAATAACTTTCAGCTGTGTTTACTGATCACGTTCCTTTTACTCATGTGCCTGTTGACACACATTTATGCAGTTTCCACGCTTTAGATTCAGTAAATAATCTTGCAGTGGACATAGGGTGCAGCTGTCTTTCCCAGGCAGTGATTTAATTTCCTGTGGCTATATATCCAGAAGAGGGATTTCTGGGTCATGTGGGAATCATCCTTGTATTTATTTTCTTATAGCTTTTGAAATTGTTTTGGGTGGGGAGGGGACGATAGTATTATGTTGAGTGTGCAGTATCTCCCACTGGTTCTGTTGTACTTTTCCCTGATATTAGTGGTATTGTATACTGTCTTGCATATTTATGGGCTGTCTGTGGAGCAATGTCTGTTCCAATCCTTTGTAGATTTTTAAATCTTTTTCTGTTACTCTTCAGAGTGCCTTATAAAATTTGCCATCTCCCGTACTAGTTCTGGGAAGCTTCAAACAAATAAATGTCTACTTACCCCAGACAGGGAACTGAAAACGGTCAAAGCACAGATAATACTAAAGTCCAATTTGGTGAACCAGTGAGTTTTATTGAGACTACTTACAAAATACTAGTGAGAGGTTTCTTACAGAAATGACATACCAGAGATCCATCCCATGATCAGCTTCCAAACGCGGACACCATTGCATTCACTAGCAAGATTTTGCTGAAAGGACCCAGATATAGCTGTCTCTTGTGAGACTATGCCGGGGCCTGGCAAACACAGAAGTTGATGCTCACAGTCCGCTAGTGAATGGATCACAGGGCCCCCAATGGAGGAGCTGGAGAAAGTACCGAAGGAGCTGAAGGGATCTGCAACCCTATGGGTGGAACAACATTCTGAACTAACCAGTACCCCGGAGCTCTTGACTCTAGCTGCATATGTATCAAAAGATGGCCTAGTTGGCCATCACTGGAAAGAGAGGCCCATTGGACATGCAAACTTTATATGCCCCAGTACAGGGGAACGCCAGGGCCGAAAAAATGGGAATGGGTGGGTAGGGAAGTAGGGGGGAGGGTATGGGGGACTTTTGGGATAGCATTGGAAATGTAATTGAGGAAAAGATGTAATAAAAAAAAAAAGAAAAAAAGAAATGACATACAGACAACTGTATCACCAAAGTCCACCCCAGTGTGAGGGACAGCTCAAGGAACTGAATATCCCTAGGATATGCTACACAGCATGCAGTAAGCTCAACAGGTTGGAAGACGCACCTTCCCCGTGGCCTCTTTCGGCTGAGCTGCTTACAGGCAATTTGGCTGGACTTTGTTGCTTCTGGCTCTGACTGGTCTCAGTTTTATCCATCCTGTTAGATCTGAACCTCTTCTAGTTAGTGCAGCATACCTATAAGCCTTTTTTCCCCCCAGCTTATCTTGTTTGAGAATGACTGTCAGTAGGCTTTACTGCTTTTATAGTCTTGGGGAAGAAGGGCCTAGTGAATGTGGTCAGTTTCAGGGACTTCCTGAAACAATTCTGAGTCATTTTCTTTCTGCCACAATGAGCTTTCTTTCAGGTTAAAGTGTTTCTCCTCCCCCTAGCACATCCAGTTGTTTTACCTCCTTATAAACATCCTGCTCTACAATATCCTGTTGTGTTTCATTTTCCCCTTATATCCATTTCTTATGTTTCCCTCCAAGATGGAAGGCTTTAATCTCGGAGGAAATAGCTATACAACACTATTAGATATGCGATTTGTGAACATTACCCCACAGTCTTATTGCTTTCCATTTTAGATGATTATATCATTTCCTGTGGCTTTTGATGCTTTATTTAAGAAATCTTACTCCCAAACTCATGAAGGTGTTCGACATAATTCTCATTAACCAACACTTGGAAATTTGCTTGTTTACATAGGATTTCAGGTGTGAGTTAATTACTATTTCTCCTATACCCCAAGTGAAGGAACTCTAGTCAGCCTGGGTGTGGCAAACATGGCTCTGGCAGGCCTGGTCTTTCTCTGCCTTGCTAACAACTGTAAGATTACATCCCTAAAGCTAAACACTAAGGTCTATTCCCAAGTTTGGTCACTTCCCCCTCCTGAGGCTGACTAGCAGGGTCCAGCAATCAAAAGCCCCCTTTGGCTCACCTAATAACACGCCCAATTAAAATTATACATCTCATTCTTTACCTTTATAAACTGCAGTTTTCCTATTGGCTACTTCTCTCTCCTCTCTATCCAGAGGAATTCCATTGTCCTTCTCTTGGACAAATACCCTTTCCCTGTCTCTCCTGTACCCTTCTCCTTCTCCCTCATCCTCTATCTCCTTTCTTTGTCTCTTATCTCTGCCCTTTGTCCCTCTGGGGTAAATGAATCTCCTTTTTGCTGAGAACTTGTTCTTGCAGAGTACTGAGCTGATATCAATACTTTCACAGAGTCTATCCAGTTCTTCTAGTACTACTTATTGACTTGTTTTTAATCAGTCTATATACTGTCTCATATAACAACTTCCCTTATTTCCTTTAAAATATAAGCAATCTGATATCATACATTAATGTTAGTTTGATTTTGAGCTCTTGGGCTTTTCTAAGGTGACATCAAAAATAAAAAATCAAACTCTGATCTCGGTTGCCATAATAAAATGATGAATGAGAGCAGAAAATAATATATGATGATAAAGATGTTTGCGATTTCTTTGCCAAGGTTTTAAAATATTCTTTTGCAGGAGATTACAAAAAGGATCAGAATATCATGTCATTTGCTTGCTCATATATATATATATTTAAATTTTGAATCCTGAGGGAATTTGACCATCTGAGGAGAGATTATCCAAGGAAGAGAGTAAGCAAACAAACAGAGAACTAGATAGCTGAATGTAGAAGACAGTTTGGATATGTCAAATGGCTAGCAACTAGATACCACTTTTTTTTGTGAATATTTTTGATTAAAAGATAAAAACAAAAGGATATCTTCTCCATGACAGATTTCTCCTGTGACTGAGAGGACAGGATAGTTTAGCAAGCAATAACAACAAAACTCTCCAATCTACCAAAAAATGGAAGCCCGTAGAAAGCTTGCTATGATTGAACCCTCATCTAGAAAATTTGGTGAGCTTAATTTTTTTCCCTTAGCATGGATTTATTATTATAACATATGTCCTACATCAACAGTGCCAGATGAACTGTAAAGTCTGAGAGAACAGTCGCCAGCAGAGAGTAGGTTGAGATTTGGCTTTTTAATTACTACAGCCCTTCACTTCCTCTCTCTCTCTCTCCCTACATGCTTCTTTGAGCTGTTAATTATTTAGGAGCTAGCTCTGAATTCTGTGAACAGTAGATCTGACAAATTCAATCTTCAAATTTCTATAAGTCTTTTTTTTAATTTTTAATATTTTTTATTACATATTTTCCTCAATTACATTTCCAATGCTATCCCAAAAGTCCCCCATAGCGCCCCCCACTTCCCTACCCACCCATTCCCATTCTTTTGGCCCTGGCATTCCCCTACATTGGGGCATATAAAGTTTGCAAGTCCAATGGGCCTCTCTTTCCATTGACTAGGCCATCTTTCGATACATATGCAGCTAGAGACAAGAGCTCCGGGGTACTGGTTAGTTCATCATGTTGTTCCAACTATAGGGATGCAGATCCCTTTAGCTCCTTGGGTACTTTCTCTAGCTTCTCCATTGGGAGCCCTGTGATACATCCAATAGCTGACTGTGAGCATCCACTCCTGTGTTTGCTAGGCCCCTAGGTTTTTTGTTATTCCAGATGAATTTGCAGATTGCACTTTCAAATTCGTTGAAGAATTGAGTTGGAATTTTGATGGGGATTGCATTGAATCTGTAGATTGCTTTTGGCAAGATAGCCATTTTTACAATGTTGATCCTGCCAATCCATGAGCATGGGAGATCTTTCCATCTTCTGAGATCTTCTATAATTTCTTTCTTCAGAGACTTGAAATTTTTATTATACAGATCTTTCACTTCCTTAGTTAGAGTCACGCCAAGATATTTTATATTATTTGTGACTATTGAGAAGGGTGTTGTTTCCCTAATTTCTTTCTCGGCCTGTTTATTCTTTGTGTAGAGAAAGGCCATTGATTTGTTTGAGTTAATTTTATATCCAGCTACTTCACCGAAGCTGTTTATCAGGTTTAGGAGTTCTCTGGTGGAATTTTTAGGGTCACTTATATATATTATCATATCATCTGCAAAAAGTGATATTTTGACTTCATCTTTTCCAATTTGTATCCCTTTGATCTCCTTTTGTTGTCGAATTGCTCTGGCTAGGACTTCAAGTACAATGTTGAATAGGTATGGAGAAAGTGGACAGCCTTGTCTAGTCCCTGATTTTAGAGGGATTGCTTCAAGCTTCTCACCATTTACTTTGATGTTGGCTACTGGTTTGCTGTAGATTGCTTTTATGATGTTTAGGTATGGGCCTTGAATTCCTGATCTTTCCAAGACTTTTATCATGAATGGGTATTGGATCTTGTCAAATGCTTTTTCCGCATCTAACGAGATGACCATGTGGTTTTTGTGTTTGAGTTTGTTTATATACTGGATTACGTTGATGGATTTCCGTATATTGAACCATCCCTGCATCCCTGGGATGAAACCTACTTGGTCAGGATGGATGATTGTTTTGATGTGTTCTTGGATTCGGTTAGTAAGAACTTTACTGAGGATTTTTGCATCAATATTCATAAGGGATATTGGTCTGAAGTTTTCTATCTTTGTTGGGTCTTTTTGTGGTTTAGGTGTCAGAGTAACTGTGGCTTCATAGAATGAGTTGGGTAGAGTACCTTCTGTTTCTATTTTGTGGAATAGTTTGTGAAGAACTGGGATTAGATCTTCTTTGAAGGTCTGATAGAACTCTGCACTAAACCCATCTGGTCCTGGGCTTTTTTTAGTTGGGAGACTATTAATGACTGCTTCTATTTCTTTGGGGGATATAGGGCTGTTTAGATCATTAACCTGATCTTGATTCACCTTTGGTACCTGGTATCTGTCTGGGAACTTCTCCATTTCATCCAGGTTCTCCAGTTTTGTTGAGTATAGCCTTTGGTAGAAGGATCTGATGGTGTTTTGGATGTCTTCAGGATCTGTTGTTATGTCTCCTTTTTCATTTCTGATTTTGTTAATTAGGATGCTTTCCCTGTGCCCTCTAGTGAGTCTGGCTAAGGGTTTATCTATCTTGTTGATTTTCTCAAAGAACCAGCTCCTTGATTGGTTGATTCTTTGAATAGTTTTTCTTGTTTCCACTTGGTTGATTTCGCCCCTGAGTTTGATTATTTCCTGCCGTCTACTCCTCTTGGGTGAATTTGCTTCCTTTTGTTCTAGTGCTTTTAGGTGTGTTGTCAAGCTGCTAATGTGTGCTCTCTCTAGTTTCCTTTTGGAGGCACTCAGAGCTATGAGTTTTCCTCTTAGAAATGCTTTCATTGCGTCCCATAAGTTTGGTTATGTTGTGGCTTCATTTTCATTGAACTCTAAAAAGTCCTTAATTTCTTTCTTCATTCCTTCCTTGACCAAGGTATCATTGAGAAGAGTGTTGTTCAGTTTCCACGTGAAGGTTGGCTTTCTATTATTTATTTTGTTATTGAAGATCAGCCTTAGTCCATGGTGATCTGATAGGATGCATGGGACAATTTCAATATTTTTGTATCTGTTGAGGCCTGTTTTGTGACCAATTATGTGGTCAATTTTGGAGAAGGTACCATGAGGTGCTGAGAAGAAGGTATATCCTTTTGTTTTAGGATAGAATGTTCTGTAGATATCTGCCAGATCCATTTGATTCATAACTTCTGTTAGTTTCACTGTGTCCCTCTGTCCATTGGTGAAAGTGGTGTGTTGAAGTTTCCCACTATTATTGTATGAGGAGCAATGTGGGCTTTGAGATTTACTAAACTTTCTTTAATGAATGTGGCTGCCTTTGTATTTGGAGCATAGATATTCAGGATTGATAGTTCCTCTTGGAGGATTTTACCTTTGATGAGTATGAAGTGCTGCTCCTTGTCTTTTTTGATGACTTTGGGTTGGAAGTCAACTTATCAGATATTAGAATGGCTACTTCAGCTTGTTTCTTCATACCGTTTGCTTGGAAAATTGTTTTCCAGCCTTTCATTCTGAGGTAGTGTCTATCTTTTTCTCTGAGATGAGTTTTCTGTAAGCAGCAAAATGTTGGGTCTTGTTTGTGTAGCCAGTTTGTTAGTCTATGTCTTTTTATCGGGGAGTTGAGTCCATTGAAATTAAGAGATATTAAGGAAAAGTAATTGTTGTTTCCTGTTATTTTTGTTGTTAAAGTTGGCATTCTGTTCTTGTGGCTGTCTTCATTTAGGTTTGTTGAGGGATTACCTTCTTGTTGTTTCTAGGGCATAGTTCCTGTCCTTGTATTGGTTTTTTCCTGTTATTATCCTTTGAAGGGCTGGATTCGTGGAGAGATAATGTGTGAATTTGGTTTTGTCTTGGAATACTTTGGTTTCTCCATCTATGTTAATTGAGAGTTTGGCTGGGTATAGTAGCCTGGGCTAGAATTTGTTTTCTTTTAGTGTCTGTATAACATCTGTCCAGGATCTTCTGGCTTTCATAGTCTCTGGTGAAAAATCTGGTGTAATTCTGATAGGCTTGCCTTTATATGTTACTTGGCCTTTTTCTCTTACTGCTTTTAGTATTCTATCTTTATTTAGTGCATTTGTTGTTCTGATTATTATGTGTTGGCAGGTATTTCTTTTCTGGTCCAGTCTATTTGGAGTTCTGTAGGCTTCTTGTATGTTCATGGGCATCTCTTTCTTTAGGTTTGGGAAGTTTTCTTCTATAATTTTGTTGAAGATGTTTGCTGGTCCTTTGAGTTGAAAATCTTCATCCTCATCCACTCCTATTATCCGTAGGTTTGGTCTTCTCATTGTGTCCTGTATTTCTTGGATGTTTTGAGTTAGGATCTTTTTGCCTTTTACATTTTCCTTGATTGTTGTGCCGATGTTCTCTATAGAATCTTCTGCACCTGAGATTCTCTCTTCCATCTCTTGTATTCTGTTGCTGATGCTCGTATCTATGGTTCCAGATTTCTTTCCTAGGGTTTCTATCTCCAGTGTTGCCTCATTTTGGGTTTTCTTTATTGTGTCTACTTCCCTTTTTAGGTCTAGTATGGTTTTGTTCATTTCCATCATCTGTTTGGATGTGTTTTCCTGTTTTTCCTTAAGGACTTCTACCTGTTTGATTGTGTTATCCTGTTTTTCTTTAAGGACTTCTACCTGTTTGATTGTGTTATCCTGTTTTTCTTTAAGGACTTGTAACTCTTTAGCCATGTTCTCCTGTAATCCTTTAAGTGAGTTATTAAAGTCCTTCTTGGAGTCCTCTACCATCATCATGAGATATGCTTTTAGATCCGTGTCTAGCTTTTCCGGTGTGTTGGGGTGCCCTGGACTGGGCGAAGTGGGAGTGCTGGGTTCTGATGATGGTGAGTGGTCTTGGTTTCTGTTAGTAAGATTATTACGTTTACCTTTCGCCATCTGGTAATCTCTGGGGTTAGTTGTTATCGTTGTCACTGTTTAAAGATTGGAGCAGAAGCTGTGTTCCACTCACCCAAAGTCTCAAAATCCTGTGGTGGGTGTTGTGGGCAGCTGGCGGGTGTCAGCCGACCCTGCACTCTAGTTATCCCAGTGCTGGTCCGGCCGGAAGAGGCCTGTGGCCCTACTCAGGCCAGTTTTCTGCTTCCCTAACTAATGCAGTCTCAGGTCCCTTGCGCAATTGGATTGGAGCAGAAGCTGTGTTCCACTCACCAGAAGTCTTAAGATCCTGTGGTGGGTGTTGTGGGTAGCTGGCGAGTGTCAGCCGACCCTGCACCCTAGCTACCCCGGTGCTGTTCTGACTGGAAGAGGCTTGTGGCCCTACTCAGGCCGGATTTCTGCCTCCCCCTCTATAAGTCTTGACTTTCCTTTACCATGTTACAATAAAAAATAAAATGCAAATGACTCTTTTGGAAGGGGAATGGTTAGGTGTCACTTGTAATATGAGGACTGGTAAAATGAAACAGCATAGAAATAGATTAGCCCATGGAAGAATATTGACTAATTTGAACCAATGCTTGTTAGTATATATTAAAAAAAATCCCCAGCATTTGGATGCTCAGGAAAGTATCCCAGTGGTTACGAGTAGCTGTTCCTTCTTCAGAGTAGAGAAAAGAAATTTGGATGGTTTGAAAATACTTAGTCCTAAATCAATAACCATAAGGAATACTAAAATAACACAAAACCGTTTCATTTCAAAAAATGACAAGAGGGGCCAGTTTTTAATAGATTTTAATGAAAATTACATTTCAATCCATAGAAGTGGCCTTTTAAAAAATCTTTTTAACATATTCAAAAGAACCATTTTGATAAATATCTGATGGGACAGTGTGAAGTACTTACTATTTTGATGTCATTATGATCTGACATTATCTGAGGAAGTAATTTAAAGTATTTCATTAGATGAATGACTTGATGAGATTACACATAGCTCAGAAAGGTGACACATCATGGTCAAAATCAGTTCAAGGAAGCTTACACAGACTTAGCACATCATGAAATTACCCACACATGGACAAACAATTCCACTCCCAATAAAATATAGCTATGATTTCATATTTAAATTTATAATAAGTAAAGAGTACTGAAAAGGATGGCCATCCAGGGACATCCCCACCTGGGGATCATCCTGTCTGTGGACACCAAACCCCAACACTGTTGCTGTTGCCAAGAGGCAGACAGGAACCTGGTGTGGCTGTTCCTTGGGAGGTTATCTGACAAATGCAGATGCAGATGCTTGGAACCAACCTTTCCACTGAGCTTGGAAGGACTGGAAGAGCAGAGGGGGATTGAAACCCCATAGGAAGAACAATGTCAGCTGGATGGATCACCCAGTGCTCCCAGGAACTAGACCACCAATCTAGGACTGTAGAGGGAGGGTTCTGGGGTTCCAGATACATAGGTAGCCGAGGATGTCCTTGTCTGACATCAATGGGAGGGAGGCCCTTTGTCCTGTTTGATGCCCCAGCTTAGGGGAATGCTGGAGCAGTGGGGCGGAAGTGGGAGAGTGGGTTGGGGAGCACCCTCATAGAGGCTAAGGGGACAGGGAAGAGGGTGGATGTGGGATGGGGGGGTTATGGAAGGGTAACAGAGAAGTCGGGGGGGGGGTGGAATATCAGTTGAAATGTAAACAAATGGAATGATTAATTAAAAAAAAGAAAGAAAAGAAAAAAGAGAAAAGGATGGTTATACTTTGTATAGATCAGTCAAATTTTTAGAATTAAAGTAACAAAAAATAATTGTCAAGGTCTATTTAGAGAAGAGTGTTGCCTTTATTTGAATTAACTATTTAAATAAAATAAATAAACCAATTTAGTCACCTCTAGAAATGAGGTTTTCCCTTTCCACAACTTCTGTAGAAGTTAATACCTCTGTAGATGCTTGATAGCATCCAGACAAACATGAGAACCTTATCCAAAGTAGTTCTCTGTTTTAAGAACTCATTCCTCTGTTGGGTATTAAAAATTGAACATGAGTTAACTGAAGTGTTACAAAAATGAAAGACTTATAAATGCAGTTGAATTAGCACCCTCAGAACAAGAGGAGTGCCTTGCTTTGCTGCACCTGGCTCTAATGTGAGGTTTAAAACTGTGATTTTTCCAGCTTGAGTGTGACTCTAAAATCTTCTCCTTGCTACAGATTCCCACAGGAAATTGCAGCTTCATGGATCTGGGTTAGAGCCTGTTAACTTTTGACAGGTACCCTCAAGGATTCTGGTAATTGTGGTCCAATCTGAGGAATTCTGGCTGCTGCCCTCAGTGGCTTCTTGTATGTAGCACTCTATCCACTTTTCACACGGATGGAGATGAGACCACAGCACAACACTTTCTACTCTCAAGCCCTCTAGTCTGTACAGTCGGATTAAATTAGTCTCATTTAGTAACAGACCAGAAAAAGGAGACATTGAAGAAGATTGAGTGTATTAAGGATGGGATTTTTTTTTTTCATTTTTGCCATTAAGAAAGTTTCAAAGTTTTCAATATCTCAATAGAAAAAGAAACCAAATGGACTTAACTTTATTCTGCCTTAGGAACAACATATGGGACTTCCCGGGCGCTCTGTATTTGCCGACTACTGTTTAAGGAATTACAAAATAAAGTCCAATTAAAGAACACAAGTGAGCAATACTCTTGGAGATGGCATATGGGGGATGAGGCTGATAGTTATAGAGTTACAGTTACTTTATGTATAGTTATATATATTATATAGCTATAGCATATGGTTATTGACAATTTCTCAAACAATTTCATCAGTATGATTGGCTTCTCATCAAACACCGCTCCTTACACCTCTCAGTGCGCATGGACTAATATCTAAAATAGTCACAGTAGAGGAACGGGCTGAGAAGAGAGATTTACTAACCACACATCAAAGCTTATTTTGTTGGATGGGAAAAATCATGGTAACAGGATGGATACAGCGAGGTGTGGCATGATCACCTCTAATGGAATAGCTTGAGGAGCGTTTCACAGTTGATAGGAGAGAGCAATCTGAAATTGTGAGTTAATGTCAGTCCTTAGAAATCATGGTGAATTTTCCTTTATAAAGCACTGTTAAAGGTTAAATTAAACTGTAGGTACAGAACCATTATTACTAATTATTTGTATTGCATGTCTTATCCAGTGTTACTAATATACATCCTATACAATTTACATCCTATTACTAGATATGTAATTTATTTTTTTAGATGGTTGATGCTCATATTTAATATTTGTCAGCACTTTGAGCAGCTGTAAGAACAAGAAAGGAGAAGAGGAATCAGATACTCCATGATCTCCTCTGAGCAGAAGTCTGTCTTTGGGATTTTGCATAATCCTCCCAGTATTTATGATGTACATGAGACAACCCTGACTTCTGAAATCTTTCTAACTTAAAATTGATAGAAGTGATGAAGGTCAGATAAAGACCCCACAGCTTCACTTCGCTCTCAGCCCTTGCCAGGTCTCCAGCCGACGATAGACAACTGGACAGAGGTGCGAGCTTCAAATGCTTTCCCATTCTCTGTCTTTAGGGAAAAAAAATCTGTTGAGATTAGTGACCCAGTGGAAGTCAGAGCAGAGTGTTGACAACCATGCTCAAGGCGACAACCAACATCCTTTTATATCTGTAGAATTTTGTGGAAACTGCTAATTATGCTATTAAAATTGTTTAGATCACAGACCACAACTTCATCGTGCGTTATTTGTGTATCAAGCTAGGTGTACATATTTAGAAATTAGACAAGCTATTCTCATTCTGGCTAGGAATTGAGTGTGTTTCTTCTCCTCCTCCTCCTCCTCCTCCTTCTTTTTTGTATGCAGGGATGCTCTTCCTTCCCCTCCTCCACAGCCTTGGCAGCCTGCCTCTCAGCCTGTCCACCAGCGACTCTACAGTAGCAGGGAAGGATACTGGCAACAGACACAGATTCTGTTCCGAAAAAATCCAACTTTACCTTTGACCCTAAATTGAGATAGAATTTTAAAAACAGACTCGGAAATGGAATTTTCTTTTCCCAGCACTGGGACTATAACGTATAAATATTTCATTGAGTGAGAATGAGATGGGAAGATTCACTGGGAAGAATCGGTTCAGAGAACTGATCGGGAGCTGGATCAAAGAAATTAAACATGAGAAAAATGGGAGATGAAAATACAGCACAGAGAAGAATCCACGATCTCTTTCTCTTTTCTCTTTTACCTCCTTTTATATTGTGTGTGTGTGTGTGTGTGTGTGTGTGTGTGTGTGATCCACTGGAAAGATCAGTGCCAGACAAAGCTGAATGGTACTCAGAACCCCTAAGGTTCTGAGCAGTAGCAGTAGCAGCCAAACAGCAACACATGAAACAGCCCTCGCTACCCTCTGTCATTTGTGGTCCTCAACAACCTCCTGCAAGGTGGCAGGCATGAGAAGGGAAAAAACATTTGCTTCAACCATATCAAATATTGATAAGTGCTATATTTTTATTTGTGCCAGAAAAGTTTATAAATATTTTTAAGCATCAGAGGTCCTTGAAAGATATTGCTGTGAGACACGTACATCATCTGGCTTACTGTGAAATTCCTTGAGAGTCCATCTTGGACATTTGCTCTGTGTATGCGTCCTGGGTGACAACATTCACTGGTGACTCTGACTGGTACTGAATACGTGGTTTTAAAATTTGCATTTCCAGTTAGTCAGCTATATTCTAAACCAATCGTTATAGTTTTCAAACCCTGTTTAAATATGCTAGTATGTGTGTGTGTGTGTGTGTGTGTGTGTGTGTGTGTGTGTGTGATGTACTTGGGAGTCTGTCACTCTGGATAGCATATCCAAGTAAATTCTCATCAGAGAACTTATTCAAGTCCACACTCCTGGGTGATAATAGAAAATATCTTCTCAGGAAAAGGAAGAGAGAAGGAAACTGGCTTATATTACCTGTACCCATAATCATGTCTCTCGTTTGCACGTTAGTTTCTGCCACAAAGGCTTTGCTTGACTGTCTCCTTACTGCCCTACGTCCAGCTCATGTTATCATGTCCATCCTGGTTGTGACTGTATCACCTGCTTGTACTGAAAAAAAATTTTTATTTTTTTATTTTTTTTTTTAATATTTTTATTACATATTTTCCTCAATTACATTTCCAATACTATCCCAAAAGTCCCCCATAGCGCCCCCCACTTCCCTACCCACCCATTCCCATTCTTTTGGCCCTGGCATTCCCCTATATTGGGGCATATAAAGTTTGCAAGTCCAATGGGCCTCTCTTTCCATTGATGGCCGACTAGGCCATCTTTCGATACATATGCAGCTAGAGACAAGAGCTCCAGGGTTCTGGTTAGTACATCATGTTGTTCCAACAATAGGGTTGCAGATCCCTTTAGCTCCTTGGGTACTTTCTCTAGCTTCTCCATTGGGAGCCCTGTGATACATCCAATAGCTGACTGTGAACATCCACTCCTGTGTTTGCTAGGCCCCGGCATCGTCTCACAAGAGACAGCTATATTTGGGTCCTTTCAGCAAAATCCTCAAATTCAAAGGAAATGGCTTTATACTCAGATTTCCTGGAGAAAGATGCTTCTTTGTGTTTTCGTGGTAGTAATACCAACACACATTTTTCTTTCAAGGAAGTATGTTGAGTCTATAGATTTAGATTATGCCAGTCAATTCTGCAGTGAGAAATTATTATTAATTTGTCCCTTAATTCATTTTTACCTGAGCAAATATACTTATTACCTTTTAATTTAGGTATAAATCCTCCCAAGTAAAATATCTTCAACCTTGTTTTCCTACCAGTTCCTACTATCTATTTGCTTTCTTTTTAAAACACATCTAGGATGCTTTTTTATGTTAAAATTTTATTAGATATTTTCTTTATTTATATTTCAAATGCTATCCCCTTTCCTAATTTCCTCTCTGAAAGTATCCTATATCCCCCCGCCCCCACGCCCTGCTTCCTAACCTACCCACTCCTTCTTCCTGGCCCTGTCATTCCCCTGTACTGGTTGTGACTGTATCACCTGCTTGTACTGAAAAAAAATTTTTAAAAAAAGGCCAGTGCTATATTAGTGACAGTTTTATTTCTGAAGCTCTGTGATTATGAATGACCCAAGCAAAGAAACTTTGGAAGGCCTGAGGGCTATGGCACACAGTCTACACAGGCAGTTGGCATCTGGCCTCTGAGCACAGGTTCTTGAGTCCTTGGTTTGAAACTAGCAAACAACAGAAAGGATCAATAGTGTCCAAATTTCCTATATACTCAAGTCCGTTTCTGTCAACACATGTAGTATTTATGCTTAGAGTGACCGTATTTTTGCATAATTGAAGTAAGTAAGTAAATAAATAAAGCACTTGTAAAACTTGCCAGTCAATTGTTGAGATTTTATCTTGTATTAATATTTCGTGTAATCTTATTGCTTCCTGACCATGCATGTAAACATTGCCGCCTTAGCTCTTCTATTGGGTGTTCCTCAGATACTTTACACTAAAGAATGTGTCATGTGACTTGGTTGTAGTCTCCAACATACGCTTTAATCGCCAATATCATAACTAATAAATAGCCTAATTGGGCTGGAGAGATGACTTAGTCGTTAAAAGCTAGGCTCACAACCTACTTTACATGAGACATGATTTTTGAGACAGTTTGTTTATATCCAACCCTGCTTCAGCTTCTCTAGTGATGCCATTAAAGGCATGTGTGTTACCATACCCTTCATGGCTCACATTCTGAGCTAAATGTTTCCTTATCACGTTCTACTTTCCACTTTCTTTGGCTTAGTATTGCTTTCTCTTCTATTATTTTGATACGTTTTTTTTTTTTTGTTCTACTTGTCTTTAGTTATGATCTTTGACCACTGTTCCAATGAGATATGTTTGAGAATTGATTATTAGATATTGAATAACAATAAGCTATTAAATATATTTTCTTTATTTTACTTGCAGCTATCAAATATTTTGTTAATAATTACTCCAATTATATATATATACATATATATATATGTATATATATATATTTGGTCTATTAACATCACATTTAAAATGCATTGTATTCTGGATCCCAGACAAATACTTGAAAAAATAATTTTAAGTAAAACTATGACAACAGTTGAATCCATGTTATCTAGGATACTTTCATGAATTTAGTTTCGATATAGATTGTTATTTAAGATGGTGTGCATGTCTCTTTGGATTTTTATGCCATTAGTTTGCAATATGAGGATGCCATTAGTAATACGGTGTGTTCCAAATGCATTATCAAATTAACTTGAAAATCTTAATGTTTTCTTGAAATGCTCTTAACTCCAGAGCCACTTGTGCTGATTCCTCTAGCTTGTTCTTGGTGAACAGCTTGATAAGAAACCATTATTGGGAATTGACTAAAATCTCAAGGACTTACATGATACCCAAGAAAAGCATTAAAGAATGACTGGTAGGAATTTTAGGAACTATAGGTATGCAGTAGAGATAGACATTTTAGGAAATATTTTAATGATACTTAATATTTCTTAAGCCTGCTTCAAGTTAGATGTGACCACGTAACAAGTGTTAATCAATGACAGTTTAGCTTGTGCTACATCTTAAATATACTACATCATCACCTCCATCAGCACCACCACCATCAGCACCGCCAACACCCATTTCCCAGTTTCCTTATTATTCTGGCAATTGGTGATGCCTTGTGATAGGGCTGATGTACATGCAACGCAGTGAGGCGTCTGTTATCCAGGGTCTCTGAAGATCTGTGTGGAGTACAGTTGCTGCTAATCGGTGCAGAATATATCGGAAGAGAATAAACCTGTGTCGTTAAATTTTTAAATAATAGTTATTTTTATACAGTGGATTAAAAATCCTAGTGTCTCGAGATTTCTAGGCAGACACTGCCACTTATCTATATCCCCAGGCTTCTGGCTCTTATTACAGCAGCTTAATGCTGTTGATACTAATACCAGGAGAAGAACAGCATTCTTGCTGTCTCCCCGCATCAGTGAGCAGCACCATATCAGGTAAGTGGGCTGTGGAGTGTTATTGGTTCCTTTTTTGACTTTACTTCCACCCACAGAAGTCACCGTCTGTGTGTTCTGTCACCAAAATGTAAATCCTCAAATCTATTTGTTTCAGGTTATCTTTGTCATCGTTGTACACTAACAACATGCTGTCAGCGTCTTCTTACAATAACTTACTGGTCATTCTGCATCTCCTTTTGCCTCGTCATGATTTAATTCCCACACACTAGTCCAATAGAACCTGTCAAAGTGTAAACTGATATGTTTCTTTCTTTCTTATGACATCACATATTTATCATACTCAGAATGACCACATAGTCAGATCTCACTCACTTCTGCCACTGTTAGTCTCCTCACAACATGAAGCAAAATGCAATTATTAGTTTTGAATGTGTTTCTCTTTTACTTTATCCTTATCTTTAAGCATGATGTACTAGAGCAGCTAGTTTTTCTGTTTTGTTTCTCAATATTCTCAGGAGAATTGAAGCAGCCTTTGGTGCAGAGTTGAAATTGAACAACCATGGGAAGAGTGATAGCTTACAGAGGAAGATGGCCTAGAGCAGGTTTATTAACCTTCATGTATTATTTTTATTTACTTATTTTTGCTTTTACGTTTTCTTTTAAATATATAACTAGAAAATTAAAGTTTACCATAGCCAAACTCCAGAACCTAGGTAATATTTAAAGCAGCACCTCCTTAGCCAGAAATGAAGAATAAATGAGGTAAAAATGTTTTGTGATATCATTTTCCTGAGAGGGCTTGTGAGAGTATAGAGTCACCCCATGAAGCTATTCTTGTATCATTTATTTCTGTAAAACTATGTAGTTCTATTGTAGTCTGTGGATGTTCTTAAAATGGCCACTAACTCCAAACTTTTATTAAGTATTCCATTCCACATAGTTAGGTTAAAAATGAACAAAATGACTTGCAGTATAGGACTGCATGTTGTTTATTATCATGTGACGGTCCTGAGAGCTTGGGTGTGAAGCACTATACTAGTGTTAGGTTTGTAATGGGAGTCCCCTCAGCACTGAAGGTGCTCTTAAGAAGATAATTCATCTCTTTACTGAGTTAGGAAGTTTTCAAGGACCCAAGCAACACCCATGAGGACTATTCCGGACTATTTCCCTTTTTATTTCCTTTTTATTTCTTTTCTTAGTTGTTCTCTCAAAATACAGGCTTCTTTGCAGTTTCATATAAGGTATCTTGATTGGTATATGTTAAACTTTTTATGGCATCTTTAATTCACCAGAGAATAAGTCCTCCTCTGTGATATGAAACTGCTCCATTTCAGTTTCCCACAATACAAGAAGAGGATTCAGCATTCCTCATTACATTGCACATGCCATACAGACTGACTGCATTTTAAGGATAGATGCTGCTCATTGGGTCCAATTATGTATGTTCTACTTCCAATAAAATATGGAAACAGCTATTTATCTCAAAGAATGAATCAGCAGGAATACAAATGCCTGAGAAGGCAAAATGCTGTTATTACCCAAAGAACCCACAATTAGGAACTCTCTTAAGGCTGTTGAGGTTAAATGGACTTTTTATGCTTCAGATTAAAATCAATGAGTGTTCTTCTCAGACACATTATCAAAAATATAAGTGGAGTTATTAGAAGTCAACCACAATAGTTAATTTAGTAACCAATAATTATAGATGCCTATCAGCCGAGATAGGAATTAGACTGGATAGAAAGCCTGTAGCCTTGGCATAAGATATTATCAAATTATAAAGCTGGAAAAACAACAACAACAACAACAACAACAACAACAACACACACACACACACAGACCCACCCCCACCCCCACATATTCTATACATATGAATCTTAAGATTACAGGTTAAGACAGGGCTCCCGATGGAGGAGCTAGAGGAAGTACACAAGGACCTGAAGGGGTCTGCAACCCTATAGGTGGAACAACAATATGAACTACCAAGTACACCCAGAGCTTATGTCTGTAGCTGCATATGTAGCAGCAGATGGCCTAGTCAGCCATCATTGGGAAGAGAGGCCCCTTGGTCTGGCAAACATTATATGCCCCAGTACAGGGGAACACCAGGGCCAGGAAGTGGGAGTGGGTGGGTAGGGGAGCAGGGCAGGTGGAGGGTATAAGGAACTTTTGCTATAGCATTTTAAATATAAATAAAGAAAATATCTAATAAAAATTGATAAAAAACTAAAAAAAAAGACAAATCACAGGTGTCCATGTAACAATTACAGATTATTAATATCTATTTATTTTTCCCTAATCTAATTCTATGCCATAAAATTGAAGGGAGACATCCCCCAAACAGAATGTGAGTTTACTTTGCAAATCATGTTTCAGAACTCTTAATGTCTTCTAACTGCCCCATGTGGGTAACTGTGTGTTCTTTGCTGTTCTCTAAATTTGATTGAAGAGAAATTAATGGCAAATATTTTCTCAGAAAAAAAAGAGATTAAATTCAATTTTCTTATAAAGCTCTCATTAATAAGAACAGATCTACAGTCTAATGCAATCTGAAAATCCCTTTTGCTTAAGACAATTAAAAGTTTTGGAAATTGTGATGTCAAGATTTGTTATTAACTTATATGAACAACGTTGGTCATGTTTACTTAGTAAAATGTCAATTTCAGTGTTATGTAGCATTTATGTATGTATGTCTATCATATTTGATTAAACAATTAATACCAGAGTTATTTATGGCAGTATTATTTTTAAGCTCTTTTTGCATCATATGTTTTTGAGAGTAACTCTCATGTGATGCAGTCTGGCCTCAACTCTCTATGTACCTGAAGATGACTTTGAACTCACAATCTTCCTCCATCCACTTCCTCAAGTTCTGGGATACTATGTGTATATTACAATGCCTGAGTACTGGGATACTATGTATATATTACAATGCCTGAGTGCTGGGATACTATGTGTATATTACAATGCCTGGAACACCATATTTTTCTCCTTGGTAAAATAGAAAGTCTAAAAGAAATTCTCTTTTGGAAAATGGAAGCTGTAAGTCAACTTTACAAACATAAACACAATAAGTTGGAGGCTGACAGAATTTTTATGTGATATGTGAGCATGCCTGTACACAGGGAAGTTCTGGGAACTTGAGAGGTCATTAACTGTTTCCTAATTGAGATTTTTAAAAAATGTAGACTCACACTGTAACCAGGCCCTTGCTATCTTCATTGAAATATCTTCCTTAGCACTTCAAACTCAGTGTCTTAAAAATATTACAGCTCTTAACCATACTAGATACTCAGGAACATTTATTGAAGGAGTAAATGGAAATATTGTTTCCAAACTTCCTTGAATTCTTCTTTTTTAATATTTTCCTCGTTCTTTTATTCTTTTTTGTTTTTCTTTGTTTTTTGTTTCTCCCTTTGTTTCTTTTTTGTTTCTTTGTCCCCTCTCTCTCCTCCCTCTCTTCCTCCCCCCTCTTTTTTCCTCTTTCTTTCTTTCTTTCTTTCTTTCTTTCTTTCTTTCTTTCTTTCTTTCTTTCTTTCTTTCTTTCTTTCTTTCTTTCTCTCTCTCTCTCTCTTTCTCTCTCTCTTTCTTTCTTTCTCTCTCTCTCTCTCTTTCTCTCTCTCTCGCTCTCTCTCGCTCTTTCTCTCTCTCTCTCTCTTTCTTTCTTTCTTTCCAGGGTCTCATTACATAGCTTTGCCTGGTGTCACACTGTCTATATAGTAGGGGCTGGCCTTGACCTTGTGATACCTGTGCTCCAGCTTCATAAGTAGTAGGATTACAGATGTGTTTCACCACATCTTGTTTCCAAGATTTCTTTTACAGAATTGCTCACAAGTCTCCAAACCTTCCTTTGCATTAATAAACAGTTCCATAAATAATCATACACACACACACACACACACACACACACACACACACACACACACATACACACACAGAGCTAGATTGTACCTCTCAACTCTGAATCCCTTACCAAACTAAGAATGTATGTTACTTGTTACAAAATGGAGCAGTATAGTTCATGCCACCACGGATGTGGCTTTTTGTAGGGAACCGGAAGGTCCAGATCAGTGTTCTCCACACCAATCAGGCCAGTATTTCTTCTCAGTTGAACTATTATGTGGTCTCCATCTCCACTCATTTCTTGGCATGAAGCTTTTTTCCACTCACATCCTAAGCAGATAAGAACATAGCTCTTGCTTTACTTGTTTGCTTAAACTTTATGGATTTTATGTGTATGTATGAGAGCCTGCATGTTCAGTCTACACACCACCTGCACACAATGCCTGTGGGAGCCAGAAGACCGTTCTGGATCCAATGGAACTGGAGTTACAGCCATTTGTAAGTCTGGGTCTTTTGGAAGACTATCCAGTGTTCTTACCAAGAGTCATCTCTTCAGCTCCTTACCACTTTTTCTATAACATTGTATTCCTGTTGCTAGCAAATGTGGACAGCCCTTGGTCTGTTGTTTCATGGTCTGACTCAGCCAGGTGTGCTCATTAACTCTCCTCTTGCACTTTTTTGCAGACAACTAAGCTTCTTGTTAACTCTTCACCATTTTATCAGTTCTCAGCTACTCTGCCTTCTATAATAATCCTTTCATAAAATTTTCTGTTGTTAAAATTTTACTCTTCTTCCTAGGCTGGCCATTCTGATGCTCTTTCTTGATTCTTTCAAAAGGAAACATTTTGTCCTCTAAGTCCAAAGGGAATGTATCTTTTCCTCCAGGCAGCTTCTTACCAGTACTGACCTGGGCTTATTTCTTCTTTACTCAGAACATACTACACATTGAACCATTACTCCTGTCAGTTAGTATTGTATCTTGCAAACAATGTAGATGAAGGAGTTCCTAGCAAAAATTGTCACTGTGATGCAAACTGTATAGGACCTGTGATTTAAACTAAAACTGACAAGTTATATATTTATTGTGAAATTTGGTGTACCTAAATTTTTTATTAGATATTTTCTTCATTTACATTTCAAATGCTATCCCCAAAGCCCCCTATACTCTCCCCCTGCCCTGCTCCCCAACCTACCCACTCCTGCTTCTTGGCCCTGGCATTCCCCTGTACTGGGGCATATGATCTTCGAAATACCAAGGGCCTCTCCTCCCATTCTTGGCTGACTAGGCCATCCTCTGCTACATATGCAACTAGAGACACAGCTCTGGAGGGTACTGGTTAGTTCATATTGTTGTTCCATCTATAGGGTTGCAGACCCCTTTAGCTCCTTGGGTACTTTCTCTAGCTCCTTCATTAGGGGCCCTGTGTTCCATCCAATAGATGACTGTGAGCATCCACTTCTGTATTTGCCAGGCATTGGTATAGACTCACAAGAGAGAGCTATGTCCACAAAATCTTGCTGGCATATGCAATAGTGTCTGGGTTTCCTGGTTGTTTATGGGATAGATCCCCAGGTGAGGCAGTCTCTGGATGGTCCTTCCTTCAGTCTCAGCTCCCAACTTTGTCTCTGTAACTTCTTCCATGGGTATTTTGTTCCCCCTTCTAAGAAGGAACAAAGTATCCACACTTTGGTCTTCCTTCTTCTTGAGTTTCCTGTGTTTTTGCAAATTGTATTTTGGATATTCTAAGTTTCTGGGCTAATATTCGCTTATCATGAGTGCATACCATGTGTGTTCTTTTGTAATTGGGTTACCTGTACCTACATTTTTATTGATGGAATTTAATTTGATATTTAGAAACTATTTTTCAATAGGCAGAGTTTAGTGATTTCATTTGTGAGCTTTCATTTAGGTTTTATGCATCAGTTATTATTGTGCTATTTAGGGGCATGAGAGAGGGCTCAGTTGTTAAGAGCACAAATTACTTCTGCAGAGGACCTGATTTCATTTCCAGTAGTGCTCACTTGGGCAGCTCATAGATTGTTGCATTAGGTGATTAATCTGCTCTAATGTCCCCAGCGAATGTTCTGGATTCCCAAATAGAAAGTGCGCACACTCACACACACACACACACACACACACACACACACACACACACACACACACACAGACTTATATTTAAATATGCCTTAAATAGGCCATCCCCAAACTTTCATGTTGCTAAAGCCTACCCTCCTCTTACAATTGTGTTATTACTTACTAAAATCTATATTCCATCTTTGCTACCCTAGACCCATATTGGGGCGGGGGGCTGCTGGGACCGGTCTTCCCAGGATCTTACATGATTGGCATCTCTCTCTTCTGCAGCTCTCAAGTCTGGATCTTATTCCTTCCCTGGCATGGTGATTCTGTCTTCTTCTCTTGGTCCCCTTTCCCACAATCATAATGTTCATCTCTGTCTCCCTGCCCAGCCATTGGCCACTGACAACTTTATTTACCAATCAGAACCAACTGGGGGGCAGAGACCCTCAGCATATTACATGTGAATTCTTGTGTAATTTTGGGAACCCAATTAACATAATACAAGAATTAAACCAAATCCACAACAATAGATGCCTGTAACTCCAGCTCCAGGGGATTCAACATTTCTTCTGCCCTCCACGGGTACTTGGTTTCCTGTGGACTCACCCTCCACCCCTACATGCACATAACTTAAAGTTTATGTCACATCAGAGGAGCAAATTAAATAGTTTCTTCTGATGGGGAACTCCCTAGTGAAATACAGCTGTATCTGTACAGAGCTAATGCATGTCCAGGCTATAAATATACCTTTGATAAGTTGCTATTTCAAAGGCTCTTCTGAGGTTTTTCTCTTCCTACCTTTCAAGTGTAACTTAATTTGACAGGTTTAAACTATTATACAACATACATGATTTGGAGGAAAAACATGTAAGTGATCACTTGGAGGGTCTAGAATTTACTTTGATTTACTGTGATTCCCTTGATCCTGAGAATAAGGTGGTGTCAGATCTGTAAGTAGACCATCTGGAACAAGAAAACTGTCATAAAGGAGAAATGAATAGCCAAATAGACGTGTTCCTGTCAGTAGGCACAGCCCATGCCAAGGAACATGAGAACAGTAGAAAACATTTTCTCATTAAACTTGATCCATCTCATCATTCAGCAGACTCCTTCCAGTGGGAACATACATAAGATTTTTTTTATAAGAGTCATTTATAACATATGATCCTTGTTGCCTTTATATATGGTTTGGTCTAACACACTTATTTTATAAAGTGAGGAATGCCGTCTTACTTGATGGGGTGTGTTTCCTACTAAATTTCATAAGCTTACAGTTCATTTCATAGATGGATACTTTGGTTCTCCTGGAAACACTGCTAAAACTAATGATTATGTCATTGCCGAAATGTTTTCTTTCCCCTGGAGCCCAAGTACCTCTTTCCTGTGAATTGGTTTTCACAGAGTGTGGGAGGGTATAATACAAACTAATTCCCCCAAGAAGACTTCAGCCCAGATGCACAGTTCCACTGCCAAAGCCACATGGTCATCCCTTGGGTAAGCACATTGGTATCAGAACAATCACATTGCTCTAATTCTTCATTAATTTATTCATTGCCATACTCCTTTACTAAGGCAACCAAAGAGAACACTGAAACAGAAGCCAATGCACCCCAACCTCTGTATACAAAAACCTGCCTATGAATGTCCTGGAAGATAATTTCAATTCTTGTTTTTTTAGGTAAATATTTGGTTTATTCACTTACAGACTTACTTTTTCCAGGTGTATGTGTGTGTGGTGTGTTTGTATACATGTTCAAACTTGTGCGGGTGCATACATGCATGTGGCTGTGTGTGCATGTGTGTGACATAGGTGTGGAGACCCAAACTGAGGTCAGGTTCTGCACTCAGTCGCTGGTCTGCTGTTATCTGAACCTGGCTGATTTGGCTTCTTAGCTATCCAGCTTGTTCTGGGGATTCCCTGCTTCCACTTTTGGGATGCTGGTATCATAGGCTGGCCACTACATCTACTGGACATTTAATGGGTAGTAGGAATCTAAACTCCAGATCTCATGTTTGCTCTACTCATGGAACCATCTCCCTAGCCCTTAGGTAAACAAATGTTCTTAAAGACAAATTTGGTAAGTAATTTTCACACTTTCCATTGTGTTATTATGGATGGCCATTTTGATAAGAGGGTGACGTGTGATGGTTGCTTGGTCAGTCATTATCTCCCTTGTCCAACAAGGGAGATAATGAGAAGAACACTTTATATTTCTTGTCACAGGCATTTTTTTGCGGGGGGTTATTTTTCTTTATAGTGAAGGCAAAAAATGTAATTTGCAATGTTTTATTTTCCAGTATTATACATACTCAAAATGAACCTTTGAAATGCCAGTGATACCCACAACAAATCAATAAGTTAATAACTGGTATAAAATAATGGAAGCAAGCACTATTTTCTTTATCACTTATATGGCCATGGTGGGGCATTATGAAGAATTCAGAAATATGAATATTTTCAAAGTAATGATCTATTTTATGGCATCATTTAAAAGTCTCTACCATACAGAAGGTAGCAACACATTAGGCAATTTCCAATTTTAAATGCCTAACATCTATAATCATGAATAAATTATATAGAACACAGAGAATACATTTCCCCCTCTGTTCTTGTCATAAGCTGGAATTTATAATAAATACATGTCTCTATCAAGTTGGAGCCATCAAAAGAGACAGTTTAAATGGTAGTGAGGAGTTGGAGAGGAGGGGAGGGATCGCTGCATGGCTGAGCACATGAGCTTATGTGGTAATTATACTTTCAGTAATTTCAAATGCTACAAATTGGATTCCTTAAATCCAGAGAAAAATGTTGAAATTTGAGCTTTTGCAGGTGTTTTACGGTCAGGTCCAGAGATTTCACTTAACAAGATTCTTATCAAAGTTTTTGTAACAGACATTTATTTGTATCTTGGTTTACTGCATTCCTTTCTCTGCTATCTATAGACTGGCTACCTCTTTGCTCAGGACAACCCAATGCCTGAGGGCTGGGTACACAGTGATGATCCCAACAGCAGTTACAGTGCAGGTATCAACATTAGGACTGTTGTGTAAGCTGAGGTCCTGAAAAGGCCTGGAAGTCATGGGGCTTGTGATGTAACTACCAAGAAAGAGATCAACTCAGCTCGAAGTGGGTTCTTAAGACTAATTTACGTGCAGCCATCTTTGGAAAAAGCTTGTCTGTTAGAGAAGGTAGCATAGGAAAACAGTGAGGGGGCAGGGTGCGGGTGTTGAGAGAGGAAGACAGATTACATTGACATTTTGTGAGTCATTGGATTATCAAGCCTTTGAACTATTTGACCTGTGCACTTTTCATCTTTGTCAATAAATTCTTTTCAAATTTAAGGCAACATAATTTCTGCCATTTGCAACCAAGAGGTCTGATTAACAAATGCCCACAATATTGGAAATCTATGAAATAGACCAAACCCTCTTTAAACTCTCACAAATAATTTACATCTACAGCGATCTAAGTCTTCCAGGAATTCTAAGTGTAAGCCTCATATGTGTATATCCACGGGTGTTTCTACACCTGACATATTTGTAGGGTAACTTAGATATTAGAGCTGGTGCTATCTATTTAAATGGGCTTTATATTCTAAAAAAGCATGGGTTTGTAGCAACTTTTGGTGAGAATTAGATTGAAGCCATGGCTAGAATAAATGTTGCGATACAAATTCTATTTTGTCACTGTTATGATGATGTCCTGGGTAGATTCTCATAATGTCCAAAATCTGCTTATTTATCATCTATTGATTGGTTTTTAATGTGTGTAAGAAACAACAAAACTGAATTTGATATTCATATCAGGAACTTCACCATCACCAACTGCAAAGCACAATGATATATCCACTTAGAATATATAGTGACCCTGTGTCCATAAGCTTGAGTTGGGACATGAATGTGAATTAGTCAGTAAAAAGAAATTATTTGCAGAATCTGTTTATCCTGGGTTTTTACCAGAGTTTAGCTTCTGGGTGTTCCTCCAAGAAACTACTCACTGACCCAGACTCTGCTGAGAGAAATGGAAATTTTAACAAACAGAGACAGCTCTTAATGGATTCTTCCCCTCTCACACTCATGAGGATAAAATCAGTGACATTGTGAAACTTACAAAAGTACATGTCATACAAACTTACAAAGTGAATGTCATACAAACCTGTGTACAACTACAGTTCATGTAACTATTTATGAGGTGGCATAGAATGCAAACAAAACAGACAGTTATTTAATAATGAAATGACTGTCAACTGGATACTTACATGCAGAACCTGTGCACATATTTTTCTTTTAATAATTGGTTAACTCTACCTTCTATCACCTTCTTTTTAGTGATTCTGACATGAGAGAATTATAACATTATAACATGTTCTATTATTAATTATTAACTTTATCACTTTCCCCTTTCTGTGTAAGTAAAATTTGTGTACATACCCATCTAGAGTCTTATACTGAATATACAGCTTGCCTGTTTGGCTGGACTTGGCTGAAAGCAACCCTTTGGTATCGACACATTTCTGCCTCCCCAGTGCTGGATTTATAGGTGTGCTCCAGCCATAGTGGCTGCTGTTGTATACGTTGCTGGGGATCCAAACTCCGAACCTCGTGCTTGTATAGCAAACAGTTTGTTAGCATCTCTCCAGCCCCTACTGCTATCTTTTTATAAAACTGCTGGAGTACCGTGATGATGTACTGACGTTCACCCTCTCTTTATGTTCTCTCTCCCGTATATTTTAATTGTATGTGTCCTTCCCATCTAAGAAGTTATCATTGTCAAGTTCATATTTATTTATGTTTACACACACGGGTCCCTCATTTGCACATTGTTCTTGCGATGGCTCCCACACTTTATTTTTCTTTTATACATATGAGTGCTTTCCCTGCATGTAGGTCTGGGCACCATGTGCGTGCCTAGCATAAGTAGAGTTGAGAAGAGAATCTTGAGTCAGTTGGTATTGGGTTGTGAGCCAGCATGTGGGTGCTTGGAATTGAACTCAATTCCTCTACAAGAGTAACAAATACTCTCAAATATGAGCCATCTTCTAGCCTTTCTTCTTGAATTTTAGTCATATTTTCCCTCACTCCAGAGATAGCCACTTATGATTTATTTAGTGAATTTCTCACTGGATATAACTGCTTATCAATTTTACTTACTGGACTATCACCTTTATTTCAATCTTGTATTTGAAGGATTAATACATATAGAATTAGATGCTGACTATTTTCTTTTAGTGGTTTCAAATAGTCTCAGTCATTTCTACTGAGAAATTTATTGTTATTTCTTTGAATTTATGCTTCCTCTGTGTTTTTTTTTTACTTTGCCCCTTCTTTTTTTAAAATTTTTATTACATATTTTCCTCAATTTCATTTCCAATGCTATCCCAAAAGTCCCCATAGCGCCCCCCACTTCCCTAACCACCCATTCCCATTCTTTTGGCCCTGGCATTCCCCTATATTGGGGCATATAAAGTTTGCAAGTCCAATGGGCCTCTCTTTCCATTGATGGCCGACTAGGTCATCTTTCGATACATATGCAGCTAGAGACAAGAGCTCCGGGGTTCTGGTTAGTACATCATGTTGTTCCAACAATAGGGTTGCAGATCCCTTTAGCTCCTTGGGTACTTTCTCTAGCTTCTCCATTGGGAGCCCTGTGATACATCCAATAGCTGACTGTGAACATCCACTCCTGTGTTTGCTAGGCCCCGGCATCGTCTCACAAGAGACAGCTATATTTGGGTCCTTTCAGCAAAATCTTGCTAGTGTATGCAATGGTGTCAGCGTTTAGAAGCTGATTATGGGACGGATCCCTGGATACAGCAGTCTCTAAATGGTCCATCCTTTCATCACAGCTACGAACTTTGTCTCTGTAACTCCTTCCCTGGGTGTTTTGTTCCCAATTCTAAGAAGGTGCCCAGTGTCCACACTTTGGTCTTCATTCTTCTTGAGTTTCATGCGTTTATCAAATTGTATCTTATATCTTGGGTATCCTAAGTTTTGGGCTAATATCCACTTATCAATGAATACATATTGTGTGAGTTCTTTTGTGATTGTGTTACTTCACTCAAGATGATGCCCTCCAGGTCCATCCATTTGGCTAGGAATTTCATCAATTCATTCTTTTTAATAGCTGAGTAGTACTCCATTGTGTAAATGTACCATAATTTCTGTATCCATTCCTCTGTTGAGGGACATCTGGGTTCTTTCCAGCTTCTGGCTATTATAAATAGGGCTGCTATGAACATAGTGGAGCATGTGTCCTTTTTACCGGTTGGGACATCTTCTGGATATATGCCCAGGAGAGGTATTGCTAGATCCTCCGGTAGTACTATGTCCAATTTTCTGAGGAACCGCCAGACTGATTTCCAGAGTGGTTGTACAAGCTTGCAATCCCACCAACAATGGAGGAGTGTTCCTCTTTCTCCACATCCTCGCCAGCATCTGCTGTCACCTGAATTTTTTATCTTAGCCATTCTGACTGGTGTGAGGTGGAATCTCAGGGTTGTTTTGATTTGCATTTCCCTGATGATTAAGGATGTTGAACATTTTTTCAGGTGCTTCTCTGCCATTCGGTATTCCTCAGGTGAGAATTCTTTGTTCAGTTCTGAGCCCCATTTTTTAATGGGGTTATTTGACTTTCTGGAGTCCACCTTCTTGAGTTCTTTATATATATTGGATATTAGTCCCTTATCTGATTTAGGATAGGTGAAGATCCTTTCCCAATCTGTTGGTGGTTTTTTTGTCTTATTGATGGTGTCTTTAGCCTTGCAGAAGCTTTGTAGTTTCATGAGGTCCCACTTGTCAATTCTCGATCTTACAGCACAAGCCATTACTGTTCTATTCAGGAATTTTTCCCCTGTGCCCATATCTTTAAGGCTTTTCCCCACTTTCTCCTCTATAAGTTTCAGTGTCTCTGGTTTTATGTGAAGTTCCTTGATCCACTTAGACTTGACCTTAGTACAAGGAGATAGGAATGGATCGATTCGCATTCTTCTACATGTTAACAACCAGTTGTGCCAGCACCATTTGTTGAAAATGCTGTCTTTCTTCCACTGGATATTTTTAGCTCCCTTGTCGAAGATCAAGTGACCGTAGGTGTGTGGGTTCATTTCTGGGTCTTCAATTCTATTCCATTGGTCTATTTGTCTGTCACTATACCAGTACCATGCAGTTTTTATCACAATTGCTCTGTAGTAGAGCTTTAAGTCCGGCATGGTGATTCCACCAGAGGTTCTTTTATCCTTGAGAAGAGTTTTTGCTATCCTAGGTTTTTTGTTATTCCAGATGAATTTGCAGATTGCACTTTCTAATTCGTTGAAGAATTGAGTTGGAATTTTGATGGGGATTGCATTGAATCTGTAGATTGCTTTTGGCAAGATAGCCATTTTTACAATGTTGATCCTGCCAATCCATGAGCATGGGAGATCTTTCCATCTTCTGAGATCTTCTATAATTTTTTTCTTCAGAGACTTGAAGTTTTTATTATACAGATCTTTCACTTCCTTAGTTAGAGTCACGCCAAGATATTTAATATTATTTGTGACTATTGAGAAGGGTGTTGTTTCCCTAATTTCTTTCTCAGCCTGTTAATTCTTTGTGTAGAGAAAGGCCATTGATTTGTTTGAGTTAATTTTATATCCAGCTACTTCACCGAAGCTGTTTATCAGGCTTAGGAGTTCTCTGGTGGAATTTTTAGGGTCACTTATATATACTATCATATCATCTGCAAAGAGTGATATTTTGACTTCATCTTTTCCAATTTGTATCCCTTTGATCTCCTTTTGTTGTCGAATTGCTCTGGCTAGGACTTCAAGTACAATGTTAATAGGTATGGAGAAAGTGGACAGCCTTGTCTAGTCCCTGATTTTAGAGGGATTGCTTCAAGCTTCTCACCATTTACTTTGATGTTGGCTACTGGTTTGCTGTAGATTGCTTTTATCATGTTTAGGTATGGGCCTTGAATTCCTGATCTTTCCAAGACTTTTATCATGAATGGGTATTGGATCTTGTCAAATGCTTTTTCCGAATCTAACGAGATGACCATGTGGTTTTTGTCTTTGAGTTTGTTTATATACTGGATTACGTTGATGGATTTCCATATTTTGAACCATCCCTGCATCCCTGGGATGAAACCTACTTGGTCAGGATGGATGATTGTTTTGATGTGTTCTTGGATTCGGTTAGCAAGAACTTTACTGAGGATTTTTGCATCAATATTCATAAGGGATATTGGTCTGAAGTTTTCTATCTTTGTTGGGTCTTTTTGTGGTTTAGGTATCAGAGTAATTGTGGCTTCATAGAATGAGTTGAGTAGAGTACCTTCTGTTTCTATTTTGTGGAATAGTTTGTGAAGAACTGGGATTAGATCTTCTTTGAAGGTCTGATAG
Source organism: Mus caroli (assembly GCF_978045245.1). Lineage (NCBI taxonomy): Eukaryota > Metazoa > Chordata > Mammalia > Rodentia > Muridae > Mus > Mus caroli. The sequence goes on along the minus strand of NW_028227257.1, from coordinate 99,365,480 downwards.
AACTCTGCACTAAACCCATCTGGTCCTGGGCTTTTTTTAGTTGGGAGACTATTAATGACTGCTTCTATTTCTTTGGGGGATATAGGGCTGTTTAGATCATTAACCTGATCTTGATTCAACTTTGGTACCTGGTATCTGTCTAGGAACTTCTCCATTTCATCCAGGTTCTCCAGTTTTGTTGAGTATAGCCTTTGGTAGAAGGATCTGATGGTGTTTTGGATGTCTTCAGGATCTGTTGTTATGTCTCCTTTTTCATTTCTGATTTTGTTAATTAGGATGCTTTCCCTGTGCCCTCTAGTGAGTCTGGCTAAGGGTTTATCTATCTTGTTGATTTTCTCAAAGAACCAGCTCCTTGATTGGTTGATTCTTTGAATAGTTCTTCTTGTTTCCACTTGGTTGATTTCGCCCCTGAGTTTGATTATTTCCTGCAGTCTACTCCTCTTGGGTGAATTTGCTTCCTTTTGTTCTAGTGCTTTTAGGTATGTTGTCAAGCTGCTAATGTGTGCTCTCTCTAGTTTCCTTTTGGAGGCACTCATAGCTATGAGTTTTCCTCTTAGAAATGCTTTCATTGCGTCCCATAAGTTTGGGTATGTTGTGGCTTCATTTTCATTGAACTCTAAAAAGTCCTTAATTTCTTTCTTTATTCCTTCCTTGACCAAGGTATCATTGAGAAGAGTGTTGTTCAGTTTCCACGTGAAGGTTGGCTTTCTATTATTTATTTTGTTATTGAAGATCAGCCTTAGTCCATGGTGATCTGATAGGATGCATGGGACAATTTCAATATTTTTGTATCTGTTGAGGCCTGTTTTGTGACCAATTATGTGGTCAATTTTGGAGAAGGTACCATGAGGTGCTGAGAAGAAGGTATATCCTTTTGTTTTAGGATAGAATGTTCTGTAGATATCTGCCAGATCCATTTGATTCATAATTTCTCTTAGTTTCTCTGTGTCCCTGTTTAGTTTCTGTTTCCATGATCTGTCCATTGGTGAAAGTGGTGTGTTCAAGTCTCCCACTATTATTTTATGAGGTGTAATGTGTGCTTTGAGATTTACTAAAGTTTCTTTAATGAATGTGACTGCCTTTGTATTTGGAGCATAGATATTCAGGATTGATAGTTCCTCTTGGAGGATTTTACCTTTGATGAGTATGAAGTGTCCCTCCCTGTCTTTTTTAATGACTTTGGGTTGGAAGTCAATCTTATCAGATATTAGAATGGCTACTCCAGCTTGTTTCTTCATACCATTTGCTTGGAAAATTGTTTTCCAGCCTTTCATTCTGAGGTAGTGTCTATCCTTTTCTCTGAGATGAGTTTCCTGTAAGCAGCAAAATGTTGGGTCTTGTTTGTGTAGCCAGTTTGTTAGTCTATGTCTTTTTATCGGGGAGTTGAGTCCATTGATATTAAGAGATATTAAGGAAAAGTAATTGTTGTTTCCTGTTATTTTTGTTGTTAAAGTTGGCATTTTGTTCTTGTGGCTGTCTTCTTTTAGGTTTGTTGAGGGATTACCTTCTTGTTGTTTCTAGGGCGTGGTTCCTGTTCTTGTATTGGTTTTTTTCTGTTATTATCCTTTGAAGGGCTGGATTCGTGGAGAAATAATGTGTGAATTTGGTTTTGTCGTGGAATACTTTGGTTTCTCCATCTATGTTAATTGAGAGTTTGGCTGGGTATAGTAGCCTGGGCTGGAATTTGTGTTCTTTTAGTGTCTGTATAACATCCGTCCAGGATCTTCTGGCTTTCATAGTCTCTGGTGAAAAATCTGGTGTAATTCTGATAGGCTTGCCTTTATATGTTACTTGGCCTTTTTCTCTTACTGCTTTTAGTATTCTATCTTTATTTAGTGCATTTGTTGTTCTGATTATTATGTGTCGGGAGGTATTTCTTTTCTGGTCCAGTCTATTTGGAGTTCTGTAGGCTTCTTGTATGTTCATGGGCATCTCTTTCTTTAGGTTTTGGAAGTTTTCTTCTATAATTTTGTTGAAGATGTTTGCTGGTCCTTTGAGTTGAAAATCTTCATTCTCATCCACTCCTATTATCCGTAGGTTTGGTTTTCTCATTGTGTCCTGTATTTCTTGGATGTTTTGAGTTAGGATCTTTTTGCATTTTACATTTTCCTTGATTGTTGTGCCGATGTTCTCTATGGAATCTTCTGCACCTGAGATTCTCTCTTCCATCTCTTGTATTCTGTTGCTGATGCTGGTATCTATGGTTCCAGATTTTTTTCCTAGGGTTTCTATCTCCAGTGTTGCCTCATTTTGGGTTTTCTTTATTGTGTCTACTTCCCTTTTTAGGTCTAGTATGTTTTTGTTCATTTCCATCATCTGTTTGGGTGTGTTTTCCTGTTTTTCATTAAGGACTTCTACCTGTTTGATTAGGTTATCCTGTTTTTCTTTAAGGATTTGTAACTCTTTAGCAGTGTTCTCCTGCAATTCTTTAAGGGATTTTTGTGCTTCCTCTTTATTGTTTTCTACCTGTTTACCAGTGTTCCTTTGTATTTCTTTAAGTGTGTTATTAAAGTCCTTCTTGAAGTCCTCTACCATCATCAGGAGATATGCTTTTAAATCTGTGTCTAGCTTTTCCGGTGTGTTGGGGTGCCCTGGACTGGGCGAAGTGGGAGTGCTGGGTTCTGATGATGGTGAGTGGTCTTGGTTTCTGTTAGTAAGATTATTATGTTTACCTTTCGCCATCTGGTAATCTCTGGGGTTAGTTACTGTCGTTGTCACTGTTTAAAGATTGGAGCAGAAGCTGTGTTCCACTCACCAGCAGTCTCAAAATCTTGTGGCGGGGGTCGTGGGTAGCTGGCAGTACCCCGGTGCTGGTCCAGCCGGAAGAGGCCTGTGGTCCTACTCAGGCCGGTTTTCTGCTTCCCTAACTAATGCAGTCTCAGGTCCCTTGCGCAATTGGATTGGAGCAGAAGCTGTGTTCCACTCTCCAGAAGTCTTAAGATCCTGTGGTGGGTGTTGTGGGTAGCTGGCGAGTGTCAGCTGACCCTGCGCCCTAGCTACCCCGGTGCTTTTCTGACAGGAAGAGGCTTGTGGCCCTATGTAGGCTGGATTTCTCCCTCCCCAACCAAAGCAGTCTCAGGTCCCACGTGATTGGACTGGAGCAGAAGCTGTGTTCCACTCACCAGCAGTCTCAAAATCCTGTGGCGGGGGTCGTGGGTAGCTGGCGGGTGTCAGCCGACCCAGCGCTCTAGCTACCCCGGTGCTGATCCCGCCGGATGAGGCCTGTGGCCCTACTCAGGACGGTTTCTGCTTCCCTAACTAATGCAGTCTCAGGTCCCGCGCGCAATTGAATTGGAGCAGAAGCTGTATTCCACTCACCAGAAGTCTTAAGATCCTGTGGCCGCTTCCTCTGTGTTTAATGACTTTAAATCTTGAATGTCCTGACATTAGGTGAAGACATTTAATACTGACTTCTAGTCATGTAAATAAGTAATACGATGTGATTAATCTCAGCCTAAAGTGAAGTATATAAAAATGTTTTATATGATAATAAGTCAAATGTTAAACACAAACAAACGCAACAAGTGAATGGATACTCACAGAGCTCACCGGAGACTGGGAGGCTACAGGACTGACAAAGGAGGGTGAGGCAGACTCACCCTACGCTAATAGTAATGACGTTACTTTTGCAGTAACGTCATTACTATTAGCGTAGTTGGTCTTGATGTCAACTTGCCAGGTAGAATCACCTGAATAGAGGTCTCAACTGAGAAATTGCTCTGCTTGTCTTTATTTCATGTGGGAAGACCCAACCTGAATGTGGATGGCACTGTCTGGTGGTAGCATAGATAATATAGGGCAAACCAGAAGGAGGGTTATTTGCCTTTGCTGCAGTGGCTGTCCCCTGTTGCTGCTGGTTCTCCCTTTATTGACATTAAAACCAGTGTTTCTATGTCTTCACAGTAAATAACTCTCCAGGACTTTTACAAGCTTTGGACTCCAGATTGGGAATGTAGAGGCACCTAGATTTATGGCCTGAACCACAGTTCAGCTTCTCCATTCTAGCATCTCCAATATCATCAGGTTCCTACTGCATTGTTAGAATTTCTCCATCTCAGCATTTTTCTATAACCTTGGCAGAAGCTTCTATTATATACATACATATATGTATATATATGATATAAGCTTTGGATGTATATGTATGTGTATGTCTATCTGTCTATCTGTCTATCTGTCTATCTATCTATCTATCTATCTATCTATCTATCTATCTATCTATCTATCTGTATTTATGGATATATCCAGAGCTTATATCTTTGCATACCTGAAAAGCAAGTTTCATATGATGACTGTAGTGGTCAGAATGGAAGATATTGGAATCTAAATAGGAGAGGAAGTTTTTGGTAGGAAAAGGTATTCATACAAATTATAAAAATCTCCAAATGAAGGAATTACAATATGTAACTATTTCAGAGTTTTCATTGGTAAAAGGATGTAAGAGGGGATTCTATCTCTTATGACAGGAACTATGGGGACCTAAGCCTTAGGGAATAGATGTATTACAATGCAAAACAGGGATGTAAAAAAGCCAGGGGCTTAGCCAGAGGATAAAAGAACTCTCATTACTCCATCCATGGAAGAGTTGACTTGAACCATAACTTAAATTTAGTCTACTTACATCTCATCCTCTTCAGCATCTGAATGGCTCTAGTCTGGGGCTACAGACAGTGGCGATTGTCTGTCTTAAGGACTTTCTTGTTCCCATGCCAGCTGTACTATCAGTGCTATGTATCAGCTTTTCCTTTCCTTTGGTACTTCTATTGATCCACTTCTCATCAACTTCCCCTGACAGACCCGACTTCCTCTTTTGTTTCAGTATTGAATATTCACCTGTATAGGACCTTTCGTGCTTTTTCTGTTTCCATTGCACAAGTCAAGGTGATTTATTAGTACACAAAGAGTAATAAAAAGCAGAGTTAGCAGGGTCATAGTATTGACTAGAGGCATAAAGGTATGATGGATTAACCACCAAGTCTAAGGTAGAATTGCCAACAAAATGGTTTTATTGGCTCTAAGTGGCTGTAGATTTGGAAAGAGATGTCAAGAAATGCAGAAGCTTCTGTTTATTTGCTGGCCAAACTTAAAACCACCAATATCATAATGAAGTATTTTAAAGTTATTTATTAATTACCCAGACATCTCTCTCTGTCTATGTCTCTCTCAAAAACAAGAATTTATCAATCTTTGAGATTTTTAGTGTTTAAGATGATGTAGTTCTGCCACGTTCTTCTGGGGGACCTAAGCATATTTAAGCTGGAGAAGAACTCAGCGACACTAAGAGATGCCTGAGATTCTCACAGCTTTTCTTGATTTTGGAAGTGGCCTTGATAAGAGGCAAGAATAGGCCTGATTGGAAGTACTTACAGAATGAAAGATTTCACATTATGACAAATGTTGATGATAGGTGGCCAAATCTTCATTACTCAGAAAGCATGGCTTGTTTTGTTTTATGAATTCTATGTTCATCCCAAAACAAGGGAAAATGATCTTTTTCTTTTATCAAAGAAGTTGACAGAACTTTCCTTGAAATCTGATTTTTTTTTTTTTTTTTTTTTTTTTTGTCAAGGAAAAGTAGACAGTGGAGACTCTGGGAAACAGTTAGTTACTGAAAAGGGAGAAGGGGTACAGGCCAAATGCATAAGTGAATTTTCTAGTAAACTTGGTTTCTAGAGCTTTGATGAAAGTGTCAGCATGAAGAGGCAGGATCTCAGACGTTGTAGCTGACAAGAGGCAACAGAAAACTTAGAGTTAATTGTCTGACCCCTTGGGAGATGCTACTGTGGGCAGCTGAACTCTAATCCTCAATGAACCTACTCCAAGTAGAGCCATGCTGCTGGGTAGAAAATTTAGGAGCACAGGAGGCATGACTGAAAGATCAAATTTGTTTGTTAAGTTGAAATGAATTGTGTACGTTTGTCCATGTGTATGATAGTAAGTATTCTATTTATAGGCATTTTTTTCAAGTGCATGTATTTTTTTTCATTAGTGATAGACAGTGACTTTTGTGCCAATCTTGGGGAATTTTGGAAAAAATATTGTGACCTCATAAATATGAATTATTTGCATTTTGAAATGGTTTATAGTATCTGAAATAAAAATTTTGAGAGTTATATCAGTCTAAGAATGAAAGATGCTCGTAAATCATTACATGTTCTGTAATGACTAATCAGAGAGAAACTTACATCAGGGCAATTATAAAAAAGGAAGCCTGCATGTAATGGGAGGTTCAGATACATTTCTAAAAAGTGTTTGTATCTCCAGTCTGGAGGAAATACTGAGCATATAAGAATATAAGAAGTAGCTTTCTGAGCTGATAGAGCTCCTGTGAACATGGTGAACATTCCAAAGACCACATTTCTGCAAGAAATGTGGGAAGCACCAACTCGACAAGATGGCACAATACAAGAAGGGCAAAGATTCTTTGTAAGCCCAGGTAAAACAGTGTTATGACAGGAAACAGAGTGGCTATAGTGGGCAGACTAAGCCCATTTTCTGCAAAAAGGCTAAAACTACAAAGAAGATTGTGCTGAGACTGGAGTGTGTTGAGCCCAACTGCAGATCTAAGAGGATGCTGGCTTCTCCAAAATTGACCATATAATTGGTCACAAAACAGGCCTCAACAGATACAAAAATATTGAAATTGTCCCATGCATCCTATCAGATCACCATGGACTAAGGCTGATCTTCAATAACAACGTAAATAATAGAAAGCCAACATTCACGTGGAAACTGAACAACACTCTTCTCAATGATACCTTGGTCAAGGAAGGAATAAAGAAAGAAATTAAGGACTTTTTGGAGTTTAATGAAAATGAAGCCACAACATACCTAAACTTATGGGACACAATGAAAGCATTTCTAAGAGGAAAACTCATAGCACTGAGTGCCTCCAAAAAGAAACTAGAGAGAGCACACACTAGCAGCTTGACAACACACCTAAAAGCTCTAGAACAAAAGGGAGCAAATTCACCCAAGAGGAGTAGACAGCAGGAAATAATCAAACTCAGGGGTGAAATTAACCAAGTGGAAACAAGAAGAACTATTCAAAGAATCAACCAATCGAGGAGCTGGTTCTTTGAGAAAAATCAACAAGATAGATAAACCCTTAGCTAGACTCACTAAAGGGCACAGGGACAGCATCCTAATTAACAAAATCAGAAATGAAAAGGGAGACATAACAACAGGTCCTGAAGAAATCCAAAACACCATCAGATCCTTCTACAAAAGGTTATACTCAACAAAACTGGAGAACCTGGATGAAATGGACAAATTTGTAGACAGATCCCAGGTACCAAAGTTAAATCAGGATCAGGTTAATGACCTAAACAGTCCTATATCCCCTAAAGAAATAGAAGCAGTCATTAATAGTCTCCCAACCAAAAAAAGCCCAGGACCAGATAGGTTTAGTGCAGAGTTCTACCAGACCTTCAAAGAATATCTAATTCCAGTTCTTCACAAATTATTCCACAAAATAGAAGCAGAATGTACTCTACCCAACTCATTCTATGAAGGCACAATTACTCTGATACCAAAACCACAGAAAGACCCAACAAAGATAGAGAACTTCAGACCAATTTCCCTTATGAATATCAATGCAAAAATCCTCAATAAAATTCTCGCTAACAGAATCAAAGAACACAACAAAACAATCATCCATCCTGACCAAGTAAGTTTCATCCCAGGGATGCAGGGATAGTTTAATATACGGAAATCCATCAATGTAATCCATTATATAAACAAACTCAAACACAAAAACCACATGATCATCTCGTTAGATGCAGAGAAAGCATTTGACAAAATCCAGAACCCATTCATGATAAAAGTCTTGGAAAGATCAGGAATTCAATGCCTATACCTAAACATGATAAAAGCAATCTACAGCAAACCAGTAGCCAATATCAAAGTAAATGATGAGAAGCTAGAAGCAATCCCACTAAAATCAGGGACTAGACAAGGCTGCCCACTTTCTCCCTACCTATTCAACATTGTACTTGAAGTCCTAGCCAGAGCAATTCGACAACAAAAGGAGATCAAGGGGATACAAATTGGAAAGGAAGAAGTCAAAATATCACTTTTTGCAGATGATATGATAGTATATATAAGTGACCCTAAAAATTCCACCAGAGAACTCCTAAACCTGATAAACAGCTTCGGTGAAGTAGCTGGATATAAAATTAACTCAAGCAAGTCAATGGCCTTTCTCTACACAAAGGATAAACAGGCTGGGAAAGAAATTAGGGAAACAACACCCTTCTCAATAGTCACAAATAATATAAAATACCTTGGCGTGACTCTAATTAAGGAAGTGAAAGATCTGTATGATAAGAACTTCAAGTCTCTAAAGAAAGAAATTAAAGAAGATCTGAGAAGATGGAAAGATCTCCCATGCTCATGGATTGACAGGATCAATATAGTAAAAATGGCTAACTTGCCAAAAGCAATCTACAGATTCAATGCAATCCCCATCAAAATTCCAACTCAATTCTTCAAAGAATTGGAAAGGGCAATCGGCAGATTCATCTGGAATAACAAAAAACCTAGGATAGCAAAAACTCTTCTCAAGGATAAAAGAACCTCTGGTGGAATCACCATTGCAGACCTAAAGCTGTACTACAGAGCAATTGTGATAAAAAAAACTGCATGGTACTGGTATAGTGACAGACAAGTAGACCAATGGAATAGAATTGAAGACCCAGAAATGAACCCACACACCTATGGTCACTTGATCTTTGACAATGGAGGGAAAACCATCCAGTTGAAAAACGACAGCCTTTTCAACAAATGGTGCTGGCAAAACTGGCGGTTATCATGTAGAAGAATGTGAATTGATCCATTCCTATCTCCTTGAACTAAGGTCAAATCTAAGTGGATCAAGGAACTCCACATAAAACCAGAGACACTGAAACTTACAGAGGAGAAGGTGGGGAAAAGCCTCGAAGATATGGGCACAGGGGAAAAATTCCTGAATAGAACAGCAATGGCTTGTGGTGTAAGATCAAGAATAGACATATGGGACCTCATAAAATTGCAAAGCTTCTGTAAGGCAAAAGACACAGTCAATAAGACAAAAAGGCCACCAACATATTGGGAAAGGATCCTTATCTATCCTAAATCAGATAGGGGACTAATATCCAATATATATAAAGAACTCAAGAAGGTGGACTCCAGAAAATCAAATATCCCCATTAAAAATGGGGCTCAGAGCTAAACAAAGAATTCTCACCTGAGGAATACCGAATGCCTGGAGAAGCACCTGAAAAAATGTTCAACATCCTTAATCATCAGGGAAATGCAAATCAAAACAACCCTGAAATTCCACCTCACACCAGTCAGAATGGTTAAGATCAAAAATTCAGGTGACAGCAGATGCTGGTGAGGATGTGCAGAAAGAGGAACACTCCTACATTGTTGGTGGGATTGCAAGCTTATACAAGCACTCTGGAAATCAGTCTGGCAGTTCCTCAAAAATTTGGACAGAGTACTACTGGAGGATCCCACAATACCTCTCCTGGGCATATATCCAGAAGATGTTCCAACTGGTAAGAAGGACACATGCTCCACTATGTTCATAGCAGCCTTATTTATAATAGCCAGAAGCTGGAAAGAACCCAGATGCCCCTCAACAGAGGAATGGATACAGAAAATGTGGTACATTTACACAATGGAGTACTACTCAGCTATTAAAAAGAATGAATTTATGAAATTACTAGGCAAATGGATGGACCTGGAGGTCATCATCTTGAGTGAGGTAACCCAATCACAAAAGAACTCACATGATATGTACTCACTGATAAGTGGATATTAGCCCAGAAACTTAGAATACCCAAGATATAAGATACAATTTCAGAAACACATGAAGCTCCGGAACAATGAAGACCAAGGTGTGGCTACTTTGCCCCTTCTTGGAATTGGGAGCAAGGCACACATGGAAGGAGCTACAAAGACAGAGTTTGGAGCTGAGATAAAAGGGTGGACCATCTAGAGGCTGCCATACCCAGAGATCCATCCCATAATCAGCCTCCAAACGCTGACACCATTGCATACCCTAGCAAGATTTTGCTGAAAGGACCCTGATATAGCTCTCTCATGTGAGACTATGCCGGGGCCTAGCAAACACAGAAGTGGATGCTCACAGTCAGCTATTGGATGGATCACAGGGCCCTCAATTCAGGAGCTAGATAAAGTACCCAAGGAGCTGGGGGTATCTGCAACCCTATAGGTCTAACAACAATATGAACTAACCAGTACCCCCCCAGAGTTCGTGTCTCTAGCTGCATATGTATCAGAAGATGGCCTGTTTGGCCATCAGTGGAAAGAGAGGCCATTGGTCGTGCAGACTTTATATGCCTCAGTACAGGAGAATGCCAGGGCCAAGAGGTGGGAGTGGGTGGGTGGGGGAGTGGGTGTCGGAGGGTGTGGGGGACTTTTGGGATAGCATTGGAAATGTAAATGAAATAAATACCCAATAATAATAAAAATAAAAAAGAAAAAAAAAGAAAGGAGAAAAGAGTTTTTATGCATTTCTTAGTAATGTTATAAAGATTAAGCTACACACATAGTGTTCTGAGATGTGTCTGATATTAAATTAATTTAAGAAAGTAAAAAGAAAAAGTGATGCAAGCATTTTTGAATTGGGAGGCTACAAGAAGAGAAAGTGCTAAGTGATTCAGTTCTAAGCCAATTTTGTTATGAAGAGAATAAAATCTTGACTTTTTACCCTATTTCATTGCAGTTGGTCTTTTGGGAGGGAATAAATTAAAGCTTTTAGAAATTAAAAAAATAATATAAGAAGTATAGTGGACAGGCATGAACTAATGGATGGGTGAATTACAGTGAGCCTCATTGTTACTATAAGATGAAGATATGGACAAATTCCACAGTTTTTGAAATGTAACTTATATAAATGCTGTTATATGTTTCTGGATAAGATTTAAATACCCCAGTATTTAAAGCTATTTGTTAACTTGCAATAACAGCTCTAAGTAATGTTCCAGAAGTCGGCTTATTATTACAGTATATGGAAGTTGGTAGTCTGCACTGCTCCACTCACTTGGCTGTTTCTCAGTGCTTAGTTGATGGCAACTTTGTCCTTTCTACTCCTTCCCTGACCATATCATTTCCATCTGAATCTTGCTCACAGCTTCTCTTCTGCAAGCTGACCTTCACATGAAGGGTATAAAGTGAAAGTAATTCCTTATTTAGAGTTAATCAAAGATCCCAATGAACTCAAACGATGTGCCTGTTTCAATCAGACCTTAAGAAGCAGTCCTCAAGATGGTGGCTCATGCCAGTAATGCATGCGTGTTGCTTGTCTGGCTTTGTATTTCTAGCTACTCTGGACACTGATGGAAGTAAGGCTCATCCTTTTTGATGTTCTCTGCAGTATAACTACTATAAAGTGTATTTTGTTTGGATTAAGCAAGACATTGTAGAAAAGCCTTGGTCTGGAAATTCTAGTTGAGGTTAGATGGACATTATGGCTCATTCTGTCTTAAATACTCTGTGATCTAGTATGCCTTTGACACACTGCAATAAAAGATGGTTTCCAACACCTTTGATAGTTTTTGCACAGTTTGGACTTTGAAAACCTGGCTCAAATTTGTTCGTGTTAGCTATAATCTTACAATATAAATTTTCTTCTAAACTCTGCCATTCTTCTTGTTCTGTGTAAACAGTTCTGCTTTATGTTTTACTACATTTTTTTAATACTTCAATGTAAGTGTATTACTTTGTGATAATTTTATAGATAATTATGAAAACATCCCTTGGTCCCTTCCTATTATTTCCACTATTGAAAAATCTTGTGAATCTGGGCTGATGGGCACGAGGTGGGTAGAATATATAGAACCAAACTCGTTCAGTCAGAGGAGATAACTGGAGGGATTTTTTTTTTTTTGCAAAATACTTTAAAAATCCATTTTACTGTTTCTTCTTCTGAAATCACCCCAGTGGTGTTTTTGAAAATTAGCCATTCAAGTTTGATTGAGCACACCCAGTTAAGCTTACTCTGTGAAGGCACCATTTTCATCAGAACTCTTTGTAAGCCTTCCATCACACTGAGCTGCCTCTTGTGAACTTCTGCCCTTTGTTTTTAATTTTCAGATTTGGTGCTTTACAAAATAATTTTAATCTCCCTTCTATGTTAAACAATTATATAATATATAGTTTATATAATACTTATATATACTATGAAAATTGCTTAACAATATATAGTTGAACAATAATGAAATCTTTAATGGGTTATCTTCTGCTTTCTTTCTCAAGAACAGCTACATTCAGTTTCTAACTATTATGGCTAGCCTTTGGAGGTGCTTCAACTCATTAATATCTTTTCTTGTTATTAAAAAATTATGTTAAGTTCATAAGAACTTGCAAAGGAATGTATAGCAACTTCCACTCTTCCTTTATTTACCTTACACAATATTAACACTTTGTATAACTGTAGTGCACTCTCAGACATGTTTCTTACACAGGTGTGTGTGTGTGTGTGTGAGTGTGTGTGTGTGTGTCAATAGTATTAAATGTAGTGCACAACCAGTATAGAAAAATGAAATTTGAGTTTCAAATAGTTGGCTTACATATGGATTTTCGAAACAAGTTCCAGGTGTGCATATCTTGGCTTCTCATAAATCTCAATAGCACAGTTTTATAACATTTTGAAGATTCCAACAGTATCCTTCTCTAATTGTTGCTAAGATTATATACTGTGCTGGAAAGCCATTATCTACCATGGCAACTATGGAACCCAACTGGTGATCACAATAAGAGGCTCTTGACAATGACATTGGTAGGAATCAAAGTTCAAGTAATTAGTTTATTCAGAACAGGATAGTGGTCATCATTTAAGGATGTGAGACAAGTATAAAATTTCTGTCACACTGAAGAGATAATTAACAAGAGCTATGCTAAAGTTCAGTCCTCAGAAATAAACAATGCTCCACTCTCACCTGGGAAAACATTTCCAGTAGGGACAAAAGCAGAAAGACCACCTGAAGCATGATGGTTGCAACATGATTGTCTGCAGAGCCTCGGGATTTAACAGGCATAGTCAGGACTAAAAGGAAGCAAAGATGAAGACCCCATCTATTAGTATGAGAAGTTTTATCTTCTAATATGTAGCAATGCCCTGACCAGTAATCATTTAGACCTGCAGATGGATGTTAAAGGCAGATGTAGCATGCCCTGTGCACTAACTTACAGACAAAGCGATTATGTATTCATTGCCATTGAAATTCCAATAACCAAAGAGTGCATTTCTGTTATCTTCAGTGCATAGGTGCAGTAGCTGAGTCTATGTGGTTATGTAGCATAGTAAGAATCTTGTGCTGCAGCACTGACTTGGGTTGCTTCACACAGGAGCCAGCTCTGTCTTCTAAGGTATTCTGTCATCATAGCAACATAGGGCTGGGGAATTATGATCAAGACATGTCAGCATTTCACAAAGATGCATGATTCCTAGAGTTTTCTTGGAATCTTTTAAAGTCATTGCCAGAGTTTTCGGGCTAGACTGGAAGGAATTGAAAGACAGGAATGAAGACCATATAAGTCTTGAGTTTTATAGTTCCCACATGCATCTTTTTGCCATCATATATATCCCTCCGTAAAAAGATGTGCACCAAAGGAAATGATGGAAAAGACTAGTTCTTATGAATACTTATGTGCATAGATTTATAGCTAGTCACTAAAGCAAAATTTCTGATCTTCCTGTCAGCAAGCACTTCTTGGCATCAGCAATAGTGTCTGGGTTTAGTGTCTACATATGGGATGTACCCTAGGTGGGGCAGTCTCTGGATGGCCTTTCCTTCAGTCTCTGCTGCACTCTTTTTCTCTGTATTTTCTTTAGACAGGAGCAATTCTGGGTAATATTTCTGAGATGAGTGG